>NC_137105.1:29414424-30014424 GCF_949357685.1 Gobio gobio | reverse complement strand
TACAAGAAATAAATATTAGATAAATTAACCTGATATCAGAATCAGACTCGGAAAGAGCTGTATTCCCAAGTATGGTATAATGACAAGCTTCCATCCAAAATCTTATATATAAATATAATTTTTTAATCAAAATATAACATATTTTTCTTAAATATATACATGCATGTGTGTGTATTTATATATACATAACAATTGTTAATTCGAAGATGAACAAAGGTCTTATGGGTTTGGAATGACATGAGGGTGAGTAATTAATGACAGCATTTCCATCTTTGGGAGAACTAAGCCTTTAAAGCAATTAAGCCATCAACATTAAAGCACCACCCTCAGGCTGAATGATGCAAGGACCTCTTCCAAAAGTGTGTCAGTCTGCATGTGTTCAGCAATTAGAATATAAATCTAACAGAATGTTTATCTTAAACTAACGCTTGCGCTTGGGGTGCTCCTACAACTACAATGACTAGCAAAACGTCTGAATAATAAAAAAACTGTTAGAAGATTGGGGGGTGTGTATTGACAAAGTCCCTATCCAGGGAAGTCTGTTCAATCGGCGGCCATATTTGCAATGCCTCCGGGCAGCTTTTTTTGGGCATACAAGAAGACCAAGTCCTGTATATTTGAATGGGGGAATCCTAAATCTCGGAAAACTGCTTGCTGAACTCACAATTAAATAACATATTTCAAATCAGCAACATAATCTGACATGAACTGTCCCATAAATGTTGTTTCTTATGCTCAAATAGTGTTAAAAAAGCTTATTTGTCAGGCTAAACGAGCCAAAGTGCACGTGCAGTCCGAAGCGTGAGTCTCAGATGTCTATGGGAACCAGAACTTCTAACCAGTGTTGCCAACTCTCACGAGACAAATAAGCAACCGCAGCTTCAAAAACAAGCCCAAAACAAGCCCAATATTATTATACTATTTATTATCATCAATATAATTTATTATCAATTATTTTTTTATCAATAAATGAGCCTGCAACATATTAACCTCTCGGAGTTTGAAAAGCAAACAGATGTGATTTTACAAAAATCATCAAATTGCAATAAAGGGCACGCAATATCCTCCGATCAGCTGTGAACAGAAGAGGTTTAGAGATGGAAAAAGTGACGTTAAGTCCAATTATAATCCATAGTCGGAGTTAGTGCACACATATTAGGAGCAGGGAGTAGTGAACACACAAGCCCTAGCTGCATCTCAATGTGCATATACTATCTGCCCTAAATAGTATTGAAAATGACTAATGTCACATACTATTTAGGATGGATAGTATGCACATTGGGACACAGGCAAGCACTAAGGGAGCGCTGCAATACAGCCACATAATAAAATAAATTAGAACCATATACCTACTGTTATTATTAGTATACTTGTTTTTTTTATAATAGCCTGTAATGATGAATACATTATAAAAAATATTTTAACAATTCAATTAGGTGCCTCTCCTCCCTGTTTCCTCTCCATATACATCTCTGCTGCATTGCTTGTAAAAATGTATACGTCTAAATACGTCTACTAACTATCATTACGTGCTTTTATAACGTCACGTGCCTGCACGTTGAACGCGATTTTTCTGCAATGAGGCGGGATGTATGAGGACGAATTACTACAGCACTTTTTTCGTTGCACTGAAGGGCTATTAGCTGTGAGAAGACAGTGTCAGTCAATGTTTTGGACAAAACAGCGACCATAAATGTAAAGAAACAAAGTTGCGTATTATATTTTCCTAACAAGCAACCACATTTTTAAAAAATAAGCCCAAACCCGCGACTCATGATTTTTTTAACGCGACTTGCCAAAAAAAGAGGCCCAAAGTCGCGTGTTATACGCTGACGTGGCAACTATGCTTCTAACGGCAGCTGCAATGACGCAATGACTTTACCAATTAGCGATTGGCTCTTTTACTTTAGAAGGCGGGACTATTCCGCCATATTGCGCTTTGCATTTTCTCCCATTCATGAGTAATAGGGGTATTGACGAATGTTCAGCAGTTTATCCCTGGTGAAACTGATTGTAGAAGGAAAACAAAAAACAGGACAAACTAACAAACACAGCGAGGCGGCCATCCACAGCGGCATCTTGAGCAGTTTGATTAAGATAGCATAGACATACATTAAACCACATTAAGTTTGTCCAGTATAGCTATTTGCACCACCAAAACTTTTCTCCTATAAAATTACATTATCTTCTAACAAAGAGTAGACAGTAATTGAGAGAACAGATTGTCATAACATCAGCAACCATCACATCTGTCACATCATGTTTGTCTTCGAGTCAGTCATCCCTTTCTGTCTGTGAAATCAATGTGATAGCTTATTGTGGGGACACTGTCATTGAGAATTCATGACAAAAAGTCAAGAAATATGAAGACCAAGGTGATACAATTACTCAGGCAAAGTATTTAAAGATATTTATCAATCCAGTCTAAACAATTTGCACAAGTTCAGGGCAGTGATTACTTTCCATTTAAAACAGCATCATTCTCATTTATAATTACTAACTAATGGTTCTCAGCTGGTGGGTTACTATGTAAATGTGAAATTAATATGTAACTCTATTACCATGAATAGCAAAATATATAGTCTTATCCATTTTAAAGGGAAGGAGAAAACTCTCCCACATTTTTGGTACTGATATGTCAAAGGTGTATTCATGACATTTTGATAATAACCGTCTTGTATTCAAGTGACATGAGGGTGGGTAGATGATTTTCAGTTTGAAGAAAATGATTCATGAAAAGTGTGATATTTATATTATTCCCGAAGTTGCATCGAAAAAACACTTAAACCTGAAGGGCACATGGCATGATGGATAGGACTCTTCTGTATCGAATCAAACTCTAAATTTAAAGTTAAATTTAAGTTAAATTTAAATTAAAGTTATTTAAATTTAAGTTAACCTGTAGTCTGATTTATATTTTCTTTTTCCTTCTATAGTTTTGTTCATAGTTTTTGATGATGAAGCTTATGCTTCAGCTTATGTAGCCAATGCTAGCGACAGCCTATTTTGGATAGATTAAAAATACCAGTAGGGTTGTGCAGCGGAGCCAATATCTGATCAACAGTTGCAAGAAAAAGTATGTGAACTGCTTGCAGAATCTGTGAAAATGTGAATAATTTAAACTAAATAAGAGAGATCATACAAAATGCATGTTATTTTTTATTTAGTACGGTCCTGAATAAGATATTTTGCATAATTTTTTTACATATAGTCCACAAGACAAAAAAATGGCTGAATTCATTAAAATGACCCCGTTCAAACGTTTATGAACCATTGATTCTAATACTGCGTTTTTTGTTGTTGTGTGATGCTTGTTCTTGAGTCCCTTGTTTTTCCTGAGCAGTTAAACTGCTCAATGTTCTTCAGAAAAATCCTCCAGGTCCTGCACATTCTTCAGTTTTCCAGCATCTTTTGCACATTTGAACCCTCTCCAGCAGGGACTGTATGATTTCACGAGTTCACACATCAAATTAAATAGTGTAAAGATTATGCGTATTTGGCGTACTGTCCGGGGGAGGGCTCCGGGCTTGGAATTTTGGCCCGAACCCAGAGTTCCCAATTGTTTATGAACTAATGCTGATGAATAATGACAATGTTTTGTTTTTTTAACACTGTCTTTATTGATTTTGAAACATTACCAACAGAGACAAACACACACACAAAATAAAAAATAAAAACAAATTATTATTATAATAATAACAACAAAAAACCAACACAAAAACAAAACAAACTAAAACATTTTTTAAATACAATGGTACATTAATATCATTACGCCTGATGCATGTTAAGCCATGTTACACAGGAAACAGACAATTAGGATCGGTCTCCTTCAAAAATTCCGTAAAAGAATTCCATACTTTGAAAAACTTTTCAGGTTTTCCCTTAACAATATATGTACGTTTTTCCAAAGCCAAACAGTTAGACAATTCCTGTTACCAATGTTTAAAACTAGGGCTTTCTATATTTTTCCAATGGCGTGCTACTGTGAGTTTTGCTTGTAATAAACAGAAAATCAACATTTTCTTACCCGAACTGGATAAAGTTGCAAAAATATTTAGTATACAAAGTTTAGGACATATAGGAACATTTTGTTTCAAAACCAGTGATAAAAAGTCTAAAACCTTTTCCCAAAAATGTTGAACTTTGGGACACTTCCATAAGCAATGGTATAATGTTCTATCTCTAGGTTGCATTTTATACATTGATCGGGAATATTTGGTTTAAATTTATGTACTGGAGTTATGTACACTCTCATAATCCATTTGTATTGTATAAGTTTAAACCTCGTATTAATTGCCTGGGTCTGGGCCTTTAGACAGATACTCTGCCATTCATCCTCAAATATATTCTCATTTATGTCTTGGCACCAAGCCAATCGCTTGTTATCTGTATTGTCCCTGTAGTTAGTGGAGATTAGTCTATAAAACATGGAAATTTGTTTACCACAATTAATGTGGTTTAAAGTAATTTTTCTAAAGGGGACAGATCCGGTAAGGTAGAAGAGTGATTATGTGCTTTATTAATAAAATTCCTAATTTGAAGATATTTAAAAAAAAGAGTTTTAGGTAAATCAAACTTTTGTCTTAAATCCTGAAAACTGAGCATAGTTTTATTGTTGAATAAATCTACCACCTTATTCAAACCTTTTAATGCCCAAATTCTAAAACCAGCATCATGTGTTCCTGGTGTAAAATAAGTGTTTCCCCAAATAGGGGTAAACTGTGATAATTGTGGAATCTCTCCAAGGTGTTTCAAAACATCATACCATACCACGATAGTATTTTTAACAAAAGGATTAGAAATGGCTTTTTTCAATTTGGGCAGGGGAGCGTAGTACAAATACAAATTTAGTGGTAAAGGAGCAGTTGTATTTGCCTCAATCCGCAACCAAGGGGTAGTATTTTCATCTGCAAACCAAAACATTGCTAAGCCGCAGCCTAGGACGCCTATTCGTCCAGATGAAATTTGTGAAAATCTTCCTCATATTACTGAAAAAATTGTGGAGGGGGTAGGGGAATTGATTGAAATAAGTCTACAAATTTCGGGAGAGCATTCATTTTTAAAATATTGATACATCCAATCTGAGAGATTGGTAAGGATGACCATTTATTGATTGACTCAGTGATTCATTTAATTATATAATTATAATGGCAGGAAACCAAATTGTTTAGGTCTGGGGTAATATTAATACCAAGATATTTAAAACTTTCCTGAACATTTTTAAAGAGGGACTGGATGGGAGGTGTAAGACGCTCTTATTCTTTAAGAAATAAAATCATGGATTTTGACTCGTTCACTTTATAACCTGAAAACATTCCAAAAGTTTTAATTAGGCTCAGTAAAGAAGGGACAGAAGTGTTTAAGTTAGATAAAAAATAATATAATATCATCAGCATATAATGCCAGTTTATTTTCAAGACTGCCAATTGTAATCCCTGATATATCATTATTTCTTCGTACTGCAGTAGCTAAAGGTTCAATAGCCAATGTAAAAAGGAGCGGAGAAAGAGGGCAACCCTGACATGTACCTTGATAAAGCAGAAATGGTATAGAGATTATATTATTAGTCAATACCTCTGCTGTGGGATTTGAATATAGAATTTTAATCAATTTTCCAAAGTAAGGACCAATACCAAAGCAGGAAAGGGTATCACAAAAATAGGCCCACTCCACCCTATCAAATGCCTTCTCGGCATCTACAGGGAGTGCAGAATTATTAGGCACGTTGATTTTCTGATCATATTTTTTTTCCAGGCACATTTGACCAATTCCAAACCACAGTAATCCTAATAACTACTAGTGACTCTTGAAGGACCAGCACCACATCCTCTAGTACCACTGTTTGAAGAATTCATCTTCCAGAATCTGGCAGTACGTTTTGGGAGTTCATTTTTAGTCCATCTCTGCAAAACGGACTTCAGGATGGACTAAAATGAACTCCCAAAACGTACTGCCAGATTCTGGAAGATGAATTCTTCAAACAGTGGTACTAGAGGATGTGGTGCTGGTCCTTCAAGAGTCATTCTCAACCTATCTGTCCATAAAGCCTATAAAAAAACCTTCTTCATGTATTTTACAACACTTCAGCTTGTGATTCTTATTTAGTGGGGGTCATTTTTTAGGATTCTTTACCTAACTGAAGTCTCTGAGATCCTGACACCTTGCACTTCTGGAGACTCCAGGTAGGTTGCAGCTTTGGAAAATGGTGGCGCTGGAGACTAAAGGGTTCCTGATGGTTTCACCCTTAATTCTTCACCTTAATTCTTAATTCTTTTGCAGTTAACAGGTGTCTTTTCTCCGCCACATGTTTTTGTCTGACCCTGCTGACCCAACGAGCATTTCACTGTCCAATGGTCATGCCTTAACTGCAATGTCTAGTATTGCATTAGTATTGCATCCTTCTCATGGGCATTTAATACTTTTTGACTTTTCAGTCTGAGTTAAATCTCTTTTTTGGCTCAATTTATCTGTAAAAGAAAACATGCCTAATAATTCTGCACACCTGAATATAAGGTGTTTTTCATTTCCAGCCTTCATGAACAATTATATATCACTTATACATTATTAAATACTAAATTAATAGTAGTTATTAGGATTACTGTGGTTTGGAATTGGTCAAATGTGCCTGGAAAAAAAATATGATCAGAAAATCAACGTGCCTAATAATTCTGCACTCCCTGTAGGGAAAGTAAGGCTGTGTCTGAGGCTCCTCTTTTAACATGTATGACATTTAACACACAACGTATATTATGAAAGTCTTGTCTACCCTTTACAAAGCCATTTTGATCCGGATCATTCAATAATGGTAAAAACTTATCAAGTCTGCTGGCTAAAACTTTGGCAATTATCTTGGTGTCTGAATTCAAAAGACTAATAGGTCTGTAGGAGGCACATTTTGTAGGATCTTTCCCTGGCTTAAGAATTAAAGTTATAAGGGCTGAACGTAAGGAGAAAGGAAGTTCTTCATTGCTGAAAGATTCATTAATCATATCAATCATTGGGGTTATTAATTTGTTATGAAAAATCTTGTAGATGTCTATAGGCAGGCCATCGGGACCTGGAGCTTTCCCACTACTCATACAGTTAATGGCTGCACTCAAGTCTGCCTCTTCAATTGGTTGACCCAGTGTTTTGGAATCTTCCTCAGATAGCGGGAATAACTGAATTTCGTCCATAAATGTTTTATAGAAATGGGTATTCACAGGAGGTGTCGATTTATAAAGATCTTGATAATAGTTTCTAAAAGCATTATTAATTTCAGTTGGAATCATGGTCTTTTGTCCATCTATAGTTTCTATTTCATGAATAACTTTTTCATTTTGTTGAGCCTTAATTCTCCATGCCAATAGCCTACCAGCCTTTTCTCCTTGGTCATAATACGATTGTTTAAGCCTAGTCATATTAGCCACAGCAGTATTGCAGGGTTTTTCCTGGGTCAAAAATGGTCTTCGGTGGTGGCTGACAGACATGGTCATCCATACACACGCACGCACGCACAGTAAAAAAGTACCCTACCCACGTGATCTGCAAGCGCAATACTGACAATACATTTTAAATAAATTCAAAGGAAGTTTGTAACTTTTGCTAATCTTATTTTGATCCCACATGAAAAAATACTATAGTATATTATAGTAAAATTACTCTAGTAAATACTATAGTGTTTTTGAACCGTACTATAGTAAATATACAACAGTAAATTAACAAAGTGTAGTAAATACTATAATATACTACAATTCACTGTAGTATCTTTACTATAGTATGGTTCAAAAACACTATAGTAATTTTACTATAATATACTATAATATACTATAGTATTTTTGCATGTGGGATACCTTGATGTTTGTTTTGTTCCTCATTTTTACACTATTTACTGATAATTGTTTTGGTATATAATCATATCAATATTAAAAAGTAGTATTAAAAAAATTAACAAATAGCCAAATTTTCTGCAATATACAATTTCATAAAATTATCAGCTAGCTAACAACAACTTTGTTCTGGGTTCACCTCACTCCAGTCTAAACTAAGTGATTTATAGGCTATTTATTTTACTACACATTATGAACATAAATAAGCTGAAAGACTGTGGATACTTAAAACTAACTCTTACACCCACTCTTGCTAAATTGTGTAAGCACACTTGTGTTCTCATTTCAGGTGTTCTGAGTAAATGATTAAACTGATTCGTTAGTTCAGTGTTGGACAGATCAGTAGTTCTAACCAGTCGTTAAAATGACTCGGTTCAAAGGAGTCATTGGTTCGCGAATCAGACATTAGCAGACGCTTTGTGTGCGAATCCCGTCTGTTAGAACATCGCAAAAGATTTGTCAACACACAGAAAACACTTCATAACTGGATAGGATTTGTTTCCGGTTTATTGAAAGTATGGTTTATGTCAGCTGGTCAGAGAATCAGTCAATGTTTTTTGAGCGCATTTCACAACCAGCGGTAATTAAAGGAAAACATCGTCTGATAGCGCCACGTGCAACATGGATTCGGTCTTCCGACCTTTTGATTTTGATTAACGTAATATGTGAAATATTAGAAAGCTAAGAATGCTTATTTTGAAGACAGAGAGCGTGCGAGCGGGGGAGGAGCTCTGATCGTTCTCTCTGTCACTCAGTTACAAGCGCAGCATCTATTCTACATCATTCATAAATCACAATAACTCCTCAAATAAAGCTTTGGCGGGACAAAAATTTGTTTTGGCGGCCGCCAAAAAAATTTCAATGTAGGAAAAACCCTGGTATTGGTAGAGAGCTCGTTCAAATCTGCTTTAAGTAGTAAAAGGTTATGTCTCAGTTCGGGAGTATCTTGTTTGAAAATTTCTTCTTCTAAGTTCTAATACTCCGTTCTAATTCCCTCATTTTAAGAGTAGATCTGTTCGTTTTAGAACTAGTGAAGCTGATCATTTGTCCCCTAATGTTGGCCTTGAATGCCTCCCATCTTATTGAGGCAGACGTCTGGTTTGTGTTACATTCAAAAAATATGCATATGATTACCTACAAAATCAAGAAACTCGGGGTTATGTAACCATTTTGTGTTCAGACGCCATCTTGGTGGGTTTTTAATGATATTTTGAGTATAATTTAGCGATAACGATGCATGATCAGATAAAATAATACTACTATATTTACAATCAGATACACAGTCAATCAAGTTTTTTGAAAATGTAACCCTAAGCCCAGAATTCCCTCTCTGTAGCCACTTCCTCCAGCTCTTCCGGGGGAACCCCAAGGCGTTCCTAGGCCAGCCGGGAGACATAATCCCTCCAACGTGTCCTAGGTCTTCCCCGGGGCCTCCTCCCGGTGGGACGTGCCTGGAACACCTCCCTGGGAAGGCGTCCAGGAGGCATCCGAAATAGATGCCCGAGCCACCTCAGCTGTCCCCTCTCGATGTGGAGGAGCAGCGGCTCTACTCCGGGTTCCTCCCGAGTGACTGAGCTTCTCACCCTATCTCTAAGGGAGCGCCCAGCCACCCTACGGAGAAAGCTAATTTCGGCCGCCTGTATCCGGGATCTTGTCCTTTCGGTCATGACCCACAGCTCATGACCATAGGTGACAGTAGGAACGTAGATCGACCGGTAAATCGAGAGCTTTGCCTTACAGCTCAGCTCCTTCTTCACCACGACAGACCGGTACATCGACCGCATTACTGCAGAAGCTGCACCAATCCGTCTGTCAATCTCCCGTTCCATCCTTCCCTCACTCGTGAACAAGACCCCAAGATACCTGAACTCCTCCACTTGAGGCAGGAACTCTCCACCAACCTGAAGTGGGCAATCCCCCCTTTTCCGACTGAGAACCATGGCCTCGGACTTGGAGGTGCTGATTCTCATCCCAGCCGCTTCACACTCGGCTGCAAACTGCCCCAGTGCACACTGAAGATCCTGGTCTGAGGAGGCCAACACGACAACATCATCCGCAAAAAGCAGCGACGAAATCGTATGGTCCCCAAACCGGACACTCTCCGGCCCTTGGCTGCGCCTAGAAATTCTGTCCATAAAAATTATGAACAGAACCGGTGACAAAGGGCAGCCCTGCCGGAGTCCAACATGCACCGGGAACAGGTCTGACTTACTGCCGGCAATGCGAACCAAGCTCTTGCTCCGGTCGTACAGGGACCGAACAGCCCTAAGCAGGGGGCTGCCGACCCCATACTCCCAGAGCACCCTACACAGGATGCCACGAGGAACACAGTCGAAAGCCTTCTCCAAATCCACAAAACACATGTGGACTGGTTGGGCAAACTCCCATGAACCCTCCAGCACCCTGGAAAGAGTATAGAGCTGGTCCAGTGTTCCACGACCGGGACGAAAACCACACTGTTCCTCCTGAATCCGAGGTTCCACTATCGGCCGAATTCTCCTCTCCAGTACCCTGGCATAGACTTTCCCGGGGAGGCTGAGAAAAAATAACAATGGTATCCAAAACCTTAACATGTGAAAATTCAAAATAAATGCTCTCATATGTGACCCCGTCTGTGAAACCCCGGCTAAAGTCGCATAATCTAATTAGGATATATAGAGCGTCAAAGTAGTCATAGCCATAAAAATGACCAAAACAGGCAATTTGTGTTTATTGCTGTAAATGATAGATTATACCAAGGGCTTTGAGATGCAGTACTCAATTTTTCATTTATAATATTATAAATACTGAAATTAAGGATTTTATTGACGCTACGTTTTATTTTGCACCAAAAAATACCGGACGTGGGCTTCTTAAATATTGATTTGAATCGTCTCTTTGTTTACTTTGGACGCAGAAATAACTCCTGATTCTTATATCATTCGGTTCAGAAACGTATTTTTTACAATTACAAAGTGCAAACAGACCATAATATCAATCCGCTCGACCAAGGATCAGATCAGTGTCGGGAAAGGCAAGAAAACGGCAACTTAAGCCGGGTTCCGATTTCTGTGTGGATTTCTTTGTCATCACCGACATTTCAGGAACAGTTTATTTGTTTCCTAACTCCACCTTCTGCCTATACATCCATCTTATTTTAAAGACATTTAATGGCTGCTAAGTGTCTAAATAGTTTGGTCTTTGGATGCTGATGTGCTGGGTTTATGAATTCGCTCTCTGACAGGGCGGCCACGGCAAGTGAAGTGCAAGGAACAGAACAGCTGATAGTTTAATTAATAATGATTAATATAGGCCTACTGTTTTTTGTAAGCTAAGTAAAGAACCCGTATTATATATTAATATAAAAAAGTTGCGTGTGTCCTTCGGAAGCAAAGCTCTTGCATCTGATGTTTTGGTTTCGGTTTGTAAACCTATACGAATAGAACATGCATGAATGAGAACACAAAGTGCAGGACGTGCTTTATGTAGGCTAAAAGAGTTATTAAGCACAATGAGCCATGAAAAAATCCTAATGAATCATAATCTAATCGAATTGTGAGACAAGTGAAGATTCACAGTTTTGACCAACTATTTGCACAAAGTTTGAGACTGACCTGTTAACTTGTTAGGGCATTAGGCCTAGTCTTGGATTTACTCCAAATGTTACACAGTGAGATTTTCTATGGATGTTTTATATATTAATGGATATATATAGGCCTATTAATGACATTTTCTACTGAGATTTCATTTTACTAATAAAGTTATAGCCTACAAATCATTAGAGTGAACTGACTTGGTAATTCAAGCTCTTGTGGTGCCCCCATTCGTTTCAATGTTTCACGCTTTTTGGACAGGCACATCATAATAAATAGTAGCCTGGATGCCAGCCGAATTTAGCCCCGCCTACAAAATTTTTTGCTCTGGCAATTCGGTCTGGACTCGCTCCATAGAGGAGTGATTATGCCCGAACAGAAACTGTTCGGACCAATGAAATTGTCAGGGCGGGCTTTAGACGATGATGGACAGATGATCAACAGTAACGTAATCATCCACGTCATCGAAGGCTCTTGGGTTGAATTTGCTCTTATCCTAAACGGAGAACTTGTTCGTATATGCATTCACCATCACTATTTCTCTCAGAAACGAGGATCGTGTTGGTAAGTACTCTGTGTATCCTTAAATTATTTTATTACTGGCAAAGATCGTTTACACTCATCTTTTTCTTGTAACGTTACTTAATCCAGCGTGCGTGCAGACAGGGTTTCCAAGTGTTTTTGCAATGTCGCGCACAATTGCTACTCAAAACTATAGCCCAAAACAATAACTTTCCGGGGGGTTCTCCGGAAAAAAATGGCGTTTGGTTGACAAAATATGTTATTTTGGCAAGGTTGCCTGCTAAAAATCGCATTCCTGGGTTTATATAATCACATAATTGGGGTCGCTTCAACCCGCGGACATGGAGAAAAACACAGACTTGGGAACACAGTGCAGTTGAGTTCTGTTGACATTTGACAACTAACGTTACGCGTCGCTCCGTTGCTCTGATTTGTTGTGGGTCTATCCAATTGAGGTCTTTCCTGGCTCGGTTGAAATACGCCCCATAATCAAAGCTCAATGGAGCAGTACCAGACTCATATTCTGACTAGAATTGAGTATGGCCACGCCAGGCTAAATAAATAGACTTGTTTTACAAAACTAAGAATTTTCCCATAAATGTGTCCTATATCACTGAAAATGGGAGAATCTTAGCTTTAATGTGGTATATGGCACATTATCAGAATAATAATGGTTAAAATGTTTTACAATTTCAAAAATAAGCTTGATTTTAAAATTGGAATTTCTCAAAATCATGATTTTCTGAGGCCGAAATTCAGCTAACTTTTGACATGATCTTACTCAGTCAATATTAAAGATATCAAGGTTATATTTTCACAGAATGTTCTTTACATTATTGTAGCGTCTTAGGGTTACATATATATTTAAATAAAAAATTAGCTCAATAGGGAATTGTGGGCATCAATATTTAGGGATTTATGATTAATCATAACGGGTTATAATCTAATCACAAATCTCCAAAATCACCCAAAAGGGGAATACCTAACCTCGGTATTTATGCAATAGATAATATATATATGGTTAACAACAATTTATTGCAATTAACTACAGATATATCTATATTAAATAATCACAGAATAACCTCTAGGGAGTTGATTCAAAATTCCTCTCCGTTCCGTTTAAAGAACGAGCTGTAATTCTTTATCCACTCACTAGGTCTATTCTTCCAACCCAATTTTCGGGAAGTTTATCCCTCTGGCCACAAAGGACAAACTTTCCGAGTTATGGTATTCATTAAAGCATTCAACGATGTTTATAAGAGCTCGTAGCTTAGATCTGACATTAAAGGGACTCGTGTTCTGTGAGCAAACAATGACAATCAAAACGTGGATATCATGATTTTAATAAAAATTAATACTACGATTACATATGACTAAATAAAGAATACATGTATTTACAGAATAGTGGAAAGTAAAGAGGAGGATGGGAAGGATAGAAATAGAGGGAGGACAGAGGAGAAGGGAAAGGAAGAAGGGTATGATCGTGTCCGATCCGACACCTTCCCAGACATAACCACTAGAGCCAGCAAGAACCATATCACCTTAAACAGGGGTACAATCTTAAAACGCATCTAAATTTCGATAGAATTGATACTTGCATGGTTTCTTGGTGTTGTGTAAAGCAAGATGTTTCGTGCGCTGAAGCTCTCTCTCCGTTTGGTTCTTCCGGAGCTTCGTTGGTCCGCGGGAGTTTTAAAGGTGTTTGGGAAGGGAGCGTCTTGGAAGGGAAAGTTCATCTCGTCCAAGCTAAGTTCCTCGGTCTGGTGGAGCACGCCGCTGGTTGTGTCGCGGAGCGTGTCGATCTTCAAAGGAATCAACATCTTGGCTGGACCGCGCCGGCTCTCGGGTCGAAGCCCGCGAGCCGCGCTGATGAGATGGGAGGAAAAGGAAATTTGTCTCGTCGGGGTCCTTGCAAGTCGACTGAGCACAGATATGCTAGTGTTACTGTCTTTTGAAGTCCATTAAACTACGCCCACTTTCCCTGCGGCGACCAATCGTTGGTGTGAATTTCAGGCGGGAGAGAGTTTCTTTGTTCGGGTTTTATTACTCAATGGAATGTTCTTGCTGGAAGCCAGAACTAGTAAAGTTTCACTCCAAAAGGACTAAAACATACTAGCGGTACTTCTCATAATCATACACTTTGTACCATTGACTAAGACAAAGAAAAAGGAACTTTTAGACATCAAACATGCCTTGGTTGACAGACCTCTAAGCAGTGCATCTTCTATACAGAGCAATTTTGAGCGTTTAAGATAGCTCTTACATCACGCAAACATAAGAAATATGGGGAGCATGCATATACTTAAGAAATCATCATATATGTAATTTCTGGGATAGTTTAATTAAAGGCTAAATAGAGAGGAATGCTTGTGTGTGTGTGTGTGTGTGTGTTAGGGTCACCCCCCCGGCCGTTCTAGACCGAAGTGTGAGTTTTGTGTCCTGGCTGATTAGAATCTGATTGAAGCTCAGAAAGGGCCATCATAGTATCTTCTGGTCACATCTAGCCGGTCTTAATTAGTCGGTGGTGCAATTTGACTCAGACTTGTTGGAGCCGTTGAAGCAGGAATTTAATTTATATGCAGAGCTGTTTGGAGGAAAGCATCTGAGGTTTCTCCAAATGACTCGCCACTTTGATCCCATGAGAGAGAGAGAGACACTCCAGACGCTACATTATGTAGGATGATTTTATGTATAAAACAGCGAATGACAAAAAAATGACTTTAGCTGGGTTTTCACAGACAGGGTCACATATCTACCTTAAAAGTTTTGACCGTTTAACCAAAACATATAGGTTTTTGGCTACTCAATTTTAATTGACTGTAACTAAATCAGAACCAGCCCTTTATGGTCTGGGCCATAAAATTCAAAATGAGCCACCTTACCGTATTACGGTGATGTTAGACTAAGGGCAGTCTTGCAATAAAGAAAAAAATTAGAACGAAAATAGAGTTCAGTCCAAAGTTTGTTCTGAAATATTAAGGAAATATTAAGGATTATTTAAATTATATTTAAATAATTAAATATTATTATCAAACTTTAATGCAAAGCATCCAAAAAATAAAAATAAAAATCAGCTTGGCTAAGTTACTCTGTAGTAGAGTGCTCGGCGTCACCGATATCTTTTTGCAGATCCACAATGAATTTGTTTGCTTCTCCAGGAGAACTGAAAAAATTACGACGGTCTCCGTGGATAACCAGAAGCTTGGCGGGGAAAATCATCCTGTACTTAATTTTCCTCCTTCGGAGCTCTTGCTTCACCTCCTCGAATCGCCTTCGTTGTTTCAGCACCTCGGACGACAGATCAGGGGAAAAACATAATGTTCTGGAACATCACTTTACCCCTTTCCCGAGCCGCTCTCAGAGCTCTGACTTTGTCAGCATAGTTGAGAAATTTTAGAATCATCGTTTTTGGCCTTGACGATGTGTTTCCAACTTGTTTATCGCTTTACGATGTTTATATAGTAATATGTTTTAGACGGTTGTAACAATGCATATTTTATCTCCCTCGTCTGAACTTGAATGAGCAGCTGCAACTGCAATAGTAAGGCACAGACATTTCAAAATAAGAGTCAATGTGTATTTCGAGCTTGTTTATAATTAAAAGTCACGCCAGGAGCAGTCTTCACGCATTTAACCAAGTGTTACGGGAGGACCAGCCTGCCGCAACACAAACTTCCTCAAAAATAATAGCCTCTAAAAAGAGCCTTATTACGACACCATTCCTCTAGTTGAGTGAGCGTGACATCTAGAGGCGAAGTGAGCCATGCGCCTCATAGACCACAGAATAGCCTCAATCACACAATGAGACATGCCAAATGCAAATAATTGTGCCAATCTATGCCACTGAGATGTACGGTTGACATAGATCTACAGAATGGTCGGAGCCGTCCCTGCCAAAAAACAACTTTGTAAAAACTCCAGTATTGAACCAATTGGGCAATGAGCTGGATCTAGGTTACGTTGTCTACGCAAGTAAAAGGCTTGGCATTGGATATGCGCCGAATTTCGACACAGCGTTCACCTTGCGATAATCCACACAGAACTGGACTGAGCCATCCGTTTTAGGAACTAAAACTATCGGGCTGGCCCAATCACTGTAGGATTCTTCTACTACTCCCATGTCTAGCATCGCCTCTAATTCTTCCTTTACCACTTTTTTTTGTGTGTTCTGGTAACGTATACGGCCGACTGCGAACCACCACCCCCGGCTCTGTCTCAATATGGAGCTGAATGAGGTTTGTTTGACTGGGTACGGGCGAGAACACATCCGCAAAAAGTTCCTGTAATTGGGCTATGTCAGTGAGCTGCAACGGCGAGAGATGATCTCCCCCTGGAGCCAGGGCGAGGGATGTACTTTTTGTGTTCACCTCTGGCCCGAGATCCTCTCAGCTCACCGCCGCTGCCAGCATCACTGACTCCGCTTCGCTAAATTTTTTAGGTTAAGGTGGTATATTTGATGTGCCCCACTCCTATCTGATCGAACCACCTCATAATCGAGATATCCTATTTGCCGTGTGACCACAAAGGGCCCTTGCCACTTGGCGAGCAATTTTGAGCTAAAAGTTGGGAGTAATAGGCAAGGCAAGGCAAGGCAAGTTTATTTGTATAGCACATTTCATACACAGTGGCAATTCAAAGTGCTTTACACAGAAATGAAATAAAAATATTCGTAAGTGAATTAAAACAGTTATAATAGGAATGAAAAGAAATAAAAAATAAAGATGAAAAACCCTATCTGTGGTAAAAGAAAATGGAGAGTCAGGTTTACTATGGGACTTCCCCAAATTGGCTGTCTGCTTCTGTGGTTTTTAACCGGCTCACAGCACGGCCTCCTCGCCCATGTGATATCTCAAAATGCTCAAAATTTAAATCACGTTGCATTTACCACAGAATCAGTCATCCACCTATGGTTTATCCACCCCACTTATTTATCGCTCCCCGTCTCTCAACCTCTTCCACCCAGACAGCCTTAAAATAAAAATATTGAAAGATAAAAATAAAGAGTATAATTAAAACTAAAAATAAAAACAGGGTTAAATTGAAACATATAAATTAAAATGCAAGCAGTTCGGACAAAGCACGTACAGTGGCACAGTGCTCATTTAGTAAATGCACAGCTAAACAGATGTGTTTTGAGTCTGGATTTGAAAGTGGCTACTGTTGGAGCACATCTGATCTGTTCAGGAAGTTGATTCCAGCTACGGCTGGCATAATAGCTAAAAGCAGACTCTCCTTGTTTTGAGTGAACCCTTGGTATTTCTAAGTGACTTGATCCTGATGATCTGAGTGATCTGTGGGGTTTATGTTATGATCCTGGGTTTTCTTCCCCCTTTTCTCTGTCTCCCTCTTGTGGTCACTCACGCATTCACTCACACAATCACGCACACTCATCCTCTCCTCCGCTCATTATCTCTTACAGCTGTTTCCCTTTTTCGTTCCTATTTCCTCACCTGTTCCCTTTTCTCCCTTGATTGTCTCAGCTTCTTATTCCCTCTCCTTCCCTGTCTTGTTGTCGGATTATTCATTTACTACATATGAGATATGCTCGTGGCTGTTCACCCTCTCTGCTACCAAAGCCTTCCCTGACCGGCTGTAGGCGTCACTGGAATCCTGGCCTCCGTCCTCGTGGGACCTTGTGTTATTGTTATCCAGCCATTTGGCAGTTTCGGTTCTGGCTCTGATTGATGCCTGATATATATGTTCTGATTTGTCATTGAGGACGATTTCCTTTGTCAATTAAAGACTGTGAATTGCACCCCACCCTGGTCTTCTATCATCCTTCCTTCTAACAGTTTGTATTTAATCAGCATATCTGCAATGTATTGAGGTCCTAGGTCATTGAGTGATTTATATACAAGTAATAGCACTTTAAAATCGATCCTAAATGTAATTGGAAGCCAGTGTAAAGACCTGAGGACTGGTGTGATATGGTGATATGTTCTGGTTCTGCTCAGAATCCTGGCAGCAGCGTTCTGTATGAGCTGCAGCTGTCTAATGGTCTTTTTGGGAAGGCCGATGAGGATACCATTACAATAGTCCAGGGTGGATAAAAGCATGAACGAGTTTCTCTTAAGTCTTGCCTACAGGGGCGCTGCTAGCAATTTTGGGCCCTATGAAAGAATATGATGTTGGGCCCTCTACCACACCAACCTAGCTATCCAAAATCTGTCTGCAATTTAATAATACTGACCGTTTAAGCTCTGCTTGCTCAACCCAGAATGCCCCAATTGGCTGATGAAACATTGATTAAGATACAATTTCTACAAAACAAAACTTAATGAAGTGGTCACAATCATGTCTGACCCACTCAATGTCTCCTGGCATTGCGCATCTTATGTGTCCTACCTCAGGCTGTTCACTTTTCATAATCGAAACAGATTGACAACATGGACATAAAAAATAACATTATAATATTTCAACATAAATATAAAAATAAATACCTTAATGGCTGCAACAATTAAAGTACAGAGAAACTTCATGTCGGAGTGGGATTTGAGCGTGAGCAGTTCATGAGTGGAGCGTTTTGCTGGATTTTGCCGGAAATGCAGAAATAAGCAATCTTTTTTTATATTTTTAACTCTTTGGTAGATTATACATTTATAAAACATTACTACTAGTACTGTTACTACCAGGGGCGGTTGTAGGATTTCCATTTTAGGGGGGCTTAGCTCCCAGTGAGGGTATTTTAGGGTCCAAATTGCGCCATTAACTAGTAGCTTACTAACATGCATATCCATAGGATGGCTGTTTATTAATACTTATAAAGCAATACTTATAAAGTTCCCCCGAGAAAAAGTTTATTTCTCTGATCTACATATGTGCATTTTAAGATGTTCTGAAGGCCAAAAAATTAGATAACAATAGCTTGAAAACCATGTCACTGGGCAGTAGATTATTTGTCTTTCTTATCTCCACATCTCTCTTTTTTCTCTGTTTTTATCTTGCCCAGTCTCTTCCCCTCCTAACACTGAGCTTTAACTGATAGTTTTTCCATTTTCGTTAGTGAATAAAGTAAATATGGTTTACATATTAACATACTGATATTTATATGTTTTATGAATACTTTTCTTAGACACGTTAATTTACTGTTTATTAAAGTTTTAAGTTTATTAAATTAATTCACAAAATAAATACATTCATTACTAATCTTATGCCCAATACAGGCTGAAATAGCTGATCTTTTTTTAATTTACTGAAGGCTACAAATGGAATAATATTAATTTACAATATGTACACATTCATTATTAATCTTATGCCTAATCTGAAGAAAACGGCTTTGTTAATATTTCTTGTTTGTTAATTACATTATGAATCACATTGGCCTATTTTCAATTCAAAATGGTGAAATTAGACAAAAGTTTATTCATTTGCCTGAATATTTTTGTCTTTGTTTAACATTTCTGACTTAAAGAAGCAGTCTTATCTTACATTTCTCTCACTTGACGTCGAGTCGCGCTGCTAAAATTTGCGTTTAGCCTCAGCAGATTCTGTGTGAACATAAAGCCCGCCTACTCTGATTTGATTGGTTTTCTCGAATATTTTGTCATTGACGAGCGGTGACAGATCAATGAGGCTCAGATGAACACACACACCTCTGCTTCTGATGTGCGCTCTGCTCGCCGCCGCTGCGGATTGACGAACACGCTGACTAAAAGACGGGACGAAGCTGAAGCCTCCCGCCAGTTTCATATGCTTTTAAGGTTAATCACACATTTTTTAGGGGGGCTGGGGCAGAAGTTAAGGAGGGCTGAATCCCCCCTAAAAAGGAACCCCCCCTGGTTACTACTAATAAACTAATCTCTGGGGGCCCCAAAAGTGTGTGGGCCCTTAGAATCGTCCTAACTTTCCCCCCCTTAGCGGCGCCCCTGCTTGCCTGGAAACAAAGCATCTAATTCTTGCAATATTTTTCAGATGATAGTAAGCTGATTTAGTTATTGCTTTGACATGACTACTGAAACTCAGGTCTGACTCCAAAATCACACCCAGATTCCTGACTTGATTTTTTGATTTCAGACCTTTAGCCTCAAGATATGCGTTCACCTTGAGAATTTCATCTTTGTTTCCAAATGTAGTGATTTCAGTTTTGTCTTTGTTTAACTGAAGAAAGTTTTGGCACATCCAACTGTTAACTTCATCAATGCATTTACATAGAGAGTCAATGGGGCTGTAGTCATTAGGTGATAATGGTGGCTAAGTAGATCTGGGTGTCGTCAGCATAGCTGTGGTAAGCCATTTTGTTATTTTTTATTATTTGGCTGAGTGGCAGCATATACAGGTTGAATTGGAGTAGTGCAAGATTTTACCCTTGTGGGACTCCGCATGTCATGGATGTCCACTCAGACTTATGGTCACCTATACTCACATAATAGCCTCTCCCTTCTAAATATGACCTGAACCATTTGAGGACTATTCCAGAAAGCCCAACCCAATTTTCTAGCCTGTCAAGAAGTATGTTGTGTTCAACAGTGTCGAATGCAGCACTGAGGTCCAGTAGTACCAGAATTGATGTTAATTTCAGCACCTGCTGAAAAGTGTCTGTATTGAGGCGAATATCATTTATTATCTTTATGAGCGCTGTCTCTGTGCTGTGATGCGGTCGGAAACCAGATTGAAAATTGTCAAAGTGTCCGTTTGAGCTTAAAAATTTGTTCAGCTGACTGAAAACAACTTTTTCAATGATCTTGCCTATGAAGGGGAGATTTGAGATTGGTCTGTAGTTGCTCAATATGGAGTTATCCAGATTTCTCTTTTTCAGGAGAGGCTTAACTACTGCGGTTTTAAGGGAGTTTGGAAAAGTCCCAGAAAGAAGTGAGGCGTTTACCACTTCTAGGAGATCTGATTCTATACAGTTAAACACGCTTTTGAAAAAAGAAGTGGGGAGTGTGTCAAGGGCGCAGGTTGATGTTTTAAGGTGCTGTACCGTTTCTTCAAAAATTTTACCATCAATTGCTTCGAAATCAGTCATAGTAACTTTCTGAGATTGTGGTCTGATCTGACTCACCCCAGAGCAACTCAAGGATGTGCTGATCGCATTTCTGATTTTATTGATTTTCACTTGGAGCAGTTCTAATCCATCACAGTCACAATCAACCGCATGTCCAGCAGGTGCTGAAATTAAGTTCTGTGATCGTCCATACTCTTTACTGGTGTGTGTGTGCCATCCAGGTTGAGTGGGTTAGCACACACAGCTGAAGGATGATGAAGGGAAAAATAAATATTGTCCTTTAGCACTCTTTCACGAGTTTGTTTGGGTGGAGGCCATTTAATGTAAACAGTTGTCTCTGACTCCAGAAGAGATTAAAATTGTCGATAAAGTTCACTCCCTTCATGTTGCAGGTTTTTTGCAGCCATGTATTTAGCCCAAGTAGCTGTGAGAACCTTTTTTTTCCTCTTGCTGGAAGTGGTCCACTGATGAACGGCTGAACTTTCAGTTTTCTAAGTGTTTCAAAATGTTCATTGAAATCCCTTTTAATGAGTTCTGATTGCTCTCTTTGAATATCGTTCTTCCCCACATGAATGATTAGTCGATTTGCAGTCTTATGTTTCATCAGAATGTTCTTAAGTTCCCTGTATACATCAGAGACAGTTGCTTGTGGAAGGCAGCATGTAGTTGTGTCCCTGCTGCTAATGTTTCTGACTGAGTCACCCACTATCAGAGTCCTGGGCTCGGCTGTGCTCTGAGCTGAGGGCCGCTGTCTGTTCGACCTTGAGCGCCTGTTAGCTATGAGCTGATTCGATCTGTGTTCGGTCACATTCATCACGTTTGGGGATTCCTCACCCACATTCATTAACACTTCAAATCTGTTTTCAAGATGTATATTTGGTGGTAGGAAACTAGTGTTTGCAATCCTTGTGTCTGGGGTAGAGCATGCTATTGCGGCAATATGTGATGCTCGTGACAATCTGATGTCTCGAGTGCCTTTGGGTCTTGCCCCCTGTTTGTGCCATCGATTAGTGTGTTGATCAGTTACTTGTTTCTCTACCTGTTGAGTAGCACTACATTTATGGGACTGACCGGCAGTGTGCAGACGGCATTCATGATGAAGCTCTGCTGTGTGATTCGTCTGGTTGGATGGTTCCGCAAATAACTTTGTTTCAAGAACTGCAATCCTTTGTAAAAGTCTGTGGCAGTTTGTGCAGCAAGTAGATTCTAGAAGAGGCATTTTCTTATCCTTTTGAATGTAGGCAGCTGTGTTTTCCCTTCTCCGGAATGTAAGCTGAAGGCAGTGGGAGGCTGGTCGGTTGAAATATTCAATTTTTTGTTTAGTAATTCAGTCACCAGAGTTTCTAATTTTATCATTGGAATCAAGCTTTGTCGTTTGAGCACTGTGCTAATTTGCTGAAGTTGAAATTATGAGATAAAATATTGAAGCGATAGAGCAAAGCGCGGAGCAGTAAGCAAGAGCGTCCGAACAGTAGCGAAGCAGGACGTCATTGTATATAATACAAGCACTTTATCTCCCAGTGAAAATTCACACAGTTTTGTTCCCCTATTGTAAAGCCGTGTTTGTTTGTCTTGAGCCTGTAACAAATTCTCCATGGATAGCCGCCCCAATGTGTGGAGTTTTGTTTTCAGGTCCATGACATACTGAATTTCGTTTTTGCCTCGCAATGGTCCGTCCTCCCAAGCTTTTCTGAGAACGTCCAACACCCCCCGGGGCTGACGTCCATAGAGAAGCTTGAACGGGGAAAACCTGGTGGGACCTCATGTAACAACAATGAGTTTCGGGGAATAATTAATTCAAATGGTGTAAATATTCATGAGTCTATGAATATGATTTGCTTGTTGTGCAGAAAATATTAACTTATAACGGAACCTTTAATCATGTAAAAGTAACCTTTATCCAAATTGATTTCTTCATCAATTATCAATCTTACAAACTTTAAGAAACATTAATCTGCTTGATCAGGACAAATAATATTTCTTATGTTTGTACAATTTGTATTGCTGAAGTAATAATACAAGAAAATCAAGCTTAAATGGGTAGCTAAAATCTTACGTCTCATTGACTTCGATATTTGTGAGCAAAACAATACGGATTCAATTCAATGAAATTATTGAGTTTTAATAAAACAACTAACGTATACAAAGCTACGATTCACACGGGGGAAATATTTCAAGATTCAAGAGTTTTATTTGTCACATACACAGTTATATACACAATATACAACTGGCAGTGAAATGTAAACAGGTCCGCTCCATGGACAGTGCAAATAACAGTTACAAGAAATTAAAATAGAAATAGAATAAAATTAGAATAAAAAGTATTAACATAAGTAGAATTATAAATAAATCAAGTAAAAGATAAAAATAGGAAATAAGATAAAAATAAAAATATAAAAATAAAAATATAAAAATATAAAAAAATAAGTGGATATGATAAGTGAGCAACTGTAGACTTAGAAATAAGTGGTTAACATAAATATATATATATGTATATATAAAGAAGTATAATGTGCAAGGTTTATTACAGGTTGTTACGCAGTAACAATAGGAAAGTAAAGTGCAGTGCAATGGCAGTATGTGGATGTTAATGTTTAAACTGGATGTTTATGTGTGTGCGGGGGTGAAGTGAAGTCACGTGACTGAGTTCAGGAGTCTGATGGCCTGGGGGAAGAAACTCCTCTTTCAGTCTTTCAGTCTTTGCCATCAGGCTACGGAAGCGCTTACCAGATGGCAGCAGGGTGAAGTGAGAGTTTGCAGGGTGATTAATGTCTCTGATGATTTTGGTAGCTCTACCTCTGCAGCGTTTGGTGTAGATGTCCTGCAGAGACGGGAGAGCTGAGCCTGAGATGCGCTCGGATAAGCGCACCACTCTTTGCAGGGCTTTGGAATCGTGACTGGTGCTGTTCCCGTACCACGCTGTGATGCACTGAGTCAGGACACTTTCTATCGCCCCTCGATAGAAAGTTTTCAGGATGGCTGGTGAAACCCTGAATTTCCTCAGCTGGCGCAGGTGGTACAGTCTTTGCCTGGCTTTTTTCACCTGTGTCTGGATGTGTGTAGTCCAGGTCAGATCCTCGGAGATGTTCACACCCAGGTATTTGAAGCTGCTCACTCTCTCTACCGGTGTCCCGCTGATCATGAGAGGGGAGTATGACCGATGCTGTCTCTTCCTGAAGTCCACAATCAGTTCTTTGGTCTTGTTAACATTCAGAGAGAGACAGTTGTCCTGGCACCATGATGTCAGTTGCTCCACTTCGTCCAAGTATGCCGTCTCATTGTTGTTGGAGATGAGACCCAGGACAACAGTATCATCAGCAAACTTGATGATAGAGGTGGAGCTGTGTGTGGACAAACAGTCATGGGTGTAGAGAGAGTAGAGCAGGGGACTCAGCACACAGCCCTGTGGAGCTCCAACACTCAGGGTGATGGAGGTGGAGGTGAACTGGCCTATTCTCACCGCCTGGGGTCTGCCAGTGAGGAAATCTTCAATCCAGAGGCAGAGAGAAGAATTCAGGCCTAGATCCAGGAGTTTGTGTGTTAGCTTAATG
Source organism: Gobio gobio (assembly GCF_949357685.1). Classification (NCBI taxonomy): domain Eukaryota; kingdom Metazoa; phylum Chordata; class Actinopteri; order Cypriniformes; family Gobionidae; genus Gobio; species Gobio gobio. The sequence goes on along the minus strand of NC_137105.1, from coordinate 29,989,967 downwards.
GGAACTATGGTGTTAAAGGCTGAGCTATAGTCAATAAATAGCAGCCTGACATAGTTCCCACTTTTGCTGTCGATGTGAGTGAGGCAGGAGTGAAGGACGTGAGAGATGGCATCTTCAGTCGATCTATTGGGACGATAGGCAAACTGAAGAGGGTCCAAAGTGTCAGGAATGGAGGAGCAAATGTTGTTTTTAATGAGTCTCTCAAAGACCTTCATGACTAAAGATGTGAGAGCCACTGGACGATAGTCATTTAGGCAAGAGGGTTTACTGATCTTAGGTACAGCGATGATGGAGGATCGTTTGAAGGAGGTGGGGACAACAGATGTAGCAAGGGACTCGTTAAATATGGATGTAAAGAGCCCTGCGAGCTGATCAGCACAGGACCGCAGAACACGACCTGAAATACCATCCGGCCCAGCAGCTTTCCTGACATCCACACGTTTGAGTGCCCTCCGAACCTCGTCCTCCGAGACAGAGATCACGTGACCGTTGCTGCTCTGAGGGACTCTCTCTGACGCGTCACTCGCCGGAGTCGCGCTGCCGCGATTACCATCAAAGCGAGCGTAGAAAGAGTTTAACTCGTTCACCAGCAACGGATCAGCTCTCACCTCTGCAGAGGATTTAGTTCCAAAAGCACAGATGGACCTCAGTCCCTGCCACATCCGCCGGGAGTCGTTGAGTTGGAAATGAGATTCCACTCGGTCTTTATAGCGGAGTTTTGCGGCTTTAACGGCGCGCCAGAGGGCGTAACATGAAGCTTTGTACTCCCTCATATCCCCCGTTTGGAGACCGGCATTGTACGCGATAGTGCGCGTGTTAACTGCAGTGCGGATTGAACTGTCCACCCACGGTTTCTGATTAGGGAAGGACGTTATAGTTATTGTTTGTGTGGCTTGCTCTGTCAGTGTGTTGATAAAGCAGAGCGCCACTTCTGTGAACTCGCTGACGTCTTCAGAACTCGCGCGGAACATGTCCCAGTCGACGTCATCAAGAGCTGCCTGTAGCGTGATCTCTGAATGGGATGACCAGCGTTTGACTTCCCTCCTCACCGGGGGCTCTTGAACGAGCCTTTGTTTATATTCCGGTGTGAGGAAAATGGCGGCATGGTCCGATTTGCCAAAAGCTGGTTGTGAACGAGCTTTGTAGGCGTTCTTAAACGGAGAGTAGCAATGATCCAGTGTGTTTGCTCCTCGTGTGGGACAGGAGACATGCTGGTGAAAGTTTGGCAATACTTTCTTTAGGTTAGCTTTGTTAAAATCACCCGCGACGATGAAAGCAGCGTCGGGGTGTTTGTTTATGAAGCCGCTGGTCACATCATGGAGGGCAGATAAAGCCAGCCCCGTGTCTGCCTGCGGTGGAATATAAACGGCAGTGGCGATGACCGAGGAAAACTCCCTCGGTAGGTAGAAAGGCCGGCACATGAGAGATAAATGTTCCAAGTGAGGCGAGCAGGATCGCGAAAGAATGGAGATGTTCCTAGGATCGCACCATTTCTTGTTTATCATGAAACACACTCCACCGCCTTTAGATTTCCCGGCCTCGGCTGTTCTGTCCATCCGAAAAACAGAGAAGTTCTCGGACGGCGTCACGGCTGTATCCGGGACCGCTGGCGTGAGCCATGTTTCGGACAGACAATAGATGTTGCAGTCTCTCATGTCCCGTTGAAAACTTATCCTGGCTCTAAGATCGTCCATCTTATTCTCCAAGGATTGGACATTTGCGAGCAAAATGCTCGGGAGAGGAGGACTGAATGCTCTTTTTCTCAGTCTGTTGCGGATCCCAGCGCGTTTCCCGCGGTGTTTTTTGAATCTTCGCCGTCGACTCGAGTGGCCATTGTTCAACTCGGCGTCCCGGCGAATCTCAGATGGAAGATTGGAGAAAGTGTCCTGAAACAGGTCAGTGTAGCGGTAACCAATTTCCAGAAGTGTTTTGTTGTCGTAACAGATCAAAGCAGATGATCCGTTGGAAAAAATAGAGAGTAAAAGAGAGTAGAATAATAAATAAAAGCAAAGTCTTAGCGGAGCGACCTGAACGGCGACCGAGCACGGCGGCGCCATCTTAAGATAAATATGCATATATATGTAGGAGAAAACAAACAATATGGTACAAACAAGGAAATAATACGAATAATATAAAGTACAAACTTAACGAATAATATAAAGAGAGAGAGAGAGAGAGAATTTTTTTTTTTTCCAATGGTTATTTTTTAAACCGTTGTAAAAAATTCTGAGTTCTTTCAAAAACATTTAACTCCAAACATCTCCAAAGTACAACATATTGTCAACAACAGAACACAACACATCTTTATAACACCAGATGAAAATGAATTCCTCAACATTATTTGTGGACATATAGAAATTAAAATCAACCTTCAATCTGGCTTTCAACATTCTGATAAACAACATGCTTGCATCACAATCGAGAGACCCATCTACCTTATTTCTCCTACTAATATAAATGGCCATATTTGCTTGGCCTAAAACAAAATTAAAAAGCTGGCATCTCTGTCGGTATTTCTGACTGTATCTATATCCAAGAATAAACATTTCTTTGGTAAACACTTCATCAAACATTAAAAACAGTCGTTGTAACAGTGCAAAAAATTGACAAAGTCTGCTACATTCTGAAAAACAATGAAACACTGTTTCCCTTTCCACACAGAAAGGACAATTTTCATTTACATTAGAATTAATAACGGAAATAAAAGCATTAACAGCCACAATTTCATGTAACACTCTTCATTGTAAATCCCCAACTTTTTTTGTCAGCTGTAATTTATATAGAGCTCTCCACACAGGCTTGACTTCCTTGTCAAGCCCAAAATTAGCTCTCCAGGGAGTATCCACTCGACCATTCAATTTATCTTTGTTTAAAATCTTAACAAAAGACATATACATGGATTTACTTGTCATTGTGACCATGTTGTTTGTAAGATTTCCGTTTAACTCTAGCAAAGGACCAGTGCAGTTTTTAAAATCAGGAGCAAGAATTAATGAAGGGAAAATATCATTACAGTTGGGTTGACAAAATCCATTGCAGTAATCATTACACAAGGAGAGTTCAGTCTGTACGAGTTCACTTTTCCAGTTATTAAGCAAGTGCTTTACAGTCCTGACAGAACAGACCCCTATATGAGAGGCCAATTTTTCAGCGCTAGACAAGTTTGTCCCCGTCAGATCCAAGACATGTTTCAAAGTAACAGTTCCTGCTGAAATAAAACGCTGTGCCATAAACGATCCAGTTAGGTGTTCTACGTCAAATCGTGTCCCATACAGCACTGGTTCTTTCAACTACCAAAACAGTGAATCAATGCTTGTCCTTGATTTCTGAAACATCCCCCACACAGTAAACAGCCCTTGATAAAACTTAGGAAGATTACAAAGTTTGTGAGTCTTCAGATCCATTAAAAACAAAGACTGAACTAGACCCAAATTTCCACCTTGACTCAAAATAGTATGGGCCACGGGTCTCCAGACAAGGTTTTCTGGTCCAACAAGCAGTCTCTGTATAAATTGTAGTCTGAAAGTAGCACCTCTGCTAGCGAGATGAATTAGTCCATGACCTCCTTCTTCCTTTGGCAAAAACAAAAGACATTGTGGAACCCAATGTAAATGATCCCAAAAAAAATTAACTAAAACAGCTTGTATTTTTGCCAGCAGCTGTGGCGGAGGATCTACACACATCAAACGATGCCATAGCATAGAAGACACCAAGTTGTTAATCACTAATACATGTCCCTTAAAAGACATATGTGGTAAGATCCACTTCCATTTTTTAAGACGTCCTTCGATTTTTTCTAAAACATTATCCCAATTTTTGCACACAACTGAATTGTCTCCTAAAAACACACCAAGATACTTAAAACCACCCTTAACCCAACATAACCCATTTGGTAAAACAGTATTTTTTTCTAACTCAACACCAAGAGCTATGGCCTCACTTTTCCCCCAGTTGATTTTTGCAGATGACAAAACACTGAAATCATTTATACATTCAACAAGAATATTAATGTCATCTTGATTCTTAACAAAAACAACCACATCATCAGCGTAGGCAGATAGTTTAAAGGGGTGGTAAACAACGATTTCACTATTCTAACTTTAGCTAGCGTGTAATGTTGCTGCTTGAGCATAAACAACATCTGCAAAGTTACAACGTTCAAAGTTTAAAGCAAAGGGAGATATTTGCTTTTAAAGAAATCAGTTTCTAAGAACTACAGCAAACGGCCAGTAGGCGACTACAGACATTCCTCCAGGGTTGGTGACATCAACAGGCTCAATATTTACATAAACCCCTCCTCCGAGAATATTAAATAAGGGAGGGTGAGGCCATTTTGTATCGCGGCGCTGTTGTGGTTAGTAGGCTGGAGTGTTGTTGCCGCGATGCAGAGGAAACGCTGTTATTTTCATCCGGATTGCAGGTCTGGGGTACTTGCTCTGTTCAGCCTTCCTTGGGACGGGGGTGCGTTGCAGAGCGTTTAACATACAGCATGTTATATGCACGTGTGTTTGAGTCAGCGGGGAATCAGGCGCGCGCAGGGCTCACTGCAGCACATCTAACAGAGGAAAACATCCACCGTCTTCGCGATTTCAATGCCGGATTTGCACAACGTCAGCTGCGTGAAAAAAACACTGCCGGTGCGTGGATGCACGACGCGCGCGCTGCACATTTCACGGAGGACAACACAAACTTCCACAAACTTCGCGAGTTCAATACAGGATATGCACAACGGCTTGTCCTGAAAGCTGGATTTACAAACAGAAGCTGTTTACGGGCCACAACCTGTAAGTCTGATTTATTTTTCATCGATGTGTTTTCCTGTAATAGGTTAATTGTACGTTGTAGCAAGGAAGTAAACAGATGACAACGCTGTTCTGCAAACCAGTCTGTTAAATGCTCATTCATACTTAACGTTATCCGACGAACACCTAACGTTACAAACATTAACGTTAAAATCTCAACAGCGAACCTGGCATTAGTGTAAATGATTCTTTGATTAGAGCTTTTATGTATTGTTTATCTACAGGCATGCTAAACATGCTTCTGTGTGTGATTTGGCTAACTTACTAGTTAAAGCCAGTGCTTAGTGTTCGTTTTGGGTTAACGTTAGTTCTTGCGACAGATATTTGGCTATAATCGTTCTAAAAATACAAAAGTTAAAGTGCCATTCAGTAGCGATCATTATAGATCCGCAGTCTTTACTCTCGAGGACTGAGCAGGTTCTGCTCGATCATCTTCACTCAAATGTTCTGGGTCTGATTCGAGCTCATATGGTTTTATTGACGCCGTTGTTTCTAATACTGAACAGCCTCTGGTAAGGGGCGTGACGTTTCCGACGTGCACTGCGGTTAGCGAATCACAACACACTGGGCCAGCTAACCAATCAGAGCCCACTGCGTATTTTTGAGGGACTGGCTTCATACAACCCGGAAAGCATCAGACCGTTTTACAAGGAGGGACAGAGCAGTGTAGAATAAAGGTCAAATATATGAAAAATAATGCAATTTTTTTTAAAACGAAGCATGAACACATGTTACAGTGCACCCCACAAACACAGCCAAGCCTTCAAAAGAATGTGTTTTACCACCCCTTTAAAAACTGAATTACAACCAGGAATGGTTACCCCTGGGATGAGTCTTCTTAGTTTATGTAGGAAAGGTTCAATAGCTAAAGAATAAAGCATTCCAGAGAGAGAACAACCCTGCCTGATTCCCCTCTGAACCTTAAAAGGAGCACTTAAACCCGCATTTATCTTTAATAAACTCTCAATATCCCTGTATAAAACCTGGATCATGGCTATAAAACTTGGCTTAAAACCAAATACTTCCAACGTTTGCCACAAATATTGATGCTCCACTCGGTCAAACGCCTTTTCTTGGTCTATTGAAATTAAACCAAGTTCACAACCCAAAGAGTTAGAGAGGTCCAAAACATCGCGAATTAAACTTATATTGTCAGATATCAACCTGTTTGGAATACAATAGGTCTGGTCCACATGTATAATTTGCTCCATTGCTTTTTTCAATCTCATTGCTAATACTTTAGAAAGTAGCTTATAATCAGACGACAGTAAAGCTACTGGTCGCCAATTCTTAATCTCTTGCAGGTCACCTTTCTTAGGAAGAAGAGTAATGATTGCCCTCCTGCAGCTTAGTGGTAAGAAACCTTTTTCAAGGCTGTTCATTAGTACAAGTGACAAGTCTTTGCTGATTTCTTTCCAAAAAACTTTGTAAAAATCCACGGGAATCCCATCAATGCGTGGAGCCTTGCCACTCTCTAGGCTCTGCAATGCTGTGTATAACTCAGCTTCAGAGATTGGACCACCCAACTCTATGTTAGTCTCCTCTGAAACCTGTGGTACACCCTCATAAAAGGACTGCGCTACTTCTAGTACCTCTTGAGACTCTTTCTTAAACAATTTTTCATAAAAATCAACAGCACATTTCCGAATCTCTGCAGATTCATTTAAAAGTTGTCCTGTGTTGTCTCGCAAAGAATGCATAAGCCTCTTTTGCCCATTTTTTCGTTCTAGGGCGAAAAAAAAATGAGAAGGAGCATCCATTTTGACTACGTTTCGAAAATGTGAACGAACCAGAGCGCCTTGAGCAGAAAAACCTAACAGGCTAGACAAAGCTAGTTTTTTCTTTTTGAGAACTTTAATGTGTTCTTTTTCTCCTGTGGAGTTTGCCAACTCTTGCAACTCCAATATTTCGCTCTCTAAATCTTTCATTGATCTGGACATATCTTTTGTAACATTTAAAGTATATTGTAAACAAAGCTGTTTGATTTTACTCTTTCCTATGTCCCACCACTGCTGCAAAGAAACATATTCAGATTTTGTATTTTTAAAACCATCCCAAAAAAAAAACTTAAAAGTATCCCTGAATACATTGTCATCAAGCAGAGCAACATTAAAATGCCTAAAAGCACTTTTACATTTCACATCTTTGTTAAAAATAAAACATTGAACAAGAGAATGATCAGAAATACCGACAGGATGTATTGAACAATTTCTCAATACATTTGTTTGATTTTTGAAACAATAAAATCTATCCAGTCTAGCTAGAGACAGATAATTATCCTTAACATGAGCCCAGGTGTATTGGCGCTGAGAAGGATAAAAAAACCTCCAAATATCACATAAACCGTTTGATTCAATTAACTTGATCAAACATTTTCTGCTGGGACCATGAGGCTCTATGTGATTCCTATCAACATTTGCAGCAGTACAGTTGAAGTCCCCCCCCAGAATCATATAAGAGTCATCAGAACATTTCTTATCACATTGTCTAAAATGTTAAGAAAAATCACCCTTTCAGTCCCCACAGCTGGAACATACACATTAATAAAGATTAACTTAACATTTTCAAAGCAAGCGTTTATCTTCAACAACCTCCCCTTAATAATTTCCTCAATATCAAAAGAAATTGGTGTAAAATCTTTAGCAAACAAGATGCCAACTCCACCACTGTTATTGCTTTTATGACTAAGACACACTTCTCCATCCCATTCCTTCTTCCAATCTGCTTTGTTATCTACTGTACTATGTGTTTCTTGCAGGAATACCACATTAAGTTGTTTCACTTTAAGTAGATTAAAAAGAGCAGCTCTCTTTACATCCTCCCTGGCCCCATTAATGTTAAGGGATCCATAGCTTTACTTCACACATATTAAGTTAGTAAATGCATTGGGATTGCCATTTAAACATACCAGAGAGAATAAACCATAGGAAAGAGAAGGACAAAAAACAGTTAACCATCATTGGCTATTTGCGATCTAACTTTAAGCATCAATTTCTTGAGACGATACATTTCTTGATCACTGAAAAGGGGCTGATCAGACCTATCAGTATTTTTCATAAACAACTTGACTGAATCAAGAAACATCTTTAAATCCGGGAAGAAATCATCCACTCTAACTGACCTCATGCCTTTAGTGTCCTGTAAGAATGAACGGAGTCTAGTGAAAGGGTAAACGCTCTCTGCATCCACCTGTGTGTCAGCAGCACCAAACTCACATACACTCTCCTGTGTGTCCATTGAACTCTCTTCAGACTGCGAACCGTGCGCTAAAATCAACTTTGATACTTTACTAGCCTGATCTGCGTTCTTCTTATTGTTTAACTCTTTTCTTTTAATCGATTGTTTGGCCATATCCTTATCACCCACCACATTCTCCTCATCAAACAACACTGCTTCAGCTATTCTAGTAGCAATGTGAACAGTAGCGCCTACCTTTGGGTCTCGTTCAACTTCCAACTCTGTTTGCTTACTCGTTGACTCCTCCAAAACTTCCTTCTCAGGATTCCTAGCATCACTTTCCTCCCTTGCAGTACTTGTATTTCCTTGTTTTGTAACTGAAGCGGCGACTCTGCTTGTGCTCAGCTGTTCCACCACATTAGCGGTTGTCTCAGCTAACGTTACCCTCTCCGGGCACGAGCGAATCAGGTGGCCTACAGTTCCGCACCCAAAACATTTCATCAACTCTGATGTTACATGTACGGTATAATCATAACCATCAATCTTAAACTTAAACACCAAATTCAGCTCCTCATCATTATTTTTAAGCACCATAAGTACCTGCCTCCTAAAAGACATAACATGTTTTAAATGAGGTGATTTACAGCTCATGGGGATCAGTTTAATTGGAGTTACTAGTTGTCCGTGTCTCTGTAACTCTTTAGCCAAAACTTCATTTTTGAGAAAAGGAGGAACGTTAGAAATTATAATCTTTTTAGCAGGATTCACCAAAGAGAGAACAGGTATTAAAGTACCTTGAATTACTACTCCATTCTCAATTAACTGATTCGCTTTATCAATGTCATCCAAAAAAATCACAACAGCGCCGTTCATCCGCGAGGCTGATCTAATGCTTCCATAACCAACTTCTTCGCCGACCGCTAAACTACAATCCTCTACCAAACAACCGGCCGGCGGAGACATCTTAATAGCATGCCGGCGCGTGAGCTTAGACAAACCGAGCTGATCGCCCGCAGCCATGCTGCAGCCGCTGCTCCACAAACAACTCACTAACACCTGCCCTAAATATCAAACCAAAAACACAAACAGAAACAAAGAAAAATAAGGAAAGAAAAAAAGAAAAAAGACAGAAAATTCACTCACACCTCCACGCGCTCTCCACGCTCAGTCTCATCATTAACTCAGAGAGAGAGAGAGAGAGAGAGAGAGAGAGAGACAACTTCACAGCCCTTTCACAAGAGACCTCAAGAAATGAACAGTCCCGTGAACAGGAATAATTCAACCTTTTACACGCCGTTTGATTGTGAAATAAAATACTTGCATTACTATGGCTTCTCGGGTGTAAGTGTCTGAGTTCGAATCGTCAGGGGATTTTGGAACGGATCTTCGGGTCCCAGGAGAATTTCTCTGAAGCTTAGGAAAAGTCGTTAGAGGAAGCTGTCGGTCTTTCTCTCCGTGGTGGGGGATGCCTTCTCTGAGGGTGGTGAAGACCAGGGGTGGTCTTCCTCTCCATGGCGAAATGCCAAGGGGTCCTTCTATCTTGGTGGCGAAATGCAAAGAGTTAATGGTAAGTTCCCGTTTTTATAGATGGGATGGCCGACGCCCAAAGAGTTCAACTTTCCAATCTCTTGCGGAGACACGATGGCGCCTCGAATCTAATAAGCGTAGATAGTCACATCAACACACAGGCCCTTTTGTTTCAGTATGATTTGATTAGAAAAGTCAGGAGAGCTGTGAGGAGTTCAGGCTTTGGCCATCCTGCCAGATGGCTGATTGAATCAGTACTGTTACATCACGTACAGTGAACAATAGGCGTTCCTACCATTTATCCCAATTTTTGGCATCTTCCTGTACGAACTTTCGGATCATTGTCTTCAAAGTGCGATTAAATCGTTCCACTAATCCATCCGTCTCTGGGTGATAGACGCTGGTGCGGATCGATTTAACGCCCAATAATCCGTAAAGTTCGCGTAATGTACGTGACATAAACGCCGTGCCTTGATCAGTGAGGATCTCTTTCGGGATCCCCACCCGGGAGATTAAACTAAACAATGCCTCTGCAACACTCTTTGCAGAAATGGTACAATTGCTTCAGGGTATTGTGTTGCATAGTCCAACAGGACCAATGCAAAACGATGCCCCGTGCGGATTGCTCCAATGGTCCGATGAGGTCCATGCCAATTCTCTTGAAGGGGACCTGCATAAGCGGTAGAGGGCGCAATGACGCTTTTGAAATGGCCAGTGGATTTACCAACTGACATTCACGACACGACGGGCACCATCTGCGCACGTTCTCGTGAATGCCGGGCCAAAAAAAACGGACCATTAAACAATTCAGTGTGGCTGCTTGACCCAAATGACCGGCCATAGGATTAGAATGAGCCGCCTGGAAAAGCATTTCCAGACGGCTTTTTGGAACTAATTACTGGGTTGTATATTATTTTGACTGAGTGTCCAGGGATACAATCTGTCTTTTAATATGGCAAAATAAGGATAAGAGAGTGGCTGTTCAGGATGGAGAACCTGCCCGTCGATCGACCGGACCTGGGCAAACGCATTCTTCAGCGACTCATCTCGGGACTACTCCAGAGGAAAATCATCGTGGTCAGTGAGGATCAGCCTCTCTACACCACTCCGTTCCTCTGCAACAGTACCCGATGGTCCCGGCTCAGTCTCCCCAACCTGCACAGCCGCTCTCTCTCCCCGCCCCTTCTTTCCCCAAGAGACATGCGCACATAGATACCCCAATAAGCTACCAAATGCTGGCCAATTCGTCCCCAATATTAGCGGATGTCGGAGGTGCGGGTTAACTGCCACCTCCACTCTATGTTTTTGTCCCCGGAATTGAATTATAACCATCACCAGTGGATAACTTACCACATCCCCATGCACACACCGTACCTTAACCATGCGGCTATCATCCAATGTCAACTATTGTATCAGGCTTTGATGGATAGAGGTCTGGTTAAACCCTGAATCCACCAAAGCCGGATAGGTACCCCACTGAATACTCACTGGTATTTGGTACAGCCCGGCTCAATCAGGGGCAGCCTGAGGCGCGTTGGGGACCCGGATCAGCGTTCCCACCTCCATCACTGGGCAACGATCTATAAAGTGACCCGGGTCCCCGCACCACCAACAGGCCGGCCCAGACTTCCCCGCCGCCCCAATGGCAGGAAGGGAATCAAGGGATTGGCATGGAGAGAAAGGGGAAATGGAACCGGAGGCTGGAGGGAACCCGGTTGGCTCCCTGCCCCTCGAGGGCGCCCGCAAGCCCGAGGCTCCGCTCTGGAGTTCCTCGAACCGTCCTCGGGGCGGACCTCGGGACTGGAACCCTCCCCTCGTCCGGGGAGCTGGAACCGGCCCAAAAGACAGGGAAGCAGAAGGAGAGGGGAGAGAGAGAGAGAGAAGCCGCCGGCAGGGGTTCGCCGACCCCTGGGCACACCACCATTTGATCCTCCGCCAGCTTGATGGCTTTGTCCAGCGACGCCGGCCTCTGGCACTGGACTAATTGCGCGGTCTTCCTCGGCAACCGCGCAAGAAACTGCTCCAGTGCCACTCGATCGATGATTTGGTCGACTGTCGACTGGTCGGCCATCAGCCATCTGCGGCAGGCGTGCCGGAGCTGCTGGGCCAACACGAAGGGCCGGGTGTTCTCCCCTAGTGTCAGTGTCCGGAACCGCTGACGATGTTGTTCCGGGGAGAGCCCGACCCGCTGGAGAATGACCCGTCGCAGGTCGTCATAGACCTATGTGGGATGAGTTAGCAAAACACAGCAGACTCTTTTACCACAGTAGTCACAGACCCTCCAGATAGACTTTCTGTCATAGAAATGGGGCGCTCTAACAATGATTCGTCTTTCTCTGTGATGTCAGTGAGAATAAGCCAAAGGTGGCGCTCTACTGACACCATTCCCGCCATGGCCTGCCTAATGCGTGGGTGGTGTGCTTGGTTGCTCTCAGCGCCAAGTTAGTAGCCCGTCTGAGCTTCTTACAGCCTCAGGAGTCATACCTTTTAATGATCCTATATGATTTGGAAGGCAGCAGGGGGCGTGGCTTCCACGATGAAGCCGAAGTAGGCACGAGATGGGCCGCGAGAGTCCCTTCAACAGCTAGCATCATAGCGTAACAAGGAGAAATTGATATTGAGCAACTGTTGTTGTAATCTCTCCGGGTTGCACATCACGCTCCAAGCGGGGCGCGAACCTGGGTCTTTCTACATGGGAGTCGAACGCTCTAACAAGGAAGCTAAATGCCTGATCCGCCATTTTAGAAACAGTGGCGAAATCCGTGCCACTTTATGTAACGCGCGCCGGAAATGAGCACCAGAAATGGCTGCTTGCAAGACCTCGAAACCTTGTGGTGGAGGTCTTGAAAGAAGAATGAAGCCTACGGGACTGGGTGGGGCGCGACTGGTGAATAAATCAATCGTCCAGCTTCGGCTGGGACAGGTTTTATGTGGCCTCGCAGTTCAATTCCAGATCAAGCTTCTCTACAGCGCGAGTGCATATCGTCATGGACGAATACCATGGACGTCATGGTAGTTGATGTCGCGGTTTCAAACGCACGGACGCGATCGGAGGAGAGAGAGAGAGAAAGGGGGAATCCGTCTGCTCACTCTCCATGTGTTCCGCTCGCAGACGTCACCCCAAGCGTCTATCTCGTGCGGTGCCTCGGCAACTGAATAAGCGGAGAGGCGGGGGGTTAGACGAGCGGCCCCTTAATCATATCAAAAGGGGCCACGGCCAAAAGAATCGGATACAAGCTTCTGGGTAGACCGCGTTTCGTCATGGACGAATAGACAGTTGTCGCTGTCGCGGTTTCAATGTGCGGATGTGACCCGGTCACATCCGCACATTGAAACCGCGACAACTGTCTATTCGTCCATGACGAAACGCGGTTTCATTAAAATGATCCATGACGAAACGCGGTCTACCCAGAAGCTTGTATCCGATTCTTTTGGCCGTGGCCCCTTTTGATATGATTAAGGGGCCGCTCGTCTAACCCCCCGCCTCTCCGCTTATTCAGTTGCCGAGGCACCGCACGAGATAGGGGCAGGGAGTCATGGACGAATAGACAGTTGTCGCTGTCGCGGTTTCAATGTGACCGGGTCACATCCGCACATTGAAACAGCGACAACTGTCTATTCGTCCATGACGAAACGCGGTCTACCCAGAAGCTTGTATCCGATTCTTTTGGCCGTGGCCCCTTTTGATATGATTAAGGGGCCGCTCGTCTAACGAGAGAGAGAAAGGGAGATATCCGTCCGCTCACTCTCCATGTGCTCGGCTCGCTGATGTCAACCCAAGCGTCCATATCGTGCGGTGCCTTGGCAGCCGTAGTAATGGAGAGGCGGGGGTTAGACGTGGCCTATCTTACGATCTCAAAAAAACCTCGGACAAACATCGAATCACAAGCTTCTGGTGTGGGTGCTCACTCTCCATGTGCTCGGCTCGCTGACGTCAACCCAAGTGTCCATCTCGTGCTGTGCCTCGGCAGCTGTAGTAATGGAGAGGCGGGGGTTAGACTAGAACGGCGAGTCGAACGTACACTTTAGACGCAGGCGATCGCAGTGTCAACAGAGATACAGTAAGCGCGGTCTAAGCATGCTTAAGCATAGTACGCACCTGTACTGTGTTTCCCCTGCGATGAACCTGTCGAGACATCTCTTGCAGCTCATTGTGTCCGCTTAGAGGAGTAAAACTGCTCTAAAAAGGGTAGCTGTGAACACGAAAATCCGCTTTCCAACGGGCAACAAAAAATTAGCTTCCTGAAGGAACTAGAAAAAAAGTTGGCTTGAGAAAGCCTGACCAGAAAGTTTGAAGAAGTTGAAAGAAAGATGGACTAGTTGGAAAGAAAGATGGATTATTTAGAAAGAAAGAAAAACAAAGAAAGAAAGATTTATTAGAAAGAAAGAAAGATTAGTTAGAAAGAAAGAAAGATGAATTAGTTAGAAAGAAAAAAGAAAGATTAGTTAGAAAGAAAGAAAGATGGATTAGTTAGAATGAAAGAAAGAAATATGGACTAGTTAGAAAGAAAGAAAGATGGATTAGTTAGAAAGAAAGAAAGAAAGAAACACAAAGAAAGAAAGATATATTAGAAAGAAAGATTAGTTAGAAAGAAAGAAAGATGGATTAGTTAGGTAGAAAGAAAGAAAAAAGAAAGAAAGAAAGATGGATTAGTTAGAAAGAAAGATGGATTAGTTAGAAAGAAAGAAAGAAAGACAGATTAGTTAGAAAGAAAGAAAGATGGATTAGGTAGAAAGAAAGAAAGATATATTAAAAAGAAAGAAATATTAGTTAGAAAGAAAGATGGATTAGAAAGAAAGAAAGATGGATTAGTTAGAAAGAAAGAAATATGGATTAAGAAAGAAAGAAAGATGGATTAGTTAGAAAGAAAGAAAGATGGATTAGTTATTAAGAAAGAAAGATGGATTAGTAAAAAAAATAGATTAGTTAGAAAGAAAGAGATAAATTAGAAAGAAAAAAGATGGATAAATTAGAAAGAAAGAAAGAAAGATGGATTAGGTAGAGAGAAAGAAAGATGGATTAATTAGTTAGAAAGAAAAAGAAAGAAAGAAAGATGGATTAATTATAAAGAAATAAAGAAAGAAAAATTGATTAGTTAGAAAGAAAGAAAGAAAGAAAGAAAGAAAGAAAGAAAGAAAGAAAGAAAGATGGATTAGTCAGAAAGAAAGAAAAATGGATTAGTTAGAAAGAAAGAAAGAAAGAAAGATTAGTAAGAAAGAAAGAAAGATGGATTAGTTAGAAAGAAAGAAATATTAGTTAGAAAGAAAGAAAGATGGATTAGTTAGAAAGAAAGATAGATTAGTTAGAAAGAAAGATAAAATGGATTAGTTAGAAAGAAAGAAAGATAGATTAGTTAGAAAGAAAGATAAAATTGATTAGTTAGAAAGAAAGAAAGAAAGAAAGAAAGATGGATTAGTTAGTTAGAAAGAAAGAAAGATGGATTAGTTAGAAAGAAAGAAAGATGGATTAGTTAGAAATAAAAAAGATGGATTAGTTAGAAAGAAAGAAAGATAGATTAGTTAGATAGAAAGAAAGAAAGAAAGAAAGAAAGAAAGAAAGATTAGTTAAAAAGAAAAATGGATTAGATAGAAAGAAAGAAAGAAAGAAAGAAAGATGGATTAGTTAGAAAGAAAGAAAGATGGATTAGTTAGAAGGAAAGAAAGAAGGATTAGTTAGAAAGAAAGAAAGATAGATTAGTTACAAAGAAAGAGATATATTAAAAAGAAAGAAAGATTAGTTAGAAAGAAAGATGGATTAGTTATAAAGAAATAAAGAAAAATGGATTAGTTAAAAAGAAAGAAAGAAATATTAGAAAGAAAGAAAGATGGATTAGTTAGAAAGAAAGAAAGAAAGAAAGATGGATTAGTTAGAAAGAAAGATTAGTTAGAAAGAAAGAAAGATGGATTAGTTAGAAAGAACGAAAGGAAGAAAGAAAGATGGATTAGTTAGAAAGAAAGAAAGAAAGAATTATTAGAACAAAAGAAAGATTAGTTAGAAAGAAAGAAAGAAATATTAGAATGAAAGAAAGATTAGTTAGAAAGAAAGAAAGATGGATTAGTTAGAACGAAAGAAAGATTAGTTAAAAAGAAAGATGGATTAAGAAAGAAAGAAAGATGGATTAGTTAGAAAGAAAGAAAGATGGATTAGTTAGAAAGAAAGAAAGATGGATTAGTAAAAAAGATGGATTAATTAGAAAGAAAGAAAGATATTATTTAGAAAGAAAGAAAGATAGATAGATTAGTTAGAAAGAAAGAAAGATGGATTAGTTAGAAAGAAAGAAAGAAAGATGGATTAGTTAGTTAGTTAGAAAGAAAGAAAGAAAGAAAGAAAGAAAGAAAGAAAGAAAGAAAGAAAGAAAGAAAGATGGATTAGTTAGAAAGAAAGATGGATTAGTTAGAAAGAAAGAAAGATGGATTAGTTAGAAAGAAAGAAAGACGGATTAGTTAGAAAGAAAGAAAGATGGATTAGTTAGTTGAAAGAAAGAAAGAAAGAAAGAAAGAAAGAAAGATGGATTAGTTAGAAAGAAAGAAAGACGGATTAGTTAGAAAGAAAAAAAGATGGATTAGTTAGAAAGAAAAAAAGATGGATTAGTTAGAAAGAAAGAAAGATAGATTAGTTAGAAAGAAAGAAAGATATATTAAAAAGAAAATATTAAAAAGAAAGAAAGGTTTTCACCCCCCGGCTCTCTTCCAAAAAAAAACTTTTTTTTGTCTTGTGGACTATATGTAAAAAAAATGTATGTAAAATATCTTATTCAGGACTGTCCTAAATAAAAAATAACATGCATTTTGTATGATCTCTCTTATTTAGTTAAAATTATTCACATTTTCACAGATTCTGCAAGCGGCTCACATACTTATTCTTGCAACTGTATATCTGTATCTGTAGCAATCCCAAAATTATTTGTATCTGTGTTCGGATGAAACTGGAAATGAGCAGTGCTTAAATCACAAGTCCATCAAATTACATGACAATCCTGTTTTAAATGTAATTCTTTTGTGATTTAATTTAACAAACTTGTATAACTGATACTGACCACAATGTGTTTGCACATTGTTGTGTTTTTCACAGTTTAAAATCTAGGTACTGATAACCAGTGTTGGGGGTAACGCGTTACAAGTAACGTGCGTTACGTAATAATATTACTTTTATGGATTAAGGAGTAAAGTAATGCATTACTTTATAAATTAACA
Source organism: Gobio gobio (assembly GCF_949357685.1). NCBI lineage: Eukaryota > Metazoa > Chordata > Actinopteri > Cypriniformes > Gobionidae > Gobio > Gobio gobio. The sequence continues at coordinate 29,973,267 of NC_137105.1, read as the reverse complement.
CATTAATATTTGAGTTACTTTTTTAAAAAAGTAATGCGAGTTACTTTTTTGTTTAATTAATGTGCATTAAAAAAAATAAAGTACTGAATTAAAATGAACGTAGTCGTAGAATCACGCACGCGTACGTGCGCGGGAACAGACGCTAGTCAGAAACGAAGATGGCAGGCCAGAGCTGTAACGTTACATTACTGCGATGGAAGTTTTCTCATTATTTTGAAATCGTCAAAGAAAAGGAGAAGGGGGTACTTGTTAAGTGCAGATTATGTGCAGGTGAAAAGCTCTTGTCAACTGCAAAAAACACCACTTCAAATTTAAAAAAACATTTGCATGCGAAGCACAGCACAACAGAGTTGGAAGCGAGAGAGCCCAATGATACCTGCACCCCGCCTCAAGCGAAACAACAAAAGCTTGATTTCAGTTCACCACCAGGTAAAACAATCAGCTCGACTGAACTGAACAAATTGGTTGCTGCTTTTATTGTTGAGGAGATGCAGCCACTGTCCACTGTGGAGGCGCCCACATTTCGCAATATCATCAGCAAAATCTCTGTGACAGGGAAAAGGCAGGGGGTCGTGCTGCCCGATCGCAAAACTTTTGCTAGCTTTTTAGACAAGGCGTATATGGACATGGAGACAGACCTGAAGAAAACTTTTGCCGACCTGGAATATGTTTCCAACACTGCAGATCTATGGACCGCTCAGAATAAAAGTTTTCTGGGAATTACTGTACACTGGATCGATCCTGCTACTCTGCATCGCCAAAAAGCTGCAATCGCCTGGAGGCGATTTCGTGGGAGACACACGTATGATGCCATCGCAGCGGAGATAGAGCAAATTCACAGCTCGTTTGCTCTTTGTGGTAAGATAACTGCCACTGTAACTGACAATGGCGCAAACTTTGTTAAAGCATTCAGAATGTTTCAAGCTGATGATGACGATGAAGCAGAGAATAATGAAGATGAGGTAATCTTCACGGATTTACACGAAGTTTTACGTGATGACACTGAGACCAGCGAAAAGTATGTTCTTCCTCCGCATCACAGGTGTGCATCCCACACCCTTAACCTTATATGCACTAACGACGTAGTAAAATTTTTGACGGCAAAGGCAGATTGCAAAGCATTGTACAGGAGTGCAACTGGAAAGTGTTCAGCCTTGTGGTCAAAAGTTAGTCGATCAACTGTGGCATCAGAGAGCCTGGACGAATTCAGCAAAAGGAAGTTGCTGGTCCCTTCAACTACAAGGTGGAACTCGTTTCATGATGCGCTTAGCAGAGTCACAGACATTCCCTTTGTGGACCTCAATCAACTTTGCACTCGCCTGGACATCAGATGCATTACGGAGAGAGAGTATCAGTTCCTTAAAGACTACTGCAAGGTTCTGAAGCCTGTCTGTATGGCATTGGATATACTTCAAGGTGAAGATGACTGTTTCTATGGGACCCTTCAACCTACCCTTGAAATCCTGATGGCCAAAATCTTGGCACTGAAAGAGGGCCTCTCTCATATGATGGCTGACCTCATAGTCCAAGTAAGTCTGTTCAATATTGTCTTATTATTATTGTACTTTTGTTTTTTCTAGTCACTTTTATTACTATATTTATATTACTACTTTATTATTATAGATTGTTTCAAAGCAGCTTTACAGTGATAACTGGAAAATAATGATTCACTGATTGGTGCAAACAGAATAAAATTAAAGCTGTAAAATGAGTTCAATATAGCTTTAAAGCAGCTCTGCAGAAAACATTGATGTCATCATTCAGCTTAGTTCAGTTCTCATACAATAGTGTCAGTGCATTCAAGTCAATATGTTTATGTATCTTTTGTTAAAGGAGCAGTTCACCCAAAAATGAACATTATCCTTATGATTTACACTCCCTCAAGCCACCCTAGGTGTATATGACTTTCTGCTTTCAGACTAACACAATCAGAGTTTTTTAATAAATGTCCTGGCTCTTTCAAGCTTTTGGGCTGCCATTATAATGCTTGGATTAGCCAGGACATTTTTAATATAAGTCCGATTTTATTCGTATAGGTAGGATGACTTGACGGTGAGTAAATCATGGGCTAATTAAAATTGTGTGAACTATCCCTTTAAGTTAAATTCTACTAACTTTTTTCTGACATAAATTTAATTATTCTGATATGAATGCATATCTATTAGTTTATAAACTGTGTAACCTATATAACATTCTCTTGCAGGCTATCAAGACACGGTTTAGCTCCATCCTTGACAGTGATGAAGCTTTGCTTGCTGCGGTAACCCTGCCAAAATTCAAGTTGCGATGGCTGAGGGATGAAACAAGAAAAGACAACATCAAGATGATTCTGGCAGCGCAGTGTCGTGCTCTCACCATTGAGATACCACAGAAAGAGCCACTGCCGTCTCCTGAAAGCAGAGACCATGAAAATGACTTCTTCGCATTTCCTGAAGAGAAGAATCAACATGACGAACAAGCAACTACTGTGGACATGGAGATTTGTGAATACCTGAAATCAGCTGATATGGGAAATTTACATGACTTCCCCAGGATTTTGAAGATCTTCTTAAAAGCCAACACAGCAACACCTTCCAGTGCGCCAGTTGAGAGGCTGTTTAGTATTGGAAGTCTCATCCTCACCCCAAAAAGAAACCGTCTCACAGACCAGCGTTTTGAGAAACTGCTCCTGCTCCGCTACAATCGTTACTTTGAAATAAAACCCAGATGAAATAGTGAACTCTAAATATAAAGATAATACTCTAACATTACATTAAGGTAAATCTCTCTTTTTTTGCATTGCATTGCAGAAGTGATCTGCAACTTCTGTGACTTTTTTGCTTCTGTGCCTTTTTTGCACTAAATTAATTTTGATTTGAGGACAAAACTCAAGAGTTTTGGTCTATTGGAATCAACTTATGCATTTGTTTAGGCCATGTGAAATTCATCAAATTTTATAGCTGACATATTTATGTTTAATTGGTGATGTTTGTTCTCTAGTATCATCTTGTTCTTTAATAAGGTAATACACATTTAAATATGTTTGTCAAAGTATGTATTTTGCTCTACTATAACTTAATTCATAATGGCAATTATCTAACTAATATTACACTCTTATTATCACTATGGACAGTGAATTTACAGAATTTTATAGAATATGCAGTCCATAATCTACCCACACAAAAAGTACAAAAGTAACAAACACATTACTTTCAATAATCTGTTATAGATCTTTTATATGGCACTGTGATCAGGAAGTTCTCAGAATATAATATTCTATATTATTATTCAATATATGTGTTTTTAAAAGAAAATTAAGGTATGTTATATAGGCTGTTGTTGAATGCATTACTGTGTTAAACACTAGTACAAGAACTTCAAGCCTCAGCCAGTTAAGAAAAAGTAACTGGAAAGTAACGCAAAAGTAACGTAACGCATTACTTTCCATAAAAAGTAACGCAATTAGTTACTTTTTGGGGGAGTAACTCAATATTGTAATGCATTACTTTTAAAAGTAACTTTCCCCAACACTGCTGATAACTGGTTTAGGAGAGGTTTATCCAAAGGAACATATAGTATGCTAATTGCAGGATAGCCATATTTAAGGGACATGGGGAGAAAAGCTAAAAGTGTCTTGCTAAAAGTCCCTACCATGTCTCTTTAACAGGTCATCTGTGTCTGACCTGTAAACTTTCCATTACCAGCCCAGAGCCTTAAAATCTATGCCTTCCACCACCCTACAGCGTCTACTACTATCTGGTCTTGGCGACAGCATGGCAGCATGCTGCTAAATGCATTTATGCTTCATGAAAGGTTGTATTAAATTGGGAAAGATTGTGACAATTTATCATTATATATTGGCCCAATAAATGACTTCCAAATTATCCCCATGCAAAAAGATGCATTGTAATAATCATAGCTTAAGGTCTTAACTCAAAATTAAAATTGTATATTCACCGAACATATTTAATTGTGCTCAGTCAATCTATGAAGTCAAAGTGAAAAATCCATGTTGGCTGAACAAGTCCTACGTCCGAAAAACGGTATACGCATGCGCAAAATGCGCTTGAAGAAAACCGTTCGTGTGGAGATTTCAAATGCAGATCGCGGGAGCGGCAGCGCGAGCAGAGCCGAACCAGCAGGTACTGAAGACCGAAACAGACATTCCCAAGAGAATAGAGAGATTTTCATCTCACAAAGACGTTGGTGACCCGGTGACATGGTTTGCTTTATGACCCGGTATGAAGTTTAAAAGACATTTTGTAGAATCACGAGTTCATGAATTAATTGGTTTCATGCGTGTGTTGAAGGGTAGCCAATAGTTTTATTTTCCTCATGTCTTATATGTCTAAAATGATAGGTAATAAGTAAATTAAGTCATTTGTGTGATATATGCGGCATGCGACCGTTGAACACGGTGCCGGAGATTGCATTTGGCGTCGACCTCTTTCAGGGCTTGAGTTATTGCCTTTTAATATCAAACACGTCAAGCTCGTGATTTTCTTATGTCCATTCATTCGTCTCATCCTCATTATATAATGAAGTAACTTCTGTCATCACATCATTTGCCAGATGTGATGCAGGGAAACTTTGCCATTAAAGGTGAACTATGTAGGATTTTTGCAGTAAAATATCCAGAAACCACTAGGCCAGTGTTGTATATTTTGTTCAGTTGAGTACTTAGAATATCCCAAATGTTTCCAACTATTTGTAAATCGTGAGAAATTGCTATTTTAACCAAGGAACCGGGACGTGTGAGCTATGCGTGTGAGGGAGTCGCCTGTCGATTGCGTCATATCTGCGTCACACTCGGTTTCCGGTTTTATTCAGTGAAACACTTTACTCTCACTGCAGTGTGAACAAGTGTCATAGCAGCCGCCGAGCGAACGTCATAACTTCCTTTTCAACACACTCAGATATATCTAATACGATAAACAGAGTTGCGTTACCTCATACTAATGACTGGAAAAGAGGAAGTGGCGCCGGCAACCGTGTCATAATAAAAGTCCCGCCGGCGACTATGCCATAATAACAGTCCCGCTCTTCAATCGCTCCCGCGGCCTTGCTCAGCTCCACAACACTCGCTCCTGCTCTGCTTCAGACTACAGTAATGTTAATAATCGCATACATGAACATGATTTCTGCCCGAGTCCTATCCTGACTGTTTTCCACTGGCTATGAGGTGAAGACCACATGTCTCAAGATTCTGCGCTCAAACGTGGCGTCATCAAACTACGCCTTTGTTTTGAACAGGCGACCTCTAGTGGACGGAAAAGTTACATAGTGTAGCTTTAATGTTAGTTTTTATTTTTATTTGCAGGTTTTTAGCTTGCAGTGCCGTGTTTTCTTCACCACTTTAAGACATCCTGTTATGCAGAAGACTTCTTGAATATTCAGAGTTTTCCTTATTGAAAATAAGGTATTTTCACCAAATATCCTGTGTTGGAATTTACTTGTTAATAAAGTAATGTGATAAAATGTCAACCCTGTTGTCTGTGTTCTGTATTTTTTTTGTCATTTTTGTCTTTTGGGACAGTGAGAAATAAACAATTGTTACTACAATTTAAAATATTTAATTGGACCAACCTCACAGTTTCACTGTAAAACATTTATCCAATTCAAAATTGTCTAGTGAGCGATCACATCTAAATTTTTTAGTTGGCCAAATTGAAAAATTTAGATGTGATCGGTCACTAGAAAATTTTAAATTGGAGAGGCCTGACATTTTTTACAGTGTTGGTAAATAAAATGTTTCCATTGGCTCAACATATTTCTAATTGAGCCCATGTTAACAGGCTGTTGCCACAATTGATAAAATTCAATTCACAGAAATTCAATTTGGCCGATTGAAAAATTTAGATGTGACCAGTCACTAGAAAATTTTGAGTTGGGGAGATTATACATTTTTTACAGTGTATAGGAAAAAGCAGTTTAGAGACATAAGCAGTGTTGTGTTAATACATCACTTCCACAGCCAGGGGCGTAGCCGTCTTTTCAGAAGTGAGGGGGACAGAAATGTCAGGTATAATACCTGTTTTTTTCTGACCTCTGTCTAATTGACAGATTTAATATTGATCTCTTGCTTTTAATTCAGTAAGATATCAAATACACTGCTGAACAATAACCACTAATATGTATAATATTTTCCCCTATATTTTATGCCAATTTTATGACTGGTTTATGCACTACAAACACTTGTGCATTAAGTACACTGTAAAAAATTTCCCTGTAAAATAACAGTAAAGAGCTGGCAGCAGAGACGCCAGCAGTATACCGTATTTTTTACGGTAATCATATGTAAAATGACTTTACGGTAGTAGTCTGTAAACCAGGAAAACAGTATATTTCTGTATTTCTATAATTAACAGTAAAGAGCTGGCAGCAAAGACGCCAGCAATATACCGTAATTTTTACGGTAATCATACGTAAAATGACTTTACAGTAGTAGTCTGTAAACCAGAAATACAGTATATTTCTTTAGTCGCATTGTTAAATTATTTCACACTGTTCACAATGTAGTCGCACTGTTAAATGATTTAAATGCAGCATATTTCTGTGATTATTTGGAAATTACAATAATATTGTTTAGGTTGTTACTTTAACTTCTCACAGTTTACTGTAGACAGGCACAGTAGATGTGCCTGTCTACAGTAATATGTGAGAAGGTCAATTTCCAAATAATTTCCAAATAATCAGAAATATGCTGCATTTTTTTTTTACTGTATTAGAAATACAATAGATTTAACAGTTTCATATCATTCAATATTGATAGCAATTAACTTTATTATTCTCGGGGCTAATTGCTTAAGATATGCATTATTGTGAATATTATGCAAAATAAGCAATACAAACTTCAAAATCAAACACCTTTATTCCAAAGAGCAATGTCAATGTCAACATGAATACAAAAACAAAAAAAATAGAAGAAAATAAACATCAAAGAAGAGATTTCTAGTAGCAAACAGAAACAGCCTAGTGTCTGCTTTAGACTATGGCAATAAACTTAAAGGGATAGTTCACCCAAAAATGAAAATTAGCCCATGATTTACTCACCCTCAAGTCATCCTAGGTGTATATGACATTCTTCTTTCAGATTCTTCTTTTCATTCCATAATGCTTACGCTATGTCTGACGAACGTAACTGGTGTCAGATGTAGCGTAAGCATTTTGAATTGCGAGAGGCACAACACTTTTCCCATTAGTTGAAAAAACAGAAGGCGATTGGCTGGAAGCTAGATTAATTTACATTTATTTATAAAGTTTTAAATATGGATATTTTTCTTACACAAACGCATCGATTCACTTCAGAAACCCTTTATTAACCCCCTGGAGTCGTGTGGAGCAGTTATATGATGAACAGATGCACTTTTATGGACTTAAAAAACTGAAAAAAAACAGAACAATCACTGCCATTATAAAGCTTGAAAGAGCAGGACGTGTTTAATATAACTCAGATTGTGTTCGTCTGAAAGAAGAATGTCATATACACCTAGGATGACTTGAGGGTGAGTAAATCATGGGGTCATTTTCATTTTTGGGTTGCTCGTCAGAGACTGATCTTAACCCTAACCAAACGGGAAGGGTTGAATAGATAGTTTACTTTTTTTTATTTAAGACATAAGTTTGAAGACTTTTAAGTCACTATTAAGACTTTTTAATGAACATTAAGACCTTTTTGATTATATGAGTAAGCACATTCAGCATACAATCATCGTTGGCACATTTTTGGGGAAAAAAAGCCCACAGGCTCATGTTTTTCCTCTTAAAATAGTCCTGTGAGTTAGATTAAAAGTCAATTTAAAAGATTTTCATATGTAATCTGCAATGTATTCTCTGCTGTCTGTAAAAATATACTTTCATTTTGAACATATGCAGAATTGGCAACATTTGGAAAACAAACTTAAGAAGTACATTTTGAAAATGTGCATTAAGGCCATTTTGAAACTATTAAAGTACAGTAGAACATTTTGACAGTATGCATCACTAAAAACATTTAGGGTTCATTTCATTTCAGGTTACCTCTTCAAATTGTCCTTTTGAGGTAGGCTTGTATTTTTACCTCTTAAAATAGTCCTTTGAGGTAGGTTTGTGTTTTTACATTATGGATCCAGGAGAGATAACCATCACTTTAGTAGCAGCTGTTCCTCTCTGCAGCATTACTCCAGTGTTGCCACTGTCAAACAACAAAAAACAATCATAATAATAAATAAACTATAACATCAGGAATGTACAGTATACACTCCAGGCTAATGGTTATAAAGTTAATAAGTTCTTTTGTGGCTTAATTTGGCAATGCTAGACTGTCAAAACAAAGAGAGCGAGATTAAAGAGCTCACCGATCTATATGAAGTTCCATTCAAAGTCAAGGAGATTGTTCAGTAGCATGGCGACGTGTATATTGACTGAAGAAGACTTCTTCAGGACGATCACACCTTTCTTCTTGGAGACAACCTTGCCACTTTTGGCCTTTGTCCCTCTCTCTGGATTTATACCAATAAAGTGCCTGAAATCAAAATAGTCTAAGATCAGAGTGGGGTTGCAACAACATACTGTTTTGTGTACATTAAATTAAATGTCTTTTTCGTCTTTCTTCATTGCACAAATAGAGTGGACTTGAATGACATATAGAAGTGGCATCAAATGGAATTATAATAAAGCCTATAGTCCAACTAAATACCGTGTGTGTGTGTGTGTGTGTGTGTGTGTGTGTGTGTGTGTGTGTGTGTGTGTGTGTGTGTGTGTGTGTGTGTGTGTGTGTGTGTGTGTGTGTGTGTGTGTGTGTGTGTGTGTGTGTGTGTGTGTGTGTGTGTGTTTGTGTGTGTGTGTGTGTGTGTGCGTGTGTGCGTGCGTGTGTGTGTTGTAGCTTGAAATGTACAGTACTAATACCATTTTACACCAAAAAATACAAACATTTTAATTTAATTTAATTGTATATATCCATATAATTATGACAAGTGAAGGGGTTTTACCTCTGAATGAATTCCAAAGCACAGGCTGCCTGCGCATCTTGATACTGAAGGTTGAATATGTAGTGGCAGACACCTGTAGGGAACAAATACATTATGCTTACCATAATAAGATTTTTAAGAAAAAAAATTATAAAAGGTCAATAATTAGTAAACACTAGGGGAGAGTAACCTAGTGGCGAATGAGGTAGGCTTATGAAGTACCTACAGTCAAACTGCTAAATAGATTCGGCATTCAAAATTTAAAGGGTAACAATTTTATTTTTACAGATCTTGGGGAGTTCTACTACAAATGTTACCAAAATTAAACAAAAAAACTACCCAAAAGTAATAATGTTTTGGCTATTCAAATCTAAGCCTCACTGTTAAATGACATGTTCAAATCCCTAGCAAGACAAGCTCCTGAGCATCAGTTTGATATCAAACATTCTTGGCAATAGGAATAAGATTTTAATTACCGTTTAATTTGTAGATGCAAGACCCGATGAATGTTGATAAAGAACACTCAATGATGTGCAGCACGTCATCTAAATTGTGCGTCCTCTTCTGGAAAATCTCCTATCCAAATGATGGTTCCTGAAGTCCCTCCAGGAGTTAATGGCAATGGCAAAATTATTTCTGTATTTTTTAAAGAAAATTGACCAAAAGCAGTAGCCTCAATTTAAAAGACTAACGTTGTATCAAACATCTGACCGTGCTCCAAATACCCCAGTCAACACTTCCAAAAAATCCAAAAAATACTGTAATGTCCTGTAATTTAAAACAGCAGCATACTGTTAGGGCCTCAGTCCTGTTGCTCCAAGTTAAGCAGCCCACAATGCATTGCTAACTACAGTACTAAACTGTTTAACATGAAAACAGTATTTTAATGTTGCAAATTGGCTGTAAATTTACAGCAATTGCTTACAGTGTACCCATGGATTTTATGCAATGTTAAAAAAATATCACTGAACAAGGCAGTTTAGAAAAGTTTAAAAATTACTATTGTTCAATGTTTTTGAAAGAAGACTTCTGCTCACCAAGGCTGCATTTATTTAATAAAATGCAGTAAAAAAGTAATACAGTGAAATATTATGCCAATGTAAAGCAGCTGTTATCTATGTGAATATATAGTAAAAAGAAATTAAGTAATTTATTCCTGTGATCAAAGCTGAATTTATCATCATTACTCCAGTCTTCAGTGTCACATGATCCTTCAGAAATCATTCTAATATGCTGATTTGCTGCTCAAGAAACATTTATGATTATTATCAATGATGAAAACAGTTGTGTTGCTTCATTTTTGTGGAAATCATGATACTATTCAAACTTTTGTGGTAAGATTAAAAAAGAGAAATTAATACTTTTATTAATTAAATATGCATTAAATTGATCACAAGTGACATTTATAATATAAATAAAGATTTTTATTTAATAAGTGCTTCATTTATTTAATGCAAATAAATGCTGTTCATTTAACTTTCTATTCATCAAAGAATCCTATAAAATAAAATGCATCATGGTTTCCACAACATTTTTAAGCAGGACAACTGTTTTCAACATTGATAATAATCATAAATGTTTCTTGAGCAGCAAAATATTATAATCGAATCGATATGACACCGAAGACTGGTTTAATGATGCTGAAAATTCAGCTTTGATCACAGGAATAAATTACACGTTTACTATATATTAACATAGTAAACAGCTGTTTTATATAATAAATGCAGCCTTGGTGAGCAGAAGATACTAAACATTAAAAAGGATGTCAGTTAGCACTGCATTATTCATATACTTTATTGTCAATAAATACCTTGAGATGGCTTGAAAAACACACATGAACCATATATTGTCGAAATCATGTGTTTGTCGTCGCGTTTCATCAGTCATAAGTATTTTTATTCAGCTGCTAGTTCAGCGCTTTGAATGCCTTTGGAACATGATTACTTCTACAAATCCGTTGTGGACTTTCTGTGAGAGGGCGCCCTCCGGCTTCGAGTATGAATTAGAGTGTTGCACGAGAGTGTTAGCACTCCATGGTGTTCAGATCGCCTTGTTTTTTGATACGAATAAAATGACAGGTCATGTATATTTTATTTTGTGTCTTTGAATTTAAATCTAGATTTATTCACATTGGCTTCTAAATAAACTTGCCCGTATAACAGACGTAGGCCATTAAGAGCGGTGCGACTAGACGCCGGTTCGAATCCCCCACGGAGCGGGTTGACTTGGACGGGCGAGACTCGGTAAAGCGAGGGGGACGAATGTACGTTTTATTAAAAGTGCGGGGGACATGTCCCCCCCGTCCCCTGCGTAATCTACGCCCATGTCCACAGCTAATATCTCTTTCCCATCCATCTGCATTAGCCTTCCCGGATATTTCACTGGTTGTAGATGACAGATTGTGTGTTAATTCACTGGGCTGCCGAGCTGTGTAAAGCCTCTGAATACTGATGTGTTGGACTCCTACACCCTGTGTTAGCACTGAGCAATGAGGCAGTTTAACCAAAGAAGACAGTTACCATTATCTCAGCAAAATGGCCACAGGGGACTCCTCTAGCCATGCCAAATGTCTCCATTTAAAACTACCCACATAGTCTGCCCTTGATACAAAGCCCTGTTCTTCAGCTAGACAGATAAATTTCTTCTTCCAACACTTGGCAAAGGCAAATGTTGCCTTTATTGCACACTTTATTGAACACAACTGTTTTTAACAGAATATAGTAAAGCTAAATATTTAAAATTCAATCACTCATTCAGCATTGTCCCAGTACCATGGATGTAGATCAAACAGTAAAGCCTGACTAGTCTGAACCTGATAAGTATGGTCATTGAGAGAGACAAAAGTATGTACTAATTGATCATACTTCTCACCCTGTCCCTTCTTTCAGAATACACTAAACGGACACAGCATTGCTATGTTTTTGGTTCCTGATAAATGTCTGCTTCTTTATTCCTCTGCCACATTAATGTGCCCCTAGTATGCTTTTTCAGATATTACCTTCAATGTAGTTTTCTATACTGTAGCTGTTTGTGAATGTAAAAGGTCTGCAAAGTTTCAAAGATCAAAGTGCACGATAAATGGATTTATTGTCTCTCAAATGAAAGAACCGATTCCGAACTCCCTGAAATGTGTCGTCAGTAATTCCAGTTTTAGTTCCTTCACAAATCTAATTAGGTTAACAAATTTGCAGTCTATGGTCTATGGTCTTCACTGGCTGCCAGCGAACAATGTCTACTTTGACCCTCAAACACTGTAGTTGTAGATGTGGCCTGGAAGAGTTTGGTTCGTGTTGTTGACATGTTGAGAAGAAAATCCACTTTGCATGCACTTCCAAAGGATGAGGATGCTATTGTTACCGTTTGCATATACAAGTGCTGCGGAAGCATCCGGAGCTGAAATTTAGCTATGGCAATGGCCATTTTGCTTTGGACACATGCTGTAGACCAGTCACAACAGATTGGGTCATCTGACCAATCAGAGCAGAGCAGGTTTAGAGAGCCTGAATCCTTGATCGAGCCGTTTCAGACACTGTATTTAAAGAGGTGATGCTGCAGTGTATATTATGTGAGAATAAAGGGCCTTAAATTTTGACCTTAAATTTGACCTTTGATTTTATTTCTGTCAGATGTCTACAGCAGTTCTTATTGAGAATTAACAGAGGTTTAGATGTTTGGTTGAAATTTTTTTGTTTGAGGTCACCATCATGGTAATCAGCGTTTGCTTTAGTTGGGCTCTGAAAATGTTTCAGGAACATTCTTATAATGTTTTCATAGTTCAAAAACATTCTCGTAACGTTGAGAGGAAACATTCTTAGAACAACATTGTTGGAACGTTTTTATGATGTTAGTTGTGCTTGACTGATGTTCTCATAACAACGTTCTTGCAACGTCTTTATCATGTTATTTGTGCTTGACTGATGTTCTCAAAATGTTGAGCGAAAACGTTCTCACAACAACGTTCTTGCAACGTCTTTATCATCTTTTTTGTGCTTGACTGATGTTTTCATAATGTTGAGCGAAAACGTTCTCACAACAACGTTCTTGCAACGTCTTTATCATGTTATTTGTGCTTGACTGATGTTCTCATAATGTTCAGCGAAAACGTTCTCATAACAACGTTCTTGCAACGTCTTTATCATGTGTTTTGTGCTTGCCTGATGTTCTCATAATGTTGAGCGAAAACGTTCTCATAACAACGTTCTTGCAACATCTTTATCATGTTTTTTGTGCTTGACTGATGTTCTCATAATGTTGAGCGAAAACGTTTTCACAACAATGTTCTTGCAATGTCTTTATCATGTTATTTGTGCTTGACTGATGTTCTCATAATGTTCAGCGAAAACGTTCTCATAACCTTCTTGGAATGCCATAATTTTAGAAGTAATGGGAACAGAAATTATTATTATATTATAAAATTAACAATTTTACTGATCTTTCTTTAGTTAACATGGCTGCAGCTTTTAACTTTTCTTACCTCTTAAGTTTAACTTAAGAAATAAAATACACTCCTGAACAAGATCCAATAATAATAACCAATTTTTTAGGGCCAGAGCACCGATGGTGTGAGGACCCATTGTAATTGCTCAGCAGATTCTTCTTCTTCTCCCAAATGAATCGCATTTTTGAGGGCTTAAACATGCTCGAAAGCGCCACCTACAAAATTTCAATTAAGCTCCATTAGAGCTACGTTTCACGTACGAGTATGAAATTCGGTAGACACATGTAAAAGCCCAATACCTACAAAAAAGACACTTGGCTCAAAGTATTAAAACCTAACAGGAAGTGAAATATTTTAAATTTTCTCTGCAAAATTTTTGCAGTTTTTGCCATTTCCAGACATCGTACTTTAACGAACTCCTCCTAGAGATTTAGTCAGATCAACATCATTTGCACAGTCTAATCTTAAGGCCTTGGTGATGTCAAATTGCGAAGATCTTGAGTATTCGCTGAAGGGCGTGTCCGTGGCGGCCTGACAAAGTCAGATGTCTTGCGATGACAAAGGAAGCTGTTGTAACTCGGACATACAATGTCCGATCTGCCCCAAACATCACATGTTTTATTAGAGTTCTGATCTGAACACATCTACACACTAATATTCATTTACAGTCATAGCGCCACCTGTGGGCAACAGGAAATGGCATGTTTTATGCTGTGATTAACTCCTCATTGAGATGTAACCAGATCAACATCATATTTGGTCAGTCTAATCTAAAGGCCTTGATGATGTTATATTGTGAAGATCTTGAGTTTTCGCTGAAGTTGCGTGTCCGTGGCGGCCTGACAAAGTCTGATGTTTTGCCATGAAACAGGAAGCTGTCAGGCATAAGTCAGGCATACAATGTCCGATCTGCCCCAAACTTTACATGTTTGATAAGAGACATCTACATGCCAATATTCAGTTAGTCATAGCGCCACCTGCTGGCAACAAGAAATGGCATGCTTTATACTATAATTCACTAGTGGTGTCAACAATAATCGATTCAGCGATGCATCGCAATGCGGGGCATGCACGATTCAGCATCGATGCGGCAAAGTGCCATAATCGATTATGTCACCGTTTATTTTCTGGCCTTGAGTTGGACAATAAAGTTGTGAAGTTTCAATTACTTCCAGGGTCATAACAACAACAATCAAGATGGCTGAGGCGGAGGGAGATGACTGCGATAGACGGGTAATTAAAAACGCACCCAAAGCTTGGAAAGCGGACATCTGGGCACATTTCGGATTCTGACGCCGGCTTCACACCGCACGCGTTAGCAGGGCAGGAGCGGTGGGTATGGAGAGCCGGAGCCCGCGCCCCCGTTGTGGATTCACACTGGCAGCATTTGTCTCGCGCAGCTCGTATATTGCAAATACAGACAAAAATTGTACATTATGTCACATTTTCCGGTCTTCTCCTCCGAGCCCCGTCTGTCTCGTGCTTTGATTTATGATGGGCAGCATATGCTGCAAATGCGACCGTGTTCCCCTCTGTCCCAAACACACATGCATATAACTTGTTGTATATAAGTAGTTCACATGATAAATGTAAGTTAACATTAAAGTGAATATATGCTTCTAGTTTTAATCATTTAAACAGGCTTTTGAAGTTTGGGCAAAAACTTCTGGCAGTGTTGTGTTTTTAATTTTTTTAACAGCTCTGGATGTCATATGGTGATTGTGAAACACATGGCGCACTTCACTGCATGATTTCATGGTGAAATGTGTTATTTTCCATGTTAATCTGATCAGTTTTGATCAAGAACAATCCACTGTGGCTTAAAAATCAGCGTGAGCAGCGTGGCAAAAATAGACTCGGCGCCGAAACGATCGCGGCACTGCTGCTTCTGCTCCTGCGATGCGCTGCCGTGCCGTCTCTGCGTGCGATGTGAATGCTCTAATCTGGACATGGGCGGTGAAAAAAATATGCGCTGCTTACGCCCTGCTAACGCGCCTGCAACACTAAAATCAAGCACGTTGGCAATACAACTAACTTCACGAACCATGTTTATCGTTGGCATCCTGAGTTGGCTTCAACAACAACACAAAAAGTCGACACATCCCAGCCAAGAATTGACGAGTCCCTAGTGTCAACGTTACTGTGTGTGTTGCACTGAATATTTTTATTGCTGGGTGCCTGGGTGGCAGGCACGTGCAGAGGGGGGGGCTTTGGGTGCTCGAGCCCCAGCCCTTTTTCAAAATGAATCAAAAGTGCCCCTCTCAGACAAATATCAATGATAATATCGTGGTCAATAAAACTAAATAAATGTGATTATTATAACATGACAATGTATACAATAGTAACGAATGGCTCAAAAGTCGGACAATTTCTGTTGAGGCGTTGCCATAACGCGTTGCTATGGGTTGCGTTGCGTGCGTTTTGATTGACTGCTGATTTTCCACTGAAACGGCTCTAGAGCCAAATATGGTCCTTTCAGAGAGTGTGGTCTCACGGGAAAAAAGTAAACCAATATTTTTTTTCCCATCCATAATCAGAGCTAATGTGTTGATTTAATTACAATTCTATATATTATATAGTTTAAAGTATTACACAATTCACCAATGCCCGTTTGTCATGTATATCCACCAACCAATCGTGATCTGGCAAAGCAAGTTCAAATTCCATTGGGCGATGTGAAGTGGAGCGGTAATTTTCTGTTCTTATTCATAAATCGGCTGAAAATTACATGGACAGACGAACTAACGTTTGTGGAATGATTTCCTGCGGTTTGTCTCATTTTATTAATTGCATCACTGACAAAATGGATTTTAACTGACAACAAACAAATCCCTGCACAACACCATGGAGCAGCAGCAAAAATCGCATTAATGGTAAGTGTTAAATTCACTTGTATTTGTACATTGATACACCGTTTACTATTTCATGAAACTATCAAAGTTAACAAAACCCAAGTGCCACCGGCACCTACAGGCCTATTATGTGAAGTGTAGGCTGGCGAAATGGTTACGTGAAAGGACTTTATTATATTACCATTTTTGAATATTATGCAGCATTATGAAAGAAAACTCTTATGTTCATCAAGCCTGCATTTATTTGATAAAAAACAGCAATACTGTGAAATATTATTAAAATAATGGTTTTCTATTTTACAGCTGGATTTTCAGCATCATTACTCCACATTTCAGTGTCACATGATCATTCAGAAATCATTCTGAGGATTTAATGTCAATGATGGAAACATATATATATATATATACATATTGCCCCTTTTTTACATTTGAGCCCCTGCCTCTGAAGAACTCTCAGCACGGCCCTGCTGGGTGGAGGTTGTTGTTACAATAGTGTGACTGTAATTACGGATTAATATTTGCACAGGAGTTCATGAAGTGCCCTGTCTTAGAGCTTTTTACTGAGTGTAAAAAAAAACACTTATGTTCACTGCTGGAAAAAGTTGGCTTAGTTGGTTATTATTGCTCTATATAATTTCAAATGGCTCTAAAGCAGAGAGAAGAGAAACATTTCTCATTCAAAGCACTGAAAGCAGTGATTTATGTTTTCTTTTTCAGGTTTGAAAATGCCATATCCAGTACCCTGTACCATTCAATTTTATTTTATTTAATTACATTTATGTCAAAGATAGAGGAGAGTGATAATACACACATAGCAGCCAATAAAATCTGTTGTTCAATATCTGACTGCTTGTATTGCCTCATGACTGATTAAAAATTTGCCTTGTTGTGTGCAGTAGAATTTTGATGCATCGCAATGCATCGTAGAATCGAATTGAATCGAATCGTTACCTGTTGAATCGTAATCAAATCGAATTGTGAGGGCAGTGCCAATGCACCCTATAATTCACTCCCAGAAACACTTTTAAATATGCCATGAAATCCCAAATATGCTAGAAACACATTAAATCTTGCAACACGTGGCTACGTGCTAATGTATGTGATTTACGCCATTAAACAGGAAGTTTTAACTCAGACACACAATGTCCGATCTGCCTCAAACTTCACATGTTTGATAATAGTCCTGACCCGAAGACATCTACATGGCAATATTCAGTTATAGTCAAAGCGCCAAGGAAGTGTGACACATTGAAGTGAGTTTGCCATATTTCTCCTATATTTACCCTCTTAAATGCATGTTGCCCACTATTCGCTGTTTTCCTAAGGCCACCGGGTGGCGGTGCATGTGCGAGGGCCCTTTCATCGCTGCTTGCAGCTTTAATTCTATTTGTTTCCCTATATTGTCCTAATGACAAATGTATGATTGGTTTATAAACTACACACACTCTGCAATAAATCATCATGTATTTTATAAACAAAATGTAATTTCTTAGTGTGACGAAGAGGCTGAAGCGTTCGGATCCATTTGCAAGACTTTATTCACACAGGTAAGCCAACAGAGATAGGCAGTCATAAAGTTCAAACACAAGGAATAAGCCAGAGGCAGAGTAAGGGTAAATCAAGACTTCACAAATGAACAATGAGCAGAGCAGTCCAGATAAAGGTGAGCTGAGGGTCCACAGGTGATAATAATGAACTAATAATTAGCAGAGGAGCAAGGAAGGGAAATGCAGTCTTAATACGCAGGAGAGAGAGATCTGGTGAAACCAGGAGGAGGCGTGGTTGAGCGTTCCGTGACAGAGCCCCTCCCCTGCGAGCGGCTCCGGAAGCGAGGACCTGGTCGACGGCGGGGTCTACCACGGGGTCTTGGAGCCGGTCGATCTGGGTGGTGTCGGTGAAAAGCAGCAGTTAATGTAGGATCCAGGATATCATGAGACCTGACCCAGGAGCGTTCCTCGGGACCGTACCCCTCCCAGTCGATAAGGTATTGCAACACCCCGCCGTGACGCCTGGAGTTCAGGATCTCTCGCACCCGGAAAGCCTCCGAACCGTCCACTTCAATGGGAGGAGTCTGCACAGGAGCGACCTCCTCCCGGCTCCTCTCTCTCCTGGGAGCGACAGCGGGTCTGAAAAGGGACACATGAAATGTGGGTGAGATCTTGTAATGAGCAGGAAGTTCCAAACGAAAAGAAACAGGAGTTATCTGACGAAGGATCTTAAATGGTCCGACGAAACGAGGAGAAAGTTTCTTGCTTGGGAGCTTGAGCCTGAGATCTCGTGCAGAGAGCCACACCCACTGACCGGGTCGGTACCGAGGACCCTCGCGCCTCCTCCGATCTGCATGATGCTGGAAACGGCGTATGGCGTGCTGCAAGTGGACGTGAGCAGCATCCCAGGTGGCCTCACTGCGCTGAAGCCACGCATCTACTGCTGGGAGGTCGGATGGCTCCCCAGCCCACGGGAAGAGGGGAGGTTGGAACCCTAAAACACATTTGAAAGGGGTTAGACCAGTGGCAGGTTTTAACAAAGAATTCTGGGCATACTCAGCCCAGGCCAGGAAGCGACTCCAGTCCTGCTGATTCTGGTGGCAGTAAGTTCTCAGAAATCGAATCAAATCCTGGTTTAGACGTTCGACCTGCCCGTTGGCCTGAGGATGGTAACCAGAAGTTAAACTGACATTGATATTTAGTTTGCAGCACAATTCTCTCCAGACACGGGAGGTAAACTGAGGACCGCGGTCAGAGACAATGTCCTCGGGCAGACCAAAGAGACGGAACACCTGGTTGAAAAGAGCCTCGGCTGTCTGTAAAGCCGTGGGCAAACCGGTCAGAGGAATGAAACGACAGGACTTAGAGAAACGATCCACCACGGAGAGAATAGTTGTAAACCCCTGGGAAGGAGGTAGATCAGTCACAAAATCCACTGCGATGTGCGACCAGGGACGCTGTGGTACTGGCAGAGGTTGTAACAGTCCAGCTGGTTTGAGATGAGAGGATTTCACAGTGTTACAAACAGAGCATTGATGAATAAACTTTATGACATCAGACTGGAGTGAAGCCCACCAAAAGCGATTGGAAACTAACTGTATGGTAGCAGCGATACCAGGATGACCGGCGCTGGGAGTGCAGTGAACCCACTGAAGCACACGGTGGCGGAACCCGGGCGGAACAAAGAGACGATCCGCGGGACATTCTGGCGGAGCAGGGTGATTACTTAGGGATGCGGTGATCTCAGTGATAATGTCCCATTGAACAGGAGCCACGATTAGAGTAGTGGGAATAATGGGTTCAGGCTTAGATTCCTCACAAGGACCGTCGAACTGTCGAGACAGGGCGTCAGCTTTGCCATTCTGAGAACCTGGCCTGTAGGTGATCTTAAAATCGAATCTAGAGAAAAACAGAGACCAACGAGCCTGGCGAGCGTTTAAGCGCTTAGCTGATCTGATATACTCTAGATTTCTGTGATCAGTGAGTACCGTAAAAGGCTGACGAGCTCCCTCCAGCCAGTGTCTCCACTCCTCAAAGGCGGTCTTCATGGCCAGAAGTTCACGATCACCCACGTCATAGTTGCGCTCTGCAGAGTTGAGTTTGCGAGAATAACAGGCACACGGGAACATTTTCGCAGGCTTACCACACCGCTGTGACAGGACAGCCCCCACTCCTGTGTTAGACGCATCCACCTCTATGATAAACTCCCTCTCAGGATCCGGGTGACGGAGGATAGGAGCAGAAGTGAATCTCTCCTTGAGCTGAGCAAAGGCCGCGGTGCAATCCGCTGTCCACTTAAAGAATTTTCCCCCTCCTTGAAGCAGAGAGGTGAGCGGTGCTACAATTACGCTGAAATTGCGGATAAATCTGCGGTAAAAATTGGCAAAGCCCAAAAAGCGCTGCAACTCTTTAACAGAGGAAGGTTGGGGCCAATTCACCACTGCTCTGACCTTGCTGTCATCCATCAAGACTCCGTCCGCACTGATGACATAGCCCAGAAAGGAGATACGCGTCTGGTGAAACTCACATTTGGAGAGCTTGGCATAAAGCTGGTTCTCAATCAGGCGCGTGAGGACTGCTCGCACATCTTGGACATGCTCCTCAAGGGAATCAGAGAAAATCAAAATATCATCAATATAGACAATAACTCTCTGCTGTAACATGTCTCGGAACACCTCATTTACAAAAGCTTGAAAAACTGAAGGACTGTTAGAAAGGCCGAATGGCATTACCCGATATTCGTAGTGCCCGGATGTAGTAGAGAACGCAGTTTTCCACTCGTCACCCCTCCGTATGCGAATTAGGTTGTATGCGTTCCTCAAATCCAGTTTGGTAAAGTAGCGGGCGGTACGGAGCATCTCCAGGGCGGCTGGAACTAACGGGAGAGGATAGCGATATTTCACTGTCACTTCATTAAGACCACGATAATCAATACACGGCCGAAGACCCCCATCCTTCTTCTTGACAAAAAAGAATCCGGCGGAAGCCGGAGATGTAGAGGTAGTGATGAAACCTTTCGCCAGTTGTTCGTCAATGTACGCCCTCATGGTCTCTGTTTCAGGTTGTGACAACGGGTAAACTCTTCCACGTGGAGGTACAGCTCCAGGCAAAAGCTCAATAGCACAGTCGCCAGCACGGTGAGCGGGAAGATGAGAAGCCTCAGCTTCACTGAAAGCCAGAGCTAGGTCGTGATAATCTGGGGGAATTCTCTGAAAATCCACTCCCTTGAGGGAAGCGCTGTGGTGTTCAGTACCTTGGATAGCGACCATGCAGTTGCTCTGACAGAATGCGGACCACCGGGATATCCTCCCTTCAGACCAGGAAATTTGGGGGTTATGTTTCTCCAGCCACGGAAGCCCCAAAATTATGGGATACATAGGCGAATGAATCGTGAATAACTGGATGGTCTCAGAATGCTGTGTCCCGATGCTGAGCGTTAGAGGTTGTGTGGTGTATTGCACCTCTCCTGACCCCAGGGGGCGCCCATCAAGCGCTTCCACTGTTACACCAGGCTCACATGCGAGGAGAGAAACACAAAGAGTTTTGGCGAATGCAAGATCGATGAAGTTTCCAGCAGCACCAGAATCAATCAAGGTTTTTACATTTAGAGTCTGTCCATTAAACTTCAAAGAACAATCCACATGAAATAACTTAGAAGAGGGATTCGAACTCACCGCAGTAGACCTCTTGAGCACTGGGTTAACCGGACATGTGGCCCTCAGATGTCCCGCCTCTCCGCAATACATGCAGAGATGATCTCGGCGTCTCCTCTCCCGCTCCGCCGTAGAGAGGCGTGTGTAACCAATCTGCATGGGCTCCGACTCCGCGTTAGAGGAAGCATACTCAAAGAAGCTGGTCCTGAGAGGTGTGCGTCGGGAGCGAATCAAGTTGTCGAGGCGGATAGCGAGCTCCATGATTTGATTCAAGGATTTACCGTCGTCGCGGCATGCCAGCTCTCCCTGGAGATCCGGGTTCAATCCCTTGCGATACAGGAGCTTTAGAGGTTCCTCCTCCCATCCAGTTTGGGCTGCCAGGGTCCGAAAAGAGAGTGTGTAGTCTGCTGCGGTAGACCTTCCCTGCCGTAACGTAAGCAAAAGTTCTCCTGGATCCTCTCCTCCTGCTGAGTGTTCAAATACTTCTCGAAATTGGGTCAAAAACTCATTATAAGAGGGAAAAGAGAGCTGACCTCCAGACCAGAGCGCAGTAGCCCATTCCAGAGCCCGACCGGTGAGTAGGGAACATATGAAGGAAACTCGGCTCGCATCAGTGGAATAGGACTGTGTCTGCTGGTTGAAATACAAGCTGCACTGCAACAGAAATCCCTTACAGGCAGAAGGTGAGCCATCAAATTTCTCGGGAAGGGATAATTTTGGATGGTTTGAATTGTTACTCACGGCGGGGTGAACGGCTGCAGGTGCAGATGGATTCTCAGCCGCGCTCGGCGGGGTAAGGGCTCGGACCGATCTCACAAGCTCCTCGGTGAGAGCTGTTAATTTCACCAGCTGTTGTTGATGAGTGAGCAGCACCTCAGCTTGAGAGGATACCTCGGAGGCCAGTCGATGAAAATCTGCTGGATCCTGTTTTGGTGAAGTCTTCTGTGACGAAGAGGCTGAAGCGTTCGGATCCTTTTGCAAGATTTTATTCACACAGGTAAGCCAACAGAGATAGGCAGTCATAAAGTTCAAACACAAGGAATAAGCCAGAGGCAGAGTAAGGGTAAATCAAGACTTCACAAATGAACAATGAGCAGAGCAGTCCAGATAAAGGTGAGCTGAGGGTCCACAGGTGATAATAATGAACTAATAATTAACAGAGGAGCAAGGAAGGGAAATGCAGTCTTAATACGCAGGAGAGAGAGATCTGGTGAAACCAGGAGGAGGCGTGGTTGAGCGTTCCGTGACACTTAGCACAGAATATGCCAGAACATAATAGGCTATCTTATTTTATATTTTCTGTATTTTAAAGGTTATGTCAATAACCACTGCATTACTGGAAAAAATGTTGTTTTTCAAGCACCTTATTAAGACCTATATTTACACGCGCCCTCTAGCTGGCGTAAAAATAATGACATTAAGAATGTTACCAATCAAAATGCGTGTTCATTCAAACGCAATGTGTGGACTACGTGGACATTTAGAATTTTTTGTTTATATAATTAACGACTACACTTTCCCCATCCCTAAACCTACCCTTAGTGATCTACAGTGCATATAATCTTTATGAGCACATGCGTTCCGTTCCCTGGGATCGAACCCACGATAGCATGATCGTATATTGTTATTGCAAAGCTCTGCCAACTGAGCTACAAGGAACTATAAATATGACGCAGATAAAATGCATGTGTCCTGTTGTCGATAGGGGCTTAACTTTAGTAAAGGTTCCTATAGGTCCTATTTCATGGAAGTGACAAATGACTTATATAGGCATATTGGTTGGAGAAAATGTTGCATTGTGAATGGATCGTCAGGTTTTGTTCCCCACAGACTTTTTTTTATTCTTGAACACGGGTCAGCAGAATACACATGTCCGTTCGCTAACCACTAGACTACCACAGCCAAGGTAGCGCAAGTGCATTGATCTCGCGGTCATACACCGATAGACCTTTTTCACACTTCCTGAAAAAGGTCTATTGGTCTGTGCTGTGCACTTCAAATCAAACAAGCCGTCTTCCACGTTCTGACGTTACCTCGGTGTATACCATGGGTGTAAACGCTCCGTGCAGCGCCATTTTCAAACCAATGGGATCCAAAGTCTGCAGTTCACCTTTATATATGTCGACTTCTGAGGCCAGATCGCAGACCTTCTAAAAGGTGAGTCAATTAGACGTTAGGGTTTTTTGTTGTTGTTTTGTTATATATGCAAAATTTGTATGACTGGGTAGTAGCCTACTCCTGCAGTCATTTCTGGGGGAGACACATATAGGCACTGGCATGAAGTTGGTTTGACGTTTGACGTTTGATATTCGCAAATTTAGGGACCGTCTCTAAAGTTGCATACGACATTGGTATGCACGTTTCAAACTTCAATAACATTTGAAGGGAATAATTTACAGTCATAAATCCAACTGTACAGTGTTCATCCAGGTGTCGGCTATCATGCACATCTTTTATATTTTTGATTTATATTAAAATATACTGTCAAATCATACTTAAATATTGCTGTTTTTCACTGCTGTATATTGGCTCATACATAAATATGTCATAATCTAAAGCTCAATAACATTTGAAGGGAATAATTTACAGTCATAAATCCAACTGTACAGTGTTCATCCAGGTGTCGGCTATCATGCACATCTTTTATATTTTTGATTTATATTAAAATATACTGTCAAATCATACTTAAATATTGCTGTTTTTCACTACTGTATATTGGCTCATACATAAATATGTCATAATCTAAAGCTCAATAACATTTGAAGGGAATAATTTACAGTCATAAATCCAACTGTACAGTGTTCATCCAGGTGTCGGCTATCATGCACATCTTTTATATTTTTGATTTATATTAAAATATACTGTCAAATCATACTTAAATATTGCTGTTTTTCACTACTGTATATTGGCTCACACATAAATATGTCATAATCTAAAGCTCAATAACATTTGAAGGGAATAATTTACAGTCATAAAACCAACTGTACAGTGTTCATCCAGGTGTCGTCTATCATGCACATCTTTTATATTTTTGATTTATATTAAAATATACTGTCAAATCATACTTAAATATTGCTGTTTTTCACTACTGTATATTGCAACCTGGTCTCATTGTGAAAATGTACCTCTGGCAACGTTTTTGCAAACCGCCAAAATACGTACCAATAATTACATATCTCTGCAGTTTCAAAGTGAAATGAACACTAGAGGCAGTAAAACAGCAAGCACTTTTTATCGTTTTTTTTTTCCATGTAAATGAATACATTTTGGAGTTTGCGTCACTTAATCTGCTCCATATGCTCGGCTTTTTTTATATAATAAGTTTGCTCAGTAGCTCAGCTGGTACAGATTTGTACTTGTAATAATGAAAGCTCAGGTACGAATCCCGTGAAAGACAAGTCATGATAAAAGAGCTCAAAGATGAGTTCACACAAGCTAACAAGACATGGTTACTATTGTATTTTTGTCACATTTGCTTTTGTTAACACTATCGGTTAGGTTTAGGGTTTAGTGTAGGTGTACGTTAAAAAAACAATGTCACAAAACGTCAGATTGACGCTCATCTGTTCCGGGAAAAAAACGAAGCTTTTGGCGGCACCCAGTGGACATATCACTTTGAAACTGCAGTGATATGTACATATTGGTACGTATTTTGGGGTTTGCAAAAACGTTGCCAGAGGTACATTTTCGCAATGAGACCAGGCTGGTATATTGGCTCATACATAAATATGTCATAATCTAAAGCTCAATAACATTTGAAGGGAATAATTTACAGTCATAAAACCAACTGTACAGTGTCCATCCAGGTGTCGGCTGTCACCACAAAATATTTTGGTCCTGGTCTTGTTTTCATCAAGTTTCCGGTGTCTGACTTATCGTTATTTACATCTTTATCAGCATTGTTATGGTTCCTGTCTCCAGCCTCATCTTCCCTGTCACAGGAATAATCATTGTCCCTGCTTTCCTCTGTGCCACTCAGCTTACTGTGCCTTGAATTTGCATCATCACCCTCATCTTCATCTGCAGTGTTGTGTCTGTCTCCAGCCTCATCTTCCCTGTCACAGGAATAATCCTTGTCCCTGCTTTCCTCTGTGCTACTCAGCTTACTGTGCCTTGAATTTGCATCATCACCCTCATCTTCATCTGCAGTGTTGTGTCTGTCTCCAGCCTCATCTTCCCTGTCACAGGAATAATCCTTGTCCCTGCTTTCCTCTGTGCTACTCAGCTTACTGTGCCTTGAATTTGCATCATCACCCTCATCTTCATCTGCAGTGTTGTGTCTGTCTCCAGCCTCATCTTCCCTGTCACAGGAATAATCCTTGTCCCTGCTTTCCTCTGTGCTACTCAGCTTACTGTGCCTTGAATTTACATCATCACCCTCATCTTCATCTGCAGTGTTGTTCCTGTATTCAGCCTCATCTACCCTGTCACAGGAATAATCCTTGTTCCTCCTTTCCTCTGTACAGTTCAGCTTACTGTACTCTGAACTTGCACCACCATCCTCATCTTCATCTGCAGTGTTGTGTCTGTCTCCAGCCTCATCTTCCCTGTCACAGGAATAATCCTTGTCCCTGCCACTCAGCTTACTGTGTCCTGAATTTGCATCATCACCCTCATCTTCATCTGCAGTGTTGTGTCTGTCCTCAGCCTCATCTTTCCTATCACCTGTGCTGTTCCTTTCATCTTCCCTGTCGAAACTATAGTCTTCATCCCTTCTTTCCATGGTTTCATTGATTTTATTTTGCCCTCCAATTGCCTCATCAATTTTCTTATCTTTCTCAACATTTTCCCTATCTTCGAATAAAAAAAGGGTTAATAAATGACTGCACTTCCTAAACATGGCCTAAAAAAAGTATATATATATATATATATATATATATATATATATATATATATATATATATATATATATATATATATATATATATATATATATATGACAGAAAGCTATATATGATACATATATATACATGATACATATACATATATACACACACACACACACACACACACACACACACACACACACACACATTGGTTTATGTGGTTTAAAGGGACTTTCCATAGGCGTAATGGTTTTAATACTGTACAAACTGTATATTTTCTCCTCCTATGTTTATGTTGTAATACCTATGTTATTATAGACATTTTTGTCCTCATAAACCATATAGACAAGAACACACACACACACACACACACACACACACACACACACACACACACACACACACACACACACACACACACACACACACACACACACACACACACACACACACACACACACACACACACACACACACACACACACACACACACACACACACACACACACACACCACATGCACATACACACACATGTTATTACAATATTATTATATGTGTTTATATATATAATACACATGTAATAACAAATATGTTTAGCTATACATGTTACAAAAGCTTTCTTCCTCAGATAAATGCTGATATGTATACCATCAGTGATTTCTGATTATGACAGAAAAACAACAGTGTTTCCATGCATGCTGTACTGTGCATGCTGTACATACTGTGAGCCACTTAACTTAACATGTCATTGTGCAAAATTAAAATATTGTTAAGTGAACATAAGTTAGCTTTGGCCATGTTGCTTATTCGAGTCAAATGGCTAAGCTACTGTCAAGCTACTGAAAAATAAAACTTAAGTTAGTAACTCAGCTATTCATGTCTACCTACTCCCAAAAACTGTAAAACATTATTCTATTATAAATATATTCATGATATTTACCAGATGTTCTGTCTGTTTGGAGTACCTGTCCTCGAACACCTTTTCTGTCCTCCGTCCAGACAGTTTGCAGCCATTTTGCCAGTTTTTTGTCATCGGATTTGAAAATGGAAACTGCAAGGGTAGGCCACTTTGTCCTTCCCTTTCCAACACCATGTCTAAGAAATGCCTGAATTATTTCATGTCTTCCTCCAGCTTTTGACCAAACATTTTCTTCTCTCTTGCGCTTTCCTTTTTTAATTCGGACCATGATGGCTCCTGCAATCTCCTTACAGCATGCTCTTAATTGTGTGTTGAGCCCCTCCCCCCCTTAGTAGTAGTTCCAAGAATTTAGTGTGTGGAAAATTACTGAGAAAGCACCATTAAGAGATACTGGACATTTAAAAAAAAGTGTAAATATAAGACACATACCTTCACATTTTGATATGATTTGCAATTTTTTTTTATCAACAAAAAATATTTATTTGCACTTGAAACTCAAAAAACTTTTGAGACTTTTGGCTCTGAGCCAAGAATTTCCCTCCACCAGGTCACATGACATCAGTTGTCATAAAACATTTTCAAGTCACAGCAAGCACTTAGCAATGTTTCTCCTATTCTCATGTCAAAGTAAATTTTAACTTGGGTATATAATATAATGACTGTGACTGTAAATTATTCCCTTCAAATGTTATTGAGCTTTAGATTATGACATATTTATGTGTGAGCCAATAAACAGCAATATTTAAGTATGATTTGACAGTATATTTTAATATAAATCAAAAATATAAAAGATGTGCATGATAGCCGACACCTGGATGAACACTGTACAGTTGGTTTTATGACTGTAAATTATTCCCTTCAAATGTTATTGAGCTTTAGATTATGACATATTTATGTATGAGCCAATATACAGTAGTGAAAAACAGCAATATTTAAGTATGATTTGACAGTATATTTTAATATAAATCAAAAATATAAAAGATGTGCATGATAGCCGACACCTGGATGAACACTGTACAGTTGGATTTATGACTGTAAATTATTCCCTTCAAATGTTATTGAGCTTTAGATTATGACATATTTATGTATGAGCCAATATACAGTAGTGAAAAACAGCAATATTTAAGTATGATTTGACAGTATATTTTAATATAAATCAAAAATATAAAAGATGTGCATGATAGCCGACACCTGGATGAACACTGTACAGTTGGATTTATGACTGTAAATTATTCCCTTCAAATGTTATTGAGCTTTAGATTATGACATATTTATGTATGAGCCAATATACAGTAGTGAAAAACAGCAATTTTTAAGTATGATTTGACAGTATATTTTAATATAAATCAAAAATATAAAAGATGTGCATGATAGCCGACACCTGGATGAACACTGTACAGTTGGATTTATGACTGTAAATTATTCCCTTCAAATGTTATTGAAGTTTGAAACGTGCATACCAATGTCGTATGCAACTTTAGAGACGGTCCCTAAATTTGCGAATATCAAACGTTAAACCAACTTCATGCCATATACTTACTGTGATGTGGGATTTATATTTTAAATGGTTGGCCTGTGTTAAATTGAACTACTATTTGAGTGCAGATGGGCTTTGCCGCTTTATATTTTATGAATTAGTGACTCTTACATGTTTCATAACATTCATTTTTAACTTAAAATACTTATTAATTAACATTAGCCGTTTTCCCCCTGTTGGACCAAAAGCATGTGTGCCAGGGCGTGCTCTCTCTATTGCTCTGGCAACATTACTATTATCATTATTACCATTAGAAATAATTGTATGTTTAGTCTTAACCTGTGAATTTAATGCCATCAAAGTTCCACTCTGTTTGTAAAAAATTGTCAACAATATTTTTTCCTTTGTTTGTTCTTTTGAAATATAAAGGCCATTAATGTCTTACAAACATTTATTTGTCTGTAAATTTCATCACTCATTTTAATAAAATCAGGTTAATTAATTAATTATTTTAATTATTATTTTATAATAATAATTATTATAAAAGTTATTTTAATTTTAATTGCTATACATTTCTGTAACTGTTAGTTGCAAGTTTAATTAGAAAATTAATCAGCTGTATGTCAGTCAGGGTTCCCACTCGTCCTGGAAAACCTTGAAAACCTGGAAAATTGATGACAAATTTTCCAGTCCTGGAAAACTAGAGAAAATGTAAAATGTCCTGGAAAATCTTGTTGTTGTCTGGGAAAATTCTTTAAAAAAAAGTTATTTCTTTAGCCGAGTATAAAGAGTTTATCGCTGGCCCAAACAATTAGCGCTAGTTGCAGAAAGCACATGTTCAGGAATGCTGAGTTTGATACATGTGAGTAGTATTTTGAATAATGATGTTTAGTCTTGTGTTGCCACTTGCAGCAGTTAGCTAATGCTATTAACTGCTCAAATGTATGCAGTGAATGTTAACTCGTAAGCTGCTACCTAATCACATAATTTTGATATAAAGTCAGAATTGCGAGATATAGTCAGAATTGCGTCATATAAACTCACAAGTCTTTTCTTTACAATTGACTTTTTTGTGCAGTTGCGAGTTTTTATCTTGCAATTCTGACTTCTTTTCTCAGAATTGTGAGATCTTAACTGCAATTGCAAGTTATAAAGTCAAATTCTGAGGAAACAAGAATTGCAACAATTTTCGCGTTTATATCACAAATATGTAAACTCGCAATTGCGAGAAAGTCAGAATAGCAAGATAAAAAGACACAATTACCTTTTCTTATTCTGTGGAGTAAACAAGCTTCCATAGTCATAACGTATGATTAAGAGCTCATTTTGAAAAATGCTGGATTGTTAAGTAATGGCAATAAACTGTACGGCTTTTATAGACTTAGAAAGCAATATTTGGCATGATCCTTGTCTTTTATTCCCGCCGTAGTAAAATTGAAAATGTCCTGGAAAAGTACTGGAAAATGGTTGCTGAAAAAGAGTGGGAACCCTGTCAGTACTTACACTCTCTCTCTCTCTCTCTCTCTCTCTCTCTCTCTCTCTCTCTCTCTCTCTCTCTCTCTCTCTCTCTCTCTCTCTCTCTCTCTCTCTCTCACACACACACACACAGTGATTTTTCAACAGTTTATCAAACAGATCCAAATGGAGTTTGATATAAACAGGGTATGATCCTTTTTTTTGCCTCATAGCTTATATTTTTGGACCCCAGTTTCTTTTTTAATAAAGCAACTCAAATATATGTACAAATACAATTATGCAAAGAAAAAATCAGGCCTATAACAAATGATGGAAAAGAGCAAAAAGTTTCCAACAAATCACTGAGTCAACAGATACAGTATATTTCAGAACAAGCTAGTCCAAAGACTGCATATGAGGTCTTGAGAAATTTAACAGTGTATTGTACATACTGTAATTAGTCTTCATTTATTGTAAGTAACAGTAACACGTTTGGGTTTTGTGTATCTTTACTGGATTTTAAGATGCCTGTCGTCGAACACACACCAAGGTGCAGGAAAAAGTAATTGAGGACTTCATATCAGAAACACTGAAGCTTGCACCACACAGAGATAAGGTAAGGCTTGTGTATTTTTAAATAAATGTAATGTTTGTGTAGTGTCTTACAGTTTTTGGTGTTGACAAATATAAGTAATAATGTTTTATCAAATGTTATTGTTTGAATTGATATTTCTTTAAAAAAAAAAATCCCAGGGCAGTGTTTGGAGGAAAGTTTATACGTTTTTCCTTGCATTCTCAAGATGACAGAATTGAATGTTCCTTTAACGTTCACATAAACCGAGAAAAAACGTTCTTAATACATGAAAAAAAGCACATTTTAAACATTTAAAGAACATTAACTAATAACATTTTCATAACGTTTTCAAGATGATAGAAAGGAATGATTCTGCAACGTTCACATAAACCAAGAAAACATTCTTAATACATGAAAAAAACGCAAATTTGAAACATTTAAAAAACATTAATTAATAACATTTTCATAACATTTTCAAGATGATAGAATGGAATGTTTCTGCAACGTTCACATAAACCAAGAAAAAACGTTATTAATACATGGAAAAAACTAGACATTTTAAACATTTAAAGAACATTAATTATAACATTTTCATATCGTTTTGAAGATGATAGAATGGAATGTTTCTGCAAAGTTCACATAAACCAAGAATAGTTTGACATGAAACGTTAAAAACTTTATTAAAGGGGTGGTAAAACACGATTTCACTTTACTAACTTTAGCTAGTGTGTAATGTTGCTGTTTGAGCATAAACAACATATGCAAAGTTACAACGTTCAAAGTTTAAAGCAAAGGGAGATATTTGCTTTTAAAGAAATCAATTTCTAAGGACTACAGCAAACGGCCGCTATAGGGACTACAGACATTCCTCCAGGGTTGCTGACATCACCAGTCCCAATATGTACATAAACCCCTCCTCCGAGAATATTAAATAAGGGGGGCGAGGCCATTTTGTATTGCTGCGGGGAAGAGTTGTTGCGGTATAGAGATTGCTAATGTGTCGTCATCATGACGTATTCCCAGTGGTAAACGCAAAGCATTTTGGGAATCCGCGGCACAAACGTCAAACGGGCGCCGGTCGCTAGATTTCTTAGTTTGCATGGAGGGAAGAACGCAGTGTTGATGCCGTCTACCTGCTGTGTAATAAACTGCAATAGTCGTTCTCACGATAGAAGTGGCATAAAGCTTAAGAACGGGATATACAAATATAAGTAAACACTTTGCAGTTTGAATGATGTCCTGTATGAACAAAATGACGGAGTATATTTTTATGTGTCCACTGTTGGATTGCGCCCGCTCCCCCCTCTCTTAAGCCGGCTACACACTGTGACCGTGGTGTTTCTGTTGTGTGTCAGCTGCGTGGATTTCTGTGTCTTTGCACACCAGAAGCGTGTCTGACGCGGCGATGCTGCTGCTAGGTGACGAAGTGGAAGGCCTATACTTCATGTTAAACGCTTCCAACACGCTTGCGTGTCGCGTGAAAGATAGGCGTCTGACCTATTTCTAGCATGCACGCGTTTTCCGCGTCTCACGCAGGCAGTGTGCACGCTCTAACCTGTTAACATGGGAGCCGAAATAAAAACGGACACGCCGCGCTTGCAGTGTGTAGCCGGCCTGAGAGAGGGGGGAGCGGGCGCAATCCAACAGTGGAACAGCCTCACTCACACACACACACACACACACACACGCACGCAGGTTTGTTGAATTCTGACTGTATGCAGATAGATGAGAGAGAGCGAGGAGTGTGGTGCTTAAGACTTAGCATAATTTTGAACGGGCGACAGTGTTCTACCCCACTTTTACAATCTCCAGGTGCTAGACCCATCCATCTGTAAAAGACTGCAGCGACTTGAATTCTGAAAATTTTGCGTGTGCGTGTACGCACTAACAACACTTAATATCATGTAGTTGTATATATATATATATATATATATATATATATATATATATATATATATATATATATATATATAGGGCCTATATATGGGTGCTGGAAGTTGGGCAACAGTTTGACATCCCTTGACCAGTCGCTCAGCTCGTAAGGATCCAGTCATTTGATTCCCTTTTTCTCATCAGATCTCGTCTTTGCATTAGGATTTAGTTTTGGGCAATATGGTCTGACAATGTTTTCTTTAGCCCGCTGCATTTTGTAGGATTATATTCTGCTTTTCTCTCTAATGTTTAATTATTTTCATGCCAGAACACTAGCCTGCTATGCCAGGCCATGTAAACGGGCCAAACGTACCCATAATTCTTTGCATTCTGATGACGTTGCCGTGCCAGTTGGTCACATGTCTTAGCGATCTCTATAGTTAGTAGACTGGAATGTTGTTGCCGCAATGCCGACGAAACACTGTTATTTTCATCCGGATTGCACTGGTCCACTTTGTTCAGCCTTCCTAGGGACGGGGGAGTTAGGGATCAATGGTTAAAATTTATTTTTAACTCGGTCACTCATAATTATTATTCAAATCTCGCTCTCTGTGCTGCACATTTGATGGAGGAAAGCTTCCACAATCTTCACGAGTTCAATGCAGGATTCGCACAACGGGTTGTCCTGAAAGATGGATTTAAAATCAGAAGCTGTTTACGGGCCACAACCTGTAAGTATGATTTATTTTTCGTTGATGTGTTTTCCTGTAATAGTTCGTATTGTTAATTGTACGTCGTAGCAAGGAAGTAAACAAATGACAACACTGTTTGGCTCTGCAAACAAGTTTGTTAAATGGTCATTCATACTTAACGTTATCCGACAAACACCTAACGTTACAAACTTTTTTTAAATCTCAACAGCGAACTTGGAATTAGTGTAAATTATTCTTTGATTAGAGCTTTTATGTATTTTTTATCTACATGCTTGTTTATCTACAGGCATGCTAAACATGGTTCTGTGTTTGATTTGGATACTATAGTAAAGCCAATGTTTAGTGTTCGTTTTGGGTTAATAGTTCTTGCGACAGATATTTGGCTATAATCGTTCTAAAAATACAAAAGTAACAGTCCCATTCAGTAGCGATCACTATAGATCCGCAGTCTTTACTCAAAAAAATCCCTTTGAGGACTGAACAGGTTCTGCTCGATCATCTTCTCTAAAATTGTCTGGGTCCGATTCGGGCTCAAATTGGTATGGTTTTATTGACGCCATTCTTTCTAATACTACCAAAGCACAGTCTACCGGTAAAGGTAAGGGGCGTGACGTTTCCGACAAACGTGCACTAGGCGGTTAGCGAATCACAACACACTGGGCCAGCTAACCAATCTGAGCCCATTGCGTATTTTTGAGGGACCGGCTTCATAGAACCCGGAAACCATCTGACTTTAAAAACGAAGCATGAACACATGTTACAGTGCACCCCACAAACACAATCAAGCATTTGAAAGATTGTGTTTTACCACCCCTTTAATACATGGAAAAAACTGGACATTTTAGACATTTAAAGAACATTCCGTAATAACGTTTTCGTAATGTTTTCAAAATGCTTGAATGGAATGTTCTTGTAACGTTCGCAGAGACCCCACAAAAAACGTTCTTAATACATTAAAAAAACTGGAGGTTTTCAACGTGTACAAAACATTCCCAAATAACGTTTTCATAACTTAAAGGGAATGTTAACAAAACGTTCTGACAACAACTTTTTGTTAGCTGGGTTGACCCTTGGCTTTTGTTAAGTTGCTTCTTTTTCAGCAATTGCAGGTGTTTTCACACATTTCTGCATTGATAAAACAGATCAACATGTCTGTTTTAACGGTCAAATGACTGCAATAAAGTGGTTTCAACAACTGCTTTTCCTGTAATTGTTGACTTGGAATTGAAGCATTATTGACAAGTATTAAACTGATGTGACAAAAACCATTTGTAACACCATTGCTGCATTTCAGATGCTGAATGTTGATGTCTGTGAGTGTATAAATAACACTGTCATAACTTTCTGTTTAAAACATGTTTTGTGCCATTTATACACACACATTCGGCATCCATGTTAAAAAATACAGCATATACTGGTTATATTTTGAAGCATGGCAGCTGGTTTGAGCTGGTTTAAGCTGGTCCTTAGTTGGTCATGAGCTGGGTAGAGAGAGCATCTTCTTGTGGTGCCCCCCTGAGCACTTTGTGCCCTACGCGCAGCGCGTGATGCGCGTGGTGGGAGCGGCGGCACTGGAAACAAAGTCAATCTCTTTAGTAATAAGTGAAGCTGGTAATGCTGTTTGTGGTTAATCCTCCTCTGTTGATATCTTCAGAGATTTAATGTTTTTTTTTTATCTTCAGTAGATTTCATCTAAGGCTGTGGCTGAAGAAAGTTGTGGTTTGTGTTCTTATTTCGCTTTCTTTCAGTGCTTGTTCACAGCAGGTATTTGAATGAAAGATTGTTACAGAAACATCATACTAAACTTTAAATAACTGTAATGTCTAGTGTTTTGGTTTTGTTTCTTGTTAAGGTTCTTGTTCAGATTTTTTATGTTCACTGTCTTGTCTTCCTGGTTTTGTTATGTGATCCTATCATGTGTTCCATTGTCATGTGTTTCCCTTGTCCTCGAGTTATGTTAGGTGTGTTCAACATCGGCTGCGGCTGGATGCAACCAATCGGCGAGAGTAGCCGCGTGCAGGCAGGGAGGAGCTGCAAATGGAGCCGTGAAGTCGGACACTTTCTGCTTCCCGCAGTGACGCTTGCGCTGTGTTTGCATACTTTATCACTGCTGAAGTGAAATAAATGCAATATTTGTCAATACACAGATGTTTCAGGGACATTATTGTCATGTAATACTTCTTGCACTGCTTAATACATTGTGTGTTTATACAAGAATAAAGTTCAACATATAAGCCTACACTATCAATGAATTGGGGTCTACGTTTTTTATCAGTTTTATTTTGATTAACATGACAATATAACATCACGCCTACATGAAAGGTTTTAAACAGATTTGTGAGCATTGGTGGAACTGAAGGTTTTAGAATAAACAGGAAACACATGTGATCGCTGTCATGTGGTGAATCTGGCCAATCGTGGAACAGCTGTGTCATCATCAGAGTCCGTGTAGTCTGGTGCAGCCGCTCTAGAGAAACTGCACCGACTGTATTAGCCGACTGCTCTCGAATCGCTCTCGCGGTACTTTGATGCCATACGTCACTGTCACGTGGCATCTGCGCCGTCTCAAGTCGGACAAAATTTCTAACCGGCATGCCCTGCTTCAAGTCAGCCGCCGATCGGTCTGCGCATCGATGCATCAAGTCGAACAAGCCTATGGTCATTGGTTGTTTTAGTCATGTGTTCTCAGTTCAGTTCTGTCATTGGTTCATTGTCCTAATTGTTCACAGGTGGGTTTTGTCTAGTCATTAGTCTTTGTGTTATTAAGCCCTTGGCTGTGTTCGAAATCGCCCCCTATACCCTCATTCACTATTTCCTACATTAGTCCACTGATATAGTCCACTTCGAAAACGAGTGAGTGATTTCAGACACTAAGTGCGCCGGAAAGGCTGCCGTTTTTGCAGTTTGTGCTTGCTGTTTGGCAGCTCCAGTAATAAACTCTGCCACGGAAACTAGCAAGTAACCTTAATCAAACAATATAATAATCATTTTAAAAAGGATAATTTATACCTGTATGCATGATATTGCGCTGGACCAGTGCGGTTTGGAAGATGGATGGATGATTGATTCAGCTGTGGGCTCTATTTTGAGGGAACAGCCATTTAGTGGTGTCCGAGACCATAGTGGACGTTATTAAGTGCACCCATTCAATCCCACAATGCACCACAATAACGAGTTTACAACCGATGTATGCTCGACGGCTAGAGAATACCCATAATGCACTGTGAGTCGCGCTGTGCATTGAATTAATTCCCGCGTTTTGCCAGGAGATGGCATCGACCCACACACTTTTTAAGACCAATGATATTGGACCCACTCACTTTTATCGTCTCTAATTGAGCACATGTCTGTGTACATACCCTGATAAACACTGATTAAAGGCGGTAGAAGCTTTATTTTCACTTTTCTAATATTTTCTTAATTTTCATTGAAAATAAATGCCTTTCCGATCTGATATGTGATGGGAAAAATACAGTGGCCCAGTAGTGCACAACACAACGAAATTTAAAAAGCATACATAAGTTCACAACACAACGAAATAAATCCACAACACAACGGAATGAAGCCACAACAAAATAAAGCCACAACACAACGAAATCAAGTCACAACACAACGAAAAATCCACAACACAATGAAATCAAGCCTCAACACAACGAAAAATCCACAACACAAAGAAATAGCCACAACACAACGGAGATGCTCCCGACCACTAGGGGACTCTCGGAGTGCGGTAAAGTTAGTTTTCCTTGCATTTTTCTATAGATTCGCCAATCTTACAAATGAAGAGTTTGGTTGCAAAACGCGATAAACGCCATTTTTTGACATTTGGATTTTATTATTGGAAATCACTGTTTAGATGTACCTTAATCTATGTGTGAATTGCTGCCATTAATAAGATTTGAAAATGTACATTTTAAGCCAACTACAAAATGTATTTTTTCACAAAACGCGATATCCGCCAGCCCAGTTTCTTTACAAAGTGCGATATAGAACGTTCAGGATGCCGCGCAAGCTCAGGATGTCACGCGAGGAGAGAGTCACCGCCGGTGAAGTGCTCCGAGTTTGCTCAGTGATTTAACGATAATATCAAAACAAAAAACATATTTTTAAAAAGAGGATTCAATAGGCTAACTAAAAAACGTTTACCAGTTTATACTGTAGGCGAGCTGTCAGTCACGCAGGCTACGTCACTGATCAACAGCTGTCTGTCAGTCAGAGAATCAAAGCTTCAGAGTCAAGCTAACGTTATGGATTTCGATGACGGATTGGAGCCGGTCATTCCAGCTGCTGTTGGGAGAAAGAGGAAGGCATCTTAAGAAAATCATCAAAGGGAGAAGACAAACGGGCAAGGCATTCAGGGGAGGGAAAACATCCAAAGATGAATTGTTGTCATCGTGCGACTGCGAATAATGTTGGTCTGTCATGCCGACACACACACACACACACACACACACACACACACACACACACACACACACACACACACACACACACACACACACACACACACACACACACACACACACACACACACACACACACACACACACACACACACACACACACACACACACACACACACACACACACACACACACACACACACACACACACACACACACACACACACACACACACACGCTTTTCTTAATGGTATTACAGTAGTAGAATATAGCCTAAGGTGGATATATAGCGTTTTGCAAAAAACAAACAAAAAAAAACGTTATGTTGTGTATGTTCTGACCAAAACTAACTCGGAATCTTATTATTATTAATCAATCTTTGTATATACTATTCCATATATTTATGATGTATTGTTTTTTTAACCAATTTAAGATGTTTGACAATGTTAAGATAAATATGTTGCATTTTGGCATGGTTTTTGACTTATTTATGGACATAAAATTAAATAAAAAATATCCTGGATTTGAAGAATATTGTGTCCCGGCCTTCACTGAGCTCAAGTAATAGTTTAATGTACAAAAAATTGTGAATGAACTTGACTGTTGATGTCTTAAATAATAATGTCAAATAACCAACATTTCTCAAAATGGATATATCTCGTTTTGCAACGAAACTCTTCAAATATTTAAACTGCGATCAGTTTTAAGTGTGCAGTTGTATATCGACATGAAAAATCTATTCAAAATCACCTATGTGCATAATAGCTGCATATTTATACTCAAGAATGCTTTGACCTGCTGCCACGGCGCTAAGGGAGCGTCTGCCAATTCCACCAAGTTGAAACAATTTGTATGAATTAAATTGACTTTTTTTAAATTTTCAAATTCCAATGTTGTGTTGTGCATTATAAAGTCAGTTTTACCAATACAATCAAGCTGTGGAATTTTAACATGTCTGTTTTTAAATGTTAAAAGCAATTTTAATTCATACAAATTATAAGTTTCAACCAATTGGTGGAATTGGCAGACGTTCCCTTAGCGCCGTGGTATCGGGTCAAAGCATTCTCGAGCATAAATATGCAGTGTTACGATCTAGGTTCTCAATTCGCAACAAACAAAGGGAGACGCCACACTACCGCTACATAAATAATATTTAATTAACGTAATAAAAACATGAAGTGTCAAGTATTCAGTGTACATGTTAGTCAGTGTGTAAGCGGGTGTGTGTAAGTAGGAAATGCAAATGCAATCAGTCCAACCCAAACACAAACAAAAGGAAAGTACAAATCAATACAGTGGAGATGATTCCATGTGAACTCCAAATGCGGCTGTGGTCTCCCTCCAACTCCCACACAACATCAGATCTCAGGCACTCATGATGAACGGATGGACGATGGACGAAGGACGAAGGACGAACAATACACGCGCTGCCAAGCCCAACTTGCTTCGCTCTCACGCGCTCCCCATCACTTGCTCTCTTGCTTCGTTTGATCCAGTCCCTCTTAAAGGAACCTGATTAGGTTCAGGTGTGAAACCACACCCTCCATCAGCCAATCACCTGTAACTCAGGGATAAATAAACTCAGGGAACCGTCACAGCAGCTATAATGCATGTAGGTGATTTTAAATTAATATTTCATATCGATAAACAATGGTTAGCCTACATACTGTTAAAACTAATTGTGGTATTGATTTCTTTGTAAGATTGCCGACTCTATAGAACTGTGGCAACTCCCAGCTAACAGGGAACGTTTCCATAACTTTCACTAACGTTATGTAAAAGTTATGTAAATGTTAGAAAAAAACATTCCTAAAATAATGTTTCAGGAACATTCTTATAATGTTTTCATAGTTCAAAAACATTCTCGTAACGTTGAAAGGAAACATTCTTAGAACAACATTGTTGGAACGTTTTTATGATGTTATTTGTGCTTGACTGATGTTCTCATAATGTTGAGCGAAAACGTTCTCACAACAACGTTCTTGCAACGTCTTTATCATGTTATTTGTGCTTGACTGATGTTCTCATAATGTTCAGTGAAAACGTTCTCACTACAACGTTCTTGCAACGTCTTTATTATGTTTTTTGTACTTGACTGATGTTCTCATAATGTTGAGCGAAAACGTTCTCACAACAACGTTCTTGCAACGTCTTTATCATGTTATTTGTGCTTGACTGATGTTCTCATAATGTTCAGTGAAAACATTCTCACTACAACGTTCTTGCAACGTCTTTATCATGTTTTTTGTGCTTGACTGATGTTCTCATAATGTTGAGCGAAAACGTTCTCACAACAACGTTCTTGCAACGTCTTTATCATGTTATTTGTGCTTGACTGATGTTCTCATCATGTTGAGCGAAAACGTTCTCACAACAACGTTCTTGCAACATCTTAATTATGTAATTTGTGCTTGACTGATGTTCTCGTAATGTTGAGTGAAAACGTTCTCATAACAACGTTCTTGCAACGTCTTAATCATGTTATTTGAGCTTGACTGATGTTCTCATAATGTTGGGTGAAAACGTTCTCACTACAACATTCTTGCAACGTCTTTATCATGTTTTTTGTGCTTGACTGATGTTCTCATAATGTTGAGCGAAAACGTTCTCACAACAACGTTCTTGCAACGTCTTTATCATGTTATTTGTGCTTGACTGTGCTTAAATTATTCGCCTAAACGATTTGCCAGGGAACAAATCATAGATCCATGAGAGCAAATATGGGCCGTTAAATCTCCACAAGACTAATTATAGCTGGAGACACCACAGAGACATCAGAGCCAGCGGCAGACGGCAGAAGGACTAGCCGAGGAAAGTCAACTCTCGCTGGCTAAACAAGCGCTGACCGCCGCTGACTCACTGGAGCTCACAACTCCGATAAC
This sequence comes from Gobio gobio, assembly GCF_949357685.1. Classification (NCBI taxonomy): domain Eukaryota; kingdom Metazoa; phylum Chordata; class Actinopteri; order Cypriniformes; family Gobionidae; genus Gobio; species Gobio gobio. The sequence continues at coordinate 29,932,788 of NC_137105.1, read as the reverse complement.
ACCAGATAAAATATTTAAATAGGCACTCTTCTTATAAATAAACCACAGATTTGAGCTTTAAACAACTACATTATCGACTGAAAAAGTCTTAAAACTAAGTTTTGTCACACATTAACAGTAGATTTTAACACAAAAAGACGTGTAAACACAGCCCATGTCAGCCATTTCTCAACGAGACAAACATGTGAAGAGAGTAAACTCCAAATGTTCAAGCATCCAACTTTGCGCGAATAGCGCGATTTATTCACGCCACATAAGTTCTTCATTCTTCAGGCTGAAACGCGGGCTAGTGAGAGATTGCCTGTTTGTCACGATGACGTCTAAAGTCCCCGCCAAAGGATGTAGTCCCTTTTAGCAACTTGTTAGCAACCATCGTTTTTAAGACACAATAAAGTCTTAAAAAATCACAAGCAGGTTATAACTAGTGTGTTTTATGTCATAGATTAAAACGTGAAAATATATAGAGGCTTTGTTAACCACAGACCTTATTTCAGGCGATTTAGCAAAAACCCATTCAAAAAACCCATAGACTTTAGGGCGAGGGAACCCATAGGGCTAAAATGCTTACTAACTTCCGCGTTTTGGCCTACAAAGTGACGTCATTACTTCGGCACTCTATGGGCGGCGCCATGTTAGTTTGCGCCTCAGAATCGGATCTGTCGGATTTACAACACTTGAGAGCATTCTCGTCTCACGAAATACATGAAAGTAAGTGACCACTGAACTGGAAGAAGAACAGAGTAAACGCTATAGTTACTATATAATGTGCATGTATCTGATGTGAATAAAACATGTAACGTTAGTCAAATTATAATCATCTGAAAGGATTGTCATAGCCGCTTTCATAGACATCAGGGTGTGTTTTTTGCTAGTAGCCTACTTATGAGCATTTAAATGTCTGAAACCTGAAATAAACATGATGTCGTTGAAAACACTGAATAGTTGTCATGAGTTGTGATGTGACCAGCGCTGAGCGTCTGTCTCTGGCTCAGCCAAAGCGTGAAAGCACGTTTGAATTTTGGCACCGAAATGAGGAACCGAAATCTGCGTTCTGATTCGGTCCGGTACATACCGGTTATATAAGTACCGGTGCCATATTGGAACCGGATTTCGGTACCCAACCCTACTGATGTTCTCATAATGTTGAGCGAAAACGTTCTCAAAACAACGTTCTTGCAACATCTTAATTATGTTATTTGTGCTTGACTGATGTTCTCGTAATGTTGAGTGAAAACGTTCTCATAACAGTGTTCTTGCAACGTCTTTATCATGTTATTTGTGCTTGACTGATGTTTTCATAATGTTGCGCGAAAACGTTCTCATAACAGTGTTCTTGCAACGTCTTTATCATGTTTTTTATGCTTGACTGAAGTTCTCATAATGTTGGGTGAAAACGTTCTCATTACAACGTTCTTGCAACGTCTTTATCATGTTATTTGTGCTTGACTGATGTTCTCATAATGTTGCGCGAAAACGTTCTCATAACAGTGTTCTTGCAACGTCTTTATCATGTTATTTGTGCTTGACTGAAGTTCTCATAATGTTCAGCGAAAACATTCTCATAACCTTCTTGGAATGCCATCATTTTATAAGTAATGGGAACAGAAATTATTATATTAAAATTAACAATTTTACTGATCTTTCTTTAATTAACATGGCTGCAGCTTTTATTTGTTCTTACCTCTTAAGTTTAACTTAAGAAATAAAATAAACTCCTGAACAAGAAACAATAACTTTAATTCTATTTGTTTCCCTATATTGTCCTAATGACAAATTTATGATTGGTTTATAAACTACCCACACTCTGCAATAAATCATCATGTATTTTATGAACAAAAAGTAATTTCTTAGCACAGAATATGCCAGAACATATAGGCTATATCTTATTTTATATTTTCTGTATTTTAAAGGTTATGTCAATAACCACTGCATTACTGTAAAAAAGGTCGTTTTTCAAGCACCTTATATTTACACCTATATTTACACGCGCCCTCTAGCTGGCGTAAAAATAATGACAGTCTGTTCTCATTAAAAATGTTACCAATCAAAACGCTTGTTCATTTAAACGCAATGTGTGGACTTTACGTGAACATTTAGAATTTGTATTTATTTATTTTATTAACGACTACACTTTCCCCATCCCTAAACCTACCCTTAATGATCTATAGTGCATAGAATCTTTATGAGCGCATGTGTTCCGTTCCCTGGGATCGAACCCACGATCACATGATTGTATATTGATATTGCAATGCTCTGCCAACTGAGCTACAAGAAACTGTAAATAAGCTTAAATTTAGGTTCCTATAGGTCCTATTTCATGGACGTGACAAACGACTTATATAGGAATATTGGTTGGAGAAAATGTTGCATTGTGAATGGATTGTCAGGTTTTGTTTCCCAAAGACTTTTTTTTATTCTTGAACACGGGTCGGCAGAATACACATGTCTGTTCGCTAACCACTAGACTACCACAGCCAAGGTAGCACAAGTGCATTGATCTCGCGGCAGTGTTAATTTTGACAGCATATTTTGATTTAGTTTTAGTCTTAGTCTTTTGACTAAAATGCCATTCAGTTTTAGTCATATTTAAGTCACCTGAATTGTTTTTAGTTTTAGTCTAGTTTTGGTCGACTAAATATCATAAGATTTTAGTCGACTAAATCTACAGTAGATTTAGTCTCCTAAAATCTAATGAGTTTAGTTAAATTGTAATACATTAAGCATTTAAGTATTACATAACAGACTGCACTTGAACTGACATTTTGACATTATTTTGTTTTTGACATAAACAATACACGAAAGAGCTCAATTCACTGTTTTGTTTGTTTTTAAAAACATCTATATAGTTTTTATAACTTTGTATTTCTGTTTTAGATATTATGTTAAGCTAAAGCTTCAAATAAGTTTGTTTATTTTTTTTAATTTCTGTTAACATTTATTTAATTTCAAGTAACAAAGATTTTTTTAATGGTTTTAGTTAACTATTATAACCCTAATACTTTATTTAATATGTTTCAAATACTGGTCTTTCCTCCTGACTATGAATTAAATGGGAATGAAATTAAATACAGTTTATTGTGTAAGCAAAAACGAATATTTAATGCGTGACTTTTAATTATAAACCAGCTGGAAATAAAACGGGACTCTTATTTTGAAATCTCGGCAGGAGCTCATTCAAGTTCAGATGAGGAGATAAAATATGCATTGTTACAACCGTCTAAAACATATTACTATATAAACATTGTGAAGTAAGCATTGTCATTATTCATCAGCATTAGTTCATAAACACTGGTCTGGCATAAATGTGTGTTTTTGATTGATTGAGCCGCTCTGGAGCGCTGGATTGGGTGTTTGTCAGCCTGTAGGCCGTGTGTTTTCCACGGTTAGATCAGTTCAGATCAAATGTGTGCATCTGTTACACAGGACATCAGTTCTGACTGGATCTCTTCCCTAATCGACCCTCACTAACATTTTCGTCTCGTTTTTATTTGTTGACGAAAATGACAGTTGATTTTCGTTATAGTTTTTGTCATCCAACACTAGTTTTTATCGTCTCATTTTCGTCAGTGAAAAAAGGCCGTTGGTCATACACCGATTGGTCTGTGCTGTGCTTTACTGTCTGTGGTGCTGTGCACTTCAAATCAAACATGCCATCTTCCACGTTCTGACGTTACCTCGGTGTATACGCTCCGTGCAGCGCCATTTTCAAATCAATGGTATCCAAAGTCTGCAGTTCACCTTTATATATGTCGACTTCTGAGGCCAGATCGCAGACCTTCTAAAAGGTGAGTCGATTAGACGTTAGTGTTTTTTGTTGTTGTTTTGTTATATATGCAAAATTTGTATGACTGGGTAGTACTCCTGCAGTCATTTCTGGGGGAGACAAATATAGGCCAACAGTTACTTGTTGTGACGTGGGATTTATTTTTAAATGGTTGGCGTGTGTTAAATTGAACTACTATTTGAGTGCAGATGGGCTTTGCCGCTTTATATTTTATGAATTAGTGACTCTTACATGTTTCATAACATCAATTTTTAACTTAAAATACTTATTAATTAACATTAGCCGTTTTCCCCCTGTTGGACCAAAAGCAAGTGTGCCAGGGCGTGCTCTCTCTGTTGCTCTGGCAACATTACTATTATCATTATTACCATTAGAAATAATTGTATGTTTAGTCTTAACCTGTGAATTTAATGCCCTCAAAGTTCCATTCAGTTTGTAAAAAATTGTCAACAATATTTTCCCCTTGTTTGTTCTTTTGAAATATAAAGGCCATTAATGTCTTTGTCTGTAAAAAAACAAACATTTATTTTTCTGTAAATTTCATCACTCATTTTAATAAAATCAGGTTATTTAATTAATTAATATTTTATAATAGTAATTATTATTAAATTATTATTAAAGTTAATTTAATTTTAATTGCTATACATTTCTGTAACTGTTAGTTGCAAGTTTAATTAGAAAATGAATCATCTGTATGTCAGTACTTACACACTCTCTCTCTCTCTCTTTCTCACACAGTGATTTTTCTACAGTTTCTCAAACCTATCCAAATGGAGTTCGACATGAACAGGGTATGATCCTTTTTTGCCCCATAGCTTATATTTTTGGACCCCAGTTTATTTTTTAATAAAGCAACTCAAATATATGTACAAATACAATTATGCAAAGAAAAAATCAGGCCTATAACAAATGCTGGAAAAGAGCAAAAAGATTCCAACAAAGCACTGAGTCAACAGATACAGTATATTTCAGAGCAAGCTAGTCCAAAGACTGCATATGAGGTATTGAGAAAATGAGCAGTATATTGTACATACTGTATGCTTAGTTTTAATTTATTGTAAGTAACAGTAACATGTTTGGGTTTTGTGTATCTTTACTGGATTTTAAGATGCCTGTCGTCGAACACACACCAAGGTGCTGGAAAAAGTAATTGAGGACTTCATATCAGAAACACTGAAGTTTGCTCCACACAGAGATAAGGTAAGGCTTTTGTTATTTTTGTAGTTTGTAAAAAATGTATAAAGAAAACAATTCAAATTATATACTAATACTATGTTTTGTTTCTACAGATGCCTCAATTTAAGGTGTCACTTCAGCCCGAAGCAGAGACTTTTGGAAAAGAGGACACACAACACACTTAATTAGTTGTTTTACACACAAAGTATTTCTTTATACGATTTGGAATGTTTCAGTTTGTGGAATGTTTGAGGATATAAAATGTGAAAGCAAAATAAGATATCAGTTATGATATTGTTTTCATTTTGATGTACTATATGTTACAATGCACTTATCCTTGGCAAAAGGTTAACAAATAAAATGTGAAAATATATTAAAATATGAAAAATGTTTGTGTAGTGTCTTACAGTTTTTGGTGTTGACAAATATAAGTAGTAATGTTTTATCAAATGTTATTGTTTGAATTGATATTTCTTTAAAAAACAATTCCCAGGGCAGTGTTTGGAGGAAAGTTTATACGTTTTTCCTTGCATTCTCAAGATGACAGAATTGAATGTTCGTTTAACGTTCACATTAACCTAGAAAAACACATTAATACATGGAAAAAACGCACATTTTAAACATTTAAAGAACATTAACCGAAAACGTTCTCATAACGTTTTCAAGATGATAGAATGGAATGTTTCTGTAACGTTCACATAAACCAAGAAAAAACGTTCTTAATACATGAAGAAAACGCACATTTAAAGAACATTAACTAATAACATTTTCATAACGTTTTCAAGATGATAGAATGGAATGTTTATGTAATGTTCACATAAACCAAGAAAAAACGTTCTTAATACATGAAGAAAACGCACATTTTAAACATTTAAAGAACATTAACCAAAAACGTTCTCATAACGTTTTCAAGATGATGGAATGGAATGTTTCTGCAACGTTCACATAAACCAAGAAAAAACGTTCTTAATACATGAAGAAAACGCACATTTTAAACATTTAAAGAACATTAACCAAAAACGTTCTCATAACGTTTTCAAGATGATGGAATGGAATGTTTCTGCAACGTTCACATAAACCAAGAAAAAACGTTCTTAATACATGAAGAAAACGCACATTTTAAACATTTAAAGAACATTAACCAATAACGTTCTCATAACGTTTTCAAGATGATGGAATGGAATGTTTCTGCAACGTTCACATAAACCAAGAAAAAACGTTCTTAATACATGAAGAAAACGCACATTTTAAACATTTAAAGAACATTAACCAATAACGTTCTCGTAACGTTTTCAAGATGATGGAATGGAATGTTTCTGCAACGTTCACTTAAACCAAGAAAAAACGTTCTAAATACATGAAGAAAACGCACATTTTAAACATTTAAAGAACATTAACCAATAACATTTGCATAACGTTTTCAAGATGATAGAATGGAATGTTTCTGTAACGTTCACATAAACCAAGAGAAAACGTTCTTAATACATTAAAAAAACTGGACATTTTAAACATTTAAAGAACATTCCGTAATAACGTTTACATAACGTTTTCAAGATGATAGAATGGAATGTTTCTGCAACGTTCACATAAACCAAGAGAAAACGTTCTTAATACATTAAAAAAAACGGACATTTTAAACATTTAAAGAACATTCCGTAATAACGTTTTAGTAATGTTTTCAAAATAATTGAATGGGACGTTCCTGTAACGTTCGCAGAGACCCCACAAAAAACGTTCTTAATACATTAAAAAAACTGGACGTTTTCAACGTGTACAAAACATTCCCAAATAACGTTTGCATAACTTAAAGGGAATGTTAACAAAACGTTCTGACAACAACTTTTTGTTAGCTGGGACTTTACCGCACTCCGAGTGCCCCAGAGTGGTTGGGAGCATTTCCGTTGTGTTGTGGCTTGATTTCGTTGGGTTGTGGCTTTTTCGTTGTGTTGTGGCTTGTTTCCGTTGTGTTGTGGCTTGTTTCTGTTGTGTTGTGGCTTGATTTATTTGTGTTGTGGCTTTTTCGTTGTGTTGTGGCTTGTTTTCTTTGTGTTGTGAACTTATGTTTGCTTTTTATATTTCGTTGTGTTGTGCACTACTGGGCCACCGTAGAAAAAGGATCAGAGTGAGTTTGGCAAAAGGCGGTATCGAACCTCTGATCAATTTGCGTCGCACTTGACGCAATGTGTCTTACCCCTACACTATTGCTGCTGATGAAGATTGAGTTTTCCGTAGTTTTGTCTGCCTCAATTAGACGTTTAAACAAGCCGATATATATAAATATATTTATTGTAAATTGCATCTACTCCAGTAAAATGTTTCTGTCAAAGGACACACCCAAATTTTTTTGCTTCTGACGCCCATTCAATATAGTATAAATGTCAGGATCCTGCCCTGACAGTCTTGTCTGTTTTGTCCTTGTTTAGTGTTTCTTTGTTTGTCTTGTGCTTGAGCACATGGCTGTGTCTTTGTTTGTGTGTTCCTCTTGTCCTGCCTCCTTGTTTCCCTTTACCACGCCCCCTTGTTTAGTCCTTGTCTAGTCCTCATTTCACTAATTGTGCTCACCTGATCCTCATGTGCTCTGGTCCCTTTATATTGTGCTACTTTCCCTCATGTCCTTGCTGGTTCGTTGCGTTTGTTTGCATTCGTTGTCTGGCTTATCTTGTCCTTGTGATAGCTGTTGCTCTTGCCTAGTTATTGTTCTTAGCCTTACTTTCCCTAGCCTTATTTTTTGGTTTTCTCTAGCTTTGATTTTGTTTCCCTCTAGTTTAGTGGTCTTATTTTTCTCTCTCTAGTTTCCTGCAAGTTTGCAATTGTTTTATTTTTGTTCTAGTTCCAATCTTTTATTTCTAGTATTTATCTTGTTTGTTTTTAAATTATATATTTATATCTCTTTTGTTTTCTTTTTAGATTTCTGTTTCTTAGTTGCATTTTCCCTATTCTTTGTTGTTGTTTTTGCTCTTGTTTATTTCTTGTTGTCGTGTGTGTGTGTGTGTGTGTGTGTGTGTGTGTGTCTTGTGTTGGTTCCTGTCCTGAGTTCCCTTGGCCACTGTCTCCTTATCCCTGGCAATCAAGACTGGAGCTGATTCTGGGAGAGGACATCAAGTCTCAGTTTCCTGGTGTTCCAGCCTGGGTTGTCCCACCATCTGCCTGGTGTTGCCTTCCAAGCGTCGTCAATTTCATGGTCCCCCTGGACTGGTCTCAGTGGTCGTCCTCCCTGCCTGTCATCGTGGTGTCTGTCCCCTGCCCTGCTGTTTGAACTCACACCTTACCACTTCCTTGTTGTGCCCTGTCTAGAGTCTTGTTAATAAAGTCTTTGATGTTCAATCTGCATCTGGGTCCTCAGTTTCAGAAACCCTGACAATAAATAGTAGCCTACTATATAGTATGAAATATATACTATATATATTATACTATACAATTTGTACATAAAAATATGAAGTCTTTATTTTTTTAATTAAATGCTTATTAGTTACTTTATTATTCAAGAAAGTTCAGTGCCACACAAGTAAAGCGCTATAGGGTTAACTTTAAGCTTGTTGGCTCGTTTTTGGAGTAGTGGAGTAATGGAGAATGAGGGTTCAAGGGGTTAATTCATTCAGAGCGCGACTCTCACAGTGCGTTGAGAGTACACCGTCTGGTTGAGAGTGAGAGCGATTCAAAAGCATAAGGAGTCTCGCGGGACTTTGCTGTCATATGCCGATTGGGCATCGAACAAGCATATTCTCCAGCGCGTACATCTACTGTACACTCGTTGTTGCGGTGGATTGTGGGATTGAATGAGTGCACTCAAAAACATCCACTATTGTTTCGGACACCACTACAAATGGATGTTCACTCAAATAGTGCCCTATTTAAGGGTATAGGGGGCGATTACGAACACAGCCCTTGTGTTTGCCATGTGTCCTTGTTGAGTATTGTTTCCTGTACCACTGTTGGTGAGTGTTGGTTCATGGTTCATGGTTCTAGTCAAGTCATTGTTTCTCTTTACTCACTTTGGATTAGTGGATTTCTGTTCATGTTTTGGATTCACAGTAAATCAACTGCACTTGAGTTCTCACTTCAACTTGCCTCCAGTGGACTATCTGTTACAGAATACTCGACCATAACCATGAACTCAGCAGTTTCTAGCCTCCTGCGCCTTCGACAAGGCAACCGTTCCATAGAGGACTATGTGGAGGACTTTTGTGAATTATGTCACCTTATGGATTTTAATGATATGGCGCTTAAAGACATTTTTAGATTTGGGCTGAATGAACCGATCTGCTCACAGATGCCAGGGAGGAAGATCCATTTTTCCCTGGCCCAATATATAGACCACACCCTTCTCTTGAGCGGATCCTCAATTACTGTGGGAAAGGCGGGGGAGGAGCCCCACAGTACCACAGTGCCTGCCATGCCTGATATCAATCACTTCATGCCTGCCCAGCCACATCCTGTCAACTTCCAGAGCCCAGCAGCGCCAACTGTCCATGTCCAGAGTCCAGCGGCGCAACCTGTCTACATCCAAAGTCCAGAGAGGGCTCCAGCCCCTGACCATAGTCCATAGACTGCTCCAAGCCATGACCCCATAGCTCCACCCAAGAAAAGCTTGGAGGGGGAGCAATGGGTACCTCAAAAAGGCCACACCTCTGTGGCCCCCTGAACTGCCTGTACCGCCTAGGGTGACCACCATCAAACAAACCAAATGTGGGACAATGTGGGACATGTTACCAACACTAAAGCATAACCTGAAACTGTTGTATAATCTTAAATTCAGCATCACTCAGCCCAAAGGCAGCAGGCATCATGCAGATAACTATTTTTGAAACAGTTCTGCCCAAGTGCAACTAAAATCCAACTAAATAAATAATGAAAAAATAAAACATAAAACAACATGAATTTAAAATGTATTAATTTATATAGCCTACAGAATTATCCATTCGTTTTCTGACAGGGAACACATGGAACGAATCACTGCTCCACATTTTGATTGACAGCCGTCACAACCTACTAGTGACCGTGTTTACTCCTTTCCTTTCAACCATTGGATAGGATTTAAAAAACGGCTGTTTTATTTGTGTAAGGCGGGATGTTACTTCTGACGAAGCGCTGTTAAATATAGGTGAAAAACAATGAGGCAAAAATAATATATAAAATGCTTTCTTAAAAAGGCAAAAGAACGCATGCATGTTTTCTCAATATGATCATTAAAAACCAACAGACTGATGAAAATGCGGGACATTTTCTCAATATGCGACATGCGGGACAAGGGGTGAAAATGCTGTGCAGTACAACGCAAAGCGGGACGGGTGGTCACCCTAGTACCGCCATGGTCCCCTGAATTGCCTGTACCGCCATCCCAGCTAACAAAAAGTTTTTGTCAGAACGTTTTGTTAACATTCCCTTTAAGTTATGAAAACGTTATTTGGGAATGTTTTGTACACGTTGAAAACGTCCAGTTTTTTTAATGTATTAAGAACGTTTTTTGTGGGGTCTCTGCAAACGTTACAGGAACGTTCCATTCAATTATTTTGAAAACATTACTAAAACGTTATTACGGAATGTTCTTTAAATGTTTAAAATGTCCGTTTTTTTTTATGTATTAAGAACGTTTTCTCTTGGTTTATGTGAACGTTGCAGAAACATTCCATTCTATCATCTTGAAAACGTTATGTAAACGTTATTACGGAATGTTCTTTAAATGTTTAAAATGTCCAGTTTTTTTAATGTATTAAGAACGTTTTCTCTTGGTTTATGTGAACGTTACAGAAACATTCCATTCTATCATCTTGAAAACGTTATGCAAATGTTATTGGTTAATGTTCTTTAAATGTTTAAAATGTGCGTTTTCTTCATGTATTTAGAAAGTTTTTTCTTGGTTTAAGTGAATGTTGCAGAAACATTCCATTCTATCATCTTGAAAACGTTATGAGAACGTTATTGGTTAATGTTCTTTAAATGTTTAAAATGTGCGTTTTCTTCATGTATTAAGAACGTTTTTTCTTGGTTTATGTGAACGTTACAGAAACATTCCATTCTATCATCTTGAAAACGTTATGAAAACGTTATTGGTTAATGTTCTTTAAATGTTTAAAATGTGCGTTTTCTTCATGTATTAAGAACGTTTTTTCTTGGTTTATGTGAACGTTACAGAAACATTCCATTCTATCATCTTGAAAACGTTATGAAAATGTTATTAGTTAATGTTCTTTAAATGTGCGTTTTCTTCATTTATTAAGAAAGTTTTTTCTTGGTTTATGTGAACGTTACAGAAACATTCCATTCTATCATCTTGAAAACGTTATGAGAACGTTTTTGGTTAATGTTCTTTAAATGTTTAAAATGTGCGTTTTTTCCATGTATTAATGTGTTTTTCTAGGTTAATGTGAACGTTAAACGAACATTCAATTCTGTCATCTTGAGAATGCAAGGAAAAACGTATAAACTTTCCTCCAAACACTGCCCTGGGATTTTTTTTTTTTAAAGAAATATCAATTCAAACAATAACATTTGATAAAACATTACTACTTATATTTGTCAAAACCAAAAACTGTAAGACACTACACAAACATTTTTCATATTTTAATATATTTTCACATTTTATTTGTTAACCTTTTGCCAAGGATAAGTGCATTGTAACATATAGTACATCAAAATGAAAACAATATCATAACTGATATCTTATTTTGCTTTCACATTTTATATCCTCAAACATTCCACAAACTGAAACATTCCAAATCGTATAACGAGATACTTTGTGTGTAAAACAACTAATTAAGTGTGTCGTGTGTCCTCTTTTCCAAAAGTCTCTGCTTCGGGCTGAAGTGACACCTTAAATTGAGGCATCTGTAGAAACAAAACATAGTATTAGTATATAATTTGAATTGTTTTCTTTATACATTTTTTACAAACTACAAAAATTACAAAAGCCTTACCTTATCTCTGTGTGGAGCAAACTTCAGTGTTTCTGATATGAAGTCCTCAATTACTTTTTCCAGCACCTTGGTGTGTGTTCGACGGCAGGCATCTTAAAATCCAGTAAAGATACACAAAACCCAAACATGTTAATGTTACTTACAATAAATTAAGACTAAGCATACAGTACAATATACTGCTCATTTTCTCAATACCTCATATGCAGTCTTTGGACTAGCTTGCTCTGAAATATACTGTATCTGTTGACTCAGTGCTTTGTTGGAATCTTTTTGCTCTTTTCCAGCATTTGTTATAGGCCTGATTTTTTTCTTTGCATAATTGTATTTGTACATATATTTGAGTTGCTTTATTAAAAAATAAACTGGGGTCCAAAAATATAAGCTATCGGGCAAAAAAGGATCATACCCTGTTCATGTCGAACTCCATTTGGATAGGTTTGAGAAACTGTAGAGAAATCACTGTGTGTGAGAAAGAGAGAGAGAGTGTATAAGTACTGACATACAGATGATTCATTTTCTACACAAACTAACAGTTACAGAAATGTATAGCAATTAAAATTAAATTAACTTTAATAATAATTTAATAATAATTACTATTATAAAATATTAATTAATTAAATAACCTGATTTTATTAAAATGAGTGATGAAATTTACAGAAAAATAAATGTTTGTTTTTTTACAGACAAAGACATTAATGGCCTTTATATTTCAAAAGAACAAACAAGGGGAAAATATTGTTGACAATTTTTTACAAACTGAATGGAACTTTGATGGCATTAAATTCACAGGTTAAGACTACACATACAATTTTTTCTAATGGTAATAATGATAATAGTAATGTTGCCAGAGCAACAGAGAGAGAGCACGTCCTGGCACACTTGCTTTTGGTCCAACAGGGGGAAAATGGCTAATGTTAATTAATAAGTATTTTAAGTTAAAAATTGATGTTATGAAACATGTAAGAGTCACTAATTCATAAAATATAAAGCGGCAAAGCCCATCTGCACTCAAATAGTAGTTCAATTTAACACACGCCAACCATTTAAAAATAAATCCCACATCACAACAAGTAACTGTTGGCCTATATTTGTCTCCCCCAGAAATGACTGCAGGAGTACTACCCAGTCATACAAATTTTGCATATATAACAAAACAACAACAAAAAACACTAACGTCTAATCGACTCACCTTTTAGAAGGTCTGCGATCTGGCCTCAGAAGTCGACATATATAAAGGTGAACTGCAGACTTTGGAGACCATTGATTAGAAAATGGCGCTGCACGGAGCGTATACACCGAGGTAACGTCAGAACGTGGAAGATGGCATGTTTGATTTGAAGTGCACAGCACCACAGACAGTAAAGCACAGCACAGACCAATCGGTGTATGACCAACGGCCTTTTTTCACTGACGAAAACGAGACGATAACTAAATAAAAACTAGTGTTGGATGACAAAAACTATAACGAAAATCAACTGTCATTTTCGTCAACAAATAAAAACGAGACGAAAATGTTAGTGAGGGTCGATTAGGGAAGAGATCCAGTCAGAACTGATGTCCTGTGTAACAGATGCACACATTTGATCTGAACTGATCTAACCGTTGAATACACACGGCCTACAGACTGACAAACACCCAATCCAGCGCTCCACAGTGGCTCAATCAATCAAAAACACACATTTATGCCAGACCAGTGTTTATGAACTAATGCTGATGAATAATGACAATGTTTACTTTACGATTTTATATATTAATATGTTTTAGATGGTTGTAACAATGCATATTTTATCTCCTCATCTGAACTTGAATGAGCTCCTGCCGAGATTTCAAAATAAGAGTCCCGGTTTATTTCCAGCTGGTTTATAATTAAAAGTCACGCATTATATATTTGTTTTTGCTTACACAATAAACTGTATTTAATTTCATTCCCATTTAATTAATAGTCAGGAGGAAAGACCAGTATTTGAAACATATTAAATAAAGTATCAGGGTTATAATAGTTAACTAAAACCATTTAAAAAATCTTTGTTACTTGAAATTAAATAAATGTTAACTGAAATTTAAAAAAAAATAAACAAACTTATTTGAAGCTTTAGCTTAACATGATATACTAAGTAAAACAGAAATACAAAGTTATAAAAACTATATAGATGTTTTTAAAAACAAACAAAACAGTGAATTGAGCTCTTTCGTGTATTGTTTATGTCAAAAACAAAATAATGTCAAAATGTCAGTTCAAGTGCAGTCTGTTATGTAATACTTAAATGCTTAATGTATTACAATTTAACTAAACTCATTAGATTTTAGGAGACTAAATCTACTGTAGATTTAGTCGACTAAAATCTTATGATATTTAGTCGACCAAAACTAGACTAAAACTAAAAACAATTCAGGTGACTTAAATATGACTAAAACTAAATGGCATTTTAGTCAAAAGACTATGACTAAAACTAAATCAAAATATGCTGTCAAAATTAACACTGCCGCGAGATCAATGCACTTGCGCTACCTTGGCTGTGGTAGTCTAGTAGTTAGCGAACAGACATATGTATTCTGCCGACCCGTGTTCAAGAATAAAAAAAAGTCTTTGGGAAACAAAACCTGACAATCCATTCACAATGCAACATTTTCTCCAACCAATATTCCTATATAAGTCGTTTGTCACGTCCCTGAAATAGGACCTATAGGAACCTAAATTTAAGCTTATTTACAGTTTCTTGTAGCTCAGTTGGCAGAGCATTGCAATATCAATATTCAATCATGTGATTGTGGGTTCGATCCCAGGGAACGGAACACATGTGCTCATAAAGATTTTATGCACTATAGATCATTAAGGGTAGGTTTAGGGATGGGGAAAGTGTAGTCGTTAATAAAATAAATAAATACAAATTCTAAATGTTCACGTAAAGTCCACACATTGCGTTTAAATGAACAAGCGTTTTGATTGGTAACATTTTTAATGAGAACAGACTGTCATTATTTTTACGCCAGCTAGAGGGCGCGTGTAAACATAGGTCTTAATAAGGTGCTTGAAAAACGACCTTTTTTACAGTAATGCAGTGGTTATTGACATAACCTTTAAAATACAGAAAATATAAAATAAGATATAGCCTATATGTTCTGGCATATTCTGTGCTAAGAAATTACATTTTGTTCATAAAATACATGATGATTTATTGCAGAGTGTGGGTAGTTTATAAACCAATCATAAATTTGTCATTAGGACAATATAGGGAAACAAATAGAATAAAAGTTATTGTTTCTTGTTCAGGAGTTTATTTTATTTCTTAAGTTAAACTTAAGAGGTAAGAACAAATAAAAGCTGCAGCCATGTTAATTAAAGAAAGATCAGTAAAATTGTTAATTTTAATATAATAATTTCTGTTCCCATTACTTATAAAATGATGGCATTCCAAGAAGGTTATGAGAATGTTTTCGCTGAACATTATGAGAACTTCAGTCAAGCACAAAAAACATGATAAAGACGTTGCAAGAACACTGTTATGAGAACGTTTTCGCGCAACATTATGAGAACATCAGTCAAGCACAAATAACATGATAAAGACGTTGCAAGAACACTGTTATGAGAATGTTTTCGCGCAACATTACGAGAACATCAGTCAAGCACAAATAACATGATAAAGACGTTGCAAGAACGTTGTAGTGAGAACGTTTTCACCCAACATTATGAGAACATCAGTCAAGCACAAAAAAACATGATAAAGACGTTGCAAGAACACTGTTATGAGAACGTTTTCGCGCAACATTATGAGAACATCAGTCAAGCACAAATAACATGATAAAGACGTTGCAAGAACACTGTTATGAGAACGTTTTCGCGCAACATTACGAGAACATCAGTCAAGCACAAATAACATAATTAAGATGTTGCAAGAACGTTGTTGTGAGAACGTTTTCGCTCAACATTATGAGAACATCAGTCAAGCACAAATAACATGATAAAGACGTTGCAAGAACGTTGTAGTGAGAACGTTTTCACTGAACATTATGAGAACATCAGTCAAGCACAAATAACATGATAAAGACGTTGCAAGAACGTTGTTGTGAGAACGTTTTAGCTCAACATTATGAGAACATCAGTCAAGCACAAAAAACATGATAAAGACGTTGCAAGAACGTTGTAGTGAGAACGTTTTCACTGAACATTATGAGAACATCAGTCAAGCACAAATAACATGATAAAGACGTTGCAAGAACGTTGTTGTGAGAACGTTTTCGCTCAACATTATGAGAACATCAGTCAAGCACAAATAACATCATAAAAACGTTCCAACAATGTTGTTCTAAGAATGTTTCCTTTCAACGTTACGAGAATGTTTTTGAACTATGAAAACATTATAAGAATGTTCCGGAAACATTATTTTAGGAATGTTTTTTTCTAACATTTACATAACTTTTACATAACGTTAGTGAAAGTTATGGAAACGTTCCCTGTTAGCTGGGATGGTCCCCTGAACCGCCTACCCTGCCCCTATGGCCTCCTATGCTCCAGGGTCCAGGTCCACCCATGCTCCACGGCCCAGGTCCGTCCACGCTCCACGGCCCAGGTCCGTCCACGCTCCATGGCCCAGGTCTGCCCATGCTCCACGGCCCAGGTCTGCCCACGCTCCACGGCCCAGGTCCTCCCATGCTCCATGTTTCCTGTACCACTGTTGGTGAGTGTTGGTTCATGGTTCAAGTCTAGTCTGTTTATGTTTCTAGTCAAGTCTGTTTATGTTTCTAGTCAAGTCTGTTTCAAGTCATTGTTTCTCTATAATCACTTTGGAATATTGGATTTCTGTTCATGTTTTGGATTCACAGTAAATAAACTGCACTTGGGTTCTCACTTCAACTTGCCTCCAGTGGACTATCCGTTACAATAATATTCTATTAACATTAAGGAATGTTCCTAGAATGATGACTTGTTAATAAAAATTAAGTTGAAAGAACATTTGAGGAACATACCATAAATGCAGTAAATATTTTGGTTTAGATTTTAATCTGTGATGACATAACATAAAGGTTAATTTATGTACAGGCAATATGCATTGAATGACGGAGAATAAAACATTGCGGTCAAGTTGCAAATAATGTCCCATCATCTGCACTGATAGTCTTGTGGACAGCTCAGATGACCCAAGTTCAAGTTCCGGCTCGTGGTCCTTTCCCGGTCCCGTCCCACCTTTCTCTATTCCACTTCGCTTCCTGTCTACTCACTGTCCTATCATAATAAAAAGGCAAAAACTGCAAAAATAAATCTTTGAAAATAAATATGCCTACTCTTAAGCTGACTAGATAGACCATTTAAACATGCAGACATGTAAAAGGCTGACAATTAGCTGAACATATACTTGTTTATTTAGTGACACTTAGCCTAAATCTAACTCTAATCTAATCTAATTTAGCCTTAACATCTTTATTTGAATATGGCAAAATTTTTATTTTAACCTTTATTTAGATATGTCAACATGATACCTTGTTGTACAATATTTCTATGATTAAATCACTGACAGAGACCCCTCCCCCATCAGCCAATCACTGTGTTCATGGTTAGTAAGCGTGTTGACATCATCCATAGCAACGAGGTCAACCCCAGCCTTTCTCTTAGCTTAAGACTTCTCTCTACAGTATTCCTTGTTAAAAGTTGGTCTGGTTTTGTGTGTATGTTTTTACGTGGAAACTCTTTCCTAAAAACTTTTACTGCTATTTAGGAGAACACTTCGTGGTAAAATAAAATGTTTTGTGAACACAGCCTCTGTTTATTATAAGCACACTTCAGTTATGTCATGGACCTCTTTAAATGCTCAATCTATTTAAATTCTGGTGGATTCTAATTGGCTGTCATTGTCGTTCATCAGCTGGAAAAATAATTCTGAAAGCGATTCCAACGATATGCTATTGTTTCTCTGTGCCATTACCTTTATAGTTGTGGTGTGGACTCTTTATCGTTATAGTTATCGTCCTTTGTGTGAATGGTCCATGGCTTCATATAGGCTACCAAAAGAGCATTTTGCCTTTCTTTGCTTTAATGGTGTTAATGGTGGAGCATATAACACTCATGTAAGATGCTTTCATTTACAGCAAAAAGTTTTGCTACTACTGTATAAAGATTTGACGTCAATATCCTGGTAAACCATGTCAAAATCTATATTAGTTCCTCCTCAAAAGTGCTTATTGTATCCATCTTGTGCTGTGTAAACATAACTCTGTTTCTAGGTGGACTGGTGGAAGGTGGCATCTAATAGGTCCTCCAGCTGAGAAGAAAGACTTCCCTGAGGATTCTTGCCACAGAGACAATGAAAACATCTATTAATACTTATCTACACTTGTTTAACAAGTATCAGCTTTGGACAAGCTGCATAACTGCTGGGGACAATTCTGCATTAGAAATAGGAAGTCCTGTCAATCAGGTAATCTTCCCTCAGTATTTCAATATCAGATATGGGAATCTTGTGGCAACCAAGCATGATGAAAGTTAAAGCTGCTTTCGTTTTTCTGCCTGATCTCAAAGTCCAGAACACCATGTTCACTCTGCTAAGTAGGCTTATGGGTTTTTGTCTTCCTGGCAGGGGCAGTTCACTGATAAAAAATGTGGGATCCATGTTTTCCTTCTTGAGGAAGGTTTAAGCCAATCCTGCAATCCTAATAACCTAATGAGTAAACATTATGGGAAGCTCGTTATCCAGACAGGATTTAAACTTTGTTGGCTAAAGACCCAAGTTTGTTTTGAAGATGAAAAACAAACCAAGCACAACATTCTCTCACCATTCCATGATTTTCACAGGGTCCGGCGTGTGTATCTAATCAACCAAAATGCATCTTGATACCAGGTGTAAACAGGGCCTTAGTGGACACTAAGTGCCAACTATTGTGTTTTGTAGGTAGGTTATGTGGTATTTCAGATGAAATAATATATTAAATAAACCAAACTGAAAGTAGTTTTGGGTTCCCTTTCAGTCTGTCACGTTCAATGAATGTCGGACGTCACCGACGAATTGGGATCACTTCTGGGAGCCCCTATCAGCTTCGAGATATAGAGAACGGGCCAATGGCCATTGGCGTGCGAGATTTGCATCTCGCGCTCCGCCCCGCACCACGGGTATAAACAGGAGGGCGATGCAGCACATCTTTGTCATTCACTTCAGAGCCGAACACGGTTTTGATGAAGGAGACTGTTCCTACTTTAGCAGAGAGAGAAAGAGAAAGAACGAGAGAAGAGGCTTCTTTGAGTGCTGGGAGGCACGATCAGCGGCGGCCGCAAGCTCACTGATACAGTGATAAACAGTTTTCACAGCACTGTTTGGTCTGTTGGTTCGGTGAGGGCGTTCCCAATGGTGAGTGCATACACAGGCTGCACTAACTCTCCTGTGTTTTGCCGCGGTCGTTCCTGGGTGCTTCAGCACATTTAAAAGAGCTTTTCTTCTAAAAGAGCAGTGCGGATGTGACACTGCGTCTTTTTCAAGACGTCATTGCACGGTTCAGTCCCTTCACCTATTCCCCGATCTAGTTTATTTTTTGGTGCACCAGAAAAGGGCTACTTCGGCTAATAAGCTTGGGTGACTTGAGCATTACAGTGGCGCTTCCCCTTCCTCTATCGCATCGCAAGCATGCTGAGACTGTGTTCGTGGGTGGTTCATGTTCTCTCACGGGAGCATGACCACGTCTGCGCGTTGTTCACCTTGCCTTTTTCATAGGGGCTTGAGTGTTCAGCGCGCCGTGTGCCATCTGACGACCACACTCACGGTTTCACATGCTAACTGGTAGCTTACAGGTGGGATTGCTGTTTCCAAAAAAAAAAAAAAAAAGGGACCTAGCGTTTCATCTGGGGCTCTAGCAGAGGACAGATGTAAATCGCTGCACTGGAGAGAGGGCTGTTATGAGCTGGAAATGAAGATGATGCTGAGATTCCCACTATAATGCTGTGTGCTCATGCTGAATCAGATTCAGACTTGACAGCTATGCTTTCCCGGGTGGCTGAGGCATAGTGCAACGCGTAAATCACCTTGCCCGCTCTCTTGCTTTTCCCCCGGATGTGCATTGGAAAACTTTAGCAGTGTGGAACTATTTGGTGCCAAAATATGGAATGCCAAAAGGGCCATTATCATCATCAGTGGGGTGGCAGTGCCACTGGCAGGCCACCTCCGCCCCGTGCTCTTAGTGCATGAGGGTAGTTCTGAGCCGAGGTTGAGCTGCGCACAGTGACTGATTATATTTAAAGTGGCAGCGCTGGCCCTCGGCTGGCCCTTGGTCGGAACTGCTCTTCCCCGGAGGAGGGCCAGGTGGAGAATAATTTTGTAAATTCTGTTCCACCACTGGTGTTACAGCCAGTGGTACCCAAATTCTTAAGAGCAGTTCCAATACCTCTGGGGCTCGGGAGTTTAGGAATGGCAGCGCGTGACGCAACAAAGCCTCGCCGCTCTCGTTCCCCTCCCCACAAGAGGGCGAGAATGACAGTGTGCGATGCAGGGGAGCCTCGCCACTCTCATTCCCCTCTTGTCAGCCTTGCCTCTCTCAGCCCCTCCTTCAGTCGCCAGCGAACAACAGTGTATGGCTCGAGAACGCTACCATGCCTTCTCTCGTACCCTCTGTCCAACCGTAGGGGCAGGTAGGTGCCCTCTTGGGTCGGGTCCCTGCCCTCCACTTCGCTGCCCTACCGCGGGTACGTCTGTGGTGCAGGTGGGTTTGTTGGTACGGTTTCTAGAAACCTAGCTAGCACTTCTATGACCGTCCCGTGGGCTCACCTGCACCATCAGGCTCGGCTACCTTGGCATCCTACCAAGTTCACCTCCCAAGGTTTTACAGCCCCTACTTCATTGTGCTCAAGAAAAGCTGTGGGTTATGACCAGTCTTGGACCTGCGAGTCTTGAAATGGGTGTTGACGCAAAAGCGCATTTTCGATTGCATCCGTCCCAAAGATTGGTTTGCAGCGATCGACCTGAAGGTCCTTCCCTTCGGGTTGTCCCTGTCGTGTGAACACAAAGACATGGTGCTCAGTCACCTCAGCCTGTTGGGTCTTCGGGTCAACTGAGAGAGGAGCAAACTCTGCCCTGTGCAGAGGATCTCTTTTCTCGGTATGGAGTTGAATTCGGTCAACCCGACAGCACGTCTCACAGAGGAGCGCATCCAGTCGTGTTGAACTGCTTGAATTCGTTCAAACGCAGAACAGCGGTACCACTGAAATATTTTCAGAGGCTCCTGGGGCATATGGCATCCACAGCCGCAGTGACGCCGCTCGGATTGCTTCGTATGAGGCCGCTTCAACACTGGCTACACGACTGAGTCCCGAGATGGGCATGGCAGAGCGATTTGTTCCGTGTCTCAGTAAAACCGAAGTGCCATCAAACCTTCAGCCCGTGGGCAGACCCTTCATTTCTACGGGCAGGAGTTCCCCTAGAACAAGTGTCCAGGCATGCTGTGGTCTCCACGGATGCCTCATCCACAGGCTGGGGGGTCACGTACAACGGGCTTGCAGTTTCGGGTCTGTGGACAGGGCCTCAAATGCAATGGCATATCAATTGCCTCGAGTTGTTAGCCGTTCGTCTTGCTCTGGGCTACCTCGAAGGGCCGCTACAGGCAAGCACGTTCTGGTCCGTAAGGACAGCACTGCGGCCGCTGCGTACATCAAACAGGGTGGTCTACGCTCCCATTGCATGTCACAACTCGCCCGCAATCTCCTTTTCTGGAGTCAGAAGCATCTGAGGTGGCTTCGTGCCACTCACATCCCCGGCCTGCTTAAGGCGAGACACTACAGGTGAATAGGGAATTTTTTTTAATTACAAGATATCACTGTGAAACTTCTCCAGTTTATTACTGGCATAAACATAAGAAAAAAATGTATTACAAGTTGTGTGTAAATTAATGTTTTAATATGCAAATGAGGCCTTATATACTTAAATATACGCTCATTTGCATACTTTTCCAAAAACAAAATCTGGAAATTGGAAAGGACCATGTTTAAAATTCTTGGTTCTATTTGTTGACATGTTAGATGAGAGAGCTTTTACAGAGGGGATTCTGGATATCTTATTTTGTGCTTTAGTAAATTAGAGAATACTGACAATAGCCTTAAAAAATCTATTTTCGCCATGTTTTTTGGAGTTAAAGGACCTATAACTCAGGATAGGAATGATATATCAACAAATCCCTCTGTAAAAGCCTTCAGAATATAGTTCAGTATAAGACTGCAAAAGTTGGTGCTTGTAGGTACTACTGAAGTGTATATTTCTGACTCTGAGTGTGAGGAAAAACTCATTTTGAGAAAACGGCCTTTAAAGTTTTATACTGTGTAACTGCATACATTTCTATAAAACCCCCAACCTACAAACAAAATATATATTCAGTTAATTAATATCAGTAGTGTATAATATTTAAAACACGTGGAAATTGATAAATTAATAAATATTAATAGCAATAGCTATTAGAGAACTACCTTAAGAGAACTACCTTAACAAACACCAGTCACAAAAACTGCAGACGAGCTGTCCCTGTTTGTAGTATTGGTCCATCTATAACTATTTGAATCTAATTCTGACGGGGTTTCGTCGTCTAATCTGTTGTTGTTTACTTTCTTTTTACTAGCTCTTGCTACTTGGTCTTTTCTGTGAGCGTTTATGAGCCGATTTCAGCGTTGTCTGCACTTTCTCTCAAGCACAGAATACACAAGCAAGCGGCAGCGCGTGAGAAATTCACATCGACCAATCAGATGTGGTTTTCGGCTGCAAACTTTCGCGGTTGGTCAGTTCTACAAAGGAAATTGCCATATTTGGATTAGCCAGCGCTGTGTGTGAGACTGAGAGCTTTACAATGATACCAAGCATGACATGTTTCTGTGAATGGAGACGGCACGAGAGATCGCGCTAGAATAACGTTTGATGATTTCGGGTAGAAATCTAAAGGCGCACGGTGACAAAATATAATGAAATAACCACCTTAATGTGTAATGTTGACATTTTTTTTATTTTGACATGAAAGCTTGCATGTTAAGGGAGCAAACTGGCCCAAAATCTCAAAATTGACCACTGCATGAAAAAACGATGTTTTCACCTGCCGTGTCTCGCCTTAATCGTGCAGCCAACAAGCTCTCACGACAGCAAGTGTCCTTGGGAGAGTGGATACTCCATCCCCAGGTGGTCGAGCTGATCTGGAGATGCTTCGGGACCGCACAGGTAGACCTGTTTGCTGCCCCGGACACGTCCTCTGCCAGTTGTTTTATTCCCTGACCAAGGGGACCCTCGGCTCTGATGCGCTAGCACACAGCTGACCCCGGGGCCTATGCAAATATGCGTTTCAGACCTCTGGAAACTCCATGTCTGTTCCCTGGACAGGACGCGGAGGTTCCAGGTGACCTACCACAGGTTGTGGTAGACACCATCACCCCTCTACGAGGCGCCTCTATGCGTTGGAGTGGAACCTGTTCGTCGAATGGTGTTCTTCTCCACGAGAAGACCCCTGAAGATGTTCAAACAGTTCTGTGCTTTCCTTCCTGCTAGAAGGGTTGGAGCGAAGGCTGTCTCCCTCCACCCTCAAAGTGTATGTTGCCGCTATCATCGCAAATCACAACATGGTTGATGGTAAGTCCTTAGGGAAGCATAATCTGATCATCAGTTTCCTGAGGGGGGCGAGGAGATTAAATCCACCTCGCCCTCACTCTATACCCTCTTGGGACATATCTCTGGTGCTAACCGCACTGCAGAGAGCTCCCTTTGAACCTTTGTAGTCAACAGAGTTAAAAATTATGTCTTGGAAGACAGTACTCCTGACTGGATTGGCTTCCATCAAAAGGGTAGGGGACCTGCAAGCATTTTCGATCGACCAATCTTGCCTGGAATTTGGGGCGGGTAACTCTCATGTAATCCTGAGACCCCGGCCCGGATATGTGCCCAAGGTTCCCACCACTCCCTTCCGGGACCAGGTGGTGAACCTGCAAGCACTGCCCTCAGAGGAGGCAGACCCAGCCCTGGCTTTTCTCTATCCCGTTCGTGCTCTGCGGACTTACGTGGACAGAACAAAAGCTTCAGGGCCTCAGAACAGCTCTTCTTCTGTTACGGAGGCCAGCAGAAGGGAAAGGCTGTCTCCAAGCAGAGGTTGGCCCACTGGATAGTGGATGCCATCGCCTTGGCATATGAAACCCAAGGCATGCCCTGCCCGCTCGGGTTGAGGGCCCAGTCCACCAGGAGTGTGACTTCTTCCTAGGCGTTGGCTCGTGGCGCCTCACTGACAGATATATGTAGAGCTGCGGGCTGGGCAACACCTAACACGTTCGCTAGATTCTATACCCTAGATTCTATTCCCCAGATTGGTGAACAAGGGTGAGTTCCTCCGCAACCCTCGGCAGTCAGACGTGGCGGAGCGTCCAACGCCAGGTCACACACTAGTATGCATTGGTAGAACTTGTGTTAGGCTGGGTTCCTAATATGTTGTGACACCCACGGCGGTCCCATATGTGTATTCTTCCACAGTATGGCTCCCTACGGCGAGCCTGTGTCTTTCTGAGCCCGTGTCTTTCCCCGTCTCTGTGCGGTGTTGTCTCCCGCCTACAATGGTTCGACGTACATCGAACATGACCGACTGAAAGGGATTGTCTCGGTTACGTATGATAACCCTCATTCCCTGAAGGAGGGAACGGAGACGTACGTCCCGTCACCACAGTTGCTGTACCATCACTGCATGGTCGAGTTACTAGTTCGGCTCCTCAGTGAAAAACAAAGGTGCGCTGCATCTCCCTCCTGTTTATACCTGCGGTGCGCAAATCTCTCACGTCAATAGCCATTGGCCCTTTCTCTATATCTCGAAGCTGATAGGGGCTCCCAGAAGTGATCCCAATTCGTCGGTGACGTACTACGTACATCTCCGTTCCCTCCTTCAGGGAATGAGGGTTACCATACGTAACCGAGACGTTTCCCCAATGCCACATGGGAAAAAAATAGTTATTCCTCTTGGGTTGACCGTATATAATAGATGCTGTATATCTAAATTCCCCTCTATAGTCTGCCCTATTTCAGACCTGACCCAGAAAGGACAGATTAGGAGCACATAGGTGTGATAGAGGGTTTGAGTTACCTTATGTGAGTGTGTGGTATCCCTGTGATGCACTGGCCATCCGTCCAGGGATCCATCCCTGCCTAAGACGCAGTAATAGGCTCCAGCTTCCCCCAGAATTATAACTACTAACTAAGCTTAATAATTTTTCACAGTATGCAGTGTGTAATTTTGGCTAAATAAAATAATTTGAATCAATCGAATATGCGTCATAATAATGTAAATACATGTACGTTATGTATTTGTCCATAGCCAGCTATGAGGTCACAGAGGTCCTGACTTCTGTATTTTACAGAGGTGTTTATATAAGGTTGTGAAATAATGGCATAATATAGTATTAACTTTACTTTAGTGCTGCAAGTTACTTTAGTGCTGCAATTTTGCACAGCCCCAAGCTCTGCTCATCTGAGCTGCCTCAGTGGCCTGTCTGTCACCGCTCGTCAATGTCAAAATGTTTGCGATGACCAATAAAAAGTAGGCGGGCTTTATGTTCACAGAAGCTGCTGAGCTCTAATTCCAGCACGCAACTTGACAATTCGTAAACGTTCATAAAGTTTGAGATAAGATGTAAGTAGCTCAACTGACAGCTGTTTAAAGATAGAAACGTCTGACAAATAATCAGGGATGCAAACTAATAACATTTTGTTTAATTTCGCCATTTTGAATTGAAAATAGGCCTATATAATTTACGTGATGTAATGTAATAATTAGTAACTGTAAATGTGAGGGACAAGAAAGCCATTTTCATCATAATAATCTCAATTACCTTTCCTGGTGGCCTTCTAACTTGTCTATCAAAATGATTAATAAAACATATAAATATCAGTTGACCCAATGTTTACTTTCATCACTGGCACAGATGAAAATGAGAAGATTATCAGTCAAAGCTTAGCTTTAGGAGAGGAAGAGACAGGGCAAGATAAGGAGAAAAAGTGATGAGATGATGGGGAGAGCAGGTATTGACAAATAATCTACTGCCCACTGATATTAATTTAAAGCTATTGTTATCCGTTATTGAAAAAAAAAAAAAGTTGCCTTCAGATGTCTTAAAATGCACATATGTAGATCAGAGAAATCAAAATTTTCTTGGGGGAACATGCCCCAAACCCCCTAACTATGTCAAGTTTGGGACCTTGTGATTCGTTTGTAAACAAGAGACTGGATTTGCAGACAGGATGAGATTACATGAATGAATGAAGCAACACACTTATGTGAGTACATTTTTTTTTATGTGATAGTATTGCATTGTTACAGATCTTATGATATCTACTAATTATGTGTGCATGTCTAACTAGTCTAACTAAACATAACTTAGCACGCTGTCACAGGCTGGAGAATAATTTATCTGAGGTGCTGTTGGTTCATTGCGCTGCGATTCGGGATCAGACTAGAACATGTATGGGCCAGGGCTCGTAAAGCCCAACGTCCCGGGGCTATGTGTTTTCCAGACGGGCTCAGCGCTACACTCTATGGCGGTGCTTCAGGTCTTCCAGGCCAAACTCCTCCGTTCCCTGGATGAGTCTGTCCCTGATAACGAGGCTCTGAAGGATCTGCGCGGCGCCACTGACTTGGCCTTGCGCGCCACCAAGGCCAACGCTCAGGCGATCGGCAGATGTATGGCCAACTTGACGGTGTTGGAGCGCCATTTGTGGCTCAACCTAACTGAGATGAAAGACTCGGACAAGACCGCTTTCCTGGACGTGCCCATGTCGCCTTCAGGACTATTGCGCAAAAGGCTTCGCAGGCAATGCGACATTTCCTGCCCAAGCGTTCCAGCTCCTCTGCTAGCCGTCACGCTAAAGCCGGACCAGCCCAGCCCACCAAGGCGGCGCCACCAGCTCACCAGCCTCGCACGGCTTCTAAGCCCGGACAGCGTTCCCGCTCTACGAGCCGCAGCAGACCGCCGGAGCGTCGAGGTCCCCGACCCAGCAATGTGTCGAAACCTGAGCCGCCAAAGCCATCCTAGCCAGAGGCACAAAGAGAAGGTGGATAACACCCGCTTCGGCCGGTTTACCACCTCGCTCTCTTCCAAAACGTTCCCCAGCTCCCTTCAATCAGGTGGCTGGGAACATCACATACACAGCCAACGAGCCCGCAAGAAAGCGTGCTCGCCTGTACACAAACGCCGTTTTCACGGCGACCCATATGAGTCACAAAAAGAGTTTTTTCTCTGTAGGCAGTGTGCCAGCATTAAAGCATGTACCCCTACACTCAATCACTCCCCAATGTTCCCCAGCCCCCTGCACTCAGGTGGCTGGAAACACTATCCTCACAGTCAACGAGCCCGTGCTCAAACGCGCTCGCCTGTACACAAGCACCAATATTCTATGTCCCCCGGCCCCCTGCACTCAGGCGGCGGGAAACAATTCCCTCATAAGCGCCACCTTGGTGCAACATTATCGGGCCACCGAGTCCCTGTTACTCAGCGACTCGCCCCACAAATTAATTCAGCCCCTGGCTTCGAAGGCCGAGGCCTGGCAGGCCATTCCCGGCATTTCAAAATGGGTGTTGAACATAATAGAACAAGGTTATTCGCTACAGTTTGCTCGCAGACCGAGACAACGGTGAGAAGCGACACATGTCACATGCTTCGAATCGAGATATCAAAACTGTTAATAAAAGGGGCGGTGGAAGCCGTACACCTCTCACAGAGCAAGTCGGGCTTTTACAGTCGTTACTTCCTTGTACCAAAAAAGGACGGTGGTCTCAGACCCATCCTAGATCTCAGACATCTGAACAAAGCCCTTATGAAGCGCCCGTTCAGAATGTTGAGAATGAAACAAATCCTCGCGCACATTCGCCCGGGAGATTGTTTTTTTTTTTGTGGATCTAGAGGATGCCTATTTCCACATACAAATAGCCCCTCATCACAGGCCATTCTTGAGATTCGCCTTCGAGGGGAAAGTATACCAATACAGGGTGCTACCCTTTGGTCCATCTCTGGCTCCCCGCACGTTTACGAAGTGCATGGAAGCGGCGCTAACCCCGCTGAGGCTTCGGGGAATGAGAATTCTCAACTATCTCGACGACTGGCTCATAATAGCTCAGTCAGAGATACAGTTATTAAACCACAGATCTTGGCTTCTCAACCATTTAAAATGCTTGGGCCTCAGAATCAACGTGGCAAAGAGCTCATTGTCTCCCACACAGAACGTTTCGTTTCTGGGAACAGTATTGGACTCACTGCAGATGAACGCGCGACTGACGTCACAGCGCGCGCTCTCTGTTCATAACCGAGCAGTTTCCCTCAGGTCCGGTGCACTCACTCCTCTCAAACACTTTCAGAGGATGTTGGGTCTCATGGCCTCGGCGGCGCCAGTTCTCAGACTAGGTCTGTTACACATGCGCCCCCTACAGCGCTGGCTGAATCGCCGCGTTCCAGCTCACGCATGGCTCTCGGGCCGATTACAAATCAAGGTAGACCACAGCTGTGTGCTGGCTCTGGCTCCTTGGAAAAATCCCGTCTGGTATCAGACGGGCATGAGCTTGGGCACTGTTACGAAGTGGAAAGTTATCTCGACAGATGCATCCAACCTAGGTTGGGGAGCCCTTCACGAGGGCAGGCCAGTCTCCGGTCTCTGGTCAGACTCGGAGAAGAGCCTTCACATAAACTGTCTAGAGATGAAAGCGGTCACGTTATCGCTAAGAGCTTTCCTTCCGTACATTAAGCACCACCATGTCCTGGTCAGAACGGACAGCAGGTCGTGGTAGCCTATATAAGTCGCCAGGGCGGTCTAAGATCTATCGATCTGCACACAATGGCGGAAAAAGTCCTAATATGGGCAGAGCACAACCTGAGTTCGCTGAGAGCGACTCATGTGCCAGGCATTCTGAATTTGGGTCCGGACATGCTGTCCAGGGACAAAGTGTCCCCAGCAGAGGGGTCTCTTCACCCACATACAATTCAGACAATTTGGGGCAGGTTTGGAGAGGCAAAAGTGGATCTTTTCGCCTCACAATCTCAATGTTACCTCAGGTCATAGAGAGGATCAGGGAGAGCAAGTGCGCTGTGCTTTTAATAGCCCCGCTTTGGAGAAATCCACCATGGTTCTCACTGCTGAGTCAGATGTCAGATGCAGCTCTGTGGCCGATCCCGCTGAGGAGAGACCTCTTTATGCAGGCAAAACGGCAGATCTGGCATCCCCGTCCTGATCTGTGGGCGCTTCATGTCTGGCCCATCAACGGGTACATGAGAACCTCTCTGAAAATGTATTAAACACAATTTCTGAAGCTAGAGCCCCCGCGACCAGGCGGCTCTATTCAGGCAAATGGTCAGTCTTTTCTGACTGGTGTAAAGCAAGAAGCCTGACCCCACATAATTGTGAAGTGTCAGAAGTGCTCACTTTTTTACAAGAGCTACTGGACGCGGGTCGTTCCCCCTCCACGCTCAAAGTTATGTGGCCACCCCTATATGGGACCTGTCCACGGTCCTGGATGCCATGAAAGGCTCTACATTCGAGCCTCTGCATTCGGTGAGCTTAAAGCTCCTGTTACTAAAGACCGCTTTTCTGCTAGCGATCGCATCAGTTAAGCGAGTGGGTGATCTGCACGCGCTCTCAGTGAGCGCTTCTTGTCTGGAATTTGGGCCAAACGACTCTAAAGTCGTATTCAAACCAAGACATGGATATGTACCTAAAGTGCTTTCAACTCCGTTCAGAGCACAGCTTATTTCACTTTCAGCACTTTCATCATCGTTAGATGAAGAAGATGCTAATTTGCTCTGTCCTGTCAGAGCACTGAGAATATATTTAGAGCGTTCCGCTGCTTACAGGCAAACTGAACAGCTCTTTGTGTGCTTTGGCAGCCGCACCCGCGGGTGCGCGGTTACAAAGCAGACCTTGTCACGATGGATAGTGGATGCTATCTCGCTGGCTTATGAGTCTAAATATCTCAACTGCCATATAGGCGTCAAAGCCCATTCTACTAGAGGCATGGCCCCTTCGTGGGCTTGGTCTACTGGCATTTCTCTGAATGATATCTGTGCGGCGGCAGGCTGGGCCTCCCCGTCCACTTTTATCAGGTTTTATCATTTAGATGTTCCTGCCTTACAGGCTGGGCTTCTTGCTGTGTAATAAATTTAACCCCTTAAGGCTCGATAAGTCCGGTCTGGGTTAAATATTTGTATAAGTCATAAGCACATTCCTTATACGACTCAAATTATCTGGTCATTCATTATTCTTTGGCCCGACTATGTCTGGTCTACACATATATATATATATATATATATATATATATATATATATATATATATATATATATATATATATATATATATATATATATATATATATATATATATATTTATACTACACGTATCTTGTGTGTTATTCTCATTAAGGGCCCGACTCAGGTCTGGCTCATATTGGGACTTCATGATATCATATTATGGGCCCACTTAGGTTGGCTTGGGTATGGTGTCGCTGGGCTTTAGAGCCGTTAAGCAAGCACGGCGTTTTGCATTGGTCCCCCATAGCGTTTGGCAAACGCAATACGAGAGTACTCTCGAAAGGGAACGCTTCGGTTACTAACGTAACCTCGGTTCCCTGAGAAGAGGGAACGAGTATTGCGTTTGCTTGCCGTGCTTTGCTTGCTCAGGAGTCGCTTCAGTCGATTAACCTGACTAACCTTGCGAGACAGGGTGTTATATACCCTTGGCTATGCAAATTCTGATGCCCCTTGTGGCGGGAATATAGAAGGACCTGATTGGTCCGTCCCGCCCAGCGGTCTCGCCATAGGTTGCTGCAGTTGCAGCGGCACAGCCAATCAGCACGCAGCTGCTTCCTGCTGAGAGCTGTGCAGCTGCACTGCGTGTTATATGGTATTTTTTGGATAAAAAA
Source organism: Gobio gobio (assembly GCF_949357685.1). NCBI lineage: Eukaryota > Metazoa > Chordata > Actinopteri > Cypriniformes > Gobionidae > Gobio > Gobio gobio. The sequence continues at coordinate 29,902,039 of NC_137105.1, read as the reverse complement.
TTTGCTTCAATATCTCGAGGAAAGGAATTCCCCCAAAGCGATTAGCAAACGCAATACTCGTTCCCTCTTCTCAGGGAACCGAGGTTACGTTAGTAACCGAAGCGTTATATCCAAGGAATGGGCGGGCTAAGTAATACAAAATAACATTCCAATTAATTGCGGGTGGATGAGAGATACATCGTTGTGTTTGTTTGATAAAGACATTTTGCGAGCCCTGTGGGTGAATCATCATTCCGAGCGTTCCATGAGAGATGCTCAAAACCAGGGTATAAAATAGCCTATTACTTATTCATTATGATGTTTTTTAATGTAAAAACCAGGCGAACGTCATTAGTTGACCTCAGACAACAGTATAAAAAAAGCCAGTTCATGACCCCTTTAATTGTTGAGATTGCCAAGTTGCCTGTCACTGCATGTGGTACTTGCATTAAAGGATTAGTTCACTTTTAAATAAACTTTTGCTGATAATTACTCATCCCCATGTCATCCAAGATGTCCATGTCTTTCTTTCTGCAGTCGAAAAGAAATTAAGATTTTTGATGAAAACATTCCAGGATTTTTCTCCATATAATGGACTTCAATGGGCTCCAAACGGTTCAAGGTCCAAATGACAGTTTCAGTACAGCTTCAAAGGGCTTTAAATGATACCAAACGATGAATAAGGGTCTTATCTAGCGAAACTATCAGTTTTACATCAGTTTACATTACATTTTCAATGTGTGCTAAGTTACTGCTGTGTGGCATCACACTTACACATGCAGTGTAAATGCTGTAAACTGTTAAAATTGGTGCGAATTAAATATGCACCACTTATGTGCCACTTTGGACATATCCATTCTTAGGGTGTCCTATAGCAGACAAGTCAGCAGAACGCCACCCTTAGGGAGCATTATACATGAGCCTAAACCAATCAACAGGACTCAGAACCATTGAAAGTTATCTGGTGCAGTTTAGCCAACAACATTAATAAAATATGAATACTTACTGCTCAGTGTGCAAGTTCAGTGTGCAATAGATCAGTCACCATAGTGTTTCTGTAGAATGAGGAAAGAAAATTGCATGCTCTGCTGTGTTTAGCGACACTTGGGCTTTTGATTTGTGATGAGCGAGCGCTCTAACCTTGAGCATCCTGCAGCGTGTTCTCCCAGGACTGAGCAGTCTGTCATTCTCATGAGAGACACCAAGTTATTAATGTGACAGTGGGTAAAAGGACATGTCAGCTGAGATCAATCACATAGCCTCGGCAGGGATAAGCACACTTTTAATAGACCCAATCATCTCCAGACCACATCCTCAGCAGCAAGGCCACACTCACAGAGTTTCTCCTCAATGGGAATGGTCTTTCAGAGTTTACAAGACTACCAGGTACTTATTGGATTTAGGTAATTGAATCTTATGGAATGTATGACATGTCATGATCAAAACAGCACAGTAGCAATGTAGGTGATTTCAAGTTTGCAACAGGAAATTAAAGGAACATTGTTTATTGAAAGGGTTAGATTGATGGTTCTGAAAAGAACATTATTTTGTGTATTTGGTTTAATGCAATGCATTTACGCGGTTTTAGGTTAAAAAAGTAATTATTTTACACATATGTGGTTGATTATATTGTATTTGATCAATAGGGTTATTTAAATATGTTCAATGCAATCACATGTATTTAACACATATTATGTGTTACCTAATTCTACCTAATTTGACATTATAAATAATGTTTTATAAACATAGTTCGGGAGGAGCACGTTCAGATAATTGACACAGGTGGAGAGCACTCAGCTAATCAACAGTAAGAGGTATATATACACGCAGCAGTCTTACCTCCATTCATTGACAGTTTTCTAGCACGGACGGCACTTCGCCCCGCCTGCCCACGCTGTCTACACGGCTCGAAGCAACTCTACAATACTAAAATCTTTTTCCCTACAAATTTATAAGCTATCTAAAAACCCCTTTCGGCCGCTTCCTAAGCATTCACGAGCCAACCGCGAGAGCAGTGCTCGGACAGTGTAAAGGAGTGCACACAGCACAGACTTGCAACAGGGAGAACTACAACAGTTCCTGTCTTAAGATAAAGTATTACAACTCTTTTACTTTTTCTTGCAATCTTTCCGCCTCTGTGTACTACAGTACAGACAGATACTTTTCACACAGGAGAAGTGCGTTCATCATGTACGCGCACGCGGTCGCCGTGGTGATGAACAATCAATTTACTTGCTGCTGGTAAAGCGAGCGAACGTATTGTGAGGCTAAATCACTAAAATGCTGTCAATGCAACAGGGCATATTACGCCAAACAATCAGCTACTAGTTGGAATCAGCGCATAATCACCGCCTTGATTCAATACTTCTCAACTTGACGCTCACATAAGCTCGGTCACACAGGGCTCAACACAGTGCGACCATACTCGCTTTCGTGACTATAAATAGACGTGTGCGAACTGAACAATGTATTTGGGAGCACCCGCTTTCTTAAATGTAACATCAATACCTTATAGTAGGGCAGGCTATTGTATAACAAGCATATCAATGATTGTTATAGCCTACCATCTTATTATGAAACAGAAGAAATTCAAATATGATTTCACTGAATTAACGTGAGCAATCACGTTTCAAAACCTGAATGTGGCACCGTTGTGCGTTCTACTGGCTTGAACAATGCTTGAGTTCAGAGCATTTCACAATCAATGAATAGCATACATTTATGCAAAGCGAATTCGTATCAACGACAACATATTACGATATAAATCACTGTAAAGAAAACGGTGTATACAGTTGTAAGGCTGTATTTTCTCTGTGGCTGCGCCACGCCTCTGGAATAACCTCCCTCGGCATATCAGATCTTGTGACTTGTTAGGACGTTTTAAATCTGTGTTGAAAACACATCTCTTCTCTCATGCTTACAACTACCCATAAGGACTGGGAGTTTGAGATGTGTGTTTGTGTTTTGCGTGTTGATGTAGGGGTGTTTTGTCAATGCTTTATTAGTACCGTTGAGAGCGTAAAGCACTTTGGTCAACTCATGTCGTTTTTAAACGTGCTATAGATATATTAAAGGTTGTTGTTGTTTTATCTCTCATATGAATTTGAATGAGCATCCTGCAATAATAAGGCATAAAAATTCAAAATAAGAGTTCTTTCGGTTACACAATGCGCTTCTCCATTTGTCCGTCTAACTTTTTCTCCTTCTTTTTTTTTCCACAGGAGCTCAGTTTTCTCCGGCTAATTTTCTCCACTGCCACAGCAGTGCTGTTCCCTCGGCTCACTGCATGAAAAGTGGGATTTTCGTCAGTATGTGGCACTGAAGATTGCCGTGGAACTTCAGGTTTACGACTGTGCACGGCAATTTGCAGGCAACACCGAAAACTGCCGTAAATTGTCGGAAATGATGTTTTATGAACAAAGTTCGGGAGGAGCACGTTCAGATAATTGACACAGGTGGAGAGCACTCAGCTAATCAACAATAGAGGTACATATACACGCAGCAGTCTTACCTCCATTCATTGACAGTTTCCAGCATGGAGGGCATTTCCGGCAGGTCGCCCCGCCCGCCCACGCTGTCTGCAGGGCTCGAAGCAACTCTACAATACTAAAATCTTTTCCTTACAAATTTATAAGCTATCTAAAAACCCCTTTCGGCTGCTTCCATCAGCATTCACAAGCCAACTGCGAGAGCAGTGCTCGGACAGTGTAAAGGAGTGCACACAGCACAGACTTGCAACAGGGAGAACTACAACAGTTCCTGTCTTAAGATAATGTATTACAGCTCTTTTACTTTTCTTTTCTTGCGATCTTTCCGCCTCTGTGTACTACAGTACAGGCAGATACTTTTCACACAGGAGAAATGCGTTCATCATGTACGCGCATGCGGTCGCCGTGGTGATGAACGATCAATTTACTCGCTGCTGGTAAAGCGAGCGAACATTGTGAGGCTAAATCACTAAAATGCTGTCAATGCAACAGTGCATATTACGCCAAACAATCAGCTACTAGTTGGAATCAGCTGATAATCACCGCCTTGATTCAATACTTCTCAATTTGACGCTCACATAAGCTCACAGGGCTCAACACAGTGCGACCATACTCGCTTTTGTGACTATAAATAGACGTGTGCGAACTGAACAATGTATTTGGGAGCACACGCTTTCTTAAATGTAACATCAATACCTTATAGTAGGGCAGGCTATTGTATAACAAGCGAATCAATGATTGTTATACCATCTTATATATATATATATATATAAATATATATATATATTTTTATGAAACAGAAAAAATTCAAAGGCTATGATTTCATTGAATTAATGTGAGCGATCACGTTTCTGAATGTGGCACCGTTGTGCGTTCTACTGGCTTGAACAATGCTTCAGAATGCTTCAGTTCAGAGCATTTCACAATCAATGAATAGCATACATTTATGCAAAGCGAATTCGTATCAACAATGACAACATATTACGATATAAATCACAGAAAAGAAAACGGTGTATACTGTTATAAGACTGAATTTTCTCTGTGGCTGCGCCACGCCTCCGGAATAGCCTCCCTCGGCATATCAGATCTTGTGAATCCTTAGGATGTTTTAAATCTGTGTCGAAAACACATCTCTTCTCTCTTGCTTACAACTGCCCATAAGGACTGGGAGTTTGAGATGTGTGTTTGTGTTTTGTGTGTTTATATCGGGGTGTTTTGTCAATGTTTTATTAGTACTGTTGAGAGAGTAAAGCACTTTGGTCAACTTATGTTGTTTTTTAACGTGCTATAGAAATAAAGGTTGTTGTTGTTGTTTTATCTCTTTCATATGAATTTGAATGAGCATCTGCAATAATAAGACATAAACATTTCAAAATAAGAGTCCATTTGGTTACACAATGTGTTTCTCCATTTGTCCGTCTAACTTTTTCTCCTTTTTCTCCCACAGGAGCTCAGTTTTCTCTGGCTAATTTTCTCCACTGCCACAGCAGTGCTGTTCCCTCGGCTCCCACAGGAGCTGAGTTTCTCTGGCTAATTTCTCCTACTACAGCAGTGCTGTTCCCTCGGCTCCCACAGGAGCTGAGTTTCTCTGGCTAATATTCTCCTACTACAGCAGTGCTGTTCCCTCGCCTCCCACATGAGCTTCGTTTCTCTGGCTAATTTCTCCTACTACAGCAGTGCTGTTCCCTCGCCTCCCACATGAGCTTCGTTTCTCTGGCTAATTTTCTCCTACTACAGCAGTGCTGTTCCCTCGGCTCCCACATGAGCTTCGTTTCTCTGGCTAATTTCTCCTACTACAGCAGTGCTGTTCCCTCGCCTCCCACATGAGCTTCGTTTCTCTGGCTAATTTTCTCCTACTACAGCAGTGCTGTTCCCTCGGCTCCCACATGAGCTTCGTTTCTCTGGCTAATTTCTCCTACTACAGCAGTGCTGTTCCCTCGGCTCCCACATGAGCTTCGTTTCTCTGGCTAATTTCTCCTACTACAGCAGTGCTGTTCCCTCGGCTCCCACAGGAGCTTCGTTTCTCTGGCTAATTTCTCCTACTACAGCAGTGCTGTTCCCTCGGCTCCCACATGAGCTTCGTTTCTCTGGCTAATTTTCTCCTACTACAGCAGTGCTGTTCCCTCGGCTCCCACATGAGCTTCGTTTCTCTGGCTAATTTTCTCCTACTACAGCAGTGCTGTTCCCTCGGCTCCCACAGGAGCTTCGTTTCTCTGGCTAATTTCTCCTCCTCCATGGACTGCCACCTTAACGTGGTGGAGGGGTTTGAGTACCCGAATGACCCTAGGAGCTATGTTGTCCGGGGCTATATGCCCCTGGTAGGGTCTCCCAAGGCAAACAGGTCCTAGGTGACGGGTCAGACTAAGAGCAGTTCAAAAACCCCTCATGATGACAAAAAGACGGAGGACCGTGACGTCGCCCGGTATGGCGCAGCCGGGGCCCCACCCTGGAGCCAGGCCTGGGGTTGGGGCTCGTATGCGAGCGCCTGGTGGCCGGGCCTTCCCCCACGGGGTCCGGCCGGGCTGAGCCCGAAGGAGCGACGTGGGGACACCTTCCCGTGGGCCCACCACTCACGGGAGGGACCGTAAGGGGCCGGTGCAAAGCGAATCGGGCAGCAGTCGAAGGCGGAGGCCTAGACGACCCGATCCCTGGACACGGAAACTGGCTCTTGGGACATGGAATGTCACCTCGCTGGCGGGGAAAGAGCCTGAGCTTGTGCGTGAGGTTGAGAGGTTCCGACTAGAGATAGTCGGAATCACCTCCACGCATGGCTTGGGCTCTGGAACCACACTCCTCGAGAGGGGATGGACTCTTTACCACTCTGGAGTTGCCCATGGTGAGAGGCGGCGGGCTGGTGTGGGTTTGCTTATAGCCCCCCAGCTCTGCTGCCATGTGTTGGAGTTTACCCCGGTGAACGAGAGGGTCGTTTCCCTGCGGCTTCGGCTCGGGGATAGGTCTCTCACTGTTGTGTGTGCCTACGGGCCGAACGGCAGTGCAGAGTACCCGACCTTCTTGGGGTCTCTGGGAGGGGTGCTGGAGAGTGCTCCGACTGGGGACTCCGTCGTTCTACTGGGGGACTTCAACGCCCACGTGGGCAATGACAGTGAAACCTGGAGGGGCGTGATTGGGAGGAACGGCCCCCCTGATCTGAACCCGAGTGGTGTTCAGTTATTGGACTTCTGTGCTAGTTACAGTTTGTCCATAACGAACACCATGTTCAAGTATAAGGGTGTCCATCAGTGCACATGGCACCAGGACACCCTAGGTCGTAGGTCAATGATCGACTTTGTGGTCGTTTCATCTGATCTGCGGCCGTATGTCTTGGACACTCGGGTGAAGAGAGGGGCGGAGCTGTCAACTGATCACCACCTGGTGGTGAGTTGGATCCGATGGCGGGGGAGGAAGCTAGATAGACTCGGTAGACCCAAACGTACTGTGAGGGTCTGCTGGGAACGTTTGGCCGAGTCTCCTGTCAGAGAGATCTTCAACTCCTGCCTCCGGCAGAGCTTCGACCGGATCCCGAGGGAGGCTGGAGATATTGAGTCCGAGTGGACCATGTTCTCCACCTCCATTGTCAAAGCGGCTGCTCGGAGCTGTGGACGCAAGGTCTCCGGTGCCTGTCGAGGCGGCAATCCCCGAACCCGGTGGTGGACACCGGAAGTAAGGGATGCCGTCAAGCTGAAGAAGGAGTCCTATCGGGCCTGGCTGGCTTGTGGGACTCCTGAGGCAGCTGACAGGTACCGACAGGCTAAACGGACTGCAGCCCGGGTGGTCGTGGAGGCAAAAACTCGGGCCTGGGAGGAGTTCGGTGAGGCCATGGAAAAAGACTATCGGCTGGCCTCGAAGAGATTCTGGCAAACCGTCCGGCGCCTCAGGAGGGGGAAGCAGTGCCCTACCAACGCTGTTTACAGTGGCGATGGGCGGCTGTTGACCTCGACTGGGGATGTTGTCGGACGGTGGAAGGAATACTTCGAGGATCTCCTCAATCCCGCCGTCACGTCTTCCATTGAAGAAGCAGAGGCTGGGGGCTCAGAGGAGGACTCGTCCATCACCCGGGCTGAAGTCACCGAGGTGGTCAAGAAACTCCTCGGTGGCAAGGCACCGGGGGTGGATGAGATCCGCCCTGAGTACCTCAAGTCTCTGGATGTTGTGGGGCTGTCTTGGCTGACACGCCTCTGCAGCATCGCGTGGCGGTCGGGGACAGTGCCTCTGGGATGGCAGACCGGGGTGGTGGTCCCTCTTTTTAAGAAGGGGGACCGGAGGGTGTGTTCCAACTATAGGGGGATCACACTTCTCAGCCTCCCCGGGAAAGTCTATGCCAGGGTACTGGAGAGGAGAATCCGGCCGATAGTGGAACCTCGGATTCAGGAGGAACAGTGTGGTTTTCGTCCTGGTCGCGGAACACTGGACCAGCTCTATACCCTCTACAGGGTGCTGGAGGGTTCATGGGAGTTTGCCCAACCAGTCCACATTTGTTTTGTGGATTTGGAGAAGGCATTCGACTGTGTCCCTCGCGGCGTCCTGTGGAGGGTGCTAGGGGAATATGGGGTCCGGGGTCCTTTACTGAGGGCTGTCCGGTCCCTGTATGACCGAAGCAGGAGTTTGGTCCGCATTGCCGGCAGTAAGTCAGACTTGTTCCCGGTGCATGTTGGACTCCGGCAGGGCTGCCCTTTGTCGCCGGTTCTGTTCATAATTTTTATGGACAGAATTTCTAGGCGCAGCCAAGGGCCGGAGGGTGTCAGGTTTGGGGACCACACGGTTTCGTCTCTGCTCTTTGCGGATGACGTTGTCGTGTTGGCCCCTTCTAACCAGGACCTTCAGCATGCATTGGGACGGTTTGCAGCCGAGTGTGAAGCGGCTGGGATGGGGATCAGCACCTCCAAATCCGAGGCCATGGTCCTCAGTCGGAAAAGGGTGGCTTGCCCACTCCAGGTTGGTGGAGAGTTCCTGCCCCAAGTGGAGGAGTTTAAGTATCTAGGGGTCTTGTTCACGAGTGAGGGGAGGATGGAACGGGAGATTGACAGACGGATCGGTGCAGCTTCTGCAGTAATGCGGTCGATGTACCGGTCTGTCGTGGTGAAGAAAGAGCTAAGCCGTAAGGCGAAGCTCTCGATTTACCGGTCAATCTACGTTCCTACTCTCACCTATGGTCATGAGCTTTGGGTCATGACCGAAAGGACAAGATCCCGGATACAGGCGGCCGAAATGAGCTTTCTCCGCAGGGTGGCTGGGCGCTCCCTTAGAGATAGGGTGAGAAGCTCAGTCACTCGGGAGGAACTCGGAGTAGAGCCGCTGCTCCTCCACATCGAGAGGGGACAGCTGAGGTGGCTCGGGCATCTGTTCCGGATGCCTCCTGAACGCCTTCCCGGGAAGGTGTTTCGGGCATGTCCAACCGGGAGGAGGCCCCGGGGAAGACCGAGGACACGCTGGAGGGACTATGTCTCCCGGCTGGCCTTGGAACGCCTCGGTGTCCCCCCGGAAGAGCTAGAGGAAGTGTCTAGGGAGAGGGAAGTCTGGGCATCTCTGCTTAGACTGCTGCCCCCGCGACCCGGCCCCGGATAAGCGGAAGAAGATGGATGGATGGATGGATGGACAGCAGTGCCATTTTCTCTGCTCCCTCAGGTTCTCCGGCTAATTTTCTCCACTGCTACAGCAGTGCTGTCCCCTCTGCTCTCACAGGAGCTCAGTTTCTCTGGCTAATTTTCTCCACTGCCAAAGCAGTGATGTTCTTTCCCAGAAACCTCAATCCTACATGACGGCCTGGAGATGTTTAAAGCATTTTTACTTCTCTTATAAACATACCGTTCCCTGATTTTTCTCTCCTTTCAATCACCTCATTTATTTTCTACCTTAATACATCAAAGGTTACTTGAGCTGCATCCAGTTTTTCCACAATTGATGTACGGCGATTCCTCCCCCGAGATAAACAATTCACCAACCTCTCTCTGATCAAAGGGATTCAAAGATCCCAGCCCACCCGTCCCGACACTAGACAACCTATAACGCTGGTATCCTCAAAGGTATTGACACCCTCCGCACAGACTACCAGCCCGTCAATACCGCCCGAACACTCAACGCCATGTCTTCCTAGCTTTTCTGGTTTCCTTAGATGCTTGGATTTCATCTACATTTTCAACCTCTCATCGCCAATCTAATCATATCAGTCAGAATCAAATTCTGCATTATTTTCTGTTTAACACTGTGAAGCTGCTTTGAACCAATCGGCATCGTAAAAAGCGCTTTAACTAAAGGCGAGATGACTGACCAGTCAGTTCTGGCTTAATTTTAAATGGAGAAGTTCTCCCCTGGAACCCCAGTTTCAGATGAATTTAACAAAACTGTGACACGCTTTTGGTTCCAGAAACACCTCAAATCCGTTCTCCAACCATCAGGGGTCCCAGCAAAGAACTTTTCAAGCCACTCCTTCCGTATTGGGGCAGCAACCTCAGCAGCTCAAAAAGTCCTCTTCCAACAGCAGATCCAAGCTCTCAGGAGATGGTCCTCCGACGCTTTCCAAAGCTATATCAGGACCAATCGGTTCCACATCAAAAAAGCCCACCAAACCCTTATTGACTAGTACACAGTAAGAATCTCCCGACCAATCACTCTTATCTTTCTCCTTTATGTTCTCAGGTTCCAATAAGAAATGGAAAGTTTCCATGGACGCAGCTCAAGGGGAAGTTCCTTACAGCTTGAAAGAGTGGAACGTTTCCGTGCAGTATGAAAGAGTGGAAGTTCCACGCAGTATGGAAGAGCGGAAGTTCCACGCAGCACGAAAGGGCGGAAGTTCCACGTAGCGCGAAAGAGTGGAAAGTTTCCACGCAGTGCGAAAGAGTGGAAGTTCCACGCAGCGCGAAAGAGTGGAAAGAGTGTAAAGTTTCCACGCAGCACGAAATAGTGTAAAGTTTCCACGCAGCGCGAAAGAGTGTAAAGTTTCAACGCAGTACGAAAGAGTGGAAAGTTTCCACGCAGCGCGAAAGAGTGGAAGTTCCACGCAGCGCTAAAGAGTGGAAAGTACGAAAGAGTGTAAAGTTTCCACGCAGCGCGAAAGAGTGTAAAGTTTCCACGCAGCGCGAAAGAGTGTAAAGTTTCAACGCAGTACGAAAGAGTGGAAAGTTTCCACGCAGCGCGAAAGAGTGGAAGTTCCACGCAGCGCGAAAGAGTGGAAGTTCCACGCAGCGCAAAAGAGTGGAAGTTCCACGCAGCGCAAAAGAGTGTAAAGTACGAAAGAGTGTAAAGTTTCCACGCAGCGCGAAAGAGTGGAAAGTACAAAAGAGTGTAAAGTTTCCACGCAGCGCGAAAGAGTGGAAAGTACGAAAGAGTGTAAAGTTTCCACGCAGCGCGAAAGAGTGTAAAGTTTCCACGCAGCACGAAAGAGTGTAAAGTTTCCACGCAGTACGAAAGAGTGGAAAGTTTCCACGCAGTACGAAAGAGTGGAAAGTTTCCACGCTGCACGAAAGAGTGGAAAGTTTCCACGCAGCACGAAAGAGTGGAAAGTTTCCACGCAGCACGAAAGAGTGGAAAGTTTCCACGCAGCACGAAAGAGTGGAAAGTTTCCACGCAGTACAAAAGAGTGGAAAGTTTCCAAGCAGTACGAAAGAGTGGAAAGTTTCCACGTAGTACGAAAGAGTGGAAAGTTTCCACGTAGCACGAAAGAGTGGAAAGTTTCCACGCAGCACGAAAGAGTGGAAAGTTTCCACGCAGCACGAAAGAGTGGAAAGTTTCCACGCAGTACGAAAGAGTGGAAAGTTTCCACGCAGTACGAAAGAGTGGAAGGCTTCCACGCAGCAAGGAAATGTTTTAATAATATTTTTAATATTGTTGTCTCTCCCATGTTTCTCTTTTCCTGTTTCTCTTGCAGGCAATCCCCCGGCACAATGCGCCACAACCGCACTCAGGGGCTTACCGGTCAAGCAACCAGGCCCTTTCTTGAATGCCAGCCCGCCAAGCTCTGCACTTCTTGGGGGGTATTTAGCCAGGCGGCTGTCCTATGCTTTAGCATTTTTGGGGGGTACTCTGGGTTCGGGCCAAATTCCGAGCTCGAAGCCCTCCCCCCGGACAGCACGCCAAATACGCATTTAAACTACTCTCCATAAATTATATGTAAGTGTGAACTCGTGAAATTATGTTTTATGAACAAAGTTCGGGAGGAGCACGTTCAGATAATTGACACAGGTGGAGAGCACTCAGCTAATCAACAATAGAGGTACATATACACACAGCAGTCTTACCTCCATTCATTGACAGTTTCCAGCATCCCTCCACCACCCCTTCTCCACACTTTTATTTTATCAACCACTTACATACACGGGGGGTACTCTGGGTTTGGGCCAAATTCCGAGCTCGAAGCCCTCCCCCCGGACAGCACGCCAAATACGCATTTAAACTACTCTCCATAAATTATATGTAAGTGTGAACTCGTGAAATTGACGTGGGCCTTGCTTGGCAGTTGTCCCCCCATGACCCCCCCTCCCCTTAATTCTAGGGGAGGCTTTATCATGTAAATGAACATGCTGTGAGCTACACAAATGCAAATCAGAGTAGCAGCAGAGGGAGTTTTATCTAGGTTCTGAATTTTTTTGACTAAAACAAGTTTAAAGTTTAAGTTAAAATGTTAACTTAAATTTAAGTTAAATGTACTCGTTTTAGTTCACATTACTAAATTTTTAGGGCAACCAGTTTGCTCCAATTTTTTAAGTAGATTCAACTTGTCCGGGCTCACAGTGTAGATTAATTACTCTGTATGTCATTAGCAATAACCAATGTTATGTAAAAAAAAAAAAATACAGGACAGCAGTTCATGTCTTCAACCTTGAGAGAGGTTATGTGATGCAACAAGACAATGAACCAAAGCACACAAATAAATCAAGTAAAGCATAAATTTTACATACCAAAATTAATTTTTCCACCCTGCACTGTGAATGATTTTTTAAATGGCTATTAATCATAAATGTGAAAAGTACAAGTTTGTGTGTTTATAGTTAAGTCAGATTGTGTTTTTCTGTAATTGTCATTTAAATTGAGCTCACACCACATTTTATGAATTATCAATGCAGATTTTCAAGAGGTGGTTTCCTGGTTTAAATTATGCCAAGAGTAGGCCTAATCTAGTAAATCGTGTGTTAAAAAATTGTTGCCTGGAACAAAGATTAAGCACAGATTACTAACACCTGGACTATGAGTCCTGAACTAAAATAAACTGGATTCATTTACAGTTTTATCTAATTGCTTACACACAATTTCTGAAAATTCGGCTCCATTTCTTGTAACTCTACACACAAAACACACAACATGCAAAACATCAGACATCGCTTGCAAAAGCAACACTTTGTGCAAAACTATTTTAACTATTTCCAAAAATGTTGTTTTTGCATATAACTAACTACACACAAATATGCACAACTGAGGAATTTACAGTTGAACTGAAATCAGCTGAACTGAATCAACACTGAAGTCACTTGAGCTGAATATTGACACTATATTGGCCTGTTAGAGCCGGTTTACAGCAGAATTTGTTTTGAACTTGTTACTGAAGCTGCTATGAAACAATATATTTTGTTGTATGCATATTCTTTCTTTCTCAAACCTTAGTTTTGATTTCTAAGTGATCAATTTATGTATAAGTGTTTTCACACATGATCATTGGCTGTATGGGTCCTCAGTAAATTAATGTGGCATTTAAATGGCAAAAGTTATTCTTGTCTCTATAACTTATGGCTTCCTAAAGACACGTTTATGGGTAAATAAAATAATAATATAAATAAAATGTATATCAAAACATATTTTAAATATAATGAAGTCATTTTATTATAGCACTCATCAGATGTTCCTGGAAACAAAACAGAACAGTATAAACAAACTATACAACAAACTAAACACCATATTACAAAAACATTTTTATGTGAAAGTGAATAAAGTTGTGTGTGTGTGTGTGTTTTCAGTTATAAATATGTGCTGTGTAAATTAGCCTATATATACTTTTAGAAATTATATATAGCCTAACTTTAAAAAACAAACAATAACCCATATAGATAAATTATAATAATTGTATAATATTAAGCATTTACTTAATATACATTGTAACATTAGGCTACTTTACTCTAGCACAGTAGTCAGTTAAGCAATTAATTAATATCTTATATTAATATGTATGTAGCCTAGGCTACATCTAAAGGTAAGTCTGCTTTAAAAAAAATATATATTACACTTCGACATGTACAGAATGTGCGCGTTAAGAAACAAGTTCAAATGTGTCTTCTTAACATGTTAAAACTGTGCGTCGACTGTGCGTGTGTGCCTGTTACACAACCAGAATGTGCGTGTCTACACATCGAAATACATCTAAATAATAAACTAAATTAACCATTTAAACTAAATTACAGATCAAATTATTGATCTAAAGCCCACACTGTCACTGTATGATACTTGAAATTTTTCCAGAATGGCTATACAGCGGAATAAAATTATGCTGCATTATTTTCCTGTTTAACACTGTAAAGCTGCTTTGAAACAATCTACATTGTTAAAAGCGCTATATAAATAAAGTTGACTTGACTTGACATACAAAAGAAACACGTAAAAAATTGCTGCGTTGACGCGGAAAACAGTGCGTGTTGAAACCGTTGAAACCATAGACCGTAAAAAACAGTCATAAGTCACGCGTTTCGTATAAAGAGATTTGGCCCCGGGCGCGTTCCATAGTAGAGCCCTAGTCCAATGACGTGCGAGGTCGAGGTCATGACGCGTAGAAGACGAGCTTTAAACTTTTTTTTTTTTTTACATTTCCTATGTTTTTGCTGCTTTCCTTTTTCGCGATCAACTATGACAGGACGCCGTCTTCAACTCTGCATGGACGCGACCAACTTTTTCGACAAATTTTCAGGAGGCTGTCTTCGTCTTCACAACTCTGAGGCAAACTGCAGGCGCTATGAACCAGAGCATGGGTAATGTAACGTTACGATTTAAAGAATATGCTTTTATTCAGCTGTATAAGGAAATGGATGCGTTAATAGATCCGAGCCTAAAACTGCACATTTTGTTTACACAGACTATCCTCGCCTCAGAACGAAGCCGTGAGCTCTTATCTGCTTGGAGCGATTTCCGCGAGTCCAGATTTAACCGCTGATCACGACGAAATTGTGTGTAAGTAACTTCTAATGTGTTTCTCATTCCTTGTTTAATTTTACCGTGACTGTTTTTATTAATACCAGTCTCATGTAATTGTTTCCCAGCTGCCTGTAAGACGTATTATGAATCGACACGCCGCAGCTTCAGATACAAACAACCTGAACTTACATCGCAGGCGGAAACTGCGAAGTTTAGCTCGGAGTCGATCAAGAAGAAAAAGGGTAAGATTTATTATATTAGATCCGTTTTTTGTCAATGTGAGTATTTTTCAGGTTGCTTATTGTCTTTATGGATTGTATTACAGTTGCTGGAAGCGAGAGTGTGCTGGATGAGGTGGACATTTGGAAGTCCGCGACCATTGAACTCATGTCTGATGAGGAAGACGGCTTTGTTGACGGGGTGTCTGGATGGATTGTGCGGCCACCGCGCTCTCGCAGCCTGGAGCACGCCGAACTTTACATTACATTACGAGACATTACTGCTGCACTGTACATAGTTGTGTGTTTAACAATAAAGCTCTTTCTTTGAATAAACAGCTGTATTTTATAAATGAAGCCCTTTCTTTGAATGAACAGCTGTATGCTTATACATGAAGCTCTTTCTTTGAATAAACGGCACGGTCCGTATAATTTTCCCATATATTCCTTGATGGTATGAATACTTCATAGCACAATAACATTAATATAAAACAAATTTTTACAATATAAATTATATATTTATTATTATTATTGGGGTTTACATTTATAATGAGCCAGGGGGACCAATAATGATTGGTTTGCAGTGATCTGCCAACCAATCACGAGGGATTTTTCTTTTTTAAATGTAGTGGCTTCAGCCAATAGTGAGTGAGTAAATTCAAGTCAGGCCGTTGACTCTCTGGTTTCGCTGCTATTCATATGCTAATTAGAGGCGTCGCACCTCCGCGCGCTCTCTCAGCGGGGGGCTCTCCACCTACGTCATGGTTCGTTTACGACAATTTGTGGCACAGACGAACGTGACGTTCGCTGCCTCTAAATTGTTGAAAACTGCCGAAAATTAGGGAGATTTCCGGGAGTATACAGGCGTTTACGGGGTCGAAAATCCCACTTTTCATGCAGTGGCTCCCACAGGAGCTTCGTTTCTCTAGCTAATTTTCTCCCACTACAGCAATGCTGTTCCCTCTGCTCCCACAGGAGCTTTGTCTCTCTAGCTAATTTTCTCCCACTACAGCAGTGCTGTTCCCTCTGCTCCCACAGGAGCTGAGTTTCTCCGGCTAATTTTCTCCTACTACAGCAGTGCTGTTCCCTCTGCTCCCACAGGAGTTCAGTTTCTCAGGCTAATTTTCTCCTACTACAGCAGTGCTGTTCCCTCGGCTCCCACAGGAGCTGAGTTTCTCCGGCTAATTTTCTCCTACTACAGCAGTGCTGTTCCCTCTGCTCCCACAGGAGTTCAGTTTCTCCGGCTAATTTTCTCCTACTACAGCAGTGCTGTTCCCTCTGCTCCCACAGGAGTTCAGTTTCTCCGGCTAATATTCTCCTACTACAGCAGGGCTGTTCCCTCGGCTCCCACAGGAGCTGAGTTTCTCCGGCTAATTTTCTCCTACTTTAGCAGTGCTGTTCCCTCTGCTCCCACAGGAGTTCAGTTTCTTCGGCTAATTTTCTCCTACTACAGCAGTGCTGTTCCCTCTGCTCCCACAGGAGTTCAGTTTCTCCGGCTAATTTTCTCCTACTACAGCAGTGCTGTTCCCTCTGCTCCCACAGGAGTTCAGTTTCTCAGGCTAATTTTCTCCTACTACAGCAGTGCTGTTCCCTCGGCTCCCACGGGAGTCAAGTTTCTCCGGCTAATTTTCTCCTACTATAGCAGTGCTGTTCCCTCGGCTCCCACAGGAGTCCAGTTTCTCCGGCTAATTTTCTCCTACTACAGCAGTGCTGTTCCCTCGGCTCCCACAGGAGTCCAGGTTCTCCGGCTAATTTTCTCCTACTACAGCAGTGCTGTTCCCTTGGCTCCCACAGGAGTTCAGTTTCTCTGGCTAATTTTCTCCACTGCCACAGCAGTGCTGTTCCCTTGGCTCCCACAGGAGCTTCGTTTCTCTGGCTAACTTTCTCCTTCTACAGCAGTGCTGTTCCCTCTGCTCCCAAAGGAGCTCAGTTTCTCTAGCTAATTTTCTCCACTGCATCAGCAGTGCCATTTTCTCTGCTCTCACAGGAGCTCAGTTTCTCCGGCTAATTTTCTCCACTACTACATCAGTGATGTTCCCTCTGCTTTCACAGGAGTTCAGTTTCTCTGGCTTATCTCCTCCACTACCAAAGCAGTGATGTTCTTTCCCAGAAACCTCAATCCTACATGACGGCCTGGAGATGTTTAAAGCATTTCACTTCTCTTATAAACATACCGTTCCATGATTTTTCTCTCCTTTCAATCACCTCATTTATTTTCTACCTTAATACATCAAAGGTTACTTGAGCTGCATCCAGTTTTCCACAATTGATGTACGGCGATTCCTCCCCCGAGATAAACAATTCACCAACCTCTCTCTGATCAAAGGGATTCAAAGATCCCAGCCCACCCGTCCCGACACCAGACAACCTATAACGCTGGTATCCTCAAAGAAACGCCTCAAATCCGTTCTCCAACTATCAGGGGTCCCAGCAAAGAACTTTTCAAGCCACTCCTTCCGTATTGGGGTAGCAACCTCAGCAGCTCAAAAAGGCCTCTACCAACAGCAGATCCAAGCTCTCGGGAGATGGTCTTCCGACGCTTTCCAAAGCTATATCAGGACCAATCGGTTCCACATCAAAAAAGCCCACCAAACCCTTATTGACTAGTACACAGTGAGAATATCCCGATCAAACACTCATATTTTCCTTCTTATGTTCTCAGGCTCCAGTAAGAAATGGAAAGTTTCCATGGACGCAGCACAGGGGGAAGTTCCTCACAGCTTGAAAGAGTGGAACATTTCCACGCCATATGAAAGAGTGGAAGTTCCACGCAGTATGTAAGAGAGGAAGTTCCTCGCAGTATGAAAGAGAGGAAGATCCTCGCAGTATGAAAGAGAGGAAGTTCCTCGCAGTATGAAAGAGAGGAAGTTCCTCGCAGTATGAAAGAGAGGAAGTTCCTCGCAGTATGAAAGAGAGGAAGTTCCTCGCAGTATGAAGGAGAGGAAGTTCCTCGCAGTATGAAAGAGAGGAAGTTCCTCGCAGTATGAAAGAGAGGAAGTTCCTCGCAGTACGAAAGAGAGGAAGTTCCTCGCAGTACGAAAGAGTGGAAAGTTTCCACGCAGTACGAAAGAGTGGAAAGTTTCCACGCAGTACGAAAGAGAGGAAGTTCCTCGCAGTACGAAAGAGAGGAAGTTCCTCGCAGTACGAAAGAGAGGAAGTTCCTCGCAGTACGAAAGAGTGGAAGTTCCTCGCAGTACGAAAGAGTGGAAAGTTTCCACGCAGCACGAAAGAGAGGAAGTTCCTCGCAGTACGAAAGAGTGGAAAGTTTCCACGCAGTACGAAAGAGAGGAAGTTCCTCGCAGTATCAAAGAGCGGAAAGTTTCCACGCAGTACGAAAGAGTGGAAAGTTTCCACGCAGTACGAAAGAGCGGAAAGTTTCCACGCAGCAAGGAAGTGTTTAATAATGTTTTTAATATTGTTGCCTCTCCCATGTTTCTCTTTTCCCGTTTTCTCTTGCAGGCAATCCCCCGGCACGATGCGCCACAACCACCCTCAGGGGCCTACCGGTCAAGCAACCAGGCCCTTCTCAAATGCCAGCCCGCCAAGCTCGGTATTTTTGGGGGGTATTTAGCCAGGCGGCTGTCCTATGCTTTAACATTTTTGGGGGGTACTCTGGGTTCGGGCCAAATTCCGAGCTCGAAGCCCTCCCCCCGGACAGCACGCCAAATACGCAGTTAAATTACTCTCCATAAATTATATGTAAGTGTGAACTCGTGAAATAATGTTTTATAAACATAGTTCGGGAGGAGCACGTTCAGATAATTGACACAGGTGGAGAGCACTCAGCTAATCAACAGTAAGAGGTATATATACATGCAGCAGTCTTACCTCCATTCATTGACAGTTTTCTAGCATCCCTCCACCACCCCTTCTCCACACTTTTATTTTATCAGCCACTTACATATACGGGGGGTACTCTGGGTTCGGGCCAAATTCCGAGCTCGAAGCCCTCCCCCCGGACAGCACGCCAAATACGCAGTTAAATTACTCTCCATAAATTAAATGTAAGTGTGAACTCGTGAACTGTCCCAGTCACTAGCTGGTGTGCCCAGGACAGCCATCAGAGGGGGGGCGGAGTGTGGAGGGTTGGGCAGTGGCTGGTTGGGGAAACGCTGAGTGTGGAGGTGGGTGATCAGTTTGTGTCCTAAGCTGGAAAAGTCCTTGTTTTGTTTTGCTTTGTTTTTGTTTTCTCTTCTCTTTCCCCTTTTTATTTCATCAATAGTAGCAGGTATAGTATTAATATAATTAGATTAGTGTTAGGGAAGGAGGGGGTATTTGAGGCCCATGGCTTCAGGGAGTGGTGGGGCTGAGGGTGGTGGGTGGCAAAAGGTGGTTAGGGAAAAGGGGGGTTCAAAGAGGGAGGCATCAAGTGAAAGACCAGAAATCTCTGGAGATGAAGGAAATAAAGTTAGGAGAACTGGAAATAGTGAAGAGTTTGTTGTGCTGTTTAAAGTTAAGGGAACTAATGGAGATGCAGGATTTAGAGCAGTGAACCCATTAAAGGTTACCAATGCTTTGGAGAGTCAGATAGGTAAGGATTTTCAGGCCAAGATTTTGTACAATGGAATGTTAAGAGTTTGTTGCAAAAATAGAAAACAGTATGATGATGCTAGAGGCGTGGGGAAGTTGGTGGTCAAGGTGGAGACTTTGATCTCTATAGGAAGACCGCAATTAGTCAAAGGAGTGGTGTTTGGAGTGTTTGCAGGCTTATCTGAGAAGGAAATCTTAGATAATGTTCAGGGGGCCCAAGTAACTGATGTGGTAAGATTTAAGGGTAGGGATGGAGGTGGGGATCCGCCGGTCCTGTTAACTTTTAAAGATGGTGCTCTGCCACAGAAAGTTATTCTTGGGATCATGGCATATCATGTGAGGGAGTACATTAGACCACCGTTGCGTTGTTATAATTGTCAGAGGTTTGGACATATCGCTGGGTCTTGTCAGGGTAAAAGAAAGTGTGCAAAATGTGGTGGAGATCATGTAATACAAAATTGCAAAGCAGAGACTCCCAAATGCCCTAACTGTAATGGGGACCATGCAGCAGCGTTTCATGGTTGTGAACTATTTATTCAGGCTACGAGGGTGCAGGCTGTGAAGGACCAGAATAAAGTATCGTATGCAGCGGCAGTTCAAAGAGTGGCTAGAGAAGGTGGAAATGGAAATTCTGGGGACAGGGTGGTGATTGGACGCCAACTCACTGAGCTAAATCTGCCGGCTGCATCTCAATCTGACATGTTGATTTTCAACAAGGAGTCTTTTCTGTCTTTTATTTCTGATGTGTTGGTGGGATCTAAGAAAGCAACTAACCATTCAGATGTTATCAGGTTAGTGGTGGAGGCAGCTGAAAGGTACCTCAGTATGAAGCAGTTGCCAGAAAAGTTACATCAATATATGATGGAGAGTCAGTATATGGAAAGATCACAGTTGTCAAGGGCTAGTAGTATGGAGGATGTTAGTGAGGTAGATAATGAGGGCCCTTGTTAATATTTTAATGTGGTATATTCTTCAATGGAATGCCCGGAGTCTGATTGGAAATGGTCAGGAGCTAAAAAGGTTTGTTGATGTATTTAAAGAAGTGCAAGAATTGATATGTATTCAGAAGACGTGGTTAAAGCCCTGTTTGGATTTTGTGATTTAAGGTTATGAATGTTTGAGATTAGACAGGTCAGACAGATCAGGTGGGGGTTGTGCAACTTTTATTAAGACTGGGGTGCAGTATAGGAAAATTTACATTAATTGTAATTTTGAGTGTTTGGCAGTGGAGGTTTGGAGTAGTCACTGTTCTATTACTGTTTTTAAACTTGTATAACCCCTGTCAAGCTTTGATATTGTCAGATTTTGATGAAATAATGGATAAGGTAAAATGTCCGGTAATATGGATTGGAGATTTTAATGCACATAATCCAATATGGGGTAGTGATCACAGGGATAAAAATGGTGTTATAGTAGAAGAATTTTTAGATAAATATGAGTTGGTAGTGCTAAATGATGGTAGGGCGACAAGTTATGATATTATTAGAAATACAGGCAGCCATATAGATTTATCAATTTCTTCTTAAAACCTAGCTAGAATAGGTGAATGGGATGTTATAGATTCATATACAATGGGTAGTGATCACTGTCCAATTTTATGCAAGTTTGGTAGGAATTTGAGAAAGGAAGTTGAAAAGAGAGTCCCTAGATATAATTTTTCTCAGGCTAAATGGGATGAATTCCAGGAGAAAGCTCAAAGCTTATTAGGAAATGTGGATAGTGAGGGTTCTGTAGACAATTGGAACACTTCAATTAGTCTCATGGTACATGAGGCTGCTAGCTATACTATTCATGTGAAGCAGGAACCAAGGTCACGAATACTGGTTCCTTGGTGGAATAAAGAATGTGATGAAGTTGTTAGAAGGAGGAACAAAGTATATAGAAGATTAAGAAAGTATCCAATGTTGGTTAATGCAATAGAGTACAAGCGTCTAAGGGCAGTAGCAAGAAGAGTTATAAAGGATGCAAAGAGAAATAGTTGGAGGAAGTTTTGTGGGACGCTAGGCCCTGAGACTCCAGTGAGGCATTTGTGGTCAGCTGTACGTAGAATTTCAGGGGTATATAAAAGAAAATCGATACCAGTATTACAGAAGGGTGAGGTGGTAGCAGTTTCTAATAAGGAAAAAGCAGACATGTGTGTAGATAGCTTTCAAGCAGTGCATAGATCAGAGAGAATGGGGGTTGAAAGGGGTAGGAAAAGGGATGAACTGATGGCAAATAACCAGTGGAAGTTAGAGAGGAATTTAGAAAATGATAATCCTATTAATCTATTTTTTACTTTGAAAGAGTTGAAGGATGCAATTATGTCCGGGTCAAATACTACTCCATGGAGAGATGGGTTGTCTTATGAGTTATTTAAACATCTGGAGGATAATGTACTTGAAGAAATCTTAGCTTTGTTTAATACGGTGTGGGCAGAAGGTTATTTGCCCAAGGAGTGGAAACATGCAGTTGTGGTTCCAATCTTGAAGTCAGGTAAAGAGGCATCAGACCCTAGCTCATACCGACCTATACCACTCACGGCAGTGCTTTGTAAGGTTATGGAAAGGATGGTAACCAACAGACTGGTATATTTTTTAGAAACCAGAGGACTCGTTGTTGATGTCCAGAATGGTTTTAGGAATGGAAGATCAACAATGGAGTCAGTTACAGTTTTAGATCAGGATATTAAAAGGGCATTTAGTAATAAGGAAATAGTAGTGAGCGTATTTTTGGATATAGAGAAGGCATATGATTCTTTGTGGAAGGAGGGATTAATGATTAAAATTTTTGACTTGGGAGTTAGGGGACGAATATTTAATTGGATTAAGGATTTTTTAATGAAAAGAACAATTCAAGTAAAGGTTGGTAATGTTAGTTCAGAGACTGTGGAAATAGAAAATGGAACCCCACAGGGAAGTGTTATCAGTCCAGTTTTATTTAATATAATGATTAACGATATCTTTGGTAAAGTAGAGAGAGGATTTGGGCTTTCTTTATTTGCAGACGACGGGGCTATCTGGAAAAGAGGGTGTAATGCAGAGTTTGTTTTAAAACAGATTCAAAGAGCGTTAGCGTCTGTAGAGGAATGGGGAAATACATGGGGCTTCAAGATCTCTGCCTTAAAGACTAAATATATGGTGTTTGGTTTTAAAAGAAAGTTACCCAATCAAGGGCTGTATATGTATGGGTCTCCTCTGGAGAAGGTAAAGGTTTTTACATTTTTAGGTGTTTGATTTGAAGAGGGTATGACATGGGCTGTGCATGTAGGTAAAATTGTGTTGAAGTGTGAAAAAGTGCTGAATGTTATGAGAAGTCTGGCTGGATGTGAATGGGGGGCTAATAGGGAGACAATGCTGCTAATTTTTCAAGCCATGATCAGATCTGCTCTTGATTATGGATGCTTTGTGTATGGGTCTGCCTCTAAAACTGTTCTTTCTAGGTTAGATGTGCTGCAGGCAAGGGCTTTGAGGCTTTGCTGTGGGGCCTTCAGAACCTCCCCAGTCCCTGCTCTGCTCATTGAAATGGGAGAAATGCCCTTATGGTTAAGGCGCATTAAGCTAGGGTTACAATACTGGGTAAAACTTAGTGGGTGTAATTATATCTTCCCAGCAAGGTGTCTGTTACAAGAGTCGGATGGAGGTAATAAATATAAAATATTTTTTGCCGAAGTAAATCAGTGGGCTAGGAAGATGAGTATGAAACAGGGAAGTATTGTAGAGCATGCTAGATGGCTACCTATGCCCTATTGGGTGCTGCCTGAACTAAACATTGAGCTGGGTTTTCTTGAAGGAAAAGACAAGTGGGAGGTGACACCAAGAATAGTTGAATATCTTAATTTAATAAGCGAGGATACTATGATTGTTTTTACAGATGGATCTAGAGATCCAGCTAATGGACGAGCGGGATTTGGGGTGTAAGTAGAGCAGCTAGGGCTGAGGATTGGCCGACGCATTTCCAATGGTAGTTCTGTACTTACGACTGAGTTAATGGCAATTCTATGGGCACTATGGTGGATTGAGGAAGTCAGACCTAGGGAAGTTATTATCTGTTCTGATTCTGCAGCTGCTCTGGTAACTTTAAGAGTAGGACAATCTAAAGCTCGACCTGACATTGTAAATGACATCTTGAGTGTTATTTTTAAGATTAGGTTTGTATGCAACGTCAGTTTTTGCTGGGTTCCTGGGCACAGTGGGGTGAGGGGGAATGATCAAACGGACCACATTGCAAAGGAGAGCTTAGGAAGGGAAATAGATATCCATGTATCAATGGGGAGAGTGGAACTGAGAGAAATAATTAAAGAGGGCTTAATAAAAGAATAGCAGAGTGGGTGGGAAAAGGAAAGCAGGGGAAGACACTATTTTTCTATACAATCTGATGTTAGGAAAACATGTCTTTGTGACTTCCTTTTACGTAGGGATTCAGTTAAACTGTGTAGATTGAGGTTGGGGCACTGTGGGTTAAATTATTATTTGTGCATTGTAGGAAAGCATGTCTCTGGCTTGTGTGACTGTGGGAGTATGGAGACAGTAGGACATGTTTTCCTGGAATGTAGAAGGTATAGGGCAGAAAGAAAGGATTTTTTTGTTAAATTGACCGGACTTGGAGTTGAGGCTTTTTCTGTTTTATCTTTGTTTGGACACAGTGACAAGCATAAACTGATCTCCGAGGCAGTTCTACAATTCCTTCTTGACACAGGACTGTATGTAAGAATCTAGTTTAAATCTTGACCTGTGGGGGCAGTAATACGCTTAGTAGCCTCTACACTGCCGGAATCCCACACGAAGAAGAAGAAGAAGAAGCCATCAGAGGGCATTCCTCCCCAGACCTCTGCTATTCATTCAAGGACTACTAGGGCTGCAACAACGAATCGATAAAATCGATAAAAATGTATTATTAAAAGAGTTGGCAACGAATTTCATTATCGATTCGTTGTGTTGCGCAACTATTATGCCTATCAATAAGACGCGGAGATGTTTGAGTATAAAAATAGCACGGTTGAGTGCAAAGCAGAGTGGAAGCGGGCAAGCCGTGCTGTACCCGTCGTACCACGCAGCGGAAAAGCAAACCGAGCCGAGCGTACCAGCGCCATTAATAAATCGAAAAAGTGTGTTAATTGCAGCAAAAGCGACGCGACATGGCATCGGAGCACCACGGTGGTGATTCAGCACCTAAAACGAAAACATCTTGGAGTCCTTGATGAGGAGGAAGGGAGTTCAACAGCAGGGTAACGTTAATGCTGCCTTCACGTGCCTTCGAGTTTCCTAGGTAAACATTGCACATGAACGCCCTCACATTTTGAAACTTGAATGCAATGCGCTCGTAATCACGACTTCAGAAGTCGGAATCATCATATTTCCGATAGCACGTGAAGGCAGCATTAGTCATTACAAAATCCCACTTTTGTTCTGTTACGAAGAGGAGCGTGACGTCCCTCAAGTAGCTCTTCTGGTGCTTGTTTACTCGTTATCCAGCTTGACAAACATGACAAGTTAGCGTTAGCTTGTTAATAACAATAGTAAAGCAGGGGTGGTATAGTTTGCAAGACTAAATACAAGTTTTTATTCAATTGCCTTTTTTGGCCCATTGTTACGACCCCATTATGGGTCATATTGTGTGGGTGTGGTTCTTCTGTTTTTCTTGTCTCATAGGTTGGCGTTAGAGTGACGTCATGATG
Organism: Gobio gobio; assembly: GCF_949357685.1. NCBI lineage: Eukaryota > Metazoa > Chordata > Actinopteri > Cypriniformes > Gobionidae > Gobio > Gobio gobio. The sequence continues at coordinate 29,877,062 of NC_137105.1, read as the reverse complement.
ACTGATTGTTTACACCTGTGCTAGAGCTGATGCCGGCAGATTAAAGCAGCTCCCTTCAGTCGGAAAGGGCGCTCTCCCCTCGTGCCATTTTGTCGTCGTTCCAGTTATTGTTTTGTTTCCGTTTTGGTCTTTTCTCTTACTTTATTGTTCTTACTTTAAATAAATGTTATTCCTTTTTGCATATCACGCAACGTGTCATCTCCTTCTTTTTCGCGGCTTGCGAGTCGGCCGTGACACCATTAATTTTTCAATCTGTTGCTATGTTAATTTCGTTGATAAATAATTTTCAGTATTTTAATCAACAACATTTTTCACAGACAAAAACGAGACGAAAACCAAAACCAGCTTTGAATGACAAAAACTATGACTAATATCTATTGTCATTTTCGGTCAGCATTCGGTCTTAAAGTGACAGCAGTCCATTAACCTGCTTCCATTTGTGCTCTTAATATTAATCAAACAACAAAAGACAGAGAAAATCATCTCTTTAGTTTTAATAAGGATTCATTATATGTATTATTCATTAATTATTTAATCCATATTTAATCTATAAGGAATGTTGTATGCAAGTTGTTATAAAGAATGCATATCATTCATTGAAAATAAGACATTGTGTTCTTCTTTAGGAGTAGTTTTATTTAATTGTCACATAATATTTTTTAATATGTCACAGCAGTTAAATCTGTGTCTGGAATTAATATAATTCATATTAATAGGTTAATACAGTAGATGTTTTCTCCAGGATTATATAATGGGTTTGAACATTTTAGAGAAATTCTTAATGCATTACAATTTAACTAAACCCATTAATTTTGTTTGTGAGTGTGTGCGTCTGAGTGTAGTGTAGAGAACAAATTCTAACATCCTGTTAAGTTTTCTGATTAGTATTTTTCTTTATATATATATATATATATTGTTGATTGTTGACACACTGTCCTGGCTGGCTTATGGTCGTGTCTAATTCTTCAGTACCAAATTTTTCACGAATCTGTTTTGCAACTCCTGCTCCTAAGGCGTAATCAGCGCTGATGCAATGAGCTATGGGTACATCTGCTGGTGTATTCAACAGATCACCTTTCCTAAATAGGAGGGCAGAGTGTCCTCCAAGCGTTTTCTGGTAGAGCTGAGTGTGCGATGTTTCAGTTTCTGTTCGGGTGTCTGCTTGGCTGTCCTGTGTGTCTCTCTGTTCCTCCTGGATTTCCTCCGTCACCTCCTCTCCCTCTCTTTGACCTTCCACAAGGTCAATTCTGGTTGCAGCGAGCGACCTGCCAGGAGGGGGACAGAACATGCAAGCAGACAAATGATACCATGTTTTTCCTTTACCTGCCAGTTGGACACAGTGTGAGGTTCTAGCAGTGACTCTCATTGGATCACTCCATCTTGGAGTCGACCATTTTCTCTTAATTTGTTTCAGCCTCACCCACAGTTCGGTTGTAGTAGGTTCAATCTCCGGGGTATTGTCCTGTGGCCAACTTTTCTGTGGACAAAACATGTTAACCACTGCACTTACTTTGTCATAATATCGAGCAGGAGCATCCAGGGCCCACGTAGTATCAAACTTTGCCCATGGGCCTGGAAATTGTCTCCCTGACATTATTTCGAAGGGGGTGAACCCAGTGGTTCTGTTTATGGAACATCTGACTGACATGAGCGCGAGTGGAAGTGCATCAACCCAGTTGAGGTTTGTGGTGGAACAAATTTTCCCGAGTTTGTTTTTTAACGTCAGATTCAATCGTTCAACCTTTCCCTGACTTTCTGGATGGTAAACTGCTCCATATTTGTGTTTAAGGCCTAGGGCCTTTTCCACCTGCTCCAAATGTTCGTTCTTAAAATGGGTGCCATTGTCGGACCGAATTGTTCGGGGAAAGCCATGTCGTGGAACATATTGGTTCACTAAACATTTTATTACGGACATAGCATCTTCTTTGGCACAGGGGTAGGCTTCAGGCCAGCCACTGTACTGATCTACCATGACCAGGAGGTATCGTTTTTTGTGTATTGGGGTAATCATGTCAGTGAAATCGATAACTACTGTATGTCCTGGGCCTTTGTCAGTCGGAAAGTGGCCTGGTCCTGGTTTGGACGCAGGTCTGACATTAAACGCTGTGCAGACCTGACATGATGCAATGACATCACTAATCATATGGGGCAAAAACGGATGCCACCAATGTTTGAGTCGTCTGGTCATGTCTTTCTCACTGCTATGTGCCAATGAATGAGCCTCTTGTACTACCGTGCTGGCTATCCCTGCAGGTAACACTGGCCTACCATCTGGGCCTTCCCATAAGCCTGTATCTTCCCTAAAAATAGCACCCTTTTCAACCCACACCGTTCGTTCTTCTGGTGCAGCCTTTTTCTGTTCACTAATAATGTAGTCTTTAGACAAATGTTTCCCTATACATAATAACTCACTTGTTGCTGTGACTATCATCTTTAATGGTTTGTACCCCGCCTGTTGCTTGGCTGCCTGATCTGCTGCATCATTGCCCCTAGATACGTCATCTGTTCCTTTCGTGTGTGCAGTGCACTTAATGATAGCCACCTCTTGAGGTTGCAGGATGGCTTCAAGCAAGGCAGCTGCTTCTGTGGCATGTTTGATAGGTTTTCCTGTGGAGGAGACAAATCCCACCCTCGCCCATCCGGGCAATTCTATGGTAGCTGCTCCTACTGCATATGCCGAATCTGAGTATATGTTTACTCTCTTGTTTTTGCCCAAGTGCAAGGCGCTGATTAGTGCTAATAATTCAGCTCGCTGAGCAGAAGGGCGGTCTTTAAGGGAGCATGCTTCTATGGTTTGATAGTCTGACCCTATTTGCTGGACTATAGCGTAGCTGGCTGACAGAGTTCCCAAATCTGTCCTAAAGCAGCAACCATCACAGTAGAGGATTATGTCTGGATCTGTCAGTGGTACTGAACTCAACCCCTCCCTGAGTTGCTCGTCCTTCAGGGATCTTGGTGCACATTCGTGTGGTTCTCCCTCCCCCACCAAATCGGCCATGTTGACTCCTTGGTGGCTGTGTACTATGTGTGGGGCGGTGAGTGTTTTTATCAACTTACTCTGTCTTTGTGCTGAAAAAGTGAATGCAGATGACTGAATGAACGACACTACAGAATGTGTAGAGAGGATGTGCAATGGGTGTTTCATGACTATGTGTTCCGTTTTTTCTATCATCTTAGACAGCCCAGCTGCATATCTGGCGCACGGGGGTTGTTTTTGTTCTATTTTGTCCAGTTGTGCACTGACATAGCTTAACACTCTTCTCTGTTGGTGTTGTTTTTGATACAGTACCCCACTAACTGTGGAACCGGTTGTGCTCACATCTAGGTAGAATGGTAGTTGATGGTTTGGGGTCTGCAGCGTTGCTGCCTCTGCCAAATCTGTTTTTAATGAGATGAACACGTTTTCTGCTTCTTCTGTCCATTTCAACTTCCCTGTGCTGTTTTTTAGCCCCACCTCTTTTGCTAATGCTCTCAAAATCCCTGTCCGTTCTGAGTAATCTGGGACATATTGTCTACTGTATCCAACCAAACCTAAGAATGACAACATGTCCTTGACTTTAGTTGGTTTTGGATAAGACAGAATGGCTTGTTTTGTTTCATTTGACATACCAGTCCCAGCCCTTCCTATCACTTTTCCCAGGAACATTACCTCAGGCCTACTGACCTGTAATTTGTCCTTGCTGACTTTTAGGCCTGCTGTTGACAATACCTGAAGCACTTTTTCGGTATCAAGTAGACACCGCTCGTTTGATTCTGAAGCTATTAGCAGATCGTCTACATACTGCACCAGTATGGATCCCTCACACAATTCACATGTTTCTAACAGCACCCTTAGCTCTTGATTAAATATCCCAGGACTCAGGATAAACCCTTGAGGGAGGCGGTTGTAGGTATATTGACAACCTTCATGGCGGAAAGCAAACAGGTTCTTACAGTGGTCTGCCAAAGGAACACAGAAAAATGCATTCGCCAGATCTATACAGGTGAAATGGGTGTGCTCAGGTGTCAACTTAGCCAGAATGGTGTATGGGTTCGGGGTAGGTAGAGTGGGGGTGGTCACAATCTCATTAATGCATCTCAAATCATGTACCATCCGGTACTTCCCTGTCGACTTTTTTAGTACAGGCAGTATGGGGGTGTTCCAATCAGAAACTGTATGACATAGAACTCCTGCATTTTCTAGATCTCGTATTGTTTCTCTAATGCCCCCTGAGGCTTCCCTGCTGATTGGATATTGCCTAACATTTACTACTCTTCCTTTTTCTATCTCAAATGATACAGGTGCTATGTTCCAGTTCCCTACATCTCCAGATCCTGACGACCATAGTGTGTTTGGTAGGTCTCTTAACATTCGCTCGGTCCCTTCACCGTCTGGTTGAGTTATGATAACAGTTCGAGTTACTATTTCCGTTTGGTATACTGCTTCGACGTGTTCCTGAAACTGGAATTTATAACTATCCGCGGCTCTAGACATCTCCCAACCGTCTCCTATTGGTTCCCAATCAGTGGTTTGTTGTAGTCGTTTTACCATGGGGCCTAATGCTCGCGCCTCGTGGGTTGGATTGAGCAGCAGGGACACGTGTGGGGAGGATGTGTCTCCCTCTTCAAAACACCCCTGCTGTTCTTCTGTTAACTGAACTGCTACGGCTACTCCTTCTTCTCCTAGGAATAAAGTTGTACAATTGACTTGTGTCAGTCTACCTTTCAGTTCATTGTTGTACTCTCTCTCATAATGCTCATCGTCTGCGGTGTCATAATACAAGGTACAGTGCCAGGGGTCTGGAAGGACTTCAAAATTGTGCACAGACTTTATCCATTCGTCCCATTCAGAAATTAGTTTTGTCAATTTGGAACACTCAGTTAACCTCATCCAATAAACTTTGTCAACAACCTTTTTTTCGACCTGTATCACGTACTGACCCCTCCCCAGACTGTCCTGAGCTTCGTAGGAACAATTTGTGGTCAGTCCATTTGGAAATATCAGTGTAATCCCCTTTGGACTGCAGAGAATTTTAGCCCCTAATTTAATCAAAAGATCCCTCCCCAGTAATGCAGAGGGCGTGTTAGCCGAGCATAAGAATGAATGGAGTAACTTCTGTCCTGCCACCTTCACTCGTAGTGGTTTGGTCAGTGGCCATTTTTCAGTTTCCCCAGAGAACCCCCTCACTTCCTCACTTTGTGTGGACAGTGAGCCCTTCTCCACCCTTTGTAGCTGTATAGTGGAGAAGGTGGCCCCAGTGTCCACTAGGGCCTCAACTGGCTGGTCATCTACCAGTATTGTTAGGAGGGGCTCAGCCAACGCCACCTCACTGGTTCTCTGTGGGTCTCGTCAATAGGTCGCATGGTCTGACGGGCCCCAGACTGGGCTTTGTCTGGGCACCTGTTGGTTGCCATACCATGAACCTCTTTCCATTGGGGTACCCCTACCTCTTCCCCTCTGAGGTCCCCCTCTAACAGGAGCCCGTCCCTGTGCAAGGGGTGGTCCCCTTGGCCTTCTGGCATTTTGTGGGCATTCACGCCTCCAATGATCCAAAGCTCCACATGTGAAACACCCCTGCTCACTAGAGGGCAATTCCCTCCTCAAATTTTGATATGGTGGTGGCCAGTCTGGAGTTGGGTCAGGGACAGGATACCCAGGGAACCCTTGTGGGCTGTATGGCCCAGTAACAGGATGCACATTGTGTGCAGGTGATCGAGCCTTCTCCTGGACCCCTGCCACTGGAAAAACTGGCAACTGGGAATTCTCTTTCGGTTTTTTCTTATTTTTGTCTTTTTCCACCTCTATCTGCATTTTTAACAGCTGAGTTTTAAGCTTCTCTAACTCAGTGTCCTCCTCTCCTCGTTTATCTATGGCTCTATCTACATGGTACACAAAATGTCTCGTCCAGGTAGCATTATCCCCTCCTACCATATCGGGACTGTTTTCCATTGCCGCGACTGCAACATCTGGAACCCCCTTCATTACTGCCTGTCTAAAAAACTCCTGGCATATTTCTTTAGCATCCGGAGTTTCCCCTGTTCTTCCCTCCCACTCCGCCTCACACCTATGTAGGTATGCTGAGGCTGACTCTCCGTTTTGCAGCTTGAACTTAATGCTTTGATAAGTCCATCTGGGCATTGGATATAATGTATCCAACGCCTTCCCTATGTCAGTAATGTGCTGCTGTAGGGGTGTATGGTTGGACTCATTGACTGTATCGGCTTGTTTTTCGATTTGCTCTACCTGAGTCAGGGTCATTAGGTTTCCCCACAATGCCCTAACATCTCCTAATGCCAAGGTTGTTCCATAGGTTAATGTTATGACTTTTGCCAACCACATTTTTCCTCCCTTTGTTATATCAGGGAGTTTACTCAAAACTGCATTCATGTCTGAATGTCCCCATGGTTTGTACTCATTACCTACCCCGCCCCTGGCTTGAATTAAAGGGCACATCATTTGACATTTTTGACCTTCACCCCCTCTGAATGTCTGTAAGATATTCCCGTTCTTTCTATCTGTTTTAGACCTGGTGTTGTATCTGGGGCCGCTGTTTTCCTGTTTATCTTCTTCCTCCTCATTTTTATTCTTTTTGTTTCCGTATTCTACGTCTAGTTCATACCCTCTTACCGTAACTTGATCTTTATCATCTCCATACTGGCTACCAGTAGGGCTCCCAATTGACCCCCCCCCCCCCCTGCTCCTAAAGTTTCTCTCAGGTCAATCTCATTCCATTCTGTACTTTCCTTTGTGCTTTCTATTGTTGTCATGTTGGGGTCTAGTCTATCTCCTGCGTGTTTCTGAAACTGTTCTTTAACCATCTCCATTATTTCTTCTTTTAGTTTGTCCTGTCCTCGTATTCTCTCTTCCTTACCGTCCTAGCTCTCTTCTAATTCCATCTCCCCTCCTTTAACACTAAACATTGGCATTTGCATTGGAGGGGCAGTGGCTTTGGCCTCAGCATAGGGGGGTGGTATTTCTTTTTTAAGGTTCCCATCTTTCTGCTCTGCCCATACAGTACATTTCACATTTTGGAGACCATAGCAGCTGCTACTCTACTCCATTTTCGTAAGCTCTTTTCAGCTTTGGCTTGTTCTTTCCCTAGTTTCGTCTTCCTCCATACACTAGCTGTTTCTTTTTCCTTAATGAGGGCTTTTAACTCTGCCTGCGCCCTTTTCTCCTCGGTTAGAATGGTCTGCAGCAACTTCCCTTCATTTTTGGTCCTATCATCCCACCCATTGTGATTAGCTAGGTGTGTCCATACTTCCTCTAACTCCCTTTTAGTCCTCTTCCTGTCTTTTGGCTCAGCTTGATACAGCATCTGGCTGCACATGGCTTCCCATGTCGCCTTGTATGTCGTCATGTCGTTAGTAATGGTCGTGTCTCCTTTAACGGATCACACTTTTCACAGTCCGGTCTATGTCCTAACAATCTACACACCCAACACTTTGGTACATTCTTGACACGCGTTTTCTGTCTTGGTAGCAATACTTCTAATACCATTTATTTATGATCTCTTCACACACACTCAATCACTCGGTTTTATTACATTCACTCTGTCCCTCTCATTTCAAGAGGGCTCATCAATCTCTCTTCCTCTCTGAGCTGCTCGAGTACTGCGTCCGTTCCTACCAGGTCACACTTAAGTGACGGTCCAGAGAAGGTGCGCAGCACTCAAACCTCTCAAATGCGGAATTATACACACACTTTGACACACACTGAGATCTTGGACTCCAGACACTTTTATCTTTCACCACGCCGGGTTTTACAGGATAAACAGAGTTTTTATAATACTTTAACCAAGCCTGGTCAACTCTTTCCCAACCTTGCCAGGTTTTTTACGACCTATTTTGTTATTTAACTTTTATCTTTCACCACGCCGGGTTTTACAGGATAAACAGAGTTTTTATAATACTTTAACCAAGCCTGGTCAACTCTTTCCCAACCTTGCCAGGTTTTTACGACCTATTTTGTTATTTAACTTTTATCTTTCACCACGCCGGGTTTTACAGGATAAACAGAGTTTTCATAATACTTTAACCAAGCCTGGTCAACTCTTTCCCAACCTTGCCAGGTTTTTACGACCTATTTTGTTATTTAACCTTAACAACTGATCTGATTTTGTAGGACCATAAACATTGGTACACAATCCCCTCTCAACCTGATAATTTGGTATATCCAATCATGCAGATCTTTTATGAAAAAGGTGTCTGCTTACCTTATTTTAGATGCTCTGCAGAGAGGTTGAAAGCGGATCGCCCCCCAATGATGACTTCAGCGTCGTGACAAATCCGGGTGCCCCCTCCAAATTGTTTGAAATCGCCGTTTCCTCCCCAGTTCTTTGGTTTTGTCAATAAGTAGACGCAAGAGATTAAGTAAAAGTATAAAAGTAACTTGAAAGTTTAATAAAGCAAAATCAGATCAGCTTCTGAGCTCAGGATTACAGAACAGCAATATCAATAATGACATACGGGCCGTCCGTAATGTCTCACAAGGCTAAGTATGCAGTTTTTATTCTTGTGTTGGTGACGCCTTTCTCCTGGTTCGATGGACACCTTCCAATGGCCTTTGCTCCTCTCGACCTCCCCTATTTGGCATCTGCACACAAAAACATACCAAGCATGGCCGCTCCCCCACTGCCAGTTCAAGGTTTCAAATACTTTCGCTATCAGAGCGTGCCTCTAGTTAATTCATATGGTGACTGGCTTTAGTCACCATAGGCCTCTGCTGTAAGTGGTTACACAAGCATATTAAAAGATTCCAAACATATTGTAATATACCAAACATAGTTAACCTTTTTAGATAACACATAATTGTCCCATAAAACATAATTATCCCACAAAACCCATTTCTAAGCCCTAGAAATCGAGGCACCAATCAGAAACGTTGAGGCGGGCTTTACACGATGACGACAGCGCAGCGACAGTGAAGCAGATTTTGTACACTGACTACAAAGATGGATGCAGCAGTGGAACATCACTATCAGCTATCGCGGCTGTTTTAAGCGATTTAAACTTTTCCATTCCGTTAAAACCAGACCAAAGAACAACACAAGAAGCCTTCATATCTAAAAAAGATGTTATCGCTGTCTTACCGACTGGATTCGGCAAAAGTCTGATATACCAGCTTGCTTGTCTTAGCGAGAGCCCTCTGGTAGTGTTAATGTTTCACAAAATATAGTTTTAAGTCCTTTCAGGCGAGAATGTAGTTGTTTTTAAAGCCAAAATCTGTGGTTTATTTATGAAGAGAGCGCCTTTTTGAAAATTTGATCTGCCGTTTTTGGAGTTGTGAGCTCCAGTGAACCAGCGGCGCTCAATTGCTCAACCCCACCGAGAGGCGCCTTTCCTCGGCCAGTCCTTCTGCCGTCTGCCGCTGGCTCTGATGTGAAGATATGATTCGTCTTGTGTAGATCTAACGGCTGATCTTTGCTGTCATTAATCTATAATTTGTTCCCTGACAGATCGTTTTGTCTGAGGGTAAAGTGAAGTTTCATAACTTTATATTTGTAAGCTATTAAACTTTACCGTTGTAGTCTCCTAGCGCTGACTTTCTTTACTTTTAAAATGGATATTGATCACGCATTAAACTAACATTTAACAAAAAGAGACTGGGTTTTGTTTTATATCATATCTCATTGTATTACAGTGATAATCATAGGCTTATGAACACATGATATTACATGTTTTTATTTTTTAATGTAAACGAAAAGAGGCCGGGTTTTTTAAATATTTCGTTTTGTTATATACATGCATTGAAGATAATATGCATTGCCTTCACTACATTTGTGTGGCTATAATATGTTTAATATAATAACTATTACCGTCATTGGGAGTTCATTCTCCGGAGTCAAACTTGGTAAGTCACGGACGCAAGTCAGAAGTTCGCGTACAAAATATGTCATAAAACACCACTGCCTCATTTCATAAAAAAAAAAAACTTAAACATATTAGCCACACACATGTGGTTCAGGCAACGCGTAGTTAGGCCTACATTCATTATCTTATATATTTATAATAAAACGAAGTATAAAACACCCTGCCTCTTTTCGTTTACATTTTAAAAATAATTAAACATTAATATGTGGTTTAGGTAAGGTGACCAGATTTCTGAAATGGAAACCGGGGACATTTCCTATTTGAGAACACAAGCACAGACCATAGACAGTGGTACAGACAAGTACGCATATTGAGAAACGGCCAGAGTCTCATATGTTTCTCCGTCGCTCTGCATACGTCATCTCCCTCATCGCTCTGATTGGTTTTAGGTCTATCCAATTGCGTCGAGAGGCATTTGAGCGACGCCCGTTGGTGACGCCCCTTTGGAAATAATTTGTCTATGAAGCTTTGCCAGACCATAACTCAGTTACTACTGAGAATGGTCTGGTTTTAACCAGGCTAATATAATACAATTTCTAGGGAAAAATACTTTTTTACGTTTTTGGTTTAACTTAAATTTTGGCCTGTCCTCCTCAACTGGTTCCGTCTAGTCTCCAATCTCCTTCATCTCCACTGGTTCCACTGGTCTTTTAGCACCTTTGTCTTCCCCGGTTTGACCCAGTTAGCTGACTCTGCCTCTTCTGCCAGTTCCACCCAGTTTCCTGGCTCCACCTCATCCTCCTGATCCGTTGACTCTCCTCTGCCCTCTGGCTCTGCCGGCTCGACCATAGTCTCGTGGTCAGCCCATCTAACCGTGGTCGAAGGATTCTGCCATGCCCTCAGTATATTAGTTTAATGCTAAACTTAAAATGTTTGGATTTCTAAGATGTGCACAAGAAAAGGAAATGGGAATTGAACTTCAGATCACACCATGCGCATTTTATTTCAAGTTTAGTAATATTGACCACATAGATTCACCATTGCTCTGTAATTCTGATTGTTGATTAAAATATCACTTAATCCTTGTGCTTGTCTAATAGTCTAACCAATATTTAGGGCCCAAGCCCAAAGGGCGCAGAGCCCTATTGTTCTTCCTCAGATTATTCTTTGTTTTTTTTTTTTGTTTTTTTTTCGACTTCTCGGGTACTTTTGGGGCACTTAACATGCTCGAAAACTCTTGAAACTTCGCACAGGCGTCGGAATGCGCGGCCATCAGAGCCGGGCTGAAGCTGGTACCCGGGCGTGGCAGGGCGGCTCGACAGCGCCCCCTAAAGTGGGGTCTGAAAACTTGGTCCATATATCAAACACACTTGCACGTACATGTATGAAACTCGGTACACATATAGACCTCATCAGGCCGAACAACTTTCGTGCTCTAAGTTATGCGTCAGCCCTACAGGAAGTGAGCTATTATGGGTTGTTCGGAAAACGCATGCTCTGGAATTTAATATACTCCTCCGAGGCCATTGTTTTGATCATTGCCAAACTCGGTCAGCATGAAGTGAACATATCCAGGATGCTAAATTGCGAGCGGATTTTTGATATCTCAAATGGTTTGGCCGTGGCGAAGCAACGAATTTATGGCGAGAAAAGGGAAACAGGAAGTGTGTTATAACTTGTGCAAACATTGACTGATTTGGATGAAACTTCAGCTGTGTGTTCGTTGTAAGAAGCCGATCACATGGATATGACTTTTGTGAGTCAAAGTTATAGCGCCATCAACTGGCAGCAGGAAGTGTGTCACTTTCAAAAATGCTTTGAATCACCATCTTATTTTGACCCGATTTATTTCAAACTTCATCAGTATAATGTGAAAACATGACAGATAGAGACTTATGAAATGGATTCCTGAAATTTCAAATACTGTTGCCATGGCAACGTGTCAAAGTTTAATAATCTTTTGGCTGTTCTGAGGCTCTTAGCATGCTTGAAATTGCTTGAAACTGCTTGAAACTCAACACACACATCAGAGATATCAGTCAGTACACAATGGCAAAGCCTCAGAAACTGGTGGGGATGAGGGGCTCTCTAGCGCCACCTTTTGACAAAAGTGAAGGGCTTCGTTTCATCTACAATCACCAAACTCAGTATATATATTGACCTCATCGAGCCGGACAACTTTCTAATTTACAGTCATTAGCTCCGACCAACAGGAAGTCAGATATTTTGCTTTGAAGGTGAATTTTTGATTAAATCGGGGTCTGAGTTTTTACGTTCTCCTCGTAGGCGATTTATTCAATCTCCACCAAACTCGGTCAACATGAAACAAAGATACTGAAGATGCTAAAATGTGAACGGATATTGGATATCTCAAACGGTGTTTCCATGGCAAGGAATTAAATAAGGACAAAAAAGGGGAACAGAAATTCTCTGTGTCTGCTGCTCTCCCCTCAATGAACACAAGATGGCAGCATTGTATTAGTTTTGAAGCAGGATAAAAAAAAAACTTGTTTCTCTCTCTCTCTCTCTCTCTCTCTTGTTTGTGATTTATGAGGACACAAATTTGTATAATGACATGGGTATTAAACTGGTATTACAACGTGTATGTGTGTGTGTTTAAAAACATACTAAAACAATGTTTTATTCAAATGTAATCAAATAGCTTTAAAATAATCATACTATTTTTCAGATCAATATATTTATTTTATTTAATATATTTCTTCTGAATATTTATTCTCTGTCTGCCCTCCCCTCACTAAAAGGTAGCAGTGTTGTTATTTTTGAAACTCTCTCTCTCCGTGTGTGTGTGTGTGTGTGTGTGTGTGGGCATGCTTTTGTTAAATATCAGGACACAAATGTGTATAATGACATGGGTATGACACAGGTATTACAAAAAGAGGGTGAAATATGAGGACGTTCCCCATGTCCTCACTTTTCAAAATGCTTATAAATCATACAGAACAATTTTTTTTTTCACAGAAAGTGAACTGCACAGTCTCCTGTGAGGGCTAGGTTTAGGGGCAGGGGCAGTGTGTGTGTGTGTGTGTGTGTGTGTGTGATGGGTAGGTTTAGGGGCAGGGGCAGTGTAAGGGGATAGAAAATACGGTTTGTACGGTATAAAAACCATTACGCCTATGGAATGTCCTCACATTTCACAAAAACAAACGTGTGTGTGTGTGTGTGTGTGTGTGTGTGTGTGTGTGTGTGTGTGTGTTTGTGTGTCCACCAACTGGTAGCAGGAACTCACCAACTGTGTCACTTTCAAAAATGCTAAATCACTGTCTTGTTTTCACCCGATTTACTTCAAACTTCATCAGTATAAATGACAAAACATGGCAGATGTAGACATACGAAAGGGTTCCTGATATTTTACATACTGTTGCCATGGCAGTGTGTCAAAGTTTAATCATCTTTTGGCTGTTTTTGAGGCTCTTAGCATGCTTGAAATTGCTTGAAACTCAACACACACATCAGAGATGTCAGTCAGTGGAAATGGGCAAAGCCTCAGAAATGGGTGTGTTGGAGGGGTGTTTATTACAACATAATCATGGTTTATGAAGACATTTCATGTGTCCCCGTAAATCAAAATAGCTTTAAAAGCATACTAAACAATGTTTTAATAAAAATGTAAAAATGCAGAATATTTTCTGTGATGGTAGGTTTAGGGGTTGTGTGTGTGTGTGTGTGTGTGTGTGTGTGTGTGTGTGCGATATGTAGGCTTAGGGGTAGTGTAGGGGGATAGAATTTACAGTTTGTACAGTATAAAAACCATTAAGTCTATGGAATGCCCTCTGCCTGTCTTTCCCCTTCCCCCTCTCTATCACTCTCTCTGTGTGTGTGTGTGTGTGTGTGTGTGTGTGTGTGGAGGGGGGGGTCTCTCTCTCACCCTGTGAGTATGTGTGTGTGCCTTTCTCTCAGTCCTTCCCCTCCCCTCACTCTCCCTCTATCATTGTGTGTGTGTGTGTGTGTGTGTGTGTGTGTGTGTGTGTGTGTGTGTGTGTGTGTGTGTGTGACTTTCTCTATTTATTTTTTATATTGGACCACACATATTGATTTCAAATATATTCAACATATTTTTTTCAGAGAGTGAAATAAAAAAAACTTTCTCCCACCATTTAGATTTTATTTCTTTTTGTTTTTAAAATCTTGTGAACCTTGTTCAATGTGCAGAGTGCCTCTCTCTCAGTCCTTCCCCTCCCCCCTCACTCTCAGGCTCACCCTGGGTGTGTGTGTGTTTGATTGTGTGCGCGCACTATGTGTGTGGTGTGTGTGTGTGTGTGTGTGTGTGGGGGGGGGGGTGTCTCTCTCACCCTGTGAGTTTGTGTGTGTGCCTTTCTCTCTCGGAATGATAATTTACCCCTTTCGTATCATAGACTATCACAAAAAACTATCACTTTAGTGTGAATAAGTAAAAAAGAACTACAAACACCTTGAATTAAATACTGGCCTTCTGGACTTACAAAATTTTGAGCAGGAAAATATAACTTTTATTTATTTTATCCTATGACATTAAAATTAATCTAGATTTAAATTACATCATGGGTGTGGCTTGTGGTGATAGTGGCACCAGTTGCTGCAGTAAATGTGGCATATTCGAGCGATTCTAAAATATTCTCCTGTTTAAATGCATATTGCCTGCCGTGCACAGTTAAGCTGATGCCACCGGCGTGGCGGTGCCACCGGCTTGGGCCCGTCATCGCTGCTCGCAGCTTTAATTTTTTCTTATTATTCAGTAGAATTCGTTATTTATATTAAAGTAATCGTTCATGCTTTTCCAAATAAGGTATTGCACTTCAGGCACATCTGTACTACGGACATGAGTGATACATCAAGTAATGTGGTTTGTTAAGTAGTATAAGTAATGTTAGAGCCAAAATGCTGTTTTGTATTTGGGTTGTAATTCCGTTGTTTAACACTGGGTGGCGTATGTCTGTAACTTAGCCTTAGGTATAAAGGCAGCAGATACAATGTTGTTGACAGGTGTTTGACCCGGAAGGGCAAAGGGTTTTTGACCGCTTGCGTGCGGCGCTTTGTATTGTTACACTGATGGAAACTATGGACAATGCTGTATTAAAATAAATGGACCACTTTGGATTTCAACTTTCTTCTTTATGCATTTGGTTTAGCACAGGGCAATCAAGTGAGCGTAGTAACATAGCGTGTCAACCACGCCTTCCCCGGGTTCAAACAACTAAGTAGTTCGGCATTAAAACGAACTCCTTAACATTAGTCAAAAACCCCGCATCAGCTCGGACCTTGTTTACAAACGTCGGAGTCTTCGGCATGCATGCATGGAATTGAGAGCAGCCGAAGAGCCGTCGGTTTCTTTGTGGATTATTGTTTGGATATAACGTGGGCGTTCTGGTGATAAGGAGTTGGTTGGATACCGAAATCAGACCACGGAGTACAAGAGACCATCTGATGACTGCACGGCGCCCAACGAAAGAGGTATTTGTAGCTCTACAATCTTTAATGGCCATTTAAATTGTGTGCACACATACCCGGGTATAAAAAACAAACACACGTGTTAAACACCGGCAGATTGACCGGAGACTTTTTATGACTTTGCAAACTTTGTGTTAGACCTACGGACTTAAAAGCGAATCGTTTGATCTATTGTTTATCATGGATAAACAATCTCCCGCGATTGAACAGACTGCAATGCAAGCTGTTAGTAAACCCAGCAGTGTTAATGTTGGTGATCACAAGATTTCTAAACGTGCAGAATTGCTTGTTGATAAACTAACTACGTTGCAAGCAGATAGAAAGTCTAAACTGGACAACACCAGCATAATTAGAAAATCAATGCAAGGTTTAAAAAATCAAAAATCACAGTTACAAAATGCTCTGAAGGAACTAATAGAAACATGTAACGATGCAAAACGTATTCATGAGTCTTTGTTGAGTTTATTGCCTATTGATGAAAAGGAAAAACATGAAACTTGGTTTAAAGCAAAGATGATAGCTAACAATAATGTTATTTCTGAAACAAAGGGCTTTGTTGCAAAGTGTTCTGAAAATGGTAATTTTGCTTTGTCAACTGTGTCACCTGAAATGTTTGACGCTGGTTTAAATGAAAATGCCAACTGTGGGGATGGTGTCAATCAAAATGACAGTGTGTCTAATATCAGTAGCAAACGGTCACATAAAAGTGTTAGCAGTGGAAGATCCAGCACTTCCTCAGCTAGGATAAAGGCTGAGGCCGAAAGAGCTGCACTTGTGGCTAGAGCTGCAGCTTTAAAAGAAAGACACGCTCTTGAGGAACAGGAACAGCAACTGAGGAGGAGAAGGGAGCAGCTTGATGTAGATGCAGAGTTGGCTGCATCTGCTGCTAGGTTGTCTGTGTTACAGGCCGCCGATCAGAAAGGTTGTTCAGTAGCATCTTCAAATGGCATAAATTCCTATGTGGAAAAAGAAAAAAAGGAAAATGCAATCAAGAAGTGCCTTAAACCCTACAACAAAGGAATTTCAACCTCGATTATCAAAGCTAACACAACATGTCTCCGTCAAAGGACCGCTACCACCTAACAACCCGTTGTCACCAGACGTGCTTAAAAGGCAAACTGAGCTGTGGTGTAGGGATGCCTCTAAACATCAGTACGATCCACGTGAGCTACAGCAAGGAACATTGGAACCAGCCGAGTATCAGCAGCAGGTGACAACCATGAAACAACATGAACCGCAAAGGCCTTACACAGACCAGTCAGCCAATGGAACTCATTCCCCAGATCTACTCGCCATTATGCAAAGACAAAATGACATCACCGCTACCCTGGTTCGTCAACATCATGCATCATCTCTGCCATTAAGAGAGATTCCTGTGTTTGATGGGGACCCTCTCCAGTTCAGATCGTTCACCAGAGCCTTTGAACAAGGTGTGGAAAGCAAAGCTGGAAGTGCAGACTGTCTCTATTATCTAGAGCAGTTCACCAGAGGTCAGCTACAAGAGTTGGTGCGTAGCTGTCAGCATATGGCGACTGATCATGGCTACAAAGTGGCAAAAGGTCTGCTGCAGGAACACTTTGGCAATCCATACAAGGTCGCCACAGCTTATATGAAAAAGGCGTTGGCCTGGCAAGTGGTTAAGGCGGAGGATTTAAGAGCACTACAAGACTATTCATTGTTTTTACGTGACTGCTGCAATATAATGGGGGAGCTTCATTATGTGCAGGAACTGGACATGCCTGTCAATATGAGGACCATTATCTCCAAGCTGCCATATAGGATGAGAGCGCAATGGAGAACTACAGCTCATGACATCATGGAAGGGTCTCATGACCGAGCCCACATTAATGACTTGGTCCAGTTTATTGAACGCCGTGTCAAAATCCTTTCCGACCCTCTGTTTGGCGACATACAGGATCCACATACTTCCTCAGCACCAAGGCTTCCTTCAAGGTTTAATTCACAGCCCAGGAGCTATGTAAGGGGTAACATTGTTGCTGCTGCTGTGACTGAAGAGTTGTTTGAGGATGTAAAGGAGCAACCGTTGGGTACAGAGCACATGGAGGAAGCTAAGTGCCTTTGGTGTGATCATCGCCACCTTGTGGAGGAGTGCAAGCAGTTTTAAGGTAAAATGCACAAGGAGAAGATTCTCTTCCTGAGACAAAAGGGAGTTTGTTTTGCATGTCTACGCGCCGGCCACATGAGCAGGGACTGTGAGGGTCGCTTGGCATGTAAAATCTGTGGACAATCTCACCCTACTGTATTACACATTAAAAGACAAGTGACTCAGGAACAGTTAACAGCTTCACCTGGCCAGCAACAGTCTTCTCCTCAAACATGTGGACATACAGGGGCCGGTAAGGACCAGAGTGTTTTATCCATCCTTCCTGTCAAGGTGAAGTCGGCAAAGGGAAGCCAGGTAATTACAACATATGCTTTTCTAGATCCGGGAAGTTCCGCCACATTCTGCTCTGAACACCTGATGCGGAAGTTGAACATCACAGGCAAAGCAACCAGCTTCATGTTGCACACAATGGGGCAAGAAAGGGTCGTTTCATCATTTTCTTTTTCAGGTTTGGAGGTGTCCAATTTGGAGGCTAATGATTATTATACCCTCCCTGAGGTATTTACACAGAAAGAAATGCCAGTCACTGTGGATAATATGATACGGTCGGAGGATCTGGCTAAGTGGCCTCATCTATCAAGTGTGCGCATTCCAAGTGTGAAGGCAGATGTTGACCTCTTAATCGGAACTAACGCACCCAAGGTATTAGAACCCTGGGAGGTCATTAATAGCAGCCAGGATGGCCCGTACGCTATTAGGACAGTGTTGGGATGGGTGGTTAATGGCCCACTGAGTGGAAACAGTGATGCATCGTTATCCTCAGCCACAGTGAACCATATCTCTTTGCAAAGGCTCGAAGATATGCTTGTCAGTCAATACAACCATGACTTCAGTGAGAAGGCTGCAGAGGAAAGGGAAATGTCTCGAGACGACATCAGATTTATGGAGATCATGGAGGATTCAGCAGTACTGCAAGATGGAAGGTACTGTTTAAAGTTACCCTTCAAGAAAAAGGATGTTTCTCTGCCTAATAACTTGGTTGTGGTGAAGCAAAGGATGCAGGGCTTAAGAAGAAGGTTCTTGAGTAATGACAGCTTGCACCAGGAGTATGCACAGTATGTGAATGGCCTTATCGCTAACACCTATGCAGAGCTTGTGCCCCAGCAGAAGCTTCAGGGTGAGCCTGGAAGAGTGTGGTACATTCCCCACCATGCGGTCCACCACCCAAGGAAAAGAACACTTTGGGTTGTGTTTGATTGTGGAGCCACTTTTCAAGGAGCATCCTTGAATAAGGAGCTGCTTCAGGGCCCTAACCTCACCAGCTCGCTGCTTGGGGTCTTGTTTCGTTTCAGAGAGGAACCTGTAGCATTCATGGGCGATATACAAGCCATGTTTCACCAGGTAAAGGTTGCAGAAGAAGACCGGGATTTCCTCCGTTTTCTCTGGTGGCCAAATGGAGATGTTACCCAGGACTTGGTGGAGCATAGGATGACCGTTCACTTGTTTGGTGCTGTGTCCTCTCCCAGCTGTGCAAGCTATGCACTGAGGAAAAGCGCTGATGATCATCAGTCTGAGTTTGCTGTCAATGTATGTCAAGCCGTCAAGAAAAACTTTTACGTGGACGACACTTTGAAGAGCTCCTCCACTGAAGGGGATGCTATCCAGATGATCCAAGACCTAACTTTACTGTGCCAGAAAGGAGGTTTTGTCTTGGAGAAGTGGATTAGCAACAGCCGCACCGTCTTGCATACCATCGCTACAGAGCGAAGGGCTAAGGATTTAAAGGAGTTGGATCTGGATCGGGACAAGCTGCCAGTGGAGAGAGCTCTGGGTCTATTGTGGTCTGTAGAAACCGACTCCTTCAAATTTAAGATCGAAGTGAGGCAACAGGCACTTACCAGACGTGGTATGTTGTCAACCATCTGCTCAGTGTATGACCCCCTAGGCTTCCTGGCACCAGTGACACTGCCTGCAAAGGTGATGCAGCAGGAACTATGACGAAGAGGATGTGCATGGGATGATGCCTTGCCATCTGACATCTTAAACCAATGGAAAGTATGGTTGGAAGACCTGGACCAGCTCAATGCTTTTGAGGCACCAAGATGCGTCAAGCCAGTAGACTTCGGTGAGGTTGCCGAAGCCCAGCTGCATCACTTCGCTGACGCCAGTGAAGCTGGTTATGGGACTGTTACATACTTGAGGATGCTGAGCCAGCAACGTCACATCCAAACTTTATTGGGGCGAACCGAGAACTGAAGGAAGCTCTTGTTGCACTTAACCATCAGCAGATTGAAGGAGTCCTTTCCCAAGTTGGAATTCGCTGGAGTTTTAACCCACCAGCCGGGTCCCATCATGGCGGTGTGTGGGAGAGGATGATCCGCATTGTAAGAAGGGTCCTTAGCTCTGTCCTAGGTCAGCAGACGCTAGATGATGATGGTTTGCATACAGTGTTCTGTGAAGCAGAAGCCATCTTGAACGACCGGCCACTTACCAAACTGTCAGATGATCCAAATGATTTGGAATCACTTACACCTAACCATCTACTTTTGCTTAAGGGGAAGCCAGCCTTACCCCCTGGATTGTTCAAGCCTCATGACCTCTACGTAAGAAGAAGGTGGAGACAGGTGCAATACCTCTCAGACTTGTTTTGGAAGAGATGGGTGAGGGAGTACCTGCCTCTACTTCAAGAGAGGCAAAGGTGGAACGACAAGAAGAGGAGTTTGAAGATTGGAGATATTGTGGTCGTCATGGATGATTCGGCCCCTCGTGGTTCTTGGCCACTCGCCAGAGTACTTGAAGTTTTTCCTGATAAGCA
Source organism: Gobio gobio (assembly GCF_949357685.1). Lineage (NCBI taxonomy): Eukaryota > Metazoa > Chordata > Actinopteri > Cypriniformes > Gobionidae > Gobio > Gobio gobio. The sequence continues at coordinate 29,856,945 of NC_137105.1, read as the reverse complement.
GGGCTTGGTACGCTCTGTGAAGTTGCAGACAAAATCTAATATCATTGAGAGACCCGTGACCAAACTTTGTTTGGTCTATGGGGTTTAAATGAGAAGATATCATTTTGATTTTCATGATATTTGCTTGGTTCTTTTTGTTTCATTTGTTTGAATTGTTGTGTCTGCCGGTCATCAACAATTAGGGGCCGGTGTGTTAGAGCCAAAATGCTGTTTTGTATTTGGGTTGTAATTCCGTTGTTTAACACTGGGTGGCGTATGTCTGTAACTTAGCCTTAGGTATAAAGGCAGCAGATACAATGTTGTTGACAGGTGTTTGACCCGGAAGGGCAAAGGGTTTTTGACCGCTTGCGTGTGGCGCTTTGTATTGTTACACTGATGGAAACTATGGACAAAGCTGTATTAAAATAAATGGACCACTTTGGATTTCAACTTTCGTCTTTATGCCTTCCCCGGGTTCAAACAACTAAGTAGTTCGGCATTAAAACGAACTCCTTAACAAGTAATGCATGGTCCGGTTTCACAGACAGGGCTTTGATTAAGCCAGGATTAGGTCTGAGTTCAATTAGGACATTAAGGCAGCTTTTATAAACATGACTTATAAAAAACATTACTGATGTGCATCTTGAGACAAAACAATGGTATTGACATATTTTAAGATATGTCAGTGCAAGTTACTCCAAGTTCAGACAATGCAAACATCCATTTTAGTGTGGGACTAGGCTTAATCCTTGTCTGTGAAACCAGGCATATAAGTAATTAAACGTAGACTATAAGATTTTCACCTGGCAGAGGATAAAACAGGCAAAAAATCCTATAGGCTTACATCGAAGGAGGGACCCGTTCTTACTATCATAGGCCCTGTTTACACCTGGTATTTAGATACGTTTTGCTCGATTGGATCACAAGTAAACAAGGGAGACACATTCCCGTTTAAACCTGGTGTTTTTAATCTGTCTCTTTTGTCCACTTTCATCCACTTCTGTCCTGATTTCTTCAAGGGGAGGGTCTATTTGTGGGTAAATGTCTGGGCTTTTTCAGACCTTACAATCTAATGGACGAAATAAGCTTGCACAAATTATATATGAATGTGCCCCGTAGACAACGTAAAATGGAGAGCATCAGCTTTCGTTTCTGCTCTGATAGCCACAACACCACGGCGAATACTGTGAGTGCGTGTTAGAAATCAGGAACATTGTGCTTGGTACATTTCAAACCAAACTTGGGTCTTCAGCTGATAAAGTCAAATCCCACCTGGCAAAAGCGCTTCCCATAAGGTTTACTCATTAGGTCAGTAGGCAGAATGTAGGCAGTCTTTTGTGGCAGTTCGAACACATTCAACCACATGAGCAGTTACACTCTGAAACCAATCTGGTATAATGCATTTTCGACTACCTCTGAAAGTGAAAGTGGACAAGCTCAAAATGTTTTGGTATATTACTACATTTTAATTAAATTTCCTTTCATTCCTGAATTTACCCATCAGAACACTGGCATTAAACTTGCAGTCTATATTCTGTGTAGAATACTAAGGCTCGGATTTCTGAATGTTACACCTTGCACCCTGTTTAGCTCTTCCCACATTCCAAGAAGTTAGCCTTTGACGACTTGTCATTGCTTTTACATCCACATCCATTGGTATTCTTGTGGTGTCTGCTTCTCCGGTATGATCTAGTTTAAACACACATTGGAGAGTCTGCCGAGAGCTAACAGCACAGCCCTTGCACTTCATAAATCTAAAGGACATATGAGGAGGAGAACTATACACACAGTAATACAGCTGAAACACTCTCTCCCTGAGCCAGGGGCGGAGCTTTGGTGTTTCACTCTCATTCTGGATCAGGGGTGCGTTTCCCGAAAGCGGCGTTAGCCAACTATGGTCGCAAGTTCCGTCGTTAGCAGCATAGTTCAACGAGTCAGTGTTTCCCGAAACCATAGTTCCAACGAACGTTCGCAAACAGCATCGCAAAGTTGTGTGGTTGGAACGACAGCTCTCGACCTGTGGTTAGAAGCATAGTTTCTTGTTTGCAGGATATGTGGACTTAATAAATCCTTATCTTGAGCAAAATAAGCAAGCTGACACTCAGTACAACCGATATCTTTTATTTATAATACATACAAATGTCATGTGCTTCTTTTAGTTTGTCAAGAGATATAAAGCACCGTTTTTTAAAGAGTGCGCATGCCGCATGTGTGTGCTCTAGTACGTAAGGACGAGACAATGATTGAATATGGAAATAAAGCTAAATAACTGAGAAAAATTCGAATTACTCCACAGATGACGTTCATAATTTATAGCAAAAAATCTAGCATTAATTCAACCTTAAACAGATCCATTAAAAGAAGTTATTACTCCACCACCTGCGTGACATCATCAACCAATGTAGTTGAACGACAAATTTGCGACAATACGGTTTCGGGAAACAGTCGTAACTAGCTAGTTGATTTCTTCAACGATGCATCGTACTATGGAAGTTAAGCAGTGAGTTACGTCGTTGTACGGGAAACGCACCCCAGAGCTGTCAGATGTCTGCTTGGTGTGGGTTTGCTAAGGTAAAGTCCCATAAGAAAAGGAGGAGAAGGTACTGGGTCAAAGCTAACATCCTCTATTGTTTCAGCTTCAGGCTGGTTAAAGAGACTAGACATATTCAAGAAAACTGATTATGAAATAAAAGACACCATGAAATGGCTTGCCTGTAGTTTAGGATTACATCTTTATTTATTTATAAATAAATAAATAAATAGTTTTACATAATTCTTTATGTTGATTAGCCCTAGAAAACCTAATATCTTTTTCTTTCAAACATATTGGTTATTTGTTATGAGTGAAGATATTCATACATTTATTATTCATTCATTCATTGGTTAGAACAAAAATCACTTTTTATCACTTTTCATTTTTAAAACTTTTTTGTTTTATCAAGCTGGTTAGGACATATGTAGGGCTTATTTGTTCTGAAACAAACCAGATCACCTTTGAAAGAAATTTATGACCAGCTTATTTTTATATTTGTAAAATAAAACCAAGAATAATAATAAATATGTTGTCAATAACTCCGCAGCGAGAAGCAAAGCATTTTTTGGTAACGCTTTAGATTACGTCTCGGAAAGTACTGCGTAAGTAAAGAGAATTTACAGCATAACTTTTGGTAATTATAGTGTCGGTAATTATAGTGTAACTATAAAGTAAGTACGTGTAGGTATAAGGGATCAATATGTAATATTGGGGGAATAAAGGGGTAACTATCAGGAACATTAACAACTTATTTATACTGTAAGTATTTTTTAATTAAGGGGTGATTATCCTTGTAGTTACAGGGTAAGTATGAATCTATGGGCTGTAAATTAAAGTGGTGCTTTTCCCCCTCGTTTCATGTAGTTACAGGGTAAGTGCAATAAACAACACATACAAAATCTGATTTCACTTGGAAATATTTATTTGAAAAACAACTTAATCCAAAACAGATTTGACACTTCTTATTCATTTTTTTAAATAAACTTTTCATTAATAACGTCCTGACAGAGAGGCACGAATCCCATGTCTTTTGATATTTTGTATTATTATTTATTAAAAGAAAAAGTACACCAAGAAATGCTCTCATTATTTACTAAACTTTTCGCATCCGATCAGCTGTTACCAGAGCATGCATGAGTAGCTTCAAGCTTTCATGACGTTCTCGCGCGCATGTAATCTAAAACACACGCGAGAACTGGCGTCTCTGTCTTCTAGTCTCATTTGTTTCTCATTGCTATTATCATATATTATGTTATCAGTGGTGGAGGAAGTACTGAATCTCAGTACTTAAGTAAAAGTACAAATACCCAGAGATATATTTACTTTAGTAAAAGTAGAAGTACCACAATGACCACCCTAATTAAGTAAAAAGTACCTGATTTTAAATGTACTTTAAAGGGTTAGTTCACCCAAAAATGAAAATTCTGTCATTAATTACTTACCATCATGTCGTTCGACACCCGTAAGACCTCCGTTCATCTTCGGAACACAAATTAAGAAATTTTAGTTGAAATTTGATGGCTCAAAAAGGCCTCCATTGGCACAATTCACTGTACACTCTCAAGACCCATAAAAGGTCTAAAGACGTCGTTACAAAGTCCATCTCACTACAGTGGTTCTACAATAACTTTATAAAGTGACGATAATAGTTTTTGTGCGCAAAAAAAACCCTAAATAACGACTTATATAGTGATGACCGATTTCAAAACAAGGCATCATGAAGCTTCAAAGCGTTATGAATCAGCGAGTCGAATCATGATTCGGATCGCGTGTCAAACCGCCAAACTGCTGAAAAACGTGACTTTGGCGTTGTTTGCATTGTTTTGAAATCGGTCATCACTATATAAGTCGTTATTTCGTTTTTTTTTGCGCACAAAAACTATTCTCGTCGCTTCATAAAGTTATTGTAGAACCACTGTCGTGAAATGGACTTCGTAACGACGTCTTTAGTACCTTTTATGGGTCTTGAGAGTGTACAGTGCATTGTGCCAATGGAGGCCTTTCTGAGCCATCGCATTTCAACTAAAATATCTTCATTTGTGTTCCGAAGATGAACGGAGGTCTTACGGGTGTCGAACGACATGAGGGTAAGTAATTAATGACAGAATTTTCATTTTTGGGTGAACTAACCCTTTAAGTATTAAAAGTAAAAGTACTTGCATAACAATTTATTCTCTTAATGTCTATATTCTAATAATAATAATAATAAAAATAAAATAAAAACATTATGGCCTGTGGAATTTTAACTAAGTTAGTTTTGGGTTAAGGTAATTGTGCTTACTATCTGTGGCCCAGTTTACATTCTGACTTACAATTCTGGTTATCAGGGTGATCTGCAGTGTTAAATATCATTATTCTGAAGCAATATTCTCACTATAGTCTTCAGTGAACAGCTTTGACGTATTTAAATCTGCATATGTATGATATTTTTACCTTTTATAAAGGGCATTTTCCCCCTAATCTTATTAAATATAGGATATGCTTTAGCTTTCCTTTTATATTCTTAAATTTTTATCAATACATTAAATTAGAATAAGACAATATAGGGCTGTTAACAATCAAATTAAATAATTGACACTGAAAAATTACAACTTAATTAAATTATGTAATGAGATTGTTTTAAATATTTTTTTGAATACAAATAAGAAATGTTGGAAAGAATGTTTTAAATGAATGTGCGATTTCAAATCAGCTCATCTGACGTACCGTAAACTCTAGTGTGTGTGAAGAACTCCGTCGCTTTGATGAGCGCATTTGCAGAAAGCGAGAAACCAAAGGGTATCGTCCTACCGAAGCACCCTGCACTTGTATATGTTGGGCAGAAATGGCCGCCACATAAACTTTCAAAGAGGCCGGAGCAGCTCCTGCTGAAAAACGGCTTTGTAGAAACTCCAGTACTGAACCGATAGGGCAGCATACTGGGTCCTCATTTCGTGACAGACACCACGAAGTAAAAAGCTTCCACTTAAAAGCATAAAGGCGTCTCGTAGACAGTGCTCTGGAGTTGAGAATGGTTTCCGAGGTCTCTGCCAAGATACCATGACAGTCTAGCACGCTCCACTCAGAGTTCACACCCATAACTTCCATAATTCTGGATGGGGGTGCCGAATCATGCCTTGAGCTTGCGTCAGCAAATCCGGTCTGAAGGGAACCTCCCATGGAGGGCCGACTAGCAGATTAATCAGCTCCGAAAACCAAACTTGAGTGGGCCAGTGAGGAGCTATCAGTAACAGATATTCCACTCTGTCTGTTCGCACCCTGAGCAGTACCGCTGGGAGTAAGCGAACCGGAGGGAAAGCAAAGAGAGTGGTCTTGGGCCATGAATGGGCCAATGCGTCTAGCCCCAGAGGAGATGGAGGTGAAAGGGAGAACCAAAGCGGGCAGTGCGTAGTTCTGGCAGACGCAAACAAGTCCACGTCTGCTCGACCGAACCTCTGCCATATAAGGTCTACCGTCCGAGGATGTAAACGCCACGATCCGGGATCCAGACCTTGTCTTGAGAGTAAGTCCGCCCCAAGATGCAGATGGCCTGGAATGTGAACCGCTCTGACCGACAGAAACTTGTTCTGCGCCCAAAGAAGCAAACGCTTCGCCAGATTGTATAAAGGGCGAGAGCGAAGCCCTCCTTGGCGATTTAAGTAAGATATCATGGTCATGTTGTCCGTCCTGACCAGCACATGACACCCTCTCAGATGGGGCAGAAATCATTTGAGCGCCAGAAACACTGCTAACAGCTCCAGACAATTTGTGACCAGTCACGGAAGGTAGGGACACAAGTCGGTTCTGGTGCATTGTGAGTTATTTGCAGATTCTGAAAGTGTAGTATCCAAGCTTTCCAGTGATGTGTAACACATGGAAATCTGATAATATTCGGAGAAGTTGTGGCCATTTGAAGGTAGGCACTCAAAAAGCTTAACAGGGAGATATTTGCTCTAAAGATTTTGTTCTCACCTGCTGGGAGTGACAATAGGGCTCATTTACATCTCATTTAGATAAGCCATACCCCCTGTAAAGCTCCCCCTGTAAAGCTGCATGGTTACAATCGGACCGCATACTATTAATAATAAAGGATAATGTGCATTGTAAATGTCAGTAATTTATCTTTTTTGACTAAAAATGATTTAGAGGCTGAAATATGTGTTTTATCTTTTTATAAAACCTTTTTATTTGTTATTTGCTGGTTTTCTACATAAAACTTGGTGAATTGATTTCATTGTGTAGCATTGGGACTTTTTAACAGGATTCTGTGATAATCGTCATGATCAATTATGATAAACTAAAATCAACTATAATTATATGTTCCCATTCAGTCGGTCACGTTCGACGTACGTCGGACGTACCGACGAATTGGGATCACTTCTGGGAGCCCCTATCAGCTTCGAGCTATCTAGAACCGGCCAATGAACAATTGGCGTGCGAGATTTGCATCTCGCGCTCCGCCCCGCGGGTATAAACAGGAAGCGAGAGCGAATGCACGCTGTCATTCACTTCGGAGCCACACGGCAGATGAAGAGGACTCTCATTCAAGTTAACCCTCTATGGTACGGTGTTGCCTCCAGGCAACATAGTCTATTTTAGTTTATTTTGAATAAAATTAAAAAGCAATTTATTGGTCAAACCTATCTCTGGGAAGAAGAACTCAAATACTAATCAATGAAAGTGCAAAGAATTTGTCACATGACCCACAGGGCTCCATTTTGTGTCCTGTTTCAGCACATGTGCACAGGTCACATGGCTCCATATTTTCTCCAATGAAAAGTGCATTTTTCACTAATTTCTAGCCAGTTAATCACCCACAAAAAATATGAGTCACATTCACTGGTAAGTAAAGAAGTATTTTCAAGAACTTTACATTATATATCATCAAATGTTTTAGAGTAAATTACAAAAAACTGTGTGTTGCCTCAAGGCAACATTGTACCATAATGGAATCGCATAAGGCCATACCAGACACTCTAGGGTGGATACAAATATAGTATATTTGTAAGGAAAAGAGCTAGAATTCTCTAAATTTATTTGCATTTTTGCATGATTTTGTAATGCACATATACGATTAGTAATTCACATACTATAACTGCACATATTGTTGATCTGTACATTTTCTATAGCATTTAAAAAAGGTATATAACACAACTGTTGAGGGTGAGGATGAGGTGTCATGTGATGAGGAAGATGAGCTCATAGTGACAATCCGGCAGGGAGAGATCGAAGATGGAGATGAGGATGAAGATGGATATGATAACTTGATATGATAACTTGACACGATAACTTGATATGATAACTTGACATGATAACTTGATGTGATGGTTTGGTAATACTTGTGTTCCACGATGGTACAATGTTGCCTGAGAGCAACAGCTGAATTTGAAATGTTACTTTTTATTAAATATGACATTTTTAATACATTATAAACTGGACAAATGTGTTTGTTCAGGTGTCTGGTTAAAGAAATTGATGTTTTAAATAAATATATTTCTTTTTTCTACATGAAAATGTCAAATGTTTAAATTTGTCCGTTGTGGTACAATGTTGCCTTGAGGCAACAAACTTAAAAAATAAAATTAAAAAATTATGAAAATTTTTATTGTTATTGTTATAGTGTCCTATTTTAAGCAGGAAATACACCACAAATATTTTTTTTCTCATTGAAATCATATTGCGTACCATAGAGGGTTAATGAGTTTATCGCTGCTATCAGCAAGAACTACGAAAGAAAACCGGAGAATCCAGGAGACGCGTGTTGGAGAGACGGCACATTTCAGCGGGATCCGCGCTGACTCATCGGCTGCCTCTGCAAGCAGAGAAAAACTGCTGTTTTCACAGCAACAGCAAATATCTGTTGGTCTGGGTGAGCGTTTTCCTGCTGAGTACAGGCACGGGCTGCACTACAATCCCGTGTGCTGTCGCGTTTCCCCCTGAGTGCTTCAGCACAGAGCGTTTCCTCACAAAAGAGTTCACGGGTGACGTGCCGTCCTTTTCAGGATGTCTTACCACCCGTGCGTTTCTGGATGCGGTCGTTCCCTGTCCCCTGCTGACGGTCACAATCGCTGTCTCACGTGTTTGGGCGTACAGCACGCTGAGGCGGCGTTTGTGGATAGTTCATGTTCCCACTGAGGGAACATGACTATCTCGGAGCTAAGATCGAGACTCTCCTACCTCCGGGCTGGGGGAGTCCCCTTACCCATCCCACGAACCAGGGCTGCCCCTAACCCGGGCGGACCTGCTTCTTTGGATGGCCAGGGTGATCTGAGGATTACGTTTAGGGCAAACCCGCTGAGTGACCCTCCGCAGGCCCCTAATCCCTCAGCTCCGCAGCCGGTAGAGCCTCCGAGAGAACCCGCTGGACCCTCCCACGGGAGACCAGTGGTGACTTTTGGAGCTCCAGCAGACGAGCAGATGTCGATCGCTGCATCGGAGGGGGAGTTTCAGTCCTCGGGGGATGAAGGGTCAGTTGTACTGCCTCCCTCTGGGAGAGTGGCAACGGCTGCCCCGGACCCTGAGATGGCTGCTATGCTTGCCCGGGCCGCCGAAAGGGTTGGGCTCGAGTGGAACCCTCCACCGTGTCCCGAACCCTCTAGGTTGGACGATTGGTTCCTCGGGGTGGGTCGCGCTGGTTCTCAGCGTCCCACCCCGACACCTTTCTTCCCGGAGGTGCATGAGGAGCTCACGAGGTCGTGGACGGCACCTTTTTCTGCCAGAAACCGGCCGAGTGACTCCTCCCCCCTCACTACCCTCGACGGCGGGCCAGCCAAGGGTTACGTGGGGATCCCGCCAGTGGAGCGCGCCGTCGCGATGCAACTGTGTCCGGCGACCGCCTCCAACTGGCGCGGTGACCCACGTCTCCCGTCCCGGGCCTGTAAGTTCTCTTCCGGTCTGACCGGGAAGGCTTACAAGGCCTGCGGGCAGGCTGCGTCCGCTTTGCATGGCATGGCGTTGCTTCAGGTCCACCAGGCCCAGGCACTCTTTGACATGCACGAGGGTAGGCCTGACCCAGAGCTCCTCCGGGAGCTCCGGACGGCGACGGACCTCGCCCTCCGGGCGACGAAAGTCACCGCCCGTGCCATCGGTCAGGCGATGTCCACGCTTGTGGTCCAGGAGCGTCATCTCTGGCTGAACCTGGCTGACATGAGGGAGACCGATAAATATCGGTTCCTGGACTCCCCCATCTCGTCAGCTGGGTTATTCGGCGACGCGGTCGAGAGCTTCGCCCAACAGTTCTCGGCCGCCCAGAAGCAGACGGAGGCGATTAAACACATCCTGCCCCGGCGGCCCGCTGCTGCCTCCACCCCGCCGCCGGCGGCAGCGCCTCCGACTACTCGTCGCCGAGGACGTCCACCCGCCGCCGCCTCCGCCCCCGCCAAGGCACCGCAGCAGCCTTCCACCAGCCGACGGCGTGGGGCCGGCCGTGGGAAGGATGTCCAGCCCGCTCAGGCCGCTGCCAAGCCAGGTGGCAAGCGTCGTCGCAAGCGACCCTGAGACGGGCCGCCCAGAGATGGAGGAGACTGCTCTGAGGGAGATGGCTGCAGCACCACTCCTCCCCCTGGAGGAGGGCCAGGGGAAAATCTTTTGTTTTTCTGTTCCGCCGCTGGTCCCAGTGCCAGCGGCACCCAAAACATCAATAAAAGAGCAGTTTCCAATATCTCTGGGTGACAAGAGAGCGCGCTTGGCAGTGGTCGACGCTCCCATGCCTCGCCACCCTCAAGTACCTCTCCCTTCGCCAGCAGGGGACGCCGGCTGTCGGGACGCACACAAGCGGCCTCCCCACACTCGCACGTCCCCTCCGCGGATGCAGGTAAGTATTGCACAGCACACTCAGATCCCGCTACGGGCCGCTCCCATGCCGTCCGAGCCGGATCCCTGCGTTCCGCCTCGCTGCCCCGCTGCGGGTACGTCTGTGGTCCCGATGGTCCCCCTTGCTCGGAGTCTGGGAGCCTGGCTAGCGCTTCCCAGTCCGTCTCGGTGGCTCATCCGTACCATCAGACTCGGCTATGCGATTCAGGTCGCCCAGCGTCCCCCCAAGTTCAGGGGCGTTCACTTCACGACTGTAGTGGAGGCGAACGCCCCCGTGCTCAGGGCGGAGATCGCTGTCCTACTGGCGAAGGACGCGATAGAGCCGGTCCCTCAAGCCGATATGAGGTCCGGGTTCTACAGCCCGTACTTCATTGTACCCAAGAAAGGCGGCGGGTTACGACCGATCTTGGACCTGCGATTCCTGAACCGGTCCCTTCACAGGCTGCCGTTCACGATGTTAACGCAGAAGCGCATCTTCAGGTGCATCCGTCCCCGAGATTGGTTTGCAGCGATCGACCTGAAGGACGCGTACTTTCATGTCTCGATTCTCCCTCGACACCGGCCCTTTCTGCGCTTCGCGTTCGAGGGACGGGCATATCAGTACCGCGTCTTACCCTTCGGCCTGTCCCTGTCGCCCCGCGTCTTTAAGAAGGTTGCGGAGGCGGCCATTGCTCCCATGAGAGAGCATGGTGTTCGCATCCTCAACTACCTCGACGACTGGCTGATTCTTGCCCAGTCGCGAGAGCAGTTGTGCGAACACAGGGACAAGGTGCTCAGTCACCTCAGCCAGTTGGGACTTCGGGTCAACTGGGAGAAGAGCAAACTCTGCCCCACGCAGAGGATCTCTTTTCTCGGTATGGAGATAGACTCGGTCGCCATGACTGCGCGCCTCACCGAGGAGCGCGTCCAGTCGGTGTTGAACTGCTTGAATTCGTTCAAAGACAGGACAGCGGTTCCACTGAAACATTTTCAGAGGCTCCTGGGGCATATGGCATCCGCAGCCGCAGTAACGCCGCTCGGATTGCTTCATATGAGACCGCTTCAACGCTGGCTACACGATCGAGTCCCGAGATGGGCGTGGCACAGCGGTTCCCTCCGCGTCCAAGTGACTCCGAGGTGCCGCCAAACCTTCGGCCCGTGGTCGGACCCTCTGTTTCTCCGGGCGGGAGTTCCCCTAGATCAGGTGTCCAGGCACTCCGTTGTCTCCACGGATGCCTCATCCATGGGTTGGGGTGCCACGTACAACGGGCTTGCAGTTTCGGGTCTGTGGACGGGGCCTCAACTGCAATGGCATATCAATTGCCTCGAGTTGTTAGCAGTTCGTCTTGCACTCAGCCGCTTCAAAGTGCCGCTCAGAGGCAAGCACGTTCTGGTCCGGACGGACAACACTGCGGCCGTAGCGTACATCAACAAACAGGGTGGTCTACGCTCCCGTCGCATGTCGCAACTCGCCCGCCATCTCCTCTTATGGAGTCAGAAGCATCTGAGGTCGCTTCGTGCCGTTCACATTCCGGGCCTACTCAATCGTGCGGCCGACGAGCTGTCACGTCAGCTGGTACTTCCGGGAGAATGGCGACTCCATCCCCAGGCGGTCCAGCTAATCTGGAGTCGTTTCGGGGCCGCACAGGTAGACCTGTTTGCCTCCCCAGAGACGACCCACTGTCAGTGGTTTTATTCCTTGACCGAGGGGACCCTCGGGTCGGATGCCTTGGCCCACAGCTGGCCCCGGGAAGAACGCAAGTATGCGTTTCCCCCAGTGAGCCTTCTTGCGCAGACACTGTGCAAAGTCAGGGAGGAGGAGGAGCAGGTCCTGTTGGTCGCTCCGTATTGGCCCAACCGGACTTGGTTCCCGGAACTAGTGCTCCTTGCGACAGCACCTCCCTGGCCCATTCCTCTGAGACAGGACCTCCTGACTCAGAGACGGGGCACCCTATGGCACCCGTGTCCGGACCTCTGGAAACTCTATGTTTGGTCCCTGGACGGGACGCGGAGGTTCTAGATGACCTGCCGCAAGCGGTAGTTGACACCATCACTTCCGCTAGAGCTCCCTCTACGAGGCGCCTCTATGCGTTGAAGTGGAACCTGTTCGTCGACTGGTGCTCTTCTCGCCGAGAAGACCCCCGAAGATGTTCGGTCGCATCTGTGCTTACCTTTCTACAGGATGGGTTGGAGCGAAGGCTGTCTCCCTCCACCCTCAAAGTCCATGTCGCCGCTATCGCCGCTAATCATGAGCTCGTAGATGCAAAATCTCTAGGTAAGCACGATCTGATCGTCAGGTTCCTTAGGGGAGCGAGGAGATTAAATCCACCTCGTCCTCCCTCCATACCCTCTTGGGACTTAACTCTGGTGCTAACTGCACTACAGAGAGAACCTTTTGAGCCTCTGCAGTCAGCTGAGTTGAAAGTTCTGTCGTTAAAGACAATACTACTGACTGTGTTGGCCTCCATCAAGAGGGTAGGGGACCTGCAGGCATTTTCGGTCAACGAATCGTGCCTGGAATTCGGGCCCGGTAACTCTCATGTGATCATGAGACCCCGGCCTGGATATGTGCCCAAGGTTCCCACTACTCCCTTCCGGGATCAAGTGGTGAGCCTGCAAGCGCTGCCTTCGGAGGAGGCAGACCCAGCCCTAGCTTTTCTCTGTCCCGTCCGTGCTCTCCGGACTTACGTGGACAGAACGCAAAGCTTCAGGACCTCAGAGCAGCTCTTCGTCTGTTACGGAGGACAGCAGAAGGGAAAGGCTGTCTCCAAGCAGAGGATGGCCCACTGGATAGTGGATGCCATCGTCTTGGCTTATCAGTCCCAAGACGTGCCCTGCCCGCTCGGGTTAAGAGCCCACTCCACTAGGGGTGTTGCCTCTTCCTGGGCGCTGGCTCGTGGCGCCTCGCTGACAGATATTTGTAGAGCTGCGGGCTGGGCGACACCTAACACGTTCGCTAGATTCTATAGCCTCCGTGTAGAGCCGGTGTCTTCCTGTGTGCTCACTTCCCATAGTCAGTAACACCGAAGTACCCGTTCTAGTGTCGGCTTGCTGCACCATTCCCTCCCCTTTGGTAGACGGATGCGTGCACTTATTCTGCTCCAGTCGAGTTCCCCGGAACGGCGAACCCTGTTGAGTCCTCCGCAACCCGCGGCAGTCGGACGTGGCGGAGCGTTCGACGCCAGGTCTAACACTCGTATGCATTGGTGGAACTTGTGTTAGGCTGGGTTCCGTATGTAGTGACCCCCACGGCGGTCCCATATGTGTATTCTTCCACGGTACGGCTCCCTACGGCGAGCCCGTGTCTTTCCCTCGGCAGAGTTCCTCTGCCGTCCCAGGTACGTGTTGTCTCCCTCCTAATGGCCGGGGCCACCCCTGGGACTTCCGTATGTTGTGCTGCCCACGGCCAGCCCATACGCGTATTCTCCACATGTTAACTCCCTCTGGGCATAATGTGGCTTCCGCAGCTGCCTTCACAGGCACGCTTCCCAGCGTTATCCAATACAGTCAGCTGAGTGGGTCTTGCGGAACAGCAGCTTTGACTCTCCCTGCGTGAACCTACCCGCCCGCATCAGATCGGGGTCTGTGGGGCTCATCGCTGGGCGCTGGAAGTGGTAGTAACTATGGCGTTTTCCATAGGGGATCCCAATTCGTTGGTACGTCCGACGTACGTCGAACATGACCGACTGAATGGGAACGTCTCGGTTACGTATGGTAACCCTCGTTCCCTGAAGGAGGGAACAGAGACGTACGTCCCGTCGCCACAGTTGCTGTACCATCACTGCAGGTCGAGCCACTACGTGTGGCTCCTCAGTGAAAAACAGCGTGCATTAGCTCTCGCTTCCTGTTTATACCCGCGGGGCGGAGCGCGAGATGCAAATCTCGCACGCCAATTGTTCATTGGCCGGTTCTAGATAGCTCGAAGCTGATAGGGGCTCCCAGAAGTGATCCCAATTCGTCGGTACGTCCGACGTACGTCTCCGTTCCCTCCTTCAGGGAACGAGGGTTACCATACGTAACCGAGACGTTTTTATAGTATAATATGCAAAGTACAATTTTCAATAAGAAAAAAAAATCTCTGATTCTGTTCTTTTCTCTGACATTTAAGGATAACATAGGCCTACAAAGGCTCTTTTAGGTCTAAAACAGTTTGGATAGTTGTTAATACAGCGTTCCCACAGCTTGGTTAACTTCAAATTCAAGAACCTTTCAAGGACTTTACTTTTGGCCATATGACAGAGGTCTGATATTCTATTTGTCATATTTCTGTTTTGCATAAAACTGAAGAATATTCGGTACATCCTATACTGTATTCTAAAATGATCTGATATTAACTTTTGCATGGATTTTATTGAAAAGAGCTTAGGCTCATGTAACCAGTCTATTTTTGCAATATTTCACGGTGTGTCTGTGAAACGCTGAGGTACCGTAGTGGTTTTGTGCGCGCGTGAACATCATGGCAATGTACAACACAAAGTACCTCACGCGGGAAACACTTAATGTAATGCATAAATGCAAGTAACAAACGTAAATCAAGCATAGTCCACGAAGTGCTGGCGAAATAACACATTATCGGACCGGAGAGAATAATATGGAATTTCTTCCAGAAAACTTCTTGCACAAAATAAATTCAAGCACTTTCAAGGACCTGTATGTAATACTGCTATCTCAAACATGGAGAGGCTTCTTCATGATCTCAACTAACAGATTTGACAAAAAAGCGAAAAGCACCAATTTTGAAAAAAAACGCTTCATTTTCATTTTGCTCGAAACTTGTGCTGCCGACTTGTGTCCCTGGTTGCCGTAACGGGTCACATTTATGTGCCAACCACAATGCTCTCCACTCCAGACTCCAAATGTCGGGCGTCCTTGATACACTGCTCCCCAACCCGTGAGGGATGTGTCCGTCATGATAGTCTTGCGATGACAGCACAGCTCTAGTTGAACTCCACTGCGGAGCAAAGGGAGGTTTAACCACGGACGTAGAGCACGAGAACCCCTGCGAGTCAACAAGACTTGGCGGGAGGGATGGCTGTGGGGCGAAATCTTCATGCTTTTGGTCCACCATTGAAATGGTCTCATATGGTGCAGGCCCAACTGTACTACAGGGGATGCCGCTGCCATCATGCCCATCAGTCTGTGGCAAAGACCGACAGAAACGAGGTGACCTACACTGCATGAAAAGTGTGATTTTCGACCCCGTAAACGCCTGTATACTCCTGGAAATCTCCCTAATTTTCGGCAGTTTTCGACAATTTAGAGGCAGCGAACGTCGCGTTCGTCTGTGCCACAAATTGTCGTAAACGAACCATGACGTAGGTGGAGCGCCCCCCGCTGAGAGACCGCGCGGAGGTGCGACACCTCTAATTTGCATATGAATAGCAGCGAAACCAGAGAGTCAACGGCCAGACTTGAATTTACTCACTCACTATTGGCTGAAGCCACTACATTTAAAAAAGAAAAATCCCTCGTGATTGGTTGGCAGATCACTGCAAACCAATCATTATTGGTCCCCCTGGCTCATTATAAATGTAAACCCCAATAATAATAATAAATATATAATTTATGTTGTAATAATTTGTTTCATATTAATGTTATTGTGCTATGAAGTATTCATACCATCAAAGATATATGGGAAAATTATACGGACCGTGGCGTTTATTCAAAGAAAGAGCTTCATTTATAAGCATACAGCTGTTCATTCAAACAAAGGGCTTCATTTATAAAACACAGCGGTTTACTCAAAGAAAGAGCTTTATTGTTAAACATAACTATGTACAGTGCAGCAGTAATGTCTCGTAATGTAAAGTTCGGCGTGCTCCAGGCTGCGAGAGGGCGGTGGCCGCACAATCCATCCAGACACCCCGTCAACAAAGCCGTCTTCCTCGTCAAACATGAGTTCAATGGTCGCAGACTTCCAAATGTCCACCTCATCCAGCACACTCTCGCTTCCAGCAACTGTAATACAATCCATAAAGACAATAAGCAACCTGAAAAATACTCACATTGACAAAAAACTGATCTAATATAATAAATCTTACCCTTTTTCTTCTTGATCGACTCCGAGCTAAACTTCGCAGTTTCCGCCTGCTATGCAAGTTCAGGTTGTTTGTATCTGAAGCTCCGGCGTGTCGATTCATAATACGTCATACAGGCAGCTGGAAAACAATTGCATGAGACTGGTATTAATAAAAACAGTCACGGTAAAATTAAACAAGGAATGAGAAACACATTAGAAGTTACTTACACACAATTTCGTCATGATCAGCGGTTAAATCTGGACTCGCGGAAATCGCTCCAAGCAGATAAGAGCTCACGGCTTCGTTATGAGGCGAGGATAGTCTGTGTAAACAAAATGTGCAGTTTTAAGCTCGGATCTATTAATGCATCCATTTCCTTATACAGCTGAATAAAAGCATATTCTTTAAATCGTAACGTTACATTACCCATGCTGTGGTTCATAGCGCCTGCAGTTTGCCTCAGAGTTATGAAGACGAAGACAGCCTCCTGAAAATGAGTCCAAAAAGTTTGTCGCGTCCATGCAGAGATTGAGTTGAAGACGGTGTCCTGTCATTGTTGATCACGAAAAAGGAAAGCAGCAAAAAACATAAAAAAAAGTTTAAAGCTCGTCTTCTACGCGTCATGGCCATGACCTCGACCTCGCACCTCATTGGACTAGGGCTCTAATATGGAACGCGCCCGGGGCCAAATCTCTTTATACGAAACGCGTGACTTATGATCGTTTTAACACGCCCTGTTTTCCGCTTCAACACAGCAATTTTTTACGTGTTTCTTTTGTATGTGTAGACACGCACATTCTGGTTGTGTAACAGGCATACACACACACAGTCGACGCACAGTTTTAACATGTTAAGAAGACACATTTGAACGTCTTTCTTAACGCGCACATTCTGTACATGTCGAAGTGTAATATTTTTTTTTTAAAGCAGACTTACCTTTAGATGTAGCCTAGGCTACATACATATTAATATAAGATATTAATTAATTGCTTAACTGACTACTGTGCTAGAGTAAAGTAGCCTAATGTTACAATGTATATTAAGTAAATGCTTAATATTATACAATTATTATAATTTATCTATATGGGTTATTGTTTGTTTTTTAAAGTTAGGCTATATATAATTTCTAAAAGTATAGGCTAATTTACACAGCACATATTTATAACTGAAAACACACACAACTTTATTCACTTTCACATAATAATGTTTTTGTAATTTGGTGTTTAGTTTGTTGTATAGTTTGTTTATACTGTTCTGTCTCTGTTTTGTTTCCAGGAACATCTGATGAGTGCTATAATAAAATGACTTCATTATATTTAAAATATGTTTTGATATTCATTTTATTTATATTATTAATATTTTATTTACCCATAAACGTGTCTTTAGGAAGCCATAAGTTATAGAGACAAGAATAACTTTTGCCATTTAAATGCCACATTCATTTACTGAAGACCCATACAGCCAATGATCATGTGTGAAAACACATACATAAATTGATCACTTAGAAATCAAAACTAAGGTTTGAGAAAGAAAGAATATGCATACAACAAAATATATTGTTTCATAGCAGCTTCAGTAACAAGTTCAAAACAAATTCTGCTGTAAACCAGCTCTAACAAGCCAATATAGTGTCAATATTCAGCTCAAGTGACTTCAGTGTTGATTCAGTTCAGTTGATTTCAGTTCAACTGTAAATTCCTCAGTTGTGCATTGTGTGTAGTTAGATATATGCAAAAACAACATTTTTGGAAATAGTTAAAATAGTTTTGCACAAAGTGTTGCTTTTGCAAGAGATGTCTGATGTTTTGTGTGTAGAGTTACAAGAAATGGAGCCATATTTTCAGAAATTGTGTGTAAGCAATTAGATAAAACTGTAAATGAATCCAGTTTATTTTAGTTCAGGACTCATAGTCCAGGTGTTAGTAATCTGTGCTTAATCTTTGTTCCAGGCAACAATTTTTTAAGCCCCGATTAAATAGATTAAGGCCTACTCTTGGCATAATTTAAACCCTGTCCAGGAAACCACCTCTTGAAAATCTGAATTGATAATTCATTAAATGTGGTGTGAGCTCAATTTAAATGACAATTACAGAAAAACACAATCTGACTTAACTATAAACAAACAAACTTGTACTTTTCACATTTATGATTAATAGCCATTTAAAAAATCATTCACAGTGCAGGGTGGAAAAATTAATTTTGGTATGTAAACTGTATGCGATACTTGATTTATTTGTGTGCTTTGGTTCATTGTCTTGTTGCATCACATAACCTCTCTAAAGGTTGAAGACATGAACTGCTGTCCTGTATTTTTTTTTTTTTTTTTTACATAACATTGGTTATTGCTAATGACATACAGAGTAATTAATCTACACTGTGAGCCCGGACAAGTTGAATCTACTTAAAAAATTGGAGCAAACTGGTTGCCCTAAAAATTTAGTAATGTGAACTAAAACGAGTACATTTAACTTAAATTTAAGTTAACATTTTAACTTAAACTTTAAACTTGTTTTAGTCAAAAAAATTCAGAACCTAGATAAAACTCCCCCTGCTGCTACTCTGATTTGCATTTGTGTAGCTCACAGCATGTTCATTTACATGATAAAGCCTCCCCTAGAATTAAGGGGAGGGGGGTCATGGGGGGACAACTGCCAAGCAAGGCCCACGTCAATTTCCGACAATTTACGGCAGTTTTCGGTGTTGCCTGCAAATTGCCGTGCACAGTCGTAAACCTGAAGTTTCACGGCAATCTACAGTGTCACATACTGACGAAAATCCCACTTTTCATGCAGTGCTATCTTGAAATGGCTCAGGCAGTTCTGCAGAGACTGAACCCGTGCAGGAGACAGCCGTACCTGCATTACATTCGTGTCCAAATCCACGCCCAGAAAAGTCGTCTGCTGGGATGGGTGCAAAACGCTCTTCTGGAGGTTCAGAAGGAAACCCAGATTCCTCAAGTGGCAGAGAGTTAGATCTCGATGAGCCACAGCCCGTTCCTGAGATTGAGCTAATATTAGCCAATCGTCCAGGTAATTTAGAACACGGATGCCCTGGAGCCGCAATGGGGCCAGAGCAGCATCCACACACTTCGTAAAAGTCAGAGAGGGCTAGGGCTAGCCCAAAAGGAAGGACACGATACTGGTAAGCTTTGCCCTCGAAAGTGAACCTGAGGAACTTCCTGTGTCTCTTGACGATCTGGATGTGGAAATACGCATCCTTCAGATCGATGGTTACAAATCTCCGGTTTGTATCTGGGTCAGGATGGACTTTAGCGTCAACATTTTGAACTTGTTTACTCTGAGTGGAAGATTCAAACGACCTTCATCCTTTTTGGGCACCATGAAGTAACGGCTGTAAAAGCCCGCTTCTGCTTGGGAGGGGAGTA
Source organism: Gobio gobio (assembly GCF_949357685.1). Taxonomy (NCBI): domain Eukaryota; kingdom Metazoa; phylum Chordata; class Actinopteri; order Cypriniformes; family Gobionidae; genus Gobio; species Gobio gobio. The sequence continues at coordinate 29,837,258 of NC_137105.1, read as the reverse complement.
TTTCTTCTATGGCCCCTTTCTCCAAGAGAGACATAACTTCCTGTCTCATAGCTGGGGTCTCCCATGGACGCACTGACGTGGGGAGAACCCCACCTGAAAGAGGTGGGCCTTTGCGGAACTGGATGGTGTATCCGTGACGGATGGTGCGCAGCACCCATTGCGAAACCTCGGGCAGGCGTTGCCACGCGGCCCAGTGTTCCGCTAATGGAATTAGACGATCTGCTTGGGATACGTGTCATCCCGTAGGTGTTGATGTAGTTCCTGATTGCAGAAAGTCGTTGACGTCTGCGGAAACAGGAAAAACATGTGAAACAGACATGTTTTCTCTCATATACATGCCTGACTGCATGACGCTCCGAGGCACTTAGGTGGCGGAGACATCTTGCACAAGATACTGTCCAACTACCTGTTCGGGCTGCCCCCCCATCCCGGCGCTGGGGGGGTTGAATGCCGTCATAAACGGCCCACATGTGTGTAGCCCTAAGGTTTCTTCTTGGACACCAGGAAGAACAGTGCTCGTTGATAGGAACCGGTCTGAAACCACCCGAGGCGCATTTAGCGGCGGAGACGGTTAAGGCCGGAGCTGGGAGGCCACAGTGAGAGATGCGAATACACTTGCGGTTAATCCAAACTCTCCAATGGAGGGCCTGGACTCCGAAGACGAGCGAAGTGATCTGGAGTTATTCTTGGGGACCTGAGGACGAGAGGTTTTAGCCGTCGACATCAGGTCTACTCATTTGCGTTGATAGTTGCGCTGACGCATAGGTGGGCGGGTCCTAGGTCCCCAGTCCTTGCGAGGGGGATCCATAGGAGAGGGTTCGCTTCGTTCAACTTCACGGCGTTGAAGGGAAGACGAGCGCGAGCGAGCTGGCTGCGGCTGGCGGTCAAATTCCCTAGACCGTCGTGGAATAAGCTGGCGAAACACGGCAGATTGTTGCTTTGCTGCTCGAAATTTCTCCACCACCGTGGTCAAGGCCTCCCCGAAAAGGCCGTCGTTGGAAATGGGGGCGTCCAACAAAAAGGATTTCTCCTTTTCTTTAATGTCAGTGAGATTAAGCCAAAAGTGGTGCTCTACTGACACTAAACCAGCCAAAGACCTTCCTACGGTGCGGGCAGTATGCTTGGTAGCTCTCAGCGCCAAGTCAGTAGCCCATCTGAGCTCTTTGACTGCCTCCGGAGTCATGCCCTGTCCTTCATCCAGCTTGATAAGCCTGGAAAACGGCTATGGAATGAAGGGTGGCTGCTGCATGTCATATAAGACTTATTGACCAGTGAGGCGGTCACTCTGCATGGTTTAGAGGGCAGTAGGGGACGAGACTTCCACGACGGAGCCGAAGTAGGTGCGAGGTGGGCCGCGAGGGTCTCTTCAACAGTAGGCAAGCTCGCATAGCCAAAGTCCGCCATTTTAGAAATCGTGGCGAATTCCGTGGCTACAGGGTTTGTAATACAAGCCGAAAATGGCTGCTTCCAAGACTTTGAGACCTCATGGTGGAGGTCTTGGAAGAAAGGCAGTGGCCGGTGGGGTTGAGTTGGCGTGATTGGGGCGATCAGCTTCAATTGGGTTCGATCTAGCGTGGGCCCCAATCCAGGCCCAGTTTGTCTACAGCGCGAGTGACAACTTCTATCAGTTCATCATATGACTGGGAAACTTGTCTCTCTTGACCGCTCGGAGGGAGAGAAGCGGCTGATTCTCCCGTGAGTCCCTCGGAATCGGAAGCCGCTGTAGAGAGCACATCATCATCTAACAGGCCGCAACCAAAAGAAACCTGTGAAGAAACATGTCATCACTGGGATCGGTCATTCAGAAACATGGCTTTTCCTATCACTGCTATGCAGACGACACTCAACTCTACTTCTCATTTCAACCAGATGATCCCACGGTTGGTGTTCGTATTGCTGCCTGCCTAACAGACATTTCTGCCTGGATAAAGGAGCATCACCTGCAACTCAACCTTGCAAAGACTGAACTGCTTGTGGTCTCAGCCAACCCAGCACTTCATCACAATCTCTCCATTCAGCTAGGATCATCAACCATAACTCCGTCCAGGACAGCCAGGAATCTTGGAGTTGTGATCGATGATCAGCTAAAATTCACTGACCACATTACTGCAACAACCCGGTCCTGCAGATTTGCATTATACAACATTAGGAAGATTAGACCCTTCCTATCTGAGCTGACCACACAACTCTTGGTCCAAGCTCTTGTTCTCTCCAGACTGGACTACTGTAATGCTCTTCTAGCGGGCCTTCCGGCATGCACTATCAAACCCTTGCAACTGATCCAGAATGCAGCGGCGAGGGTGATCTTTAACGAGCCGAAGAGAGCGCATGTCACGCCTCTCTTCATCAGACTCCACTGGCTACCAATAGCCGCTCGCATCAAATTCAAGGCACTGGTACTCGCCTTCAAAGCAACCACTGGCTCTGCACCAATTTACCTTAACTCGCTTGTTCAGACATACACACCCTCCAGGAGTTTGCGTTCTACTAGTGAACGACGCCTTGTGGTGCCATACCAGAGAGGCATGAAATCACTGTCACGGACCTTTTCCTGGACTGCCCCCACCTGGTGGAATGACCTGCCTATCTCAATTCGAGCAGCCGAGTCTGTAGCCATTTTCAAAAAACATCTAAAGACGCATCTCTTCCAGCAGCACCTGACCAATCAAGAATAGCACTTAACATTCTATTCATTTTTCTGTCTGTCTAATTTATTTAACAACAAAAAAAAAAAAAAAAAAAATCCTGTGTGTTCTGTGTTAGATTAACTGAGACTTGTTACAGCACTTGTATACTGTAGCCTCTGACTGTTGTAGTTGCTTCTATTGCTCTCATTTGTAAGTCGCTTTGGATAAAAGCGTCTGCTAAATGACTAAATGTAATGTAAATGTGAGTCTGTAGCCATTTTCAAAAAACATCTAAACACGCATCTCTTCCAGCAGCACCTGACCAATCAAGAATAGCACTTAACATTCTATTCATTTTTCTGTCTGTCTAATTTATTTAAAAAAAAAAAAAAAAATCCTCTGTGTTCTGTGTTAGATTATCTGAGACTTGTTACAGCACTTGCATACTGTAGCCTCTGACTGTTGTAGTTGCTTCTATTGCTCTCATTTGTAAGTCACTTTGGATAAAAGCGTCTGCTAAATGACTAAATGTAAATGTAAATGTAATGTAAACCGAGTCCCGGCCTTCTGGTGTAGGCCGCAGTTCGTTGTTCATAAACAGAACGGGCTCGACACGGTCACGATTCTCAAGCGAGCAAACCCGGATCGTAATCCCTCCGCTCACAATCCATAAATTGTAATTCGCCCATGACGTCCCAAGCGTCCGACTCGTGCGGTGCCTCGGGGGCCGCAGAGACGGGGTAGCGGGGATTAGGCAGGCGGCCTTTAAAGGTAGCTAGCCTAGAGCGAAGCACTTTCATGTGTAGGCTATCACAGTGCTGACAGTCAGATAGACCGTTAAGCGCGGCCTGGGCGTGCTGAATGCCCAGACACATCACGCACCTGTCATGAGTGTCGTCTCCAGCAATGAGTCTGTCGCACGGGTCCAAACATTTCTTGAAGCTCATAGTGTCCGCTTTTGAGGAGTAAAGGAACTGCTCAAACAGTGGTAAGTAGCTGTGAACCTGATGGGTTAGCTTTAGTAGCAAAATAGCTTTCCTAAGGGCACAGATGATCCGTTTCCTGAAGGAATGAAATCTGATGGTTTGACACTTAGCGCGCTGATATGATTCATACGTGACGTATTTCAGGGCGGCGCTAAGCGCCACTAGCCAATGGATTGGCGTGATGGTATAAGGGCTTCAGACATTCGTCACACCGGAAGTGTCCCCATGGCGACGGTTCGCAGCGTTGAGTGAACCTATGATAGGGAACTGATGAGAAGTGAACTCAGGTCCATCCGTCTCTCTGGCAGCAGGCTCGTGCCTTCTCGTGCCTCGTAGACCTCGTTAAACCACGCCCCCTCCGCTACAAGATCTGATACTCATTTCAAATACAAAAATGTCAGCCAATCACAACAGTGGGCATTTTTACTGAAGTCTCACAGCAGACACGCCCCTTGAAACAGGGCATTCAGCCAGAGGGCAAACATCAGTATAGAAAAAATACCTTTTATTTCTAAATTATGACATTTTATGATGTAAAAATCATACTAACAATATAAGTACACCTCAGGAATCATTATAAAATAATAGAAAAATGCCATGCCATGAGACCTTTAAATATAAAAAACTCACATTTTGAATCATTACTGCAGTATGTGACTGAGTTTCTCTGTGTAAGCGGCGATGATTTGTTTCCATTTCTCCTCATGAGGCTGCACGAGCCTCAACAGCGCAACCTTACCGTCAGTTCATTACAAGCGGACACGCGCTAATGTCGAGCCCTTAAACTGATCAGAAAATGTAACCAAACGTTGTAGAAATGTAGTAGAGTAGAAAGTATAATAATTGCTGCAAAATGTAACGAAGTAAAAGTAAAAAGTATGCACTATTGATTCTACTTAATTAAAGTACAGATACGTGAAAAATGTACTTAAGTAAAGTAACAAAGTATTTGTACTTTGTTACATTCTACCACTGTTGTTTGTTTACTATTGTTGTGAGCATTAAAAAAAAAAAACCCAACAGCATCCGACATCCGCATAACCAGAGTTTCTCAGCACGCTTATGTCACGCTTCAAGTTCCGTCAAGCGTGAACTCAACCCTCGCATGCAGATGACTGTTGGTCGGAAGCGACAGTCTACAGTTTAAAAAATTTTTTTTTTACAAACACTTATCGTTTCACTTCAGAAGACATTGATTCATCCATTGGGGTCATATGGATTACTGTAGTTATGTGCTGTTTGATGCTTGAACTTTTAGGAACCCAGAGATGATTTATTTTTCTGTGTTCATATAAAGAAATACAGATAACACGCCATTTGGCTTTAGAAAGTGGCGTGTATGTTTATGCAAAGTCATGATGTCATGTTGTACCCGGTAACTACACGAAACAAGAGGGGAACAATAACCACTTTAATTTACAGCCTGCAGATTCATACTTACCCTGTAACTACACGAAACAAGAGGGGAACAAGAACAACTTTAATTTACAGCCCGCAGATTCATACTTACCCTTTAACTACACGAAACAAGAGGGGAACAAGCACCACTTACCCTGTAACTACACGGATAATTATGCCTAAATTAAAAAATACTTACAGTATAAATCCTTTGTTAATGTTCCTGGTAGTTAACCCTTTAATCCCCCAATATTACATATTGTTCCCTTATACCTACACGTACTTACTTTATAGTTACACTATAATTAATGAAAGTTATTGTCACAGGGTGACGAGAGGCGGAACTAGTTTTGCCCAATGTTGTTTCCCTGTGGGAGCGATTTCGATGTAACACCAGGCCGGTTCCGGGTCCTCCCGTGTAAACAGTGAAACTGCCCCGGAGGATATTGAAATCTAGTTTGAAGCCTCTAATGCCAGTTGTGTGTTCATAGTACACTTCCCACACAGTTTGGATGCACAGTTCGTCGATTGAGAGGAGGAAGTCGAGGAGGAGACCTTATTCACTGTGAGGTGTTTGTGAGTTGCAGTGCTTAGTGTGAAACGAACACGTGTGACCATTTGAAGTGATTGATGCATGCACAGTTGTGGACATTATAATTTTGTGTCTGCCCGTGTCCCCAGTTGGCATACTCGTTGGTCTCGAGCGCCAAATTGAAACTAACTAAGTGCTGTGTCGTGTGTCAAGTGTATGTTATACAGGAGTGCAGCTCCATCCTGTCTGATCTGAAGAGGATTTGTTGAATATTCATGCATTGCTGTTTGACTCTCTGACCCGAAGAGGAAGCATTATCTGTCTATTGAGCTGTACACACTGAAAGAGATCCCTGGTGTGAGTACCTGATTACTGCTTGATGTGAAGAGGATTTGTTGAATATTCATGCATTGCTGTTTGACTCTCTGACCCGAAGAGGAAGCATTATCTGTCCAATGAGCTGTTCACACTGAAGGAGATCCCTGGCAGGAAGCGTTATCTGTCTATTGAGCTGTTCACACTGAAGGAGACCCCTGGCGTGAGTACCTGATTACTCTTTGATTTGAAGAGGATTTGTTGAATATTCGTGCATTGCTGTTTGACTCTCTGACCCGAAGAGGAAGCATTATCTGTCCAAAGAGCTGTTCACACTGAAGGAGATCCCTGGCAGGAAGCGTTATCTGTCTATTGAGCTGTTCACACGGAAGGAGATCCCTGGCGTGAGTACCTGATTACTGTTTGATTTGAAGAGGATTTGTTGAATATTCGTGCATTGCTGTTTGACTCTCTGACCTGAAGAGGAAGCATTATCTGTCCAATGAGCTGTTCACACTGAAGGAGATCCCTGGCTGAGTACCTGCTTATCGTCTGGTTCGAAGAGGATTTGTTGCACACTTATGCACTGCTGTTTGATTTCTTGACAAGATTTGATACCAGGCTATTGAGTTGCTCCATTGTTCACTTCTGGCTGTCCGAAGAGGAATCGCTGTGTGAGTCCCTTTCCAGCGTCCGCTCCATTACTTACCTCTGGCTTCCCGAAGAGGAACCGTGTGTGAGTCCCTTATCAGTGTCTGTTCCAATCTCTTGCCAGTGTCTGCTCCAATCTCTTATCATTGTCCGCTCCATACTTACCTCTGGCCGTCCGAAGAGGAACCGCTGTGTGAATCCTGTATCAGCGTCCGCTCCATTACTTACCTCTGGCTGCCTGAAGAGGAACCGCTGTGTGAGTCCCTTATCAGTGTCTGTTCCAATCTCTTACCAGCGTCTGCTCCAATCTCTTACCAGTGTCCGCTCCATACTTACCTCTGGCCGTCCGAAGAGGAACCGGCATGTGAATCCCGTATCAGCGTCCGCTCCATTACTTACCTCTGGCTGCCCGAAGAGGAACCGCTGTGTGAGTCCCTTATCAGTGTCTGTTCCAATCTCTTACCAGCGTCTGCTCCAATCTCTTACCAGTGTCCGCACCATACTTACCTCTGGCCATCCAAAGAGGAACCGCCGTGTGAATCCTGTATCAGCGTCCGCTCCATTACTTACCTCTGGCTGCCCGAAAAGGAACCGCTGTGAGTCCCTTATCAGGGTCTGCTCCAATCTCTTACCAGTGTCCGCTCCCTACTTACCTCTGGCTGTCCGAAGAGGAACCGCCGTGTTAATCCCGTATCAGCGTCCGCTCCATTTCTTACCTCTGGCTGCCCGAAGAGGAACCGCTGTGTGAGTCCCTTATCAGTGTCTGCTCCAATCTCTTACCAGTGTCCGCTCCATACTTACCTCTGGCCGTCCGAAGAGGAACCGCTGTGTGAACCCCGTATCAGTGCCTGCTCCATCACTTACCTCTGGTTGTCCGAAGAGGAACCGCTGTGATAACCCCCTATCAGTGACTGCTCCATCACTTACCTCTGGCCGTCCGAAGACAAACCGCTGTGTGAACTCCCTCCGCAGCCTGACGAAGAAGAAGAGAGTCGGATCAGCCCGTGTGCTTTTAGTGGTGTCTCTGGGTAACTCCTCGAGGTGGTACGCCCAAAAGGGGTGGTGCGAGACACGGATGCCCCCCCCCCCCCCCCCCCCCCCGCCTGTGACATTATGCTGTAAATTCTCTTTACTTACGCAGTACTTTCCGGGCCGTAATCTAAAGCGTTACCCTTTTTTTTTTTTTTCTTGGTTATATGTTGCACTTAGGTTGTGTTCCTCCTAAAAGTCATCCTTGTGCATTTTAATCAAGTTAAACTGCTGCAACGTCGATTATGATGATTGGAATGGGTGACGTATCACAATCATTTAAATTATTATTATTATTTTTTTTACTTTTTTGGATGCACAATCATCAAATTTGGATGCACCTTTGAGTGCAAGATCAGTAATCTGTGTTTTAGGTCTGTTGTCTGTTTTCCCAGAAGATAAAGATAAATGTGCAAAGTTTCTAAAGCTTATTAGAATTCCTTTATACAATTACTTCCCAGATATACAGTTCAAATGACTGAAAAGTTATTGTTGAATGATTTGTATTTAAACCTCTTAATTAATCTGGTTCGACAATAAAATAAAAATTTCAGCTAATGGAATGCAAATCATTCAATTGTGCTCTGTGATGAAGACTCTGCATCTGGCATCAGTTCAAACTATTCACATGGCCGCTGCTGAGAATGCTGATTAATGGAGTTAACAAGGAGACTTTAACCTGGCCAGTGAGAGTGTACCTGTGTGTTCCCTCTCCTAGGCTCCAAAGGGACCTCCAGCCTCTCAAAAAAAATCAACTAAAGATCTGCTTGTGTTTTCCAGCATGAAAGGAAGAAGTTCAATTCAGTTAATCCTGTGAATACCTACCTTATCAAAAGAACTGCTAGGCTTGTAAGAGAGGAAAGCAAGGTCAGGAGAAACTTGTAAAAGCTTACAAGGGTAAATAAACTGGCCAGAGTTGGCCTTTAACCTCTTCCCTGTCACCGTCCCGCTGGCGGGACACCTGGCACTCTTTTTTTTATCTGCTTTTTTTTGTATCATATATTTGAGTAATTATCATAAATTAGGTATCATTCGAAAGCTTACGAACTCAAAATTCATCCTGTGAAAACCGTTTTGAAATTGGACATTGCGTTACCATGGAAACGGGACTTTAAATTCTTCTAGCGTGCTCCTCCCCTAGTGGGCGTCATCGTGTTGTATATTACAACATTTATTTTAACTACTTTATAATAAAAATCTTTTCTAATATTGACAAAACACATATTGTCGGAAAGGTCTGAGTCTCAGGGTTCCATATTTGGTGACCATTTTGTGATGGAAGGGATATTTGGACAGAAATTTACAGAAAAATGCATCAAAAAAACAATCAATGGAATATGTGTGACACCCGGTGGCTATTTGTGGTACAGCGCCTAAACAAAATCTCATGGGATTTAAATTTTTGTGATATCAACTTCAAATTTGGAACACAACTTGGTTAGACATATGGCTTTGATTTTATAGTAATTTTAGATTAAAACATTTTTGTAAAATATATATTTTATATAAAATAAAAATATTTAGTACAGAATTTTTTATTTACAGTAAATTTAAATTTCCATAACTTTTTCATACTTTCATATTTTGAATTGTGTTCACTTCAGCAATACTCTGCCGAGTGTCTGCTTTAAAACAAGACCAAACTTAGGTCTATATTCCAAAGCATTCTTGAATTACAGCCCTTTAAGTTTGGATAGTGCATTTTCATGTGTATTCTCAAAAAGGGGGGTGACAGGTAAGGGGTTAAAGCCATGCTGAGAAACACAACTGGAAGAGGTTTTGTCTCTCATGTTAGTGGATTATAAAATTGCATTTTTTTAAATAATCTCTTTCCTGTTAGAAGGTTGAAATTTGATTTTCTTTAATATTCAAGTTTGCCTCCATAATCAAGAATAAAGGCCTCGAAGGTTACTATATTATACTGCAATAGCTTACAGACAGTGGCAGATCCTGGCATTAGTGTTACACACAGATGGTTAGGGCCTTGTTTACCAGTCCCTCTATTGTATTAACAGTCTAGGCGACAAGTGACCTACAAGAGTCTAGGCTACAAGATCCTTTAAGTCCTGTAAGTTGCGAGGTGGGGCCTCCATGGATCGGACTTGTTTGTTCAGCACATCCTACAGATGCTCTGGGAATTTGGAGTGCATCCTGGTGCCATGTGTTCCCCAGGTATGTGACACACACACCCGGCCATCCACGTGATGTAAAAGAAAACGTGATTCATCAGACCAGGCCACCTTCTTCCATTGCTCCGTGGTCCAGTTCTGATGCTCACGTGCCACTGTTGGCGCTTTTGGCAGTGGACAGGGGTCAGCATGCACCCTGACTGGTTTGCAGCTATGCAGCCCCATACATAACAAACTGCGATGCACTGTGTATTCTGACACCTTTATATCAGAACCAGCATTAACTTGTTGAGCAATTTGAGCTAGAGTAGCTGATCTGTTTGATCGGACCACACAGTCCGGCCTTCGCTCCCCACATGCATCAATAAGCCTTGGCCACCCATGACCCTGTCGCCGGTTCAACAATGTTCCTTCCTTGGACCACTTTTGATATATATAGACCACTGCAGACCGAGAACACTCCACAAGAGCTGCAGTTTTGGAGATGCTCTGACACAGTCGTCTAGCCATCACAATTTAGCTCTTGTCAAATTCGCTCAAATCTTTATGCATGCCCATTTTTCCTGCTTATAACGCATAAACTTTGAGGACAAAATGTTCACTTGCTGCCTAATATATATCCCACCCACTAACAGGTGCTGTGATGTAGAGATAATCAGTTTTATTCACTTCACTTGTCGGTGGTCATAATTTTATGCCAGTCGATGTACATGCAACATTTCAGCTACACATAAGATATAAATGTAAGCTAGATTATGTTAATTACCTGTCTAGTAATGTATGTTTATGCAGAAATATAATTAAATAATGGTTTGTATTTTAACAAAACATCTATCACGTGTAATATGATTTATGTTTCACACGTAAGAACTTCCATTAAGGGAACATAGTGAGCATCGTTGCTCCATTTATTCACCCTCAAATTGTTCCAACCCTGCATGAGTTTCTTTCATCTGCTGAATACAAAAGAAGATAGTTTAAAAAATTTTTAACTGTTCAAGAGGGAAATGGCCTGTGGGAAGAAACTGTGCCTAGATGTTCTAGTGGCCAGTGATCGGAGTCGCCGTCCTGATGGTAACAGTTCAAACAGGCGGTGTCCAGGGTGAGCGGAGTCTGTGATGATTTTCCCTGCTCTCTTCCTAACTCTGGAAGAGTACAGGTCCTGGAGGATTGGCAGGGGAGCACCAATAATCCTCTCCGCAGTCCGGATTGTGCGTTGTAGTCTCTTGAACCAGACAGTGATGGAAGTGCATAACACAGACTCAATGACAGCCGAGTAGAACTGAATCAGCAGCTCCTGCGGGAGGTTGAACTTCCTCAGCTGACGAAGGAAGTACAGTCACTGCTGGGCCTTTTTCACAATGGAGTCAATGTGATTGTCCCACTTCAGGTCCTGAGAGATGGTAGTGCCCAGGAACCTGAATGACTCCACTGCTACTTCCACAGTGCTGTTCATGATGGTGAGTGGGGGGATAGCTGGGCTGTTCCTCCTGAAGTCCACAATCCTCTCCACCATTTTGAGCGTGTTGAGCTCAAAGTTGTTATAACTGCACCAGACAGCCAGCTGTTCAACCTCCAGTCTGTAAGCAGACTCGTCACCGTTTTGGATAAGGCCGATGACAGTGGTGTCGTCTGCAAATTTCACGAGCTTCACAGAGGGGTCTTTAGAAGTGCAGTCATTGGTGTATCTGGTCACCAGTCTGGTCCAAACCAGAAAAAGTTTTCTGTTGAAACAACCCAAAACAAATTCTAATGTTAAAAAGTAAAGGGTCAAAATCCAAACGAATTTTAAAATGTGGGATGTTCTCCTTTGGTGATTCTGCTTGTTTACATCAGGTAACTTCAATAATGGTCAATCATCATTTAATTAATCAGTTAATTATCTCACTAACTTTAACACTGCTTAACACTTATTTTAACACTTTAACACTCTTGAGTGTGGTCTCACATTAATTTAATAGTTTTTACTGTGTGGAAATGACAGATATAATGCAGTGACAGAACATGAGGGAGCTGATCTGTTTAATAACGACAAACAGAAATTACTTTTACATGTTTTTTTACACTCAAACATTAGGACAGTGTATACCCACTGATACATGTAAACTGATGCCAAATATCACAATGTGTTTTGAATGAGACTTCTTCAGCAACATTTCATAACAATAAAATTTGTGTCTCTGTGTTGACGCCATAGGTTTCCTATTGAAAGCAATGGAGTTCCCTGTTTGACCAAAGAGTGACAGAGGGGTACCTTTCATTGTGACACAGGGGGTGCTTGACCATAGATTAGATTAGATTCAACTTTATTTTCATTACACAAGTACAGGTACAAGGCAACGAAATGCAGTTTAGGTTTAACCAGAAGTCCAATAGCAGCAAGTGCAGGATATACAACGGTTGCATAAGTGCAGGATATACAATGGTTGAATAAGTGCAGGACATGGATATGTACTGAATATATATAAATATATATATAGAGATGGTTATTACTATAAAGAGAATTTATAGGTGAATATGTACAGTGAATAAATACACAGATGGCTATTACTATAAACAGAATTTACAGGTGAATATGTACTATGAATATAATATACAGATGGCTATTACTATAAACAGAATTTTACAGATAGAGGTATACAATGATATTTTAGGCTAAGATGAGGAATATAGCAGTGGATTAAGGTAGTGAAATGAAGTATGGGCAGAAACTATCCCAAAAATTTTTTTAAAAGTGCTGTGGAAGTGATTGCATATTACCGTTAGAAGTACGGTGCAAAATGCAAATGTAAACAGTTGGTACTGTAAATAACAGTCGGCAGTGCAAATGAGCATAAGTTAAGGTATGGTAGTGCAAACTGCATAAGTAAACAGTTGTTACTCTAATAAACAGTCAGTAGTGCAAATTGACATTCCAGTAGTGCAAATAAGAAAGTGAAGGCAGATGTGAGGGGGGAGAGGAGAGTTGGCAGTATATGAGGGAAGTGGATCAATGAGGGTTAGAGTTCAATAAAGAGACAGCTCTGGAAAAAGAAAAAAAGCTGCATATACGAAAACCTAGGCAGCTGACTTGTTGCCTCACTGCCTTATCAGGCAATGACTTGTAAGGCAGCGTAAGCGCACAAAGGTAACAGTTTAATGAGCTACGGCAAAATAAAGTGAGCTTTGGTGAGAACTAAACAAATATTGAATTACTACATTAGTAATTTCTCACTAGAAATGACATCAGAAGTAATGTTGGTCAAAAACTTACATTTACACACAAATTGACCAACAACCGCAAATTTGAGACGCCATCTTTCTTTTTCTAGCGAATGGTCACTGAATGGAACGTATAGGATTGTGGGACATCATAGGCAGAGAAGGATACATCTATGCTGCTTTCAAAAATCGATCAGATGAAGGTCTCTCAGGAGGCTGGAAGCATTTTCCAGTTTTTGGACGCAGCCAATGCTACAGTTTTTGACGCCTTGGGAGCTGGTTGTTTATTTCGATAGTCCAATTTACACATTCTACTAAGTACTTTTGCAACTACAGTACATATCAACTAGCTCTCTTTAATTTGCAACTACATCTTATTAGAGTATTAGTAAACTGTTAGGTTAGGGTTTAGGTTTTTGTAGAATAAGTTGACATGTACCTGCAAAGTTACCTATACTGTTGGGAGACCATCAAAGTGTTAACAGATATTAATCAGACAGTCTACTAATACTCTAATGACTGCTAGTTGACATGTAGTTTCAAATTTACTTATAGTTTATAGAATGTCTAAAGGAAATAAAGTGTTACCAAGTATGAACTTGTAAAAATGTGAATAACTAAAAAGCAATTCCTGACTTACTAAAGCACTCAACATATAAATAATTGCTTACAATACATGATCAATATCTTGATTTGCCAGTCACTTATTATGCTGCAGAGAATTGAATTAGCAAAAATTATTTGTATATAGGCTAGCAAATGTTTTTATCAATCTTATGGCAAGGTTTACACACCAGCAGATGGCAGCACTGACTGAAGTCTGATAGCTTACTTGGGTCAAATGACAGCTTCCATTCCCTCCCATTGTCTCTCTGTCAATAGTAAACATCTGGGAGGCATTTGCGGGTATCTCACCACACAGCAATTTCTTAAAGGAAGGAAGCCCAAGAATCCTAATCTTATCAAAGCCAAAAATGGAATTACAGGAGGGAGGAGCGCCAGGGTGGCAGAGACAGCGAGGAATGAAAAGAATGTAGGCTGTAGTGTTTTACTCAGAGACCATTTCCCTTTCTCACTAATCTCCAAACTCCTACATAAAGCAAGCACTCTACAAAACAAGCCCTCCAAGAATCTGCTACCAATGTGATGAATGCTTACCCCTTGTAGGGAGAAATTACTAATTTCCTAATTGACTCAAAATTGCTTCATCACTCCACGAGTGCTCATTTGAATGCAGTGAGACGACTAATTAAAATGCTCTCAGCAAACATCGACAGGCTTTTCCTTCAATTACTTGGAGCCAGAACACACTCAAATAAACAAGTGTACTTCTGCTGCCAATGAAAGTCCATTTGGTTCATGTCTCTGTATTGGAACTGAGCTGTGAGCTGAGAAGGGCATCTTGACCTTGGGGGTTCTTGCATGAACCTCATTTAATGTGCTCGAAGTACCCGCTGAAGCTAATCTCTGCCTCGTGGTCACGAGCTGCCCACAGACCATCTGATGCATATTGCACACAAAAATGGCAATTGCTCTCTCAAAACAGCAATATATAATCTGAATGTCTGGCGGTTTTCAGGGTGTAGTACAGGTTTTAAGATAAACAAACTTGTGTTTACAAGTTGCTAAAATGAGTGCTCCAAGAAGGGGGTTTCATGGCATCAAATATTTAAAAAAATATCCTGTGGCACCATTTATAATGATGTGTGTAGAATTATCCTAAATGTGAATGTTTTCGAAATGTTGAATGATTTATAAAATACACACAGACTACATTCTTTTGAATAGACTCGAAATGTTGGCATTAGTAGAATTGCATTGGCATGGTTTAAATCGTACTTATCTGATCATTATCAGTTTGTAGCAGTAAATGAAGAGATGTCACACCGATCACACATTCAGTATTGACTATTAATTTCCTGCAACTTAATTCAGAAAAAAAGAAAATTTTAATTATTGGACAAAAAAACTCCACTAGTAGTAACCTAGAATACTGTCTAACACTTGATGGCTGATCAGTCAAGTCCTCGTCGTCAGTTAGGAACTTAGGTATGCTCTTTGATACCAATCTCTCATTGAAAGCCACGTTTCTAGCATCTGTAAAACTGCATTCTACCATCTTAAAAGTATATCTAAATTACGGCACATGCTTTCAATGCAAAATGCTGAACAGTTAGTTCATGTGTTCATGACCTCAAGGCTAGATTATTGTAATGCTCTACTGGGTGGTTGCCCTGCTCACTTAATAAACAAACCTCAGCTGGTCCAAAACACATGCAGCTCGAGTTCTTACTAGAACCAGTAAGCATGACCATATTAGCCCGGTTCTGTCAACACTGCACTGGCTTTCTATTAAACATTGTATACATTGTATACATCTACGCCATGTGATTCCGCGTGTATGTCTACGCCGTGTGATTCCGTGTGTATGTCTACGCCGTGTGATTCCGTGTGAATGTAAATGGATTTATAAACATACTAAATTATGTTTTTAAAAAAATGCTGAATGTTTCTTGTGATGGGTAGGTTTCGGGGCAGGGGCAGTGTGTGTGTGTGTGTGATGGGTAGGTTTAGGGGTAGAGGCAGTGTAGGGGGATAGAATGAAACGGCGTTGATAAACACGCTAAAAAGCGATTATGCGTCTTGATAGCACGGCAAAATGGCATAGCGAATTGGCGTGTCATACATACGCCATTTCATGAGATCAGTCTGTCCCATAACACCTGATGTACTCATTACATCATAAAAAGAATGGCATCTGCACTAATGTTAGTCTCTCTGTTTATCCCAAGGTTAACTGCAGTCAGCCAGATCCGGGCCGTTTCCAGCTCAGATGGTGGACCTGCGCCTAGACACGCCCATCTCTGAAATGTCTACAGAGACTGTGTCAATTAGACCCCCCTGTAAATTGCCTCATCAACACTGCGTCCTCAATAAACCCGTCTCCGGCGTGATGACTCCAATTTTTCTAATATTCCGATCTAATATGACTTCTGATTTGTAATGTTGCCAGAATCAAAATCATACACTGTTTGTACGTTGGCCAGAGGAGAACTGGCACCCCGACTGAGTCTGGTTTCTCCCAAGGTTTTTTTCTCCATTATGTCACCAGATGGAGTTTTAGTTCCTTGCCACCATCGCGACTCTGTCGCCTTTTGGCTTGCTCAGTTGGGGATACTACGGCTGTACAGCCGAATCAAATTCTGTTGCATTATTTTCCTGTTTAACACTGTGAAGCTGCTTTGAAACAATCGGCATTATAAAAAGTGCTATAAAAATAAAGGTGACTTGACTTGACCTGACATTTTGTCCCCATAATGTCTCACACACACACACACACACACACACACACACACGTTTTATTGAGAAATTCCACATTTTTTATGTACAGATTGTATATTCTATCCCCTAACCCTACCCCTAAACATAAACCAGTGAGATGGTGGTCCAGTGGGTTAAACCATGGAACTGATAAGAAGAAGGTTGCTGGTTCGATCCCAGCGGTCACCACCAGTGTGTCCTTGAGCAAGGCACTTTACTTCATGTTGCTCCAGGGGGATTGTCCCTGTAATAAGGGCACTGTAAGTCGCTTTGGATAAAAGCGTCTGCCAAATGCATAAATGTAAATGTAAACCTCACAGAACACTTCACGAGTTCACACTTACATATAATTTATGGAGAGTAGTTTAAATGCGTATTTGGCGTGCTGTCCGGGGGGGCGGCTTCGAGCTCGGAATTTGGCCCGAACCCAGAGTACCCCCCGTGTATGTAAGTAGTTGATAAAATAAAAGTGTGGAGAAGGGGTGGTGGAGGGATGCTGGAAACTGTCAATGAATGGAGGCAAGACTGCTGCGTGTATATATACCTCTATTGTTGATTAGCTGAGTGCTCTCCACCTGTGTCAATTATCTGAACGTGCTCCTCCCGAACTTTGTTCATAAAACATCATTTCACGAGTTCACACTTACATATAATTTATGGAGAGTAGTTTAAATGCGTATTTGGCGTGCTGTCCGGGGGGAGGGCTTCGAGCTCGGAATTTGGCCCGAACCCAGAGTACCCCCCAAAAATGCTAAAGCATAGGACAGCCGCCTGGCTAAATACCCCCCAAGAAGTGCAGAGCTTGGCGGGCTGGCATTCAAGAAAGGGCCTGGTTGCTTGACCGGTAAGCCCCTGAGGGCGGTTGTGGCGCATCGTGCCGGGGGATTGCCTGCAAGAGAAACGGGAAAAGAGAAACATGGGAGAGACAACAATATTAAAAATATTATTAAAACATTTACTTGCTGCGTGGAAGCCTTCCACTCTGCGTGGAAACATCAACTCTTCGTACTACGTGGAAACTTTCCACTCTTTCGTACTACGTGGAAACTTTCCACTCTTTCGTGCTGCGTGGAAACTTTCCACTCTTTCGTGCTGCGTGGAAACTTTCCACTCTTTCGTGCTGCGTGGAAACTTTCCACTCTTTCGTGCTGCGTGGAAACTTTCCACTCTTTCGTGCTGCGTGGAAACTTTCCACTCTTTCGCGCTGCGTGGAAACTTTACACTCTTTCGTACTTTCCACTCTTTCGCGCTGCGTGGAAACTTTACACTCTTTCGCGCTGCGTGGAAACTTTCCACTCGTTCGTACTTTCCACTCTTTCGCGCTGCGTGGAAACTTTACACTCTTTCGTACTTTCCACTCTTTCGCGCTGCGTGGAACTTCCACTCTTTCGCGATGCGTGGAACTTCCACTCTTTCGCGCTGCGTGGAAACTTTCCACTCTTTCGTACTGCGTTGAAACTTTACACTCTTTCGCGCTGCGTGGAAACTTTACACTCTTTCCACTCTTTCGCGCTGCGTGGAAACTTTACACTCTTTCGTACTTTCCACTCTTTCGCGCTGCGTGGAACTTCCACTCTTTCGCGCTGCGTGGAACTTCCACTCTTTCGCGCTGCGTGGAACTTCCACTCTTTCGCGCTGCGTGGAACTTCCACTCTTTCGCGCTGCGTGCAACTTCTACTCTTTCACGCTGCGTGGAACTTCCACTCTTTCGCGCTGCGTGGAAACTTTCCACTTTTTCGCGCTATGTGGAACTTCTGCCCTTTCGTGCTGCGTGGAACTTCCGCTCTTCCGTACTGCGTGGAAACTTTCTACTCTTTCGTACTGCGTGGAACTTCCACTCTTTCATACTGCACGGAAACGTTCCACTCTTTCAAGCTGTAAGGAACTTCCCCTTGAGCTGCGTCCATGGAAACTTTCCATTTCTTACTGGAACCTGAGAACATAAAGGAGAAAGATAAGAGTGTTTGGTCGGGAGATTCTTACTGTGTACTAGTCAATATGGGTTTGTTGGGCTTTTTTGATGTGGAACCGATTGGTCCTGATATAGCTTTGGAAAGCGTCGGAGGACCATCTCCTGAGAGCTTGGATCTGCTGTTGGAAGAGGACTTTTTGAGCTGCTGAGGTTGCTGCCCCAATACAGAAGGAGTGGCTTGAAAAGTTCTTTGCTGGGACCCCTGATGGTTGGAGAACGGATTTGAGGTGTTTCTGGAACCAAAAGCGTGTCACAGTTTTGTTAGATTCATCTGAAACTGGGGTTCCAGGGGAGAACTTCTCCATTCAAAATTAAGCCAGAACTGACTGGTCAGTCATCTCGCCTTTAGTTAAAGCTTTTTTTACGATGCCGATTGGTTCAAAGCAGCTTCACAGTGTTAAACAGAAAATAATGCAGAATTTGATTCTGACTGAGATGATTAGATTGGCGATGAGAGGTTGAAAATGTAGATGAAATCCAAGCATCTAAGGAAACTAGAAAAGCTAGGAGGACATGGCGTTGAGTGTTCGGGCGGTATTGAGGGGCTGGTAGTCTGTGCGGAGGGTGTCAATACCTTTGAGGATACCAGCGTTATAGGTTGTCTAGTGTCGGGACGGGTGGGCTGGGATCTTTGAATCCCTTTGATCAGAGAGAGGTTGGTGAATTGTTTATCTCGGGGGAGGAATTGCCGTACATCAATTGTGGAAAAACTGGATGCAGCTCAAGTAACCTTTGATGTATTAAGGTAGAAAATAAATGAGGTGATTGAAAGGAGAGAAAAATCAGGGAACGGTATGTTTATAAGAGAAGTAAAATGCTTTAAACATCTCCAGGCCGTCATGTAGGATTGAGGTTTCTGGGAAAGAACATCACTGCTTTGGCAGTGGAGAAAATTAGCCAGAGAAACTGAGCTCTTGTGAGAGCAGAGGGGTCAGCACTGCTGTAGCAGTGGAGAAAATTAGCCGGAGAACCTGAGGGAGCAGAGAAAATGGCACTGCTGATGCAGTGGAGAAAATTAGCCGGAGAAACTGAGCTCCTGTGGGAGCAGAGGGAACAGCACTGCTGTAGTAGGAGAAATTAGCCCGATTAAACGAAGCTCCTGTGGGAGCCAAGGGAACAGCACTGCTTTGGCAGTGGAGAAAATTAGCCAGAGAAACGAAGCTCCTGTGGGAGCAGAGGGAACAGCACTGCTGTAGTAGGAGAAATTAGCCAGAGAAACGAAGCTCCTGTGGGAGCCGAGGGAACAGCACTGCTGTAGTAGGAGAAAATTAGCCAGAGAAACGAAGCTCCTGTGGGAGCCGAGGGAACAGCTCTGCTGTAGTAGGAGAAAATTAGACGGAGAAACGAAGCTCCTGTGGGAGCCGAGGGAACAGCACTGCTGTAGTAGGAGAAAATTAGCCGGAGAAACGAAGCTCCTGTGGGAGCCGAGGGAACAGCACTGCTGTAGAAGGAGAAAATTAGACGGAGAAACAAAGCTCCTGTGGGAGCCGAGGGAACAGCACTGCTGTAGTAGGAGAAAATTAGCCGGAGAAACGAAGCTCATGTGGGAGCCGAGGGAACAGCACTGCTGTAGTAGGAGAAAATTAGCCAGAGAAACGAAGCTCATGTGGGAGCCGAGGGAACAGCACTGCTGTAGTAGGAGAAAATTAGCTAGAGAAACAAAGCTCATGTGGGAGCCGAGGGAACAGCACTGCTGTAGTAGGAGAAAATTAGCCAGAGAAACGAAGCTCCTGTGGGAGCCGAGGGAACAGCACTGCTGTAGTAGGAGAAAATTAGCCAGAGAAACTCAGCTCCTGTGGGAGCAGAGGGAACAGCACTGCTGTAGTAGGAGAAAATTAGAAGACGTTGTTCCGACCAAAACAATACGGCTGTATTCCGCTGAGGGGATGTGCAAGTGTGGGAAGACTGCTTGTGTGCGTCCCCACAGCCGGAATCCCCTGCTGGCGATTGGAGAGGAGCTTGAGGGTGACAAGCCATGGGAGCGTCGAACACCACCAAGCACGCTCTCTTGGGACCAAGATATATTGGAAACTGCTCTTTTATTGAGAATTTGGAGGGTTCCACTCAAGCCCGACCTTTTCGGCGGCCCGGGAAAGCATAGCCGTCAACTCCGGGTCCTACTCGACCGTTGCCACTCTCCCAGAGGGAGGCAGTACAGCCGAATCTTCATCCTCAGGTAATCCTCAGGTCACCCCGGCCATCCGTCGAAGTAGGTATATTCTGCGGTGCAGGAATAGCACTAGATCGAGGTATGGGTAGGGGGACTCTGCCTTCCCGAAGGTAGGTGAGTCTTGACGAACTATCCGCAAATGCCCAGACACGTGATGCAGCGATTGTGACCATCAGCAGGCGATAGGGAACGACCGCATCCAGAAACGCACGGGCGGAATGACATCTTGAAAAAGACGCAGTGTCACACCCATGTACTCTTTTGTGAGGAAACGCTCTTAGTGCTGAAGCACCCAGGGATAACCGCGGCAGAACACAGGGAAAAGGTGCAGCCTGTGTCTGCACTCACTGTATGGAACGCCCTCACCGAACCAACTCAGAAATTTTTGGTTGCTGTGAGAACAGCAGTTTTTGCTGCATGCAGCGGAGAGCATGCGGTCTCGCAGTTCCGTGCCGTCTCGCCAACACGAGCGTCCTCACGTCCTCCTCTCTCTCTCTGCTGATAAGCGAAATTCTCTTTTGAAGAATTGCGTCTGTTCTTCGAATTAAACGCCAGTTCGGCTCTGAAGTGAATAACAACTGCGTGTTGTTCTCGCTTCCTGTTTATACCCGCAGTGCGGGGTGGAGCGCGAGATGCAAACCTCGCACGCCAATGGCCCATTGGCCTGTTCTCCATATCTCAAAGCTGATAGGGGCTCTCTGAAGTGATCCCAATTCGTCGGTACGTCCGACGTACGTCGAACGTGACCGACTGAAAGGGAACAGATATACTAGCAGGTTACATAAATCAGACTCTATGCAATCTGACTCCACTGTTGCATGACGTCCACATACGTGGACAGTTAATTTATGGTGTATAAAAACTACATTTTAATCAAAATTTTTGTTTATAAAATACTAGCATATTCATCATACTTTACAGTACATACTAATATTTTTTTAGCTCAATTGACCTCATTGTATAAAAATAATTCTCACATTCCTGGGGTATTTGGCACATGGCTATCGCTGTCATTCATCTTGGATTAATTATGTCATCAAGCAATGAATATTTGGAATACAAGACTGTGGCCACTCACTGCATGAAAAGTGGGATTTTCGTCAGTATGTGGCACTGTAGATTGCCGTGGAACTTCAGGTTTACGACTGTGCACGGCAATTTGCAGGCAACACCGAAAACTGCCGTAAATTGTCGGAAATTTATGTGGGCCTTGCTTGGCAGATTGTCCCCCCATGACCCCCCCCTCCCCTTAATTCTAGGGGAGGCTTTAACATGTAAATTAACATGCTGTGAGCTACACAAATGCAAATCAGAGTAGCAGCAGGGGGAGTTTTATCTAGGTTCTGAATTTTTAAAACTAAAACATTTTAAGTTAAATGTACTCGTTTTAGTTCACATTACTAAATTTTTAGGGCAACCAGTTGGCTCCAATTTTTTAAGTAGATTCAACTTGTCCGGGCTAACAGTGTAGATTAATTACTCTGTATGTCATTAGCAATAACCAATGTTATGTAAAAAAAAAAAATACACACAAAATAATTTATTTCAAAAATTTGAAAAAAAAAAGAGTTTTAATCAGGCTCAAAATGTGCATTCTATGCAAATAACATCAAACAACATTTTATGGCTTTCCATAATTGTGCAATTACATCACAGTTTCCTAGAGCTCAAATACTGTGCATAGTGTGGCTAATTGGTGCATAGTGTGGTGGATAAATCCAATAATTTTTTCTCCCAAACTCCCAAACTGAAATAGCGCTTTCTGTGGTCAAAATACTGTGTATGACACAGTTCAGTGTTGCAATGTTCACAGAAGCACCGAGGTCGTTTCTTCAGTCTTGGGACTTCCATCTTTCAACTGACAGCACACCGTGTTGATATCACACAGAGTTTCATATGCACACCGCGCTTGTTAATATCATAGGTATGCGAGCACGTCTCGCGAGATATTCCTTATAACAATGACCTCGCGTGTGATTGGAGGAGCCCGACGAGCTTCTCGCCCTCGTCCAATCACGTGCAAGGTCATGGTCATGACGCGTACAAGACGTGAAGACAAGCTTTAAACAGACGTGTTTAAACTTTTTTTTTTTTTTTTTACATTTCCTGTGTTTTTGCTGCTTTGCTTTTTCGTGATCAACAATGACAGGACGCCGCCTCGCCTTCAGCTCCCCTTCAACTCCTCTGCATGGACGCGACCAACTTTTTCGACTAATTTTCAGGAGGCTGTCTGGCGTCTTCACAACTCTGAGGCAAACTGCAGGCACTATGAACCAGAGCATGGGTAATGTAACGTTACGATTGAAAGAATATACTTTTATTCAGCTGTATAAGGAAATGGATGCGTTAATAGATCCGAGCTTAAAACTGCACATTTTGTTTTCACAGACTATCCTCGCCTCATAACGAAGCCGTGACCTCTTATTTGCTTGGAGCGATTTCTGCGAGTCCAGATTTAACCGCTGATCATGACGACATTGTGTGTAAGTATAACTTCTAATGTTTTTCTCATTCCTTGTTTAATTTTACCGTGACTGTTTTTATTAATACCAGTCTCATGTAATTGTTTTCCAGCTGCCTGTAAGACGTATTATGAATCGATACGCCGCAGCGTCAGATACAAACAACCTGAACTTGCATCGCAGGCGGAGTTTAGCTCGGAGTCGATCAAGAAGTAAAAGGGTAATATTTATTATATTAGATCCGTTTTTTGTCAATGTGAGTATTTTTCAGGTTGCTTATTGTCTTTATGGATTGTATTACAGTTACTGGAAGCGAGACAAAGTGTGCTGGCTGAGGATGAGACGGACATTTGGAAGTGCGCGACCATTGACCTCATGTCTGATGAGGAAGACGGCATTGTTGACGGGGTGTCTGGATGGATTGTGTGACCACCGCCCTCTCGCAGCCTGGAGCTCTCCGAACTCTGTGCCACCTTGCAATCCAGATTAGAGGCGATACCGAAATACAGGGCAACTCACCATATACGCCTGTGTTCCCCGAATGTGTTGGGCACTTCTTTTTGACGTTTTTGGAGGACAACATAAGAGACATTACTGCTGCACTGTACATAGTTGTGTGTTTGACAATAAAGCTCTTTCTTTGAATAAACAGCTGTGTGTTTATAAATGAAGCTCTGTCTTTGAATAAACGGCACGGTCCGGGCAAATTTTCCCATATATTCCTTTATGGTATGAATAGTGTACTTCATAGCGCAATAACATTAATATAAAAATAATAAATTATTACAACATAAATTATATATTTATTATTATTATTATTGGGGTTTACATTTATAATGAGCCAGGGTGACCAATAATGATTGGTTTGCAGTGATCTGCCAACCAATCACGAGGGATTTTTCTTGTTTAAAAGTAGTGGCTTCAGCCAATACTGAGTGAGTCAATTCAAGTCAGGCCGTTGACTCTCTGGTTTCGCTGCTATTCATATGCTAATTAGAGGCGTCGCACCTCCGCGGTCTCTCCACGGAGGGCTCTCCACCTACATCATGGTTCGTTTACGACAATTTGTGGCACAGACGAACGCAATGTTCGCTGCCTCTAAATTGTCGAAAACTGCCGAAAATTAGGGAGATTTCCGGGCGTCTACAGGCGTTTACGGGGTTGAAAATCCCACTTTTCATGCAGTGACTGTTACAATATTGCTGGAAATCTACTGACACTGCCCTCAAGTGATTTGGAGATAATTACCATGATAAATTAACCCTAAATGGAGTTAAATTAACTGTCCACAAATGTGGACACCATGCAAAAAATGTGGGATGTTTATATACACAGATGAAGTGTGGAAGCTTTAATTATGTAGAGGAGGTGGAGGGGCTATCAGACTCTGATGTTGAATGACAAAAAATAACCTTATAAAATGCGTATACTGCACGGTTGAGTACATAATGCATAAGTAAAGGTGTGTAAGTGGATAGTGTGTAGTGCGTCATCCACCCACCCACCCATAAATGTGATGTAAAAATGAACTGTGACATGGTTTATATGTCAGTCAGATGGTTTCTTCCTTTTATAGTTCTTGTCCAGAACTAGCTACAGTGTAGTCGCTTGTCAAATGTCTTGTTATGCGATACTCCAGGGAAGCAGACAGCACTCTCACTGCAAATGTGATCAAGTAATGGATCTTGAAAAAAGCAAATATTGTAAGTGGCGAACCATCTGAATGCCATATGACAGTATCTTCAGCTCATGTTCTTTCAGTGCATCGAGTTGAATAGCTTAGAAAAGAAGCAGCTGTTGGCAAAGAAAACAGTCAGCAGTTCCCGAGTGCCTAGACCCCGATGTCTCATTACAATGAGAATACATTTCACATTTTCTCTCTTATGAAAAGGAATCCAGCAAAATTACTCTTTAAAATGTGATGCATCATGATTACATACTGTTTACAAATGAATGAAAGTTGCATTGCAAGACAATAATAACAATTATAAAGTTTTTTTTAGAAGAAACTGGAGAAAAAAAAAATATGTTGAGGATTGACCTGCTTAGCTGAAAAAGATTAACATTTAAATACTCCTCCCAAAAATTTTGTGTAACACAGGTCTGAACTGAGCTGTTAATAAATAAATAAATATAATTTATAATAATTATATTTTCATTCAAAATGCTGAATATGTTCTCAACGTTGTTCTGCTGTGCTATTAATATTTAGAATAATCAAAATAATTTTGGTTATTAAAGTGTGCTGCATGTTTAAAGCCATGCGCGTGTATGACGTCACTGAGATGAGACGGAACGATTGTAGAGAGAGAGCACGAGCTTCGCAGATCGCGGGTGTTATCAGAGCAGACAAAAAGTGTGATGATTGATGATTGTGAAGTGGATGATTGCCGATTGTGAGAGCTGTTGAATCAGATGTTGTGGATTGTTTCTGTGTTGAAATCCCCTGGATTTGGTCAGGTTTTTTTGAGAGTCTGGAATGAGCTGTGATCCTGAGATGGCGAGCCACCCAGTTTGAGAGCCCTGAAAGGGATTAGAAGAACGTCCTTGATTCATCAAGTGATCAGTGCCTTTATCTACTGTCACAAGTGGAATTCACTCAGCCTTATTGGTATTTCTCATCGACTACCTCAACATTGCATTGAACTGATTATTGCACTATACGCTTACACTACAGACATTTGCACAATTACACCAAGAGACACTTGTTCCATGGACTGAGAACTGTTCATCTACAGTGAAGTACTGTTAATTTTTGTTATTTTCATTTAAATTGTTATTTTTCCTGGAGTAATGTTTACTGAAATTGTATTTTCTTTTGGGGGTTAAAGATTCAGATTCAAATAAGGTGATAAAAAAAGCTCCAAAGAAAATTAGAAGTTAGACAGAGACAGCAAACTAAAATAGAAATTTAAATAAATCGAAACCTATTTAAAAATACTATTTAAATACCAAAGTAAACAAATATAATACAAATATATATAACTAGATAACAAACTACAAAAGAGCTCAAAACCTACATTTCTTAACGGAAAGAGACCATTTTCATTGGTGGCTATACCTTTGTTTGTTTATTGTCATTTACTTTATTTACATTCATTCAATTTCCTGAAAAAAGTAAAGAATCATTTTCATAAAGTCATTTTCCTGGTCTGTCTGGTTTCTGTGTTGTGTGACTTAGCTAATTTATTGCCCTCTGTAGCGAACCTAGTATTCTGGTCCATAAAGAAAGAGTAGCTACAGCGCATCACTAGCGCTACCTGTTACAGTAAGTGGCGAGCCAGCCAGGAGGGCATTGTAATAAATAAATTTTCAGGAACTTTACAGACACAAGAGACCAGGAGAATAACTTAAAATTTGAAGTGGTGCAAATAGTGTCAACATGGAAGTGGTTGAGCTTGAGAACATCGTAATTGAAAACTCAGTGATAATTAGTGGACTGACAAACACAGAACTTGATGAAGATCTGACTGATTTCCTAAACAAGTATGGATGTGTACATAGACACATTCGCATAGACGATCCCAAATCGCCTTACCATGGGGATGTCATAGTAGAGTACAGCAGTTGTTCTGCATTAGTGACTCTCAAACCCCTGTTGCCTTACACTTTCAAGAGCCTGCACAATGTTGCTTACCACATAAGACTTCTGTCA
This sequence comes from Gobio gobio, assembly GCF_949357685.1. Lineage (NCBI taxonomy): Eukaryota > Metazoa > Chordata > Actinopteri > Cypriniformes > Gobionidae > Gobio > Gobio gobio. The sequence continues at coordinate 29,810,810 of NC_137105.1, read as the reverse complement.
AGTGTCTATACGTCAGCAGTAACTGAACATGCTACAATCCATTACTTTGCTGAACTGAAGAGAATAGCAAAGCTCAGTGGCAGAACTTTTGACGATCTCTTGAAAGAGCAGCTTCTCTCATCTGCTGCCTCCGTTGCTGATAATCTGACTGACGCAAATGATCTTGAGTCATCCCAGAATACTGATTCTTCTCCATCTGACATTCCTTCTCCACCTAAAGAAACTGTGTATTCAAAAGGAGGACGAAACTCTGATTCAGCCCACAGAGTGACTGCAGAAAACCTTGCATCCACACTTGAGGCAAAGGATGTGAACCCACCTGAAGTCCAAAGAATGATTGTGGAGCACATTGTGAGAAGTGATGGAGTTTCACCCTCTAGTGCATCATTCAGGCTAAGAGTATTTTCAGGCAAAGTTCCTCGTCCTACGGGCGAAGTTGATTACGACACCTGGCGGAACAGTGTGGAGTTAATTCTTCAAGACCCTTCACTTTCTGACTTGCACCGTTCCAGGAAGATCTTAGACAGCCTGCTGCCACCAGCTTCAGAAATTGTCAAGCAGTTAGGTGCAAAAGCCTTACCCGCTGCTTATCTTGATATCTTGGACTCTGCTTTTGATACCGTGGAGGACGGTGATGACCTTTTTGCAAAATTTCTGAATATGCTGCAAAACTCAGGGGAAAAGCCTTCCTTGTACTTACAACGGTTGCACACTCACCTTCTCAAAGTGATGAAAAGAGGCGGTATTCCTGCTGATGAAGCTGACCGACAACTTCTGAAACAATTCTGTCGGGGTTGTTGGGATGACCCACTAATAGCAAATCTTCAGCTTGAACATAAAAGGAACAGACCACCCCCATTCCCTGAGCTACTCCTACAGTTGCGCAGTGAGGAGAACAAACACTTCACTAAAGAAAGCCGCATGAGACAGCACCTAGGCGTACAGAGACAAAGAGCTGGTTCCCATATTGTCACCGCTAACCCTCTTGATCTAAGCCAAAATGAACTGTCAGAAGGGACTGAGGTTGCTGAGTTAAAAAGACAAGTTGCCAAGCTCCAGAGCCAGCTTGCTAAGCAAAAGAATAAGCAGACAGGACAAAATGTGTTGCCGTCAAACGATGCTGTCCTTGAGCTCAAGCAACAAGTCACCGAGCTCCAGAGTCAGATGACAAAGCTCAGAGTACAAAAGAACCCAGAGTCAAACAGCAATTCAAGCAAAATGAAGCAAACAAACACGCATGTTCGCAGAGACCCTCCTACAGCTGACTATAGGCAACCTCACAGGCCTAAGCCAGGCTATTGTTTTCAATGTGGTGAAGATGGGCATGTTGCTTCAATTTGCGAAAATGATCCAAACCCATCCCTTGTTACCGATAAGAGAAAGCAGTTGAAAGAGCGACAAGCCCTTTGGGATAGTCAGTATGGTCCAAGTGCCTCAGGAACTTTAAACGCCGCCCAGCCCTTGTAGTGAGACGTACAAGGGCTGTCACTTGTCAAACCAGTCTCAAGAAGTCAGCGAATATGAGCAATTTGAAGTCCCATGGAAAACAACGTCCAGTTGGCCTCCCCAAAGGATTAATCGGCACAAAATGCACTGCTCAAGTGAACATTGAGGGAAAACCTTGTTCTTGTCTACTTGACACAGGGTCTCAAGTGACTACCATTTCCCAGTCTTTTTATGAGCAAAATATGCCCGGATTAAGCATAACTTCCTTGGATGACCTGCTGGAAATAGAAGCAGCAAATGGTCAATCAGTACCTTATCTGGGGTTTGTTGAGGTGAAAATTGCATTCCCCAGAGACTTCCTTGGGTCCGACGTTGAAGTGTCGACTCTAGCTTTGGTTATCCCAGAGACTGGTGGCACTGCCCAGCCAAAGGTACTAATAGGTACAAACACTTTGGATCTTGCATATGACATGCACCTTGAAGCCAATGATTCAGTTTGTCAAGCTGTTCCATTTGGCTATAGAGCTGTGATTCAGACCATCGAATACAGACGCCAGCAGAAAGTAAACAGTAGCATAGGAATCGTTAGGCTCCCTGATGTTACTCCTACTGTTGTTCCTGCGGGTCAAAATGTTGTTCTTGAAGGACTGGTGAGTGTAAGAGGACAAGTAGCAGAAAAATGGGCTGTGATGGAGCCTCCTTCATGTTCACCCTTCCCTGGAGGATTGCTAGTTGCCAGTTGTTTACTCAACCTACCTCAGCATCCATCACGTAAAGTTCCAGTGGTGTTAAAGAACGAAACAGAGCATGACATTATCATCCCTGGCAAAAGTGTTATTGCAGACATTCATGCTTTGCAAAAGGTGATGTCGCACAATGTCGTGCAGTCTGATTGTTCAGTGTCAAGTGTCCACGCAAAACCCATCAAAGATCTCTGCTTTGACTTCGGTGATTCCAGTTTGCCAGACGAATGGAGGAAGAGAATCACGCAAAAGCTGTGCACCATGCCTGAAGTCTTTGCATTGCATGACATGGATGTTGGACAAACAAACAAAGTGAAACACGCCATCAAGTTACATGATGAAACCCCCTTCAGGCATAGAGCAAGACCCATCCATCCCAACGATCTTGAAGCTGTTCGCAGACATCTAGAAGAACTGCTCGATGCCGGTATCATCCGTGAATCTGAGTCATCCTTCTCTTCCCCTATGGTTGTAGTCAGGAAGAAGAATGGCGACATAAGACTATGCATTGACTACCGCAAGTTGAACACACAGACCATCAAGGATGCATATGCCTTACCCAACTTGGAGGAAACCTTTTCAGCACTTCGAGGTTCAAAATGGTTCTCAGTACTCGATCTCAAATCTGGGTACTACCAGATTGAACTAGAAGAGAAAGACAAACCCAAGACCGCTTTTGTGTGCCCACTAGGATTTTGGGAGTTCAATAGGATGCCCCAAGGTATCACTAATGCTCCCAGCACATTCCAAAGGCTGATGGAAAAGTGTATGGGTGACATCAACCTCTCAGAAGTCCTAGTGTTTTTGGATGATCTGATTGTCTTCTCAGATACTCTAGAAGAGCACGAAAGACGCCTTCTTCATGTTTTGGGACGCTCGAAAGACTATGGATTAAAGCTTTCATTGGAGAAGTGCAAGTTTTTCCAGACATCAGTGAAATATCTCGGTCACATCGTCTCAGAAAACGGTGTGGAGACGGATCCCCAAAAGATAGAAGCCATTAAGACCTGGCCAAGTCCAAGGAACCTGAAAGAGTTGCGTTCCTTCCTGGGGTTCTCCGGTTATTACCGGCGATTTATCAAGGACTATTCGAAAGTAGTGAAGCCCTTGAATGAAATAACTGTGGGATATCCTCCTCTTCAGAGAAGTTGCAAGTCGAGAAATAAGGAAAAGACCTACCTTGACCCTAAAGTGCCTTTTGAAGGGCGATGGACAGCTGACTGCCAGCAAGCATTCAAAACACTTGTCTCAAAACTTACCGAAGCACCAGTGTTAGGATTTGCAGATCCTGGGTTGCCGTATGTGCTGCATACAGACGCAAGCACTACTGGACTAGGTGCAGCGCTCTATCAGGAGCAAGAGGGAGTGCTACGAGTGATTGCATATGCTAGTCGAGGGTTGTCAAAGAGCGAGGCCCGATATCCTGCCCACAAGCTGGAATTCCTAGCCCTGAAGTGGGCAGTTACAGAAAAGTTTTGCGACTACCTTTATGGGAGCAGTTTCAAGGTGATCACAGACAGCAACCCCCTTACTTATGTCTTAACTTCAGCCAAGTTGGACGCAACCAGCTATAGGTGGTTGTCTGCCTTGTCCACCTTCTCCTTTACTCTCCAGTATCGTCCTGGCAAGAGCAATCTTGACGCAGATGCACTTTCAAGACGGCCTCATGGTGATCTGGTGAATGATTTAACATCTCAAAAGGAGCAAGATCGTATACGACAGTTCACCTTGTACCACTCACCTGAAACAGTAAATCCCACCTTGGTTTCCACTGATGTAATCCAAGCAATCTGTGACAAGCATTCCTTATGTCAAGCAGGCGACAGCAGTTGTATCACTCTTGTTGAGTCACTCTCTATGTGCCCAGCAGCGATTCCAGACGATTACGAGCAGATGGAAGGATCTTCAGTTGTTCCCTGTATGTCAGAACAAGAGTTAAAAGAAAAACAGAGAGATGATCCAGCCATGCGAGAAGTAATTCTTCAATTAGAATCAGGATATACTGTCCTACCTGCACTGAGACGTGAGCTTCCAGAACTTCCTTTCCTGTTGAGAGAATGGAGAAAACTTGAGTTAAAGAATGGCGTCCTCTATCGCAAAAGAACTGTTGGAGACTGCACAATTTACCAACTCGTCCTCCCACCTGACTTAAGAGCCATGACCATGGAGAGTCTGCATGACAACATGGGTCACATGGGAATAGAACGGACCCTTGATCTCATCCGATCCCGATTTTATTGGCCCAGGATGGCCACTGATGTTGAAAACAGAGTAAAGACCTGCAGCCGCTGTGTGTGTAGAAAGGCCTTGCCGGAAAGAGCCGCTCCTCTAGTGAACATTCAAGTCACCCGGCCACTAGAGTTAGTGTGTATGGACTTTTTGTCATTGGAACCCGACCGTAGCAACACCAAAGATATCTTGGTGATAACAGACTTCTTCACCAAGTATGCGGTCGCAATTCCCACCCCAAACCAAAAAGCTAGAACAGTTGCTAAGACTCTGTGGGAACACTTTATAGTTCATTATGGTGTGCCGGAAAAGCTCCACAGTGACCAAGGAACTGACTTTGAGTCCAAAACAATCAAAGAACTCTGTGAAATCGCTGGCATCAAAAAGGTCAGAACTACACCTTACCATCCTAGAGGGAACCCGGTCGAGCGCTTCAACCGCACGCTGCTAGGAATGCTTGGTACTTTGAAAACTCAAGAGAAGACATGTTGGAAAGACTTTGTGAAACCACTCGTGCATGCTTATAATTGTACGAAACACGAGACTACAGGATTCACACCATACGAGCTTATGTTCGGACGACAACCAAGATTGCCAGTAGACTTGATCTTCAACACCACAGTGAATAATGACAGTCCCAAGTTTCATTCACAGTATGTACAGTCATTGAAAACCCACCTTCAGGAAAGCTACAAACTAGCTCAGAAGAATGCAGCCAAAACTGCGGAAAGAAACAAAGTCCGTTTTGACCGCAGAGTGACTGAGTCAGCTCTTGAGGAAGGTGACCGTGTGCTGGTCAGAAATGTGAGGGTACGCGGGAAACATAAACTGGCTGACAGGTGGGATCCTGTGATACATATTGTTGTGGGTCGTGCTGGTGAATTACCTGTCTACACGGTAAGACCAGAGAGACAAGAAGGTCCCCTACGAACGCTACACAGAGACTTGTTGTTACCCTGCGGGTTCCTATCTCCGCTTACAGAAGAGGAAAATGATGTGACAAGACCTCAGAGAAAACGGGTAACCAGACAAAGCAGAGATGAGGAAACTGATGAACATCCAGAGAGCTACCAAAGCTCTGACGAGGATGACTATGTACCCCAAATCTCTGAAATTCCAGCTATTACCACAGAGAGGTTCATCCGGGAATATAATGTTGTTAAAGAACCCGAAGACATTCCTCTTAACTCTGATCCTGAAATTCAAATTCCACGTGACTCAACATCTGTCTCAAATGATGATTCAAAGATTGTGAATGCAAGAGATGTGCCCATAAGAAATGATCCATCCGAAGAAGTGTACTTACCTGGTACTAAAAACTCAATTGATACCCAGTGCTTACCTGAAGCTGAATCTTCATCCTGTGATGCAGAACCTGTAAGGGAAAACCTGAAAGAAAGAAATCACTTACCTCAAGTAGAACAGCAGACACTGGATGTACCTGGTGGAAACAAAAGGGAAAAGGACAATGAAACACATGCTGTGCAAATTGAGGAAACTGTGCCTGATGCTCTATTACGGAGGAGCAGATTGGAGTCATCTGAACCTGAGGAGGAAACGGATCAAGAGGAGAGTGAGGATGAAAGTCATCTAAGGAAATCTAAAAGAGTGAAGCAGAAGTCAAAAAGACTGACTTACCCAGAGTTGGGAAACCCAATGATATCAATCATTCAATCATTGCTGCAGGGGCTGAACACTGCTTTTGTCGAGTCACTTGCAGAACAACCTAGATCAATTAGACACTCCAAACCCTAAAACCTTAGGTTACAGCCATGCAATGGGACTTGCATAGACTTAAGGGGGGAGGGTGTAACACAGGTCTGAACTGAGCTGTTAATAAATAAATAAATATAATTTATAATAATTATATTTTCATTCAAAATGCTGAATATGTTCTCAACGTTGTTCTGCTGTGCTATTAATATTTAGAATAATCAAAATAATTTTGGTTATTAAAGTGTGCTGCATGTTTAAAGCCATGCGCGTGTATGACGTCACTGAGATGAGACGGAACGATTGTAGAGAGAGAGCACGAGCTTCGCAGATCGCGGGTGTTATCAGAGCAGACAAAAAGTGTGATGATTGATGATTGTGAAGTGGATGATTGCCGATTGTGAGAGCTGTTGAATCAGATGTTGTGGATTGTTTCTGTGTTGAAATCCCCTGGATTTGGTCAGGTTGTTTTGAGAGTCTGGAATGAGCTGTGATCCTGAGATGGCGAGCCACCCAGTTTGAGATTCACTCAGCCTTATTGGTATTTCTCATCGACTACCTCAACATTGCATTGAACTGATTATTGCACTATACGCTTACACTACAGACATTTGCACAATTACACCAAGAGACACTTGTTCCATGGACTGAGAACTGTTCATCTACAGTGAAGTACTGTTAATTTTTGTTATTTTCATTTAAATTGTTATTTTTCCTGGAGTAATGTTTACTGAAATTGTATTTTCTTTTGGGGGTTAAAGATTCAGATTCAAATAAGGTGATAAAAAAAGCTCCAAAGAAAATTAGAAGTTAGACAGAGACAGCAAACTAAAATAGAAATTTAAATAAATCGAAACCTATTTAAAAATACTATTTAAATACCAAAGTAAACAAATATAATACAAATATATATAACTAGATAACAAACTACAAAAGAGCTCAAAACCTACATTTCTTAACGGAAAGAGACCATTTTCATTGGTGGCTATACCTTTATTTGTTTATTGTCATTTACTTTATTTACATTCATTCAATTTCCTGAAAAAAGTAAAGAATCATTTTCATAAAGTCATTTTCCTGGTCTGTCTGGTTTCTGTGTTGTGTGACTTAGCTAATTTATTGCCCTCTGTAGCGAACCTAGTATTCTGGTCCATAAAGAAAGAGTAGCTACAGCGCATCACTAGCGCTACCTGTTACATTTGCATCTGAAAAGGAAACTCCTACAAATGCACAATAAAGTCAGCCGCAAAAATAACTGTGTCCACGCCCCTTTTCAGTGCTAATTTTTCACTGCATGTCTTTAGTAAATTCTGACAGTAGTGCTGGCACGAGCTGTTAGTAAATCTGGCCCTTTGTCTTTGAATGATCTTCAAAAAGTGACTAATGCTTTTATCTCTTTATCTCACATTGCCTGGAACATTCATCCCACCCTCATTTTTCACTGAATTCCCATAAGGTTCTCTGCAGTGGACACCCATTGTTTTCCTGGGAGCCCACTTGTGACTTGTGAAGGAATAGCATGTTTTGCATCAAAGAAACTATACATTGCATGACCTTTGCAAAGCTACAGTTTGAGCATGAATATTCATTCAAAGCACTATTAGTTTAGTTCAATTGCAGAAATCATAACTACAATAGATGCAGTCATTAGCTAGCAAAAGCCTGTTTCAATAGTTACAGCACTGGAAAGTGAATATTTTAAACTAATATTTGATATAGTTATGCATTCAATATTTAAAGTTCACTGACAATATTTTGATCGTGTTACCCACAGTGAAAAACTGAAATAGAATTTGTTCAGTTCTTAAACTAACCAAAATGTTTTAGAGGAAAACATGATCTCTCAAGTACTGCATCACCAGTGAATGCTAATACCTCCTCTGAATTTCACAGAATATAATATGTTTTTGAAGAGAATTTGGAGATCAAGTAATGGTTTCCAACAGAATACACTACTAATTATGTTTTTACACACACTACTGGTTTGTTCAGTAAGGAAATGCGGAATTTAAGTTTCTGTCCCTTTTGTTTTTTCCCTCTCGTTTTAGCTCAGAATTGATGTTGACTAGTCTGTCATCACATCTGCTGTCTCAGCTATTTTATGTAATGTCAACGGACTTTGCCCTAAAACTTATGCATACAGATACCCATGGTGTCTATATGCATGCTACCCTAAGGCTGCTCTGTACTTGGAAAATAAGCTGATTTTCATAAACAGTGTTTTCACTGACCACCCGGAAACATGCAGGATGAACGGAAGCTGCCATCATTGTTCACTGGCGCTTAAAGGCAATGTAGGCTATTTGTTCCAGAAACATTTTTGTTATGCTGGTTGAAAGTCTCTTCTCATCCACATAGCAATCACTAAGTTAAGTGGACTAAATGTATTTATATGTATATATACACCGATCAGGCATATCAGGCATAACATTATTAAGGTGAAGTGAATAACACTGATTGTCTCTTTATCACAGCACCTGTTAATGGGTGGGATATATTAGGCAGCAAGTGAACATTTCGTCCTCAAAGTTGATATTTTAGAAGAAGGAAAAATAGACAAGCATAAGGATTTGAACGAGTTTGACAAGGGACAAATTGTGATGGCTAGAAGACTGGGTTAGAGCATCTCCAAAACTGCAGCTCTTGTGGGGTGTTCCTGTTTGCAGTGGTCAGTATGTATCAAAAGCGGTCCAAGGAAGGAACAGCGGTGAACTGGCGACAGGGTCATGGGTGGCCAAGGCTCATTGACACATGTGGGGAGCGAAGGCTGGCCCGTGTGGTCCGATCAAACAGACCAACTACTGTAGCTCAAATTGCTCAAGAATTTAATGCTGGTTCTGATAGAAAGGTGTCAGAATACACAGTGCATCACAGTTTGTTGTGTTTGGTGCTGCATAGCTGCAGACCAGTCAGGGTCAACAGTGGGCATGTGAGCATCAGAACTGGACCACGGAGCAATGAAGAAGATGGCCTGGTTTGATGAATCACGTTTTCTCTTACATCACATGGCTGGTCAGGTGCATGTGTGTCACTTACCTGGGGAACACATGGCAACAGGAAGCACTATGGGAAGAAGGGAAACTGGCAGAGGCAGTGTGATGCTTTGGGCAAAGTACTGCTGGGAAACCTTGGGTCCTGCCATCAATGTGGATGTTACTTTGACGTGTACCACCTACCTAAGCATTGTTGCAGACCATGTACACCCTTTCATGAAAACGGTGTTCCCTGGTGGCTGTGGCCTCTTTCAGAAGGATAAAGCACCCTGCCAAAAAGCAAAAAGGATTCAGGAATGGTTTAAGGAGCACAACAATGAGTTTGAGGTGTTGACTTGGTCTCCAAATTCCCCAGATCTCAATCTAATCAAGAATCTGTGGGATGGGATGTGTTGAACAAACAAGTCAGATCCATGGAGACCCCATTTTGCAATTTACAGGACTTAAAGGATCTGGTGCTAACATATTGGTCCCAGATACCACAGCACACCTTCAGGGGTCTAGTAGAGTCCATGCCTCGACGGGTCAGGGCAGTTTTGGCAACAAAAGGGCGACCAACCCAATGTTACATCATGATATCATAATGTTATGCCTGATTGGTGTATATCGTCTGTGAAAGGCATAGGACCATAAAATGTCTGTCCAATGCGTTGCGACATCACACGTGATCAGCGTGTTTCATGCTATTGTAGCGACTATGAGTCAGATAAAATAATAACTCAACGGGGAATTTAATTAAAATGAAAGACTCGAATGACACTATAATTTATAAATAATTCAGAATTAATGTTTACACTTATTCATCCGCCGATATGTAAGAACTTAAAGGGGGCTCTGTTAAAGGGAAACATGTATATTTAGCTCAAATGAATGAATGAATGAATTCATAGGGAATTTCGAGAGTCTATTTTACAGCCGAGCAAATGTCTCTTCCAGCGTTCATTTGAACGGGCCGTAAATATCAACTCTGCAGTGGATATTAATATCCGAACAATAGTGAAACACTATTTAACAGCCAGGTAACTTAGATCGGCAGTTCAAGACATTAAATTGATAAGCACATAACACAAGAACAGTTATCTTTGAATACAAACAGAACTTTATTGATTACTCTAACACATCAAACTAATATCTAACATAAACACACGCACTCGCACATTCACACGTTGCAGAAAGGAAGAAGGTGAGGAAAGAATAAGTTCTAAGAGAGAGAAATTATGAAATGTCACATGACCTGAAGAAACCATTGATCAGTAATTTAACCTCCTATCGTTTCTTAGACAGGGTTATTACATTTGATCTAATGCACCAGTTCAGCTTGGAATCTAGAGGCATTACTTGCGTTTGTGTCGTGTGTCGTCTGACAGGGGGGGGGGTCTTTGATTCGCTGAAGGTCTGGTCGTGTCTTGGATCGTCTTGGGAAGCCAATCACGTGGCATGTTGGCGGCTGGATGGAAGTCTTGTGGGCGTTGTTTGAAGTTGAAGCGCGCTTTTGGAGACTCGTTGAGTAACTTTTGCGGCGGAACTTAACAGAACCCGAGACTTAACGGAAAGAAAATAAACTTTAACCCTTAATCGCCCCTCAAGTAGGGTTTACGTTTGAGTCCCTTGGGGTCAGATAGACCCCAAACTTTTACAGAGCGATTGCATAAGGAAATATAATTTTTTTACATGGAAAACTATATATCATTTTTTTTATTTACTTCTCAACTATACATTTATGCTGTGTTTTTGTGGGTATTTGGTAGTTTTTTTACCTATTTACTGCACAAATACTTAACTATGTCATAAATTGGCTCATTAAAAATTATTTTTTTATGAAAAAATCACTTGAATGATGATCTTAAATAAATATAAATAGTTTTTGGACATTGCTCTATGTGTTAGGGATAGAATACCGCCATCTGTAGGTTTGTGGAAAAACTTTAGGAATTATAGTTAAAGAGAAAGAGAGTGCAATGACCACATTATTCAATAGAGGTCCATAGGGAAGTTCTGCCAAAGTTAAGCTGCCTTTCATCTTTATTTTATTTGCCCTTTTCCCTCTCTTTCTCATGATTGTTCCATGTTGCATTTGTGGTCTAGTATTTGTCCTTCATTTATGTATGGAATTTTTTCAGATTTATGCCAGTTTTGTTGATTTTATTTGCCAGTTTCTATAAAAATGCTCTCTGTTGCAGTCACACACATGTGTGTGTTTGTGTGCGTGTGTGTATGAGACAGAAAGTTCGTTCCACTTTGTGTTTATGCTCTAGGACCAGATCTTGATATAAATGTAGACATTTTCAGATTTATACTGGATTTAGTTGATTTTTTTTTTACAAGCAAAGTGAAAAAAAAAGCATTTTTTACATTTTCCCATTAATTGCCAAAATACAAAAAAAATGCTCCAGACACCTGTGTTTGTGTTTGTGTGTGTGTGTGCGTGTGAGTGAACATGCTTGTTCCATATTGCATTTGTGCTCTAGTATTAGTACTTCATTTATGTATGAAAATCTTTCAGATTTATGCCAGTTTTGTTGATTTTATTTGCCAGTTTCTATAAAAATGCTCTCTGTTGCAGTCACACACATGTGTGTGTTTGTGTGTGTGTGTGTGTGTGTGTGTGTGTGCGTGTGTGTATGAGACAGAAAGTTCGTTCCACTTTGTGTTTATGCTCTAGGACCAGATCTTGATATAAATGTAGACATTTTCAGATTTATACTGGATTTAATTGATTTTTTTTTACAAACAAAGTGAAAAAAAGCATTTTTTACATTTTCCCATTCATTGCCAAAATACAAAAAAATGCTCCAGACACCTGTGTTTGTGTTTGTGTGTGTGTGCGTGTGAGTGAAAATGCTTGTTCCATATTGCATTTGTGCTCTAGTATTAGTACTTCATTTATGTATGAAAATCTTTCAGATTTATGCCAGTTTTGTTGATTTTATTTGCCAGTTTCTATAAAAATGCTCTCTGTTGCAGTCACACACATGTGTGTGTTTGTGTGTGTGTGTGTGTGTGTGTGTGTGCGTGTGTGTATGAGACAGAAAATTCGTTCTACTTTGTGTTTATGCTCTAGGACCAGACCTTGATATAAATGTGGAAATTTTCAGATTTATACTGGATTTAGTAAAAAAAAATTGACAAAGAAAGTGAATTTTTTTTTTTTTTACACTTTCCCATTCATTTTCAATGTGGGGTCAATCTGACCCCGAGGGACTTAAACGGTAATTTTTTTTACACACCTTTAGAACAACCAAATCAAGCCTAGATTTTTTGTGCATGTTTAGATAGATTATTTAGGAAAAGTCACCGAGTCTCATGGCCCTGAGATGAAGGGAACACTTTGAAAAAATGGAGGAAAAGTCCAGTGGGGTCAGCTGGACCCCAAGGGACGATTAAGGGTTAAGTAAAAGAAAAGAAAGTGAGAGAAAAGCAGATGGCCTAAATGAAATCGTTGTTTAACCCATTTTCTCTGATCTTAGTCTACCACGATCGTCAGATCGTCTCCTGGGAGCTCTCCGTTCAGAACTCAATCTGGTCAAACTGCTAGGACTCAACTCATCTCTAAACGAACAGGCCTTGAACCGGCTCGAACTGCTGGCTCTGAACGGGCCGCGCACTAGCTGTGACGTGAACTCGAACCGAACTAAACTGAACTTGAACTGAATACTTCGTTCGTGTTCTGAGATTAAACTCAAATATTTGCCCATCCCCTGGATGGGTTCTGGCCAATTAGGCTTCAGGGGTGACTGTGTCTCCACCCCTCCCATAAAATTGGGTCATCTATAATAATTTAGTTTCCTGCTCTTAGGTAGGGAGTAAATTTAGACCTAATTTCTTACTATAAGGACATGATCAATTCTATAAAGATTTCATTCAGCTCATCTGTTGGATTATACCCATATGAACACACAGGTATCAAACGCAGTGCCTTTTCATTCACTCATTCATTAGTTACATAATTGCATGAATTGGGAGTGATATACATGCATAATAGTTAAGTGTATTCAGTTGTAACCACACTAACAAGCTATGTCGAAGGCTATTTGAATGAAAGTCCAATAATCAGTGATTTGATGCACTCCATATGTAACAGTTTCTGTGAGTTTGCTTGGAGTTTCAGCTGTCTCACGTGGAGTTCATTTACTGGTCATTGAAAAGACAGAGATCTGGTTTGTTTCTTTGTCTTGTGATCACAACGAGTCCTTTGTCCTCTTTAACTAAGTTTTTGTCACAAGTCCATAGGAAGTCGGTTAATTATTTTCTACAACTGGTAGCTCCGGGCAGAATCGAGCCTCCATCTCTCTCGTGATTGATGGTAGATTTCCTGGGGTCTGGAGCTGAATTGGGCTTTGTGAAGGGGATGTTCATTTGATCGAATAATTTGGAAGATTCATTCATCTATATGTCTGCGCCCATAATTGCTACATTCGCTACACTATGCAGAGTTAGACAGACCTCAGTCACCGAGCACCACAACCTAAAAAGCAGCCACCTACAGCACCTAAGCTTATGCTGTGTTCACTCCATAACTACTATAATTTGGAAGAGATGGAAATCCATGACGCATACTGGGAACGGTTTGTGACTCAAACTTATGTGTTTCATTGGCAACACTATCAACACCGAAAGGAATCTGCAGCAGTCAGCTGGTACAGGTCAGTGCTCTTTAAGTTGTTTATGTTCATTATTATTGTAATGTTAAATGCTTTGAGACATGAGGTAGTTTAATGTCATCTCTCGTCTCGTGACGCTTTGCAAACTCTGCTGTTTGCGTTCATGTGTTTTGAAGGAGGCATGGCTTTGGAGACGCTCTGCTTTCAAAGCTAGCTCGCTATTAGCTGCTCTGAAAATTGCCTACCCTTCCTTTAATTTGAGATCCAGATTTTTTTCACCCACCCCTCATATGAGTAAACTATTTTATTTTTATTTAATTTTTATATAATTTTTGTATACATGTATATTTCTGGAATTTTGATGGGGCGCCCTCTATTGACCAGCCACCACTGCCAGTAAGGTGTTAATTAATACAAGAAAAGTGCAGACTGCAACATATATATGCATTTAGTCTTCACTGTGCTATCAAACTCGCATTGAAGTGTCAGTCAACAGCAAGCGTTTGGGGCCAGCTGGCCTCTCTTCCTCGTGGCCGTGTGTTTAAATGCCGGCTGTTTTAAATTGAAGTGTTCCTGCTGATTTGCTAGGCAGGCCAGACTCTCTGAGAAACACCACCAGAGGTTCGCAGACGGAGTATTTCAACACGTCGGCAGAACATGACAAACATTAGCCAGGCGTGACGGGAAAATACAGGGGCGTGAAATTAACCGCAGCTCTCTTGCTGCTCATCTTCCCCCACACATTGTGTCATTCCTCGCTGATGTATTCATTTGTATGTTTTCCTCCTAATAAATACTAGGGTACAGATTCGTACTTAATATTGAGCATTTCTTTGAAGGTTGTTGATAATTTTGCTGGTCAGCCAAAATGAGCACATGCACACACACACACACACACACACACACAAAACCCCTAAAGCTAGTTCTGTATTAAAAGAATTCCAAATTAATTAGCATTATGCTAGAGATATTTGGTCATTGATTGTCAGGTTCATTTTCAGGTCAAAAGCTAAACAGTAAAGTGAGACTCAGCTTAGAAAAGGGCAAACCAGCTGAAAAATCAAGGATAAGGTATGTTTTGCATGCTGGGATCAGAATGAGATGCTGTATGCTGGTTTGCACTATACCAGTTCTAACCAGCATAAACCAGACTGACCAACATTTTTTTCAGCAGGGAAAACAGTGATAGGATGACATAATACACCCCCCCCCCCCCCTCAATATTTTATTCCGAACCTTAGTGAGTTTATTGGTACTTGGTATATGAACACCCCAAAAAATTGGGGACAGGATTTGAAAAGTCTTAAGTGGTCATACAAAAAATAGTCACACTCAGGACCTTCGGGTCAAAAATGACCCCCATAGGAAATGAATGGGAAATTGGCAAAAATATGAAAATACAGAGTTTTTTTGTGCATACAATCTTCAAATCAGCCAGGATGCAGAAAAAAAGGACTCAACAGTGAAGGGATGAATCTCTAAAACATCAAGAGTGCAAAACAGACAAAAAAACTCACACACACACACACACACACACACACACACACACACACACACACACACACACACAAACACAATTAGCTTTTGGAATGGCACGCGTTAATTTGTGTGTGCGTGTGTTTTTATGTGTATAAGTGTGTGTGTGTGTGTGTGTGTGTGTGTGTGAGAGTTTTTTTGTCTGTTTTGCACTCTTGATGTTTTAGAGATTCACCCCTTCACTGTTGAGTCCTTTTTTCTGCATCCTGGCTGATTTGTAGATTGTATGCACAAAAAAACTAATTTCCCATTAATTTCCTATGGGGGTCATTTTAGACCCGAAGGTCCTGAGTGTGACACATTTTTTTTATGACCACTTAGACTTTTCAAATCCTGTCCCCAATTTGTTGGGTGTTCATATACCAAAGTACCAATAAAGTCACCAAGTTTCGGACCATTCCGATGAAGCTACGATTTTTTTAGGTTTTTTTATAAAATGCAAGAGCCACTGTAGTGGTAAAAATGTGCTATTGCGTGATAAAAATGCTCAATGTGTCCACCGGATGGCACCAATCTCATTTAAAAAATTGCTTTCATGAGGCCTAGGCTTGACTCTAAAATGAAATACAGCTTTAATAAAAAAAAAATGATATATAGATATATTTTTTTATTATATTCAATGGGAAAAATGGGTCATAATTATTGCATAAATATTAATTATAAATCAATATTTATGCAAAAAAAAATAAAATTAAGATACAATTTATACAAAACGAAATTCACTGTAAAGAAAGCAATTCACTTTCTATAAAAATTTTTTTTTTTACTTTCTACAAAACTCGATATTAACTCGATAAAACAAACTTTGATAAATTAAAAAATAACATTAGGCTATATTATTCATCAATATGAATAAAAATACGTTTGACTGGTACTATATTTATAGCATCTGAGCAGACATTTGCGAATAAAAGCTTTATTGATGTGACACTAGGTTCTTTTACAATAAACACGTTTTAATCTGTCCAAAACAAGCCAAATAAATCTTGTCTAAACAGTATTGCGTGTATGACATTTTATATTGCTGCAAGATTCATATTTAAACAGTGTTTTTGCGTTTAATATTCACAGATGCTAACAGAATGAACTTATACTTTACAGTCAGCCCTGAATCCTTTGCTCTCAGAAATTAACAGCTTTTCATGAGGTGAATTATTGCTCAACGCGTCTCAAAACAATGTAGCTGAAGTAACGTTACAGCGTTTCAATAGAAGTTTGTTGGGCGTCGACTCTGGATCGTCAGTATTTGAATCTGAAAGAGCGCGCGCTGTATGGGCGTGGCCGCATTAGCGGATAATGAAGTGTCTCGCGGGTGACTGATATCTCTTTTCGAACAGATTACATAAACAAAGAATATTTGTTTGTGATTTGGTTTACATTGTTTAAAACCTGACATTTCAACGTTTCTTTAGACATATGTCTCATGTTTGTGAGACAAGTATTCACTAAGCTAGAGTTCCTTTTCTGAAGACTATCTGAATGAACGTCTTTGAGAGAGAGACTGCAGATCGCACATCATGTTTGTTTGTTTTCTTTATTTTGCAAAAACCAAAACATTTAATTTTTATCGTGACTGTACACACATTTTTTTTAACTTAACAGATTATAATGATGTATAACACTTGCCTGAATGATAAAAAAACGACAGAGTTATTTGAGTCTCTTTGGCACTGATAAGAAAAAAAGCAAGCCAATCACGCCGGCGCGACAGCCGACTCGAGAGGGTTTAACTCAGAAGGACTGCGAGGGCTCAAAAAGGGAGCACTCAGCAGGGTAGTAGCACCACTGTGAGGTCCCAAGAGGGCATGAAAGACCTGCGGAATAGGTTGTACCATTTAAGTCCACAAAATCGAGGTGGGCCAAAGAGCGGCCACCTAAACCTCTAGGGCAGAGGAGACAGCCATTGCTCTGCCCTACCTGTGGAAGGTACTGACCCAAAAGGCATTTCCAGGGGTCTTCCAAGGAAGAGGCCAGGTGACGAAGAGGTTCCACTTCGACGCATAGGCCCGTCACATAGACAAGGCCCTGGCGGAAGTGAAGTAGCCACCACCGTGGTGGTAGGGTACAGAACCTGCCGCGCCCCGTCGGGGCCCACATAATTAGGATACCACAGACCGGGAAGTGGGTGCCACGGGTGTTCCGTCTCTGAGTAAGGAGGTCCTTCCTCAGAGGGATCGACCAGGGAGGTGCTGTTGCAAGGAGTAAAGAGTTCAAAGAATCAGGTCCGGCCGGGCCAATGCGGGGTGGCCAAAGGAGCTGCTCCTTGCCCTCCGTGATCTGCACAGATCTGTGCAAGATGGCTCACTGGGAAAATGCATGCTTGGTGGCCCGCGGCCTGCTGAGCCTAATAGGCAACGGGAAGAGCTAGAGGGAAGCAACAGAATTACCTGTGCGTCACTGAGCTGTTCCCAAACAGCTGGCCGTCTGAGTCTCCATTCCCCCGGAAGTGGCTGAACCGTGAGCGCTCATTGGCTGCACGACTCAGGACTCCTGGGACGGACGTCAAGAAACGACCTCAGATGCTTCAGACTGCACATAAGGAGATGGTGGGTGAGTTGCGGCATCCGGCGGAAGCGTAGGTCACCTTGTTGGTAGACGTACGCTACTGTCGCCGTGTTGTCTGAATGGGCCAGTACGTGTCTGGCCTAGAGCAGGGCTCGAAAGCGGTGCGAGACGTACGGCAAGCAACTCGAGGCAATTGACAGCCATAGGCGCTGGGGTCCTTTCCAGTAGCCCGCGATAGCACGTCAATTGCGCATGGCACCCCAGCCCGTGACAGAGGCATCTGTTGATACAACGATATGCCCGGAAACTTGTTCTAAGGGAACTCTGGCCCATAGAAAATTGAGGTTCACACGGTGTGAAGGTATGATGGCAGGCCCGAGTCAATGGGACCCGGAGCGTGCCCTGTTGCCATGCCCATCTCAGGACTCGATCGCAAGGCCAGTGCTGAAGCGGTCTCATATGAAGTTTTCGGGGCGGCATTAGGCCACGGATGCCATTTGTCCCAGGAGCCTCTGAAATAACTTCAGTGGAACCACATTCTTACCCGACAGAGGTAAGTCAGCATTGACTGTGCATATTCGCACTGCGCGCACATAGCGACCGAGCTGAGAAAAGAGATCCTCTTCCCAGGGGAGAGTTTGCTCTTTTCCCAGATGACCCAAAGGCCCAAACGGGTGAGGTGCCGGAGCCCTAGGTCCCTGTGTCCGCTCGACAGCTTGGAGAAGCCGCGAAGTGACAGGGCTACCCAAATGGGAGAGCCGCGTACTGGGATGCCCACAGAGTAGACGGTCTAGGTCGGAAAGAAGCGGATACAAAGAGTACGAGCCCTTCATTCGTGATGTCAGAAAATACCTTTTCATGACGGTTGATGATTAATGCAAGAATGATTCAAAACTGAACACTCCTGTGTCAACATTTTGATGGCACTCGCAGAGCGGATTTCATCTGAAAGCAAAGACGCTTATCGATCGAGCAGAGTCCTATGTTCATTGATGAGCGATTGATTTACTTGCAGAAATAGCGCTTGCTTTTGGTTTTGTATGTTCTTTTCCTCATCATACTTCAGTTGGGAGATGGGCTCACACTATTCTCTGCTGTCTTTGTCGTGGTTCTGCTGGGAACCAGAAGCGCCGTCTGGCCCACGGTGCTCACGGCCTCTCTCTACCTCTTTCTGGTGATGTTTCGGTTCCCGCAGGTGCCCTCCAGCCGGGCCAGACAGGTGCTGCGGCCCGGGTCTAGAGCGTCGCGGAGCGGCGTGTCAGCAGTGGCGCACCGCGGCGGTGGACACAACGCTCCCGAGAACACCATAGCTGCTATACGGACGGCAAGTGAGAACGGCGCCACGGGTGTAGAGCTGGACCTGGAGTTCTCGGCGGATGGGGTCCCCATACTGATGCACGATGACACCGTGGACCGAACCACAAACGGATCGGGACCACTGAGCAAGCTGCTCTTCTCTGAACTACGCAAACTAGATGCAGCTGCCAAACACCGATTCAGTGACCGTTTCCCAGGTGAGAAAGTTCCAACGCTGCAGGAGGCTGTAGAGGAATGCATCAAGCGGCAATTGACCATCTACTTTGATGTCAAAGGTCATCCAGATGAGGCAGCTGCAACACTGAAAGAATTATTTCGGAAGTATCCAGTGCTCTACAACACAAGCATCGTCTGCTCATTTGAGCCCAAAGTCATCTATAGGATGCGGCAGGCGGATCCTAATGTGGTGACAGCATTGACCCATCGGCCGTGGAGTCTGAGTCGTTTAGGCGACGGGACGCCACGGTTCTCATCCGCATGGAAGCAACTCTGGATGCAGGTTTTGGACGTGCTCCTCGACTGGGCCCATCATCACCTGCTGTGGAACCTGTGTGGAGTCTCTGCCTTCCTGGTGCAGAAGAACTTCATCTCGTCGGACTATGTGCAATACTGGGCGGCCCGAGGTGTGGAGGTGGTGAGCTGGACGGTGAACACGGCTGTAGAGAAGCAGTACTACCAGCAACTACTGAAGATCACCTACATCACCGACAGTCTCGTAGAAGACTGTGATCCTCACTACTAAAGCGCCACTTGTGCAATCATTAGACCAGGCCTTTTATAATTCAAGCTACTGTACTTAACTCTAAATATAATATGTATCTGTATTGAATTGCTTTGTTTTTGGCAGCATGCTATAGAGACTTAAATTTACAGGGTAACAAAGTGCTTTCATTGTGTTAAATTTACAGGGTAACAAAGTGCTTTCATTGTGTTAAATTTACAATATGGGAGATGTAAATATCGGTGTTCGAATGTACTGTACACACCCACTCAGGTGAGCCAAAGTATGACTATACTGTATAGTTATTATTACATTAATTTTACACAATTTCCCATTTTAATGCCATTATTCATTGAAGGAGGCATTTTTTTGAGGAAAGTGAAGGAAATTAATTTAGTAAGCCTGCTTTTCTTTTATGGCAAATTTATATGTGTGGAAATAGCATTGAAAAAATTATTGCACTACAGAATATTCAGTCTAATGTGCGACATGTGTATGTTTGGAAGTCTGGTTTTAATGGCTAATAAGCAGGATGCATTTAAAATAACATGGCAAAACAAAAAAGAGCTGCCTGCTGTGTCTGTTGCTCTGTAGCTCAAGTCTGTAGCTCTGTAGAGCCTTGCTTACGTTTGAATCTTTATTTGATATTTCCTCTTTCTTCTACTGCTAAATATAACTTACTCATCACCATACATTGTTTAAAAATTGCCTATCACGTTAAATTTGACATCGCTAGCTTTTAATCTAAATCACCATCACACGTTAGCATTTCGCTAGCCTGTTAGCTTGTTATCTCTGCACCCGGGTCTCCCTTTTTCTGAGTTCATAACTTGGATTAGTAAATTGTGTCCAGCAAACGATTGTGGTAAGTGGTAAGTTGGATTAATCAACAAACACGGTAAGTCATGTCTTCTCCTGTCATTATCACCTGCACTGCATGTCGCATGTTTAGTGTAGGCTTCTCCGCTAGCGAACAGGGCTTCACATGTGATAAATGTAAGGAGATAGTTAGGCTGACGGAGAAGATTTCAGAATTAGAAACACGCATCCATACTTTATCTGAGAGTAGTGAGGATGTAACAGTTTTAGACACTGATTTGGATGCGAATAGCTTAGTGAACTCTGTACATTCTTCGGTTCCGGCTGCAGGGCCCTCGCAGCAGGGAAACTGGGTAACAGTGAGGCAGCATAGTCGCAGACCAAAGAACCGCTTTTCCGTTCCAGTTAGAACATCAAACAGGTTCTCCCCTCTCAGTGAAGCACCCACTGAGTATCCTGTTGAAAGTGCCCTAGTCATTGGCGATTCTATTACACGGAACGTGAAGATAGAGACACCAGCCACCATAGTCACTTGTTTACCGGGAGCCAGAGCACCTGACAACAAAGCAAATTTAAAAGTGCTGGCTAAAGCTAATCGTAAATTCTCTAAGATTATTATTCACGTCGGCACTAATGATGTTCGACTTCGCCAGTCGGAGATCACCAAAATTAACATTAAAGAGGTGTGTGAACTCGCTAGTACGATGTCTGAGGCTGTTTTTTGTTCTGGACCGCTCCCTGTAAAAAGGAGTGATGAGATAGTTAGCAGACTATCATCACTCAAAGGCTGGTTGTCTAAGTGGTGTCTGCAAAATAACATAGGGTTCATAGACAATTGGAAAAGTTTTCGGGGCAGACCTGACCTGTTGAAGAAGGATGGCATCCATCCCTCTTGGGGTGGTGCCGCTCTTCTCTCTAGTAATTTGGCACATAGTCTTAGAGCTAAACCCTAACTCACTAGGGCCCAGGTCAGGAAGCAGACAAACTGGCTAAACCGACTGTCTGCTAGCTGTCTCACGTTACCGGAGTCAGATAAATCCCAGCACATAGAGACTCTTTCACCTAGATATTATCATATAGAGACTGTGTCTGTTCCCCGAATTAGTAAATACAAAAAAACATCAAAACCATTCAACAGTAAAAATTTAATTGACGTCCAACAAATAAACAAAAGATATAATACAGATGAACAATTGATAAAGCTTGGGTTGCTGAATTTTAGATCCCTTTCCCCAAAAGCGCTTATTGTTAATGATATTATTACAGATAATAATCTAGATGTGCTCTGTTTGACAGAAACCTGGCTAAAACCTGACGACTACATTACCTTAAATGAGTCCACCCCCCAAGATTATTGTTATAAACATGAGCCGCGTCTGAAAGGTAAAGGGGGAGGGGTTGCTGTAATTTATAATAATATCTTCAGTATTACTCAGAAGTCTAGTTTCAAATATAATTCCTTCGAAGTTTTGGTGCTTTATGTAACGCTATGTAGTGTACATGATAAAACCCGTTCAACATTTGTGTTAGCTACTGTATACAGGCCACCAGGGCATAATACAGACTTTATCAAAGAATTTGCTGATTTTCTATCAGAGTTAGTACTGGCCGTAGATAAAGTACTAATTGTTGGTGATTTTAATATCCATGTAGACAACGGAAAAGACGTATTGGGATTAGCATTTAAAGACACACTAAACTCTATTGGAGTTAGGCAACACCTGTCAGGAGCCACTCATCGCCATAATCATACTTTAGACCTAATATTGTCACATGGAATAAATGTTGATACCGTTGAAATTCTGCAGCAGAGCGATGACATCTCAGATCATTACTTAGTATCATGTATACTTAATTTAGCTAAGGTTGCAAAGCCGCCCCCTCGCTTCAAAAATGGCAGGACAATCACTGCCGCTACTAAAGATTGCTTTTTAAATAATCTCCCTCATCAGTATCATCTGCTCAGCATCCCAGATAGTATAGAAGAACTCGATGTTGCAACAGAAACTATCGACTCTCTCTTTTCCAGTACTTTAGACACAGTTGCTCCTCTGCGCTTAAAGAAGATTAAAGAAAATAGTCCAACGCCGTGGTACAACGAGCACACCCGGGCCCTTAAAACAGCAGCCAGAAAAATGGAGTGCAGCTGGAAGAAAACAAAATTAGAGGTATTTCGTAATTCGTGGAAAGAGCACATGATCACATACAGAAAGGCCGTAAAAACTGCTAGATCTGCTTATTTCTCAACTCTCTTGGAAGAAAACAAACACAACCCAAGGTATTTATTCGATACAGTGGCTAAATTAACCAAAAATAAAGCTTCAACTTCTGATGATTGTAAACAGCACAGCAGTAATGACTTTATGAACTTCTTCACATGTAAGATTGATAATATTAGGAACAATTTTTTAACCATGCAGCCGTGTACTACAGCATCACATCAGACAGAGCATTGTAGTGTCACTGAGGAAAAATTACACTCATTCACTGCTATAGGAGAAGAAGAATTGGCTAAACTCGTTAAATCATCAAAATCGACAACATGTATGCTCGACCCTATACCGACTAGGCTATTAAAAGAGATACTACCAGAGGTCATAGATCCTCTTCTTAATATCATTAATTCATCTTTGTCATTAGGATATGTACCGAAAACTTTTAAGTTGGCTATTATTAAACCACTTATTAAAAAACCGCAACTTGATCCTACAGATTTAGTCAATTATAGACCAATCTCAAATCTACCCTTTCCGTCAAAAATACTTGAAAAGGCAGTGTCTTCACAATTATGTTCCTTTTTAGAAAGAAATGGTATCTGTGAGGATTTCCAGTCAGGATTTAGACCGTATCATAGCACTGAGACTGCTCTCATCAGAGTTACAAATGATTTACTCTTATCATCTGATCGTGGCTGTATCTCTCTATTAGTGTTACTCGATCTTAGCGCTGCATTTGATACTATCGACCACAACATTCTTTTGAATAGACTCGAAAATTATGTAGGTATTAGTGGAATTGCATTATCATGGTTTAAATCATACCTATGCGACCGTTATCAGTTTGTAGTAGTAAATGAAGATATGTCACACCGATCGCAAGTTCAGTATGGAGTACCACAAGGCTCAGTGCTAGGACCGCTACTCTTCACCCTGTACATGCTACCACTGGGAGATATCATTAGGAAGCATGGCGTTAGTTTTCATTGTTATGCTGACGATACTCAGCTCTATATTTCACGCCCTGAAGAAACTTACCACTTCACAAGATTAACGGAATGCATAGCTGATATAAAACATTGGATGACCGGTAATTTCCTGCAACTCAATTCAGAAAAAACTGAATTTTTAATTATTGGACAAAAAAGCTCCACAAGTAGTAGCCTAGAATACTGTCTAACACTTGATGGCTGTTCTGTCAAGTCCTCGTCGTCAGTGAGGAACCTGGGTGTGCTCTTTGATACCAATCTTTCATTTGAAAGCCACGTCTCTAGCATCTGTAAAACTGCTTTCTACCATCTTAAAAATATATCTAAATTACGGCACATGCTCTCAATGCAAAATGCTGAACAGTTAGTTCATGCGTTCATGACCTCAAGGCTAGATTATTGTAATGCTCTACTGGGTGGTTGCCCTGCTTGCTTAATAAATAAACTCCAGCTGGTCCAAAACGCAGCAGCTCGAGTTCTTACTAGAACCAGGAAGTATGACCATATTAGCCCAGTTCTGTCAACACTGCACTGGCTGCCTATTAAACATCGCATACATTTTAAAATCTTACTTATTACTTACAAAGCACTAAATGGTTTAGCTCCCCAATACTTGAGCGAGCTCTTAACATATTATACTCCATCACGTCTACTGCAGTCTCAAAATTCTGGCCAGTTGATAATACCGAGAATATCCCAATCAACTGCAGGCGGTCGATCCTTTTCCTATTTAGCTCCAAAACTCTGGAACAGTCTTCCTAACATTGTTCGGGAAGCAGACACACTCTGTCAGTTTAAATATAGACTAAAAACACATCTCTTTACTGTGGCATACACATAAAACACTTTTTCAATGAAATGATTGTTAGGCTGCATTAACTAGGTCAGCCGGAACCGGGAACACTTCCCATAACACCTGATGTACTCGTTACATCATCAGAAGAATGGCATCTACACTAATGATAGTCTCTGTTTTATCCCGAGGTTTACTGCAGTCAGCTGGATCCGGGCCGTATCCAGATCAGATGGTGGACCTGCGCCCAGAGAAGACCAACACAGGACCCTGAAGTGTCTGCAGAGACCGTGATTAGACTCCCCCTGCAACTGCCTCATCGACACGGCATCTCAATAAACCCGTCTCCGGCGTGTTGACTGAGATTGTTCGAATATTACAATGAAATAATACTTAAATCGATATGTCATCCTCAATAAACCTGTCTCCGGCGTGTTGCCTCTGATCATTCGAATATTGCACTTTAATAATTATTTAATCAACATCATCCTCAATAAACCCGTCTCCAGCATGTTGCCCCCGGTCCCTCGAATATCCTGATCTATTATGACCTCTGAGCTGTAAAGCTGCCAGAATAATAATAATAATCATACGCTGTTTGTTAATTGGCCAGAGGAGAACTGGCACCCCGACTGAGCCTGGTTTCTCCCAAGGTTTATTTTTCTCCATTAGGTCACCTGATGGGGTTTTGGTTTCCTTGCCACTGTTGCCTCTGGCTTGGCGTGCTCAGTTGGGGACACTAAATTTTTCAAATAAACATCGAAATAAATCTAAATAATAAACTAAATTAACCATTTAAACTAAATTACTGATCGAATTATTGATCTAAAGCCCACACTGTCGCTGTGTGATGGTTGAGATGGGCTAATGACATCAGTGTTTTTTCCGGAGTGGCTATGCGGCTGAATAAAATTATGCTGCATTATTTTCCTGTTTAACACTGTAAAGCTGCTTTGAAACAATCTACTTTGTGAAAAGCGCTATATAAATAAAGTTGACTTGACTTGACTTGACTTCAGGTCAATGCTGCAGACCAGACCGGGGATGAACGCATCCAAAGACGCGTTCGGGTGCAGCATCTTGGAGGAAGCCTGCTTTTTAGAATTAGGGGTGTAACGGATCGCAGTTGATCCGTGATCCGTACGGTTAGGCACGCACGTGACCCGCGGATTTATTGCGCTTTTTTTTTTTTTACTTATGAATTAATCTGAATTGTTTAGCGATCGCAGACTAAAATACAGTTTTTCTGCCGATATTGCTTTTTAAGTGATCTCGTTCCTTTAAACTCGATGCTGAGTTTAAGAGAAACATGTGTTCACGTGAACAGGGCATGTTAATCAGTTAACAGTGGCTAGCGGAAAAGTAGAAGAACTTAATGCCTCCCGCATCATTCAAATCGCGTGTATGGGAGCATTTTGGCTTCCCCGTAAAATATAATGATGACGGAAGAAGGGTGGAGGACAAAACTGTAACAGTATGTTGGCACTGTGGCACGAGGAAGCCGTATGAAAGTGCCGCACACATCAAGCATGGCACCTGCTGACGCCCGTTTCACACATACTCCGTTTGCAGTGTGTATGCGGTGCATATTTTTTCCCTACCCTTGTTAACGGATACAGCTTTCACACTGCGCACGGCTTCGGTCCATCAGTGCGTTCCAGGAGCGCGTAGCCATACAGCTGTGCTGCGATCGTTTACGCACAGAGTCTATTTTTTTTATGTAATTTCAAAGTCAACACATGGCTTTTTGCCTCGAGTAAAGCAAGGAAAACGGCCTTTAAGTAAACAAGGAGAAATAATGGAGAGCACCTGTCCTTTCTTGGAGGTGGAAAAACAAAGTTCTTTATGACCTGCAGGATTTTTTGTAAAAAGATTTAAAAACGAAAGAAAAGACGAGAGTCGGTTTTTGTCTATCGTAAGTTTTAATTTAAAATGTTTATTTTAACATAGTCTATTGTCTGTTTTGCAACTTGCATGAGCAACGTAATATATACATCTAAAGTAGGTACTGGGCTATATAAATATAAAGTAATGAATTCAATAAAACGTTTTTTAAGTGAAGTGCGTTTAAACATGATATCTATAAAATAGTGTATATATACACTATTTTATAGATATCATGTTTAAACTCACTACACTTAAAAAACGTTTTATTGAATTAATTACTTTACAAGTGTGAGAGGTCTACTCTCTCCCTGAGAATGTTGACATCCTAATCTTAAAAAAAAAAAAAAAAACCTCAGGCCCATTTTCACGTCTCAGGTTGTTTTTTAGTCAAATTTGATTTATTCAGATGGTTATTTATTTATTTTATTTTTGTTAACACCAAAAGTTCCTTGTTAACCTATAAAAGCATATAGGTTATGTTAACACCAAAAGTTTTCATGTAATAAATGGAAAGCAAATAAAAATAGTCTCCTCCCCCTTTTATTCTGATCCGAAAAATGATCAGATCCGTGACTCGTGATCCGTAGTGTGATCCGAACCGTGAGTTTTGTGATCCGTTGCACCACTATTTAGAAGGGTTCGGTTAAAGACGTGCACCAGGACTGGCCGTGACCCATCACTTCTGCTAGGTACAATGAAGTCAGGGCTGTGAAGCCGGACCTCATCTTGGCTGGAGGGACGACCTCGACCGCACCCCTCGCTAGTAGGGTGACGACCTCCGCACGCATGATAGGGGCATTGCCACCCAACACGGCATAGCAGACTCCCCGAGGGCGGGGAGGAGATTGTGCGAACTGAATCGCAAGCCAAGCCTGTAGGCGGACCAGCTGTCCAGTCTGGGAAGCCGTCACCCGGCTCCGAGAGCTGAACCAGCGGCCGTGCGAGCCACAGACATACCCACGATGGGGCAGCGAGCGGAATGACCGGCCCAGACATAGGGAGATGTGGGAGTGTCCCGAAGTGTGGGCGGGGTCGAATTCCGTGCCCTGACAGAGAAGACCAGGGAAGGACTAGCGTTCCACGGGGGTCTCGTCTGACAGGGGCTGGCGACAGAGGGGGCTGAGAGTGGTGAGGCTGTGCGTCACACACTGCCAGCCACGCCCTCTGTGCGCTCAGAGGTTAAAGTCAGTTCCTTCAGTTAAGGAAAGCAAAAGATTCTCCCCCGGCCCTCCACCAGGGAAAGGAGTGGCCCTGTTACTATCTCCTGAGAAAGAACTGAAATCACCTCTGAGGGGCCTATGTCAGGCGCGCCGCCTAGCATGTCATTTAGCAGGGCGGGGGGCCGAGACGGGCTGGGCTGCTGTCCTGTGACCTCCTCCACGGCCCGGCCCGGGTGTAGGCTGCTGCTGGGGCAGGGCGGAAGGGGCAGGAGTTGCAGGAGGGCAGCCCTGGCAGGGAGCAGGCTGAGGCATCTGTGCCGGCGGCTGGATGGAGGCAGCAGCAAGCCGCCGGGGCAGAACATGTTCAATGGTCTCAGTCTGCTTTTGTGCAGTCGAGAATTGTTGAGCAAAGCTCCCGACTGCCCCGCCGAAAAGCCCAGCCTGGGAGACAGGGGAGCCGAGGAAACATGTTCGCTCAGACTCCTGCAAATCTGCCAGATTAAGCCAAAAATGACATTCCTGGACCACGGCAGTGGACATCACCTGACCGAGAGAGCGTGCAGCAACCTTTGTTGCCCGTAGGACGAGGTCAGCAGCAGCACACAACTCACGCACGAGTGCGGGGTCAGTACTGCCCTCGTGCATGCTCCTGAGCACCCTGGCCCGATAGGCTTGAAGGATGGCCATCGCATGCAGGTGGACACGGCCTGGCCCGCGGCTCTGTGGTTCTCCGCCACCAAAGTAGACGTAACCCACAAGTCTTGGGCGGGTGCTTTGGGTCCCAGCGCGCTGCTGAAACGCTCTGCGGGCACAGTATGCAACGGAACAGAACGTTCAACGGGGGAACCCCAGTCTACCGCTACACTGTGCCACTATCGAGAGCAGTAAGGTGGAAGAGGCTGCCGAATGGCTGCGAGAAGTCAATAGAGACTCCCACAACTTCGACACCTCTTCATGCACTTCCAGGAAGAAGGGGCCGCCCCCAGATAACAAACATCCCCGGCTAAGCATGGCTGTGAGCTCTGGATCAAAATCGGACAGCGCTGGAGCTCCCAGAGGAGGCAGCAAAGCCAAATCTTCATCTCCAGAGGAATCCAGCCCACCTAGTGATGCGGCGATCAACGTGACGTCATCCGCCGGCGTCCCAAATGAGACACTGAGCCCAGGACAGGAAACACCAGTGCCTTCATCTGGCAACACCACGGGTTGCAGTGTGCTAGAGGGAAGTGTGGCCCGAGGAATATTCGTCGGGTTGGCCTACACAAACGTTCCCTGATCACCCTGATCACCAACCAAAGTACTGCCTCTCGTGGAGGAAGTAGATTGGGGTGTGATAGAGGGGACTCTCTTATTTTTTCCAAAACAGAGATCATAGAGACTCGATCGCAACACTGCGATGGCCATGTTCCCGCAGTGGGAACATGAGCCATCCATGAGCTCGCGCTCAGCGTGCACGCCCACACACGCCAAACAGCGCTCATACCCGTGAGACGGACTAATCAGCCGATCGCACTCAGAAACAATGCACGGGCAAAACGCAGCTCTTTTAGAGAGGAATTTTGCTCTACAGAATGCCGAAGCGCCCAGGGAGACATGCACGCTGTGCTGGATCACTGCACAGATCAGACAGGAATGCAGAACACACTGGAATGCGCCATAACACCAACACTCTGGAGAGACGCACGTCTTGAAGAGAGAAAGCTCAGGTTAGTAACACTCGGCTCTGAAGCAGAAACATAATGCGAGACTGCAATGCAAAGCCCTTTATACCCACGCGGTGGGGCGGGGTTGCATTATGCAAATTCCTCATTTTCATGCCATTGGCTCGTTTAGTAGATCTCAAAGGTGATTGGCTTCTAAACGAAACCCCCATTACCTAACTGATGTAACTGATGTTACTCGTAGTGTACTAACTGAAAGGGAACAATAAATACTCTGAACCCCAAGTGGATTTACACAAACTGAGAAAGTTGAAAAATGTTAGGTTGTGCACCACTCTCCCCTACAGTGAACAGTGATCATGGCATTTTGGAATCCACCACCACAAACAAACAATTTTGATAATAAATTATATAATTAGACTGGCACATGTATGTATGTAACAGACCATAATAAACACATGATTTGGTCAGGGTCTCTCGTGGAATCGCAGGCCAGACTCTAACTTACAGAGAATTTTGCTCACCAGTTATACTGGTTACAAGGACATTGATTACATCAATAATAACAGATGGCCTAAGCCTTGATTGGCTACAGAGATCTAAAAGCCTAAACATTTGTCACACATGTATAGATATGCCGGAATGGCATCGTTTAGTCAGGATGCTCGTCGCAACATCTCTCCCAGATGGGTAAGATTGGCCTCGGACGCCGTAAAGGGCGCCTGCATGTCGGGTCAGGCTCCGATCAGATAGCTCCAACAAACCTGCACAGAACATGTGAAACGCACACACATACAATCACTAGGGCATCACACTCTAGTTAATGTCAGGGGATTCTGACCGTTATCAAGAGAACACCCAATACCCAAACAGCGATACAGCCACAGCTATCCTTCAAGAGAGAGAGCCATGCATCCTGGCTGGAGGTCAACCCAAGCAGCTGAAGAGACTAGATTTAAAACTACAAAATCATCCTTAAACTAAATATATAGAAGTATGAAATCACACAGAATTACAATCATCTTTAAACTCAATATATGAAAGCAGAGAAAGAGATACATAGATTAATTATCCTTGATTATTCAGGTTATGGAAATAGTAAAAAGAAACATTGAGAAGGATAGGTGTATAAAAGAAGAGACACAGGTAACTGACCTGCCCCTTCAACTCCACAAATTTGTCATAAAGTTAGTTCAAGGCCCACCTGTTTAGAGGGACGATATGATTAAATTTTCCAGTCATTTAAAATTCTAGACATTCTGAAAGTCTCTCATTGACTTGCTATGGCTTGATTGATTAATTTCTGTTCTTAAAAATGATTAGTTATTTAATTTGGCCCCACTTAAACACCGTCCTCAACTAAAACAGAAAACCCCCAATGCGTTCCGGACCCCATTCGCATGGCAACAGCACTTGGTGGCCTGAGAATGCAAACCATGAAATAGTTTTAAATAGTTTTGAAACTATACCATCATCATCCCCTCACAAGCACCAAAATAGGTGAATCTGTGAAAAAAGGTGACGGCATGTACGCAAGTATTACATGTTCAGCCTATAGGCAAGCGTGTTTAAATACGTATGTGTGCATATGTGTTTTGATCTGTACTGAGGGGAAGGGAAGGAGGCCTTCACAGGGGAGAGTCTAGTTGACCCGGTTTCTGCCGACAATTCAGGGCTGCATTGGGGTCATGTCTAGGCGCAGGTCCACCATCTGATCTGGATCCGGCAGACAACAGTAAACCTCGGGATAAACAGAGAGACTAATATTAGCGTAGATGCCATTCTTTTTATGATGTAACGAGTACATCAGGTGTTATGGGAAATGTTCCTGGTTCCGGCAGACCTAGTTAATGCAGCCTAACAATCATTTACTGATATAAATAATAGAAATTGATAATGTTCTATGTGTATGCCATAGTAAAGAGATGTGTTTTAGTCAAGATTTAAACTAATAGAGTGTGTCTGCTTCCCGAACAATGCTAGGAAGACTGTTCCAAAGTTTAGGTGCTAAATAGGAAAAGTATCGACCACCATTAGTTGATTTTGATATTCTAGGTATTATCAACTGGCCAGCATTTTGAGTATAAAGAGTATAATGCATTAAGAGCTCGTTCAATTACTGGGGAGCTAAGACATTTAGTGCTTTGTAAGTAAGAAGCAAGATTTTAACATTTACAGGAGCTGGTCATATAATTAAAATATCATCAAAAAGTTGATTTATTTCACTAATTCCATTCAAAAAGTGAAACTTGTATATTTTATTCATTCATTACACACGGACTGATATATTTCAAATGTTTATTTCTTTTAATTTTTATGATTATAACTGACAACTAAAGAAAATCCCAAATTTAGTATCAGAATATTGTGAAAAGGTTCAATATTGAAGACACCTGGTGCCACACTCTAATCAGCTAATTAACTCAAAACCCATGCAAAGGCCTTTAAATGGTCTCTCAGTCTAGTTCTGTAGGCTACACAATCATGGGGAAGACTGCTGACTTGACAGTTTTCCAAAAGACGACCATTGACACCTTGCACAAGGATGGCAAGACACAAAAGGTCATTGCAAAAGAGGCTGGCTGTTCACAGAGCTCTGTGTCCAAGCACATTAATAGAGAGGCGAAGGGAAGGAAAATATGTGGTAGAAAAAAGTGTACAAGCAATAGGGATAACCGCACCCTGGAGAGGATTCAAAAATGTGGGGGAGATTGACAAAGAGTGGACTGCAGCTGGAGTCAGTGTTTCAAGAACCACTACGCACAGACATATGCAAGACATGGGTTTCAGCTGTCTCATTCCTTGTGTCAAGCCACTCTTGAACAAAAGACAGAGTAAGAAGCGTCCCGTCTGGGCTAAAGACAAAAAGGACTGGACTGCTGCTGAGTGGTCCAAAGTTATGTTCTCTGATGAAAGTAAATGTTGCATTTCCTTTGGAAATCAAGGTCCCACAGTCTGTGATGGTTTGGGGTGCAATGTCATCTGCTGGTGTTGGTCCACTGTGTTTTCTGAGATCCAAGTTCAACGTAGCTGTATACCAGGAAGTTTTAGAGCACTTCATGCTTCCTGCTGCTTACCAACTTTATGGAGATGCAGATTTCATTTTCCAAAAGGACTTGGCACCTGCACACAGGGACAAAGCAACCAGTACCTGGTTTAAGGACCATGGTATCCCTGTTCTTAATTGGCCAGCAAACTCGCCTGACCGTAACCCCATAGAAAATCTATGGGGTATTTTGAAGAGGAAGATGCGATATGCCAGACCCAACAATGCAGAAGAGCTGAAGGCCACTATCAGAGCAACCTGGGCTCTCATAACACCTGAGCAGTGCCACAGACTGATCGACTCCATGCATCTCCGCATTGCTGCAGTAATTCAGGCAAAATGAGCCCCATCTAAGTATTGAGTGCTGTACATGCTCATACTTTTCATGTTCATACTTTTCAGTTGGCCAAGATTTCTAAAAATCCTTTATTTGTATTGGTCTTAAGTAATAGTGTTAAAATGGTGTTATAATCATCAAAATTAAAAGAAATAAACATTTGAAATATATTAGTCTGTGTAATGAATTGATATTATATACAAGTTTCACTTTTTGATGATATTCTAATTATATGACCAGTACCTGTATACGATGTTTAATAGGGTGCCAGTGCAGTTGTAATAATTTCACTTTCGCCCATCCAGGGGCGCCAATTATGTAATGATTTTACATTTGTCCATCCAAGGATGCTAAGTAAGGTAGTGATTGGTACTCACGTCACCACTGACGTTGTGTTTTCACACGTCACTTAAGGTGTGGTTATGAATACATCAGATGACCATCTTCCCCCTCTCTTAGTTTGGGACACTAGTCAAGGTCTTAAACCTTGGCAGAATGAGAACACTCCAGACAGGAGGCTGTTAAATCATTTAGATTGAATGTAAAGTGGGGAGAGTTGGTCAGCTGATTTATCTGAAAGATTGGTGAGATTTCTAACTTGTAGAGCCTTGTCTGTATTATCAGTACAAGGAAGACACAATCGTAATAAAATAGATTTTATTAATAAAAGATAAACAATAATAACTAACACAACTACTAAGTGAATACAAAGAATGATAAAGGAATAAAGTGCATAAAATGCATAAAATACATGTGATTAAGTTGAGTGTGGCTATGGAAGAGTTGTGTTATATTATGGAAATATAAACTGTTGTTTCTCTGAAACTAAGGTGAAGAACCTTATTATGCATCAAACAAATAAACGAAAGATTATTTGCTAATAACTAGCATCAGTTATGTTACCTCTAATGTAAATTAGAAAATCATATACTGATAATATACATCAATGCCAAGGTTTCTGGAAAGAGGTTTGGTTAAGTCATATTTACGTTCCTCTTGGTTTAGTAAGCAGTCCGATGGCGGTGACTGAAGGTTTGCTCTCCTGAGCTTAACCTCGTTGCAAATGTATCTGTGTGTCTTCTGCCTCTCTGGGCCAGACACTCAGGACTTGGTCAATCCGCTTTTGTCTCTCTGGCATGGAGACTCGGGACGTGCTGTAGTCATCTCGCTGGACTAAAACTCTGAACGTAGTGGTTGTTAATGTCTCTTTCCTAACAGGCTGGAGGCTCAGAATGTAGTCGTATCTGTTGCTGCCTCACAAGCTGTAGACTCAGATCCTCAGATCTTTTGTTGTCTCTCTGGATTAATCAGAGACTCAGAACTTGGTGATTTTTTTTGTCTCGCTCAAGGAGAAACTCAGAACTTGGTTGCTCTGTCACAGTCTCATCCTCGCCGGACAGACTCAGAACAAGGTGTGTCTGTTGAAAGGGTACCTTTATCCTTTTCCGAATAGGAGGAGATTGCAATTTGGCGCTTCTCCATTCCAGTGTTGTGATTGGCTGCTGGCATCAGAGGGGGCCCACCCTTCTTTCCCCTGTGGAACTCATTTGCATACTGTACACAGTTAGAAGTCTTTAAAGTGTCTTTAAAGTTTACCAATGCATTTTTCACTTTCCAAACCACCATCAGAATACCCATGGCAATATTCTAAACAAATGAAGAGTTTCGTTGCAAAACGAGATATATCCATTTTGAGAAATGTTGGTTATTTGACATTATTATTTAAGACATCAACAGTCAAGTTCATTCACAATTTTTTGTACATTAAACTATTACTTGAGCTCAGTGAAGGCCGGGACACAATATTCTTCAAATCCAGGATATTTTTTATTTAATTTTATGTCCATAAATAAGTCAAAAACCATGCCAAAATGCAACATATTTATCTTAACATTGTCAAACATCTTAAATTGGTTAAAAAAACAATACATCATAAATATATTGGAATAGTATATACAAAGATTGATTAATAATAATAAGATTCCGAGTTAGTTTTGGTCAGAACATACACAACATAACGTTTTTTTTTTTTTTTTTTTTTGCAAAACGCTATATATCCACCTTATAATCTACTACGTAATACCATTAAGAAAAGCTAGTGAATCAATGTTTTGTGTGTGTGTGTGTGTGTGTGTGTGTGTGTGTGTGTGTGTGTGTGTGTGTGTGTGTGTGTGTGTGTGTGTGTGTGTGTGTGTGTGTGTGTGTGTGTGTGTGTCGGCATGACAGACCAACATTACTCGCAGTCGCACGATGACAACAATTAATCTTTGGATGTTTTCCCTCCCCTGAATGCCTTGCCCGTTTGGTCTTCTCCCTTTGATGATTTTCTTTAGATGCCTTCCTCTTTCTCCCAACAGCAGCTGGAATGACCGGCTCCAATCCGTCATCGAAATCCATAACGTTAGCTTGACTCTGAAGCTTTGATTCTCTGACTGACAGACAGCTGTTGATCAGTGACTTAGCCTACGTGACTGACAGCTCGCCTACAGTATAAACTGGTAAACGTTTTTTAGTTAGCCAATTGAATCCTCTTTTTAAAAATATATTTTTTGTTTTGATATTATCGTTAAATCACTGAGCAAACTCGGAGCACTTCACCGGCGGTGACTCTCTCCTCGCGTGACATCCTGAGCTCGCGCAGCGTCCTAAACGTTCTATATCGCACTTTGTAAAGAAACTGGGCTGGCGGATATCGCGTTTTGTGAAAAAATACATTTTGTAGTTGGCTTAAAATGTACATTTTCAAATCTTATTAATGGCAGCAATTCACACATAGATTAAGGTACATCTAAACAGTGATTTCCAATAATAAAATCCAAATGTCAAAAAATGGCGTTTATCGCGTTTTGCAACCAAACTCTTCAAATAGAAACCAAACATGACGGAAAAAGATTGAACTGTTTATTAATTTGTTCATTAACAGCTGAATCTGTGTAAGATTTTGCATTACAATAGCTGTCACTGAAAATACTTATTTATCTGTTTATAATAAGTATGAAATGGATGTGTGTAGTTTACATCAGTCTTAAGGTTTCCAAACATAGTTATGAATGGATTTGGATGGGTCATTGTGGTCTTTCTTTCACCCACTACTGCTAAGGTCCTGTGGAATTTTTATGGCAGTCATAGACCAGGACATTAGGGATTTGGGTGAAGGGCAGAAATTGCATGTGGACCAAAGAGATGGCCTTCCTGGGCTTGGTACTAGAGCTGGTCTTTTTGGCCTCTAAGAGGTGTCTGGCTGTTGTCCTAGCATCTTTATCTGATGGCGTTGGAAAGTTTGTTTGTGTCCTTCCACCAAGATCCAATCAAAACTACGGGCAGAGAGGGGCCCGACCATAACCTGGGCCCTGGAATGTGCTGTCCGCTACACAATGTTGACAGAACTGGGCTAACATGGTCATACTTCCTGGTTCTAGTAAGAAGCCATGGCGATGCAGGAAGTTCAAGGGACCATGGCGGTGCAGGAAGTTCAGGAAGCCATGGTGGTGCAGGAAGTTCAAGGGACCAGAGAGGCACGGCCTCCATGGCACTTAGCCTAATGTTCTTGGGTGGAGCTATGGGGTCATGGCCTGGAGCCATCTCTGGATGCTGGTCAGGGGCTGAAGCCCTCGCTGGACACTGGTCACGGACTGGAGCCCTCTTTGAACTCTGGTCATGGGCTGGAGCCCTCGCTGGACTCTGGACACAGGCTGAAGACGTCGCTGGACTCTAGACGTGGACAGGAGACGTCACCGGACTCTGGACGTGGCCAGGCACTGAGAGACTGTGGGGCTCCTCCACAGCTTCCACTGTAAACGAGGAACCACTCAACAGTAGGGCATCGTCGATATATTGGGTCAGGGAAAAGTGAATTTTTCCCCCTGGTAGTCCAGAGCGCAAGGGCTCGTTTAACCCATTTCTAAAAATGTCCTTTTGTGCCACGTCATTAAAACCAATGAGATGACAAAGTTCACAGAAATCCACCACATATTCCTCTATAGGACATTGGGGGCAGGAGACGACAAACTGCTGGGTTCATTTTGGTAGGTCTAGTATTCTGTAACAATGTGGATCCACTGGAGGCAAGCTTGCAGTTGAACCCAAGTGCAGTTTTTCCTTGCCCTTATGTGATCATGTCATGTGCTTCCCTAGTTTCATGTGTCTTGTTCTGATTGGTTCCCTTATCTATGTGTCATGTTCTCATTGGCTGGTCTAGTCATGTGTCCATAGTTCTCAGTGGTTCACTGTCTTGTCATGTGGTTGAGTTCTAGCTGTTCATCGGTTGTCATGTGTTCCCCTAGTCTCTGTATATGTGACCAGTCACGGAAAGTAGGGACACAAGTCGGTTCTGGGGCATTTTGAGTTATTCACAGATTCCTAAAGTGTAGTCTCCAAGCTTTTCAATGATGTGTAACACATGGAAATCTGATAATATTTGGAGAAGTTGTGGCCATTTGAAAGTAGGCACTCAAAAAACCTTAATAGGGAGAAAATGACCCCAAAACATTGTGCAGTTCTCACCTGTTCTCACCTGCTGGGAGTGACAATAGGGCTCATTTACATCTCATTTAGATAAGCCATACCCCCTGTAAAGCTGCATGGTTGCATATCAACGACAGACCCAACAGGATGCATTGTGTACCATTATGACTTTTTGAACAGGATTCTGTGATAACCGTGATCATTTTGGTCACTATAATCATGAAATGAAATTTTCATGCCATTTCTAGTTATGATCAACTATGATAAACTAAAATCATCTTTATGTGTTTTTATAGCATAATATGCAAAGTACAATTTTCTATAAGAAAAAAATTAATCTCTGTTTCTGTTCTTTTCTCTGACATTTCAGGGTAACATAGGCCTACAAAGACTCTTTTAGGTCTAAAACAGTTTGGATAGTTGTTAATACAGCGTTCCCACAGCTTGGTTAACTTCAAATTCAAGAACCTTTCAAGGACTTTCCAGGTTCAGCTTTTTTTTTTTGCATTTATATTTGGCCATATGACAGAGGTCTGATATTCTATTTGTCATATTTCTGTTTTGCATAAAATATTCGGTACATCCTATACTGTATTCTAAAATGATCTGATATTAACTTTTGCAGGGATTTTATTGAAAAGAGCTTAGGCTCATGTAACCAGTCTATTTTTTCAATATTTCACGGTGTGTCTGTGAAACGCTGAGGTAGCGTATAGTTTTGTGTGCGTGTGAACATCATGGCAACGTACAACACAAAGTACCTCACGTGTGAAATACTTAACGTAACGCGTAAATGCAAGTAACAAACATAAATCAAGCATAGTCCACTGTAACGAGACTGTAAATCCCGCCCTGTAGGGGAGAATTAAATTGTTACCTTGGAAGGCTTAAAAGTGAAAGGATCCTGGTCCCCACTCCAGCACTTTGAGTCTCAGTATGCACGTTATGTGTATATGTTTTACCTTACACTAAGGCCTAGTCCACACGTACACGGGTATTTTTATAACCAGAGTTTTTCCTCCTCCGTTTTAAAAACCAATCGCGTCCACACAAGCACAGTTTAAAAAAAATCTCCGTCCACATGAAAACGCAAAACCGCGCTATGATTGGCTGCTTGATTTCCACATGGGTCCCATCCACGGCACCGATGCACTGAGGGATGCCATGGGCTCAGTGAAACCCTTCTACAAGGTTACTTTGGAATCAGTGACACTGACAACTGTAGGGGCAGGGCTCAAGTGGACTGAAGCTTCACACACTTGCCTTACTATGTTGTATTTTTGTATTCTGGCGCCTCTGTTCTGCAATACAATGAGATAACTGCGCATGTATCTGTATGTAATAAGCGCTGTTAGCAGAGTTATTAAAAGTTACGTCCGCCATTGCATAGACTCCACTCATGTATAAACAAAAGCGATAACGGTGCACAATCTGATGTCCAACAAAGGAGAGAACGGCGCACATTTCAACTTAACAAGCCGAAATCAACGGTTTCACCGTCTACACGACAACGCTGTAACCGGAGTTTCTAAAAAACTTCACCCTGGCCGGAGTTTTCAAAAAAGTCCGGTTTCAGTAACCGGATACTGCGTTTGCATGTGGACGAACAGCCAAACCGCGTAAAAAAAGCTGCGGTTTTGAAAATACCCGTGTTCGTGTGGACAGGGCCTAAATATAACAGGAATGGGTAGTGTGGGCTTCAGGTGAGTATGTCAGCACGGTGGCTCCCTGAAGTGCATGTGATGAAAAGTAGACTGAAATTCACATCCCCACCCACCTAATCCTAATAGTGGAAGTGAGACGCCCCTACCCCAAGGTAAGTAAAAACAAACAAAAAACCTGTATTGCTTCTAACAATTATTAATTTATTTTTCCTTTCCTTAGGAAACTGTAATTTTCCTTAAAGGGTCTCTTTCAATAGGAGGAAATAACAAAAAGTAAAAAAATGCAAATAAACCGTTATCTGAAACTTCTGGTTCCCTTTCAGTTGGTCACGTTCGACGTACGTCGGACGTACCGACGAATTGGGATCACTTCTGGGAGCCCCTATCAGCTTCGAGATATATAGAACCGGCCAATGAACAATTGGTGTGCGAGATTTGCATCTCGCGCTCCGCCCCGCACTGCGGGTATAAACAGGAAGCGAGAGCGAATGCACGCTGTCATTCACTTCGGAGCCAAACGGCGTTTGAAGACGACTCTAAAATCATATTTGAGTTTACAGCTGCTTCAGCGAGTTACTGAGAAGACCGGAGAACGAGAGAAACGGCAGTTTGTTGGAGAGACGGCACATTCCAGAGGGATCGCGCTGACTCATCGGCTGCTCTGTGAAACAGAGAAAAACTGCTGTTTTCACAGCAACAAATTTCTGTTGGTCTGGTGGGCGTTTTTCCTGTTTGAGTACAGGCACGGGCTACACTAAACCCCGTGCGCTGTCGCGTTTCCCCCTGAGTGCTTCAGCACAGAGCGTTTCCTCACAAAAAGAGCTTCACGGGTGACGCTGCGTCTTTTTCAAGATGGCATTCCACCCGTGCGTTTCTGGATGCGGTCGTTTCCTGGCGCCTACTGACGGTCACAATTGCTGTCTCACGTGTTTGGGCAAACAGCACGCTGAGGCGGCGTTTGTGGATAGTTCATGTTCCCACTGCGGGAACATGACTATCTCGGAACTAAGATCGAGACTCTCCTACCTTCGGGGAGGCAGAGTCCCCTTACCCATCCCACGATCTAGTGCTACCCCTAACCCGGGTAGACCTACTTCTTTGGATGGCCAGGGTGATCTGAGGATCACGTTTAGAGCAAACCCGCCGAGTGAAACTCCGCAGGCCCCTATTCCCTCGGTTCCGCAGCCGGCAGAGCTCCCGAGAGAACCCGCTGGTCCCTCCCATGGACGGCCAGTGGTGACTTTCGGAGCTCCAGCAGACGAACAGATGTCGATCGCTGCATCGGAGGGGGAGTTTCAGTCCTCGGAGGATGAAGGGTCAGCTGTACTGCCTCCCTCTGGGAGAGTGGCAACGGCTGCCCCGGACCCCGAGATGACTACTATGCTTGCCCGGGCCGCCGAAAGGGTAGGAACCCTCGTGTGGAACCCTCCACCATGTCCCAAACCCTCTAGGTTGGATGATTGGTTCCTCGGGGCGGGCCGCGCTGGCTCTCAGCGTCCCGCCGCAACACCATTCTTCCCGGAGGTGCATGAGGAGCTCACGAGGTCGTGGACGGCACCTTTTTCTCTCAAGCGGCCTCCCCACACTCGCACGTCCCCTCCGCGGATGCAGGTAAATGTTGCACAGCACACTCAGATCCCGCTTCGGGCCGCTCCCATGCCGTCCGAGCCGGATCCCTGCGTTCCGCCTCGCTGCCCTGCTGCAGGTACGTCTGTGGTGCCGTTGATCCCCGTAGCTCGGAGTCTGGGAGCCTGGCTAGCACTTCCCAGCCCGTCTCGGTGGCTCCCCCGTACCATCAGACTCGGCTATGCGATTCAGTTCGCCCGGCGTCCCCCCAAGTTCAGGGGCGTTCACTTCACGACTGTAGTGGAGGCGAACGGCCCCGTGCTCAGGGCGGAGATCGCAGTCCTTCTGGCGAAGGACGCGATAGAGCCGGTCCCTCCAGCCGATATGAGGTCCGGGTTCTACAGCCCGTACTTCATTGTATCCAAGAAAGGCGGCGGGTTATGACCGATCTTGGACCTGCGATTCCTGAACCGGTCCCTTCACAGGCTGCCGTTCAGGATGCTAACGCAGAAGCGCATCTTCAGGTGCATCCGTCCCCAAGATTGGTTTGCAGCGATCGACCTGAAGGACGCGTACTTTCATGTCTCGATTCTTCCTCGACACCGGCCCTTTCTGCGCTTCGCGTTCGAGGGACGGGCATATCAGTACCGCGTCTTGCCCTTCGGCCTGTCCCTGTCGCCCCGCGTCTTTACGAAGGTTGCGGAGGCGGCCATTGCTCCCATGAGAGAGCATGGTGTTCGCATCCTCAACTACCTCGACGACTGGCTGATCCTTGCCCAGTCGCGAGAGCAGTTGTGCGAACACAGGGACAAGGTGCTCAGTCACCTCAGCCAGTTGGGACTTCGGGTCAACTGGGAGAAGAGCAAACTCTGTCCCGCACAGAGGATCTCTTTTCTCGGTATGGAGATAGACTCGGTCGTCCAGTCAGTGTTGAACTGCTTGAATTCGTTCAAAGGCAGGACAGCGGCACCACTGAAACATTTTCAGAGGCTCCTGGGGCATATGGCATCCGCAGCCGCAGTAACGCCGCTGGGATTGCTTCATATGAGACCGCTTCAACGCTGGCTACACGACCGTGTCCCGAGATGGGCGTGGCACAGCGGTTCCCTCCGCCTCCAAGTGACTCCGAGGTGCCGCCAAACCTTCAGCCCCTGGTCGGACCCTTCATGAGACCCCGGCCTGGATACGTGCCCAAGGTTCCCACTACTCCCTTCCGGGATCAAGTGGTGAGCCTGCAAGCGCTGCCTTCGGAGGAGGCAGACCCAGCCCTAGCTTTTCTCTGTCCCGTCCGTGCTCTCCGGACTTACGTGGACAGAGCGCAAAGCTTCAGGACCTCAGAGCAGCTCTTCGTCTGTTACGGAGGACAGCAGAAGGGAAAGGCTGTCTCCAAGCAGAGGATGGCCCACTGGATAGTGGATGCCATCGTCTTGGCTTATGAATCCCAAGACGTGCACTGCCCGCTCGGGTTAAGAGCCCACTCCACTAGGGGTGTTGCTTCTTCCTGGGCGCTGGCTCGTGGCGCCTCGCTGACAGATATTTGTAGAGCTGCGGGCTAACACCTAACACGTTCGCTAGATTCTATAGCCTCCGTGTAGAGCCGGTATCTTCCTGTGTGCTCACTTCCCATAGTCAGTAACACCGAAGTGCCTGTTCCAGTGTCGGCTTGCTGCGCCATTCCCTCCCCTATGGTAGATGGAT
Source organism: Gobio gobio (assembly GCF_949357685.1). NCBI lineage: Eukaryota > Metazoa > Chordata > Actinopteri > Cypriniformes > Gobionidae > Gobio > Gobio gobio. The sequence goes on along the minus strand of NC_137105.1, from coordinate 29,768,706 downwards.
ACGTGCGCTTATCTGCTCCAGTTGAGTTCCCCAGAACGGCGAACCGTGTTGAGTCCTCCGCAACCCACGGCAGTCGGACGTGGCGGAGCGTTCGACGCCAGGTCTAACACTCGTATGCATTGGTGGAACTTGTGTTAGGTTGGGTTCCATATGTTGTGACCTCCACAGCGGTCCCATATGTGTTTTCTTCCGCGGTACGGCTCCCTACGGCGAGCCCGTGTCTTTCCCTGAGTTTCCTCTGCCGTCTCAGGAAGGTGTTGTCCCCCTCCTCTAATTGGCCTGGGCCACCCTTGGGACTTCCGTATGTTGTGCTGCCCACGGCCAGCCCATACGTGTATTCTCCACATGGTAACTCCCTCTGGGCATGATGTGGCTTCCGCAGCTGCCTTCACAGGCACGCTTTCCCAGCGTTATCCAATACAGTCAGCTGAGTGGGTCTTGCGGAACAGCAGCTTTGACTCTCCCTGCGTGAATTTCCCCGCTCGCATCAGATCGGGTTCTGAGGGGCTCATCGCTGGGCGCTGGAAGTGGTAGTAACTATGGCATTTTCCAAAGGGATCCCAATTCGTCGGTACGTCCGACGTACGTCGAACGTGACCGACTGAAAGGGAACGTCTCGGTTACGTATGGTAACCCTCATTCCCTGAAGGAGGGAACGGAGACGTACGTCCCGTCGCCACAGTTGCTGTACCATCACTGCAGGTCGAGCCACTAAGTTTGGCTCCTCAGTGAAAAACAGCGTGCATTCGCTCTCGCTTCCTGTTTATACCCGCAGTGCGGGGCGGAGCGTGAGATGCAAATCTCGCAACGCCAATTGTTCATTGGCCGGTTCTATATAGCTCGAAGCTGATAGGGGCTCCCAGAAGTGATCCCAATTCGTCGGTACGTCCGACGTACGTCTCCGTTCCCTCCTTCAGGGAACGAGGGTTACCATACGTAACCGAGACATTTTCTTGGTAAACCTTCAAATGTTTAACACTTTCAAAACCCTCTTGTAACACCTCAGATATGAATTTTCACAAAAGTAATTTCAATATTAAGGCGCAGACTGATTTACAAACACAGGGTGTTTCAAAGCTTGACAACTCTTATAGTTCAAACAAATGATTCATTTGAAGCAACTCAGTTCAAATAACTCAGCTCAAATAACTGTTCAATTCATCCAAACGATTCTTATAGATCAATAAATTCAATTTCCAATTGACTCAGTTCTCACACAAAGTTCAAATTGACAATTGAGACCCACAAGTTCACTCAAACACTCAGTTCGGTTCACTATGTATCAGTAAAATGTTCATGTGTGTGTGTGTGTGTGTGTTGAACTGTTGTACCAGTCTGTGGCAACGACAACTTTGATGTGATGACTTGCGATGACTTGTGATGACTTGCGATTACAAGATGAACAGCTGGGACAGGACAATGAGATGTCGTAAGGATGGCAGGGTAATAAACAGAAACAAGAGAGGTTTCAGCGTGACCTAGAAAAACTCAGGAACTTTCTGGAACAAAATGGCGCAGCCCAGTTCAGCTCGCACGCGGCACGCCTGGACTGAATGATCGTTCAGTTCACAGACGCATTCTTGCGCACTAATAAGTGCACATAAGGGATTTGCAAAAAAAAACAAACAATGTCTCTCGCCCCGACGCAGTTCATGGATGACTCAGAAAGCAGTAGAACTCTCAAAAAAAATGTGTGTACTGTCAGAACAGCGACAAAAACAATTGTTCTGAATGAAACTCACGGCTCCAGCAACTCTCTCTCGTGCTCTCAGCCAGTCTCCAACACTGTTCACCGTCCAATGACACAATCGACCGATCTTCTGCCTTAACTGCTTCTCGGGTTTCACGCGGTTATGTTAATGCACTAAACCCGCAAAACATAAGCTGCCCGTACACTATCGTATATTACAGATTCAACGAGAAAAATTGGCTACCTGTACAGCGATCATGGCGTGTCTGCCTCAAGGTTATTTTCGTAAACGAAAACTGAAACTAAGACTAAAACTATTGGTCAAAAAACATTTTCGTAAACTGAAATAAAATTAAAAAATCATAATAAATGAAAAACTAAAACTAAACTAAACTAACAACTCTTACTGAAAAACTAACTGAAATAAAATAATAATTAGCAAAAATAAATATTCGTTTTCGTATTTAATAAGCTCTCTTTACTGTGGCGGAGAATCTGACCTGTAGCAGTTGAGGGTGTGTCTGTGGAGCTACAGCGCATGAAGTGGCTGAGGAGATTAACCGCTGTCCTGAGACGCAACGCGTGCAGTGAACACTCATCACTAGTCCCGTTCAAATGTCAGCATTTGGGACTGCTGTTCCTTACTCCTGCCACTAGATGTCATGTTACTCATCTGTTGTCTCTCGTTTGTGTAATCATCTTCGACTGCACCTTGTTTCCCCCTGTGTGTTTAAGCTCTGTTTTTGTTCTCCCTTGTTACTTGGTCTTTGTATGAGATGTCTGCCTGGCACCCTGAGTTTCTTTGGATCTTTTGAGACCTTGTGACATTGTAAGGATTTTTTGTTTAAGTTATTTTAAGTAGTCCTCTTGCTTCTGTCTTTTTTTCTCCCCTCGTGGAGTGTTTGTTTTTCTCCCTTTTGTTTTCATTCCTCCATGTTGAGAAGAACTTTTGTTGGAATTTTTTGTCATCATCTTTTGTTCATTAAACCTTCTTACCTGAGACCTCGTACTCTGACCTGTGTTTCAATTGGATCCAACTCCTGCTGGCTGGTGGCTCAGTGGTATTACCGCCAAGCTCTTACACCAGAGACCCGAGTTCTAGGCCGGGTCCTGACAGAAAGACCAAGTCTCAAATGGATCCAGAAACACTCACCTATAAGGACCTGGTGGCAGTGATGGCTCAGCATGAGGTAGCATATCAACGCCATGAAGCTGTTCTTACCCGTCAGGAGGAACTGATGGCCAAGCACTCTGACCTTCTCGCTGATGTGATGACATCCATTGGCCAGCTTTTCTAACGGATTCCAGCGAGTTCACCTTCTCCAGCACCACACCCACCTTCCATTGATGTACCCCAAGTGGCCGCTGAGCCTCGGCTTCCACCTCCTAAGCCCTTTTTGGGGGATGCCAATTCATGTGGGGGATTCCTGACTCAGTGTTCCTTGACATTTGAACTCCAGCCTTCAAGCTTCCCTACTGACCGCTCTAAGATCGCCTACATCATCACTCTCCTAGCAGATAAGGCACTTTCCTGGGCCTCTGCGGTGTGGGAATCACGTGATGCCTGTTGTGGAACATACACTATCTTTGTGGAGGAGTTCAAGCGGGTGTTCGACCATCCAGTGAGTGGTCGGGAGTCTTCCAGGCAACTACTCACTCTTATGCAGGGATCACGTAGCACTGCAGACTTCGCTATAGAGTTCCGGACCATTGCGTCCAGTAGTGGATGGAACAACGAAGCTCTAATGGCCTGCTTCCAGGTAGATGGTCCGGACCCATTCTGGACGAGCTAGTTACTTGCGAACCCGCGACTGATCTCGAGTCCTTGATCACCATGGCTATCTGTCTGGACAATCGACTAAGAGAGAGAGAGTCAACCCGTCGCAAGACGTCTCCGCCCCGATTTTCTGGTAACAGGCAAACCTACCCTGCAAGCATTTCCTCACCCAGTTCTGAGAGACTCGAGCCCCCGGAGGACATGCAATTGGGGCGTTCCAGACTCTCCCCTGCTGAGAGGGATCGCCGCATGAGGGAGAATCGCTGTCTATACTGCGGTGCATCTGGGCATTTCCGTCTCCTCTGTCCCGAGCTCCCGGGAAACGACCGTCCCCGCCCAGTTACAGGAGGGCTGTGATGGGGAAGATTAGTGCTCCTCCTCCCAATGCAGTGCTTTCCATTCCTGTAACTCTTTCCTGGGAGGGCCATCAACATCAGGTCAGAGCCAAGATCGACTCCGGGGCTGCTGGCGACTTCCTGGACCGTGCTCTGGTCAGGAGGCTTGGCATACCCACCCAATTACCCATTACTACAACTGTTACTGCCCTAGACGGCAGACCCTTGGAACCGGGCTGCGTTACGGAGATCACTAACCCTCTTCCTCTCACTGTTCTCCAACATCAACATATGGAGGAGTTTTATCTGATTGACTCTCCCGAGTTCCCTGTGATCTTGGGTTATCCCTGGCTGCACCAACACAACCCTTGCATCGACTGGCTCGCTGGAACCGTCCTGAGTTGGGGTACTGCATGTCATGTTACCTGTCCTCTCTCCAGTCTCCCAGCCCAGAGTCCCGAGTCTCAAGAACCCATCAACCTGTCTCGAGTCCCTGGTGTCTATCACCGTTTCCAGGCTGTTTTTAGTAAGTCCCGAGCCACTTCCCTACCACCACACCGCTCCTATGATTGCTCCATCGACCTTCTCCCTGGCACCTGTCCCACTAGAGGTCGGATTTTCTCCCTGTCTCCTCCCGAGCGCATTGCTATGGACACATGCATCAGGGAGTCCTTAGCGGCTGGCATTATCCGTGTTTCCACTTCCCCAGCAGGAGCAGGCTTTTTCTTTGTGGGGAAGAAGGATGGAGGACTCAGGCCGTGCATCGATTACCGGGTACTTAATAAGATCACGATTCGGAATCGCTATCCCCTTCCTCTGATGGCCTCCGCCTTTGAGCTGCTACAAGGGGCTTCCATTTTCTCCAAATTGGACCTACGCAACGCCTACCATCTGGTGCGGATTCGGCAAGTGGATGAATGGAAGACGGCCTTCAACACTCCTGCAAAATAACCACATTAGTTAACTAGCAAATTGGGCCACGTTTAAAAAAAAACAAAACAACAGCATTCCCTTAAAAGTGATTATAAGGAGCGGATATCACATATTTCCTTTTTTTCCTGTGTTATTTTTAGATTGCGCAGGACTTCCAGGTGCTGCATGGTGAGGCTGCACCTAAATTATTTGAGACCTGGATCCCTGAATATTCTGAAAAGGTCCTGTACTTGGCCAAGCAGGACAATAAACTCACTTCACTTAATGTTGAGGACATGACACTGGGTAAGTTAAAACTGTCCTTTTGTGTGTTCTATGGCAAGGGTCCTGTTATCCCTTTCCTTTTGGTCACATTTGTTGTTTTTGTTCATTTACATATTTCTATATAGTCATATTATTTTCCACACACATACTGATACCTAGAATATTGTTAACCTACAGATGCCAAAGGGGAACTAGCTCTAACATTGCTACCCACCATGGTGCCACAGACCGTCTACAGGGTTGGGAAGAAGACTATCCGGCACTCCACTGAAGAGTCCCGGACAGCGTTCATACACCAAATGCCTGTAAGTACAATGGACTGGTTTCTCAGCACTACTCTGAGAGAGAATATTCTTAATTCTAACTATACTGTACAGGTGAAAGAAGGCAATGGAAGTGACATGTTTTATGTGAAAGCAAAAGGGTGAATCCTGATTTTAAAAAACAACAACTCCAAGGTTCCTCGCAGTAGTATTTCAGTTTTGGGCGATGCCATCTAATGCCGAGTTCAGACTGCACAATTTTCAAAGTAGTCAGATCACTGCTCTTTTCACACTGCATGACTATCTGGGCCAGCATTCAGTCACTGCTGTGTTCACACTGACCGGTGAATCGGCGACAAGGTTTCACACTGCATGACTATACAAGAGAAAGAATCGGCGACAGCTCTGTCCCATCCGCAAATTACGTTTCACAACAAAACACGCGAGAAGTGAGAAGGAAACACCGCAAGATCACACGTGTGTCAGACTGGAGTTCTCGCACGAGACTGGAATTGTTATTAAAAATATGCAGTGTAGAAACTTGCGGTCCAAGCTGATTTGCAGCAAAAGGGAGAAAAAGAAAAAAGATTATGTAGAAGGAAATGGTTGGGGAGACACAGGGAGCAATGATTGTGTACTGCAAAGAGAGTTTGAGGTAAATAAATAATTTTGCAGTGTGCTGCTGTTGCGGCTGGTCAAGCAAATGTTTGTGCTTTGTTTCTGTTTGATAGAATTGTAAAAATATCTATTAAAATACTGATATTCTGGTCTATAACTCCTCCCCGAACCTCCCGCTGCCCTGTATCTCGCTCTCTCATTGGCTGTTGGTCATCGCGATGTCATTTTCAGTCAGAACACATCTCACACAGCAGGAGTTTGAATCGCGGACAGGTCCAGATATTTAGCATGCCAAATATCTCACGGGCGTCTGCGACTCATCGTGTCTTTGATAATTCACACTGCACGATTGTCACTCAAGTGCATGAGCACTGATTTGCCTATGATCTCGGGCATTTTGTCTGTGATTTCGCAAAACCTGTCGGCGAGTCACAATCGGGGCTAAAATCGGGCCGTCTGAACTAGACATAAGGTAGCAATCTGACTAGAAAGTTAAAGATGCTAAGTTTTATTACTCAGTGGTTCTCAACCCACATTTTCTAGTCATTTTCACTCAAAATTAACACACCAATTAAGAACCACAGCTCATTTGGCTTCCTTGTATCAGCATTACAACACAAACTGGGTCTATTATCTTGCTTACAATTCACCTTCTACACAATATTCATTTTCTTTTGTCTATCTTTCTGTCTCTGTTTTAGGTTGGAACAAATATGGTGGAATACCTACAGCAATCAAAGCCATTCCCCTCTGTCCTGGCGCTGGGAGATCCTCATGTGCTTCTCAGGCATTAGTGATATTAGCTGGTCAGGCGCTCCCTCAGAGAAACACTGTTTGGGGCAGTTGACGTGTGCTTCAAGGCATTTTATGTTCTTGATATCAATTACCCCAAGCAGTGTGCTCCCGCATGGGAGTTTCTGCAGCAAGTTGTATATCAGATTGAGGGACCTGAATCAAATCCTGTCAAATTTCTTAAGACTGCCTTACTTAATTGCAGAACTGTTTAATTGTGTGCAGTAAATGAGACAAACAATGTTTGAAGATTTTAAGCCTCAAGTTCAATCCAGTTATTCAATGTTGTCAAATGTTTGAGAGAGAATGTTTGAGAGTTGTTTATTTTTCAATTTTTTTTCTTTCTAATGCTATTACAATGTGACTTAAAATAAATAGGTCCAGTTGTGTGTTTTTATATAGAAATGAATTTAATGCAATAAAAATGTAAAAGAATTTGAAGTGTGTAAGTGCCTGAAGTTTTATTTTCTGAAATAAGGCATAGTAACCTAAGTTAGGTTATTTCTGACCTTTGACCTTTGGTTAAAAACAGAACTACTAATTTCTGGGTTATATCAACCCAGATATTGCACTGCATGAAAACACTGAAATCCGGCACTATCCGGGCATGGTATACTCCTGTGTAATTTGATGTTTACCGGATGTATGTGGGAAAAAGCGGATCAGAGTAACACGGAACAGTATATTTCCAGAAAAACCCGGAAACCTCACGTATGCGGACGTATACAGGAATCCGTGAAATTTCACGGACATATACAGCTGAAACACTGCTGGGTGTGCTAGGACTGAAGACTGTTAGGTGTGAAGAAGACCTTTCATATGTTAATGACTGACACTAGATGCTGGCTGTTCTCAGAAGGAGGGGGGCAGGGGAGCACTTCAGGATTGAGAATTATCTCTGGTCTACTGTAGGCTACAGCAAACAAGCTTTTTACACAGAAAAAATAATTCTTAAGGCCCTGAAACACTAAACTGAACTAGCAATGACTAAAGCCGACTGTGGGGTTGGTTCACGTTGCCTGGGTCTGGGCCAAACCATCAGAATGGTGTGTCAGGGCCTTAAAACCACTGCATGAAAAGAGTCTCTAAATCCAATATTTTTTATAAAAACAGTACAAAATAAAAACCCTGTCTGAACATATACGTTCACAAAAAAATCTGAATATGTAATGAAATAAACAAAGAAATGTAATGGAATTAACAAAGGATAATTAACCAAACATTTTAGACTATCCCCAAACAATTTTTGCAAAGTTTTACAAATTGTAGGCAATAATATAATTAAATAAAAAGGAGATGAAATGTGGAAAATGAAAAAGTTTGTTTTAAAAACACCAAAAACTGATATGCTCAAAATAAAAATATGGAATAAAAAAGAGCAGGGATTCACTTGCTCAAGAAACACAGAAACACAAGCAGATCTTTCAGCTCTGCAACTATTAACAAAAAGTGTCACTCCAAGATTCTTAACTTTAACACGCTGCAAAAGAGGGGCGTTTTGAGGTTTGAAATCCACCACTCACAATAGATGTAGGTGCAACCAATAAGGTTACCAATAAAAATAAGGCAACCAATAAAAATAATCCTAATTTTTCAGAAAAAAAACGTCAGTTTTTTACAGTATTTTCTTGTAATTTTGAATTATGTTTAAAACAATGTAAAATTACAAACAATATCTAAATAAACAACTTGACTGTTATTTTAAGGATTATATCATTAATGACAAATTACAGTAATTCTCATTTTTTTATACAGGAACATCACTGTATTATTTTTCTGTTTTCATAAATAACAAATTCATGCAAAATTACAAACAATATCTGTAAATTAACAACTGTAATACAATATTTAGCTCATTATATTAAAGGTTTATGTTTATGTCCATACTAACAATTTAACATTATTCTTTGTCATTTTAAAGTAAATCTTATTAGTTTTATATTTACACTGTAAGAATAAAAACCTAAAAAAAAACAGCAGCTACAGCTGCAAAACAAAAACCGTAAAATAAGTCAAATATCTTAAGTCAAATAAAGTTAAAAAACTTCACAGAAATTTACATTAAACGTTTTAGAGAAAACACTATTAGTTTACAGATTTTTCCTTATTTAAATTAAGATATTTTACTTTAATTTTCTGTTTTACAGTGAAGGTGTATTTTTACATTCAAACTGGTTTTACATTCAATTCTGGATACAAATATAACAAAATATATAGCAAACTAAATATCAAACAATAATTGTTTTTAAAGAGTACAAATCTGCACTGCAAATCTGCACAGGTTGAAACTTCCAGGCCTCTGCCCACACCACAGAACACCCTTTGACCAATTAATTAAATATAATAGCAAATAAAAATAAATATACACATTTTCTAACTGTTGTTTTAAACAAGTTTTTTTCTATATTTGCAAGGCTATTTGCTGTCTTTCCGTGTTCTTTTGAGCGTGATTGGTCAATCGGAACGTCATCCAGAAATCTGACCAATGACAGTGCGCGCCTTCAGTTTGAATTATACACCCGTTGTCGTTGGAGTTGCTCGTGGCTCGCGGGGACGCGACGCTATCGCGGCTTCTAATCTTCAACAGGACGGCTTCTTCTGTCCATTAATGGCATTGCATGGATCATTTTAAACCTGTTAAAATCTTATTTTGGACGAATTTTGATTGTGGGATGTCGACTGAGAACGAAAAAACATGAATACGAACAGACTAAGTTTCCAATGGCGGACAGCAGACGGCAGAAGGTAACGTAAACCCCTTTATATTTTTTCTACTGCTTATCAAGATATAACGTTAGTGCATTAAAGTCATATGCTAATCGTGATTAACTTACATATTCTGTTTCTGTGTTTTGTTGTAATATTGTTAAGATAGGGCTGGGTGTTATGGCGATCTGATGATACTGACTATTGTTAGTGATTTTGCTGTAAACGTTAAAATTACCGTTTTATATTGCGGAATGGGAATATGGCGTATATAACGCAGCACTGACTGTACTAAAACTTTTTGACATTTTGACAAGGAAACATGCATGAATGTAGAATAATGAACGGGACATGCATGTGTTAAAATAAGCCTCTCTCAGACAGCAGGCGATCCCGAAATCAATTATCTTTCTGTAAAATGCACACAATTATCTCAGAAACCTTGTCATGTGAGGTATTCACTTGATTTAAACAGTCAGTTATGTCTTAAGTAAGTTAAACAGTTCAAGTTAACGTGGGGAAACCCGAATGCGTGTCATTCTGTGCATCCGTTCTTAAAGGGGCTGCAGCTTTGTCATAATTTTAATAAAACAAAAGAATAGAGAAGACCTTCTGCTTCTTTTAGAATCAAGTGATATTAATTAATTGAATATCATACAGTGAAGACTTTTAAAGCAGTATTATTATGTAGCATTTTAATAAAATATCCATCAAAATATATATATTGTGATATCGTTATTGTAAAATAAAATTTCTCATGTATGTATAATTATATGGTCATAATGCCCATCCCTACTGTCAGCTAGTTTTAAGATCAAGCTTGTCATAAAATGTAACAGAGCTTTGGAATGAGTAATCTGAGAACACTGTCATGTACACTTGTTCAACAGAGAGGACAGGAAAACACCATACTTGGACTCTGAAGAATTATAGGCAAACCAGGATTTTGGATCTACTGTAAAGTTTTTGTATGGGCCTGGTGAGTATGTTTTGCAAGTCCATGTCCGTAAGTTGATAATTAATATTAATGTTTTATCAAACAAATTAATTTTCATTTGTGTGTGTGCATGTTTCTTCCCCCCTCATGATCCAGAAGTTTTGGATCCATGATCCTAAAGAACTTTTACAGATGTTGACCCTGAATGTGTAAAAGGTAATCTTAAAAATGTTGTCATTATTTTAATATTCTCTGTTTTTTCTGTAATGTAGACGCATGCGTTTTCTGTGAAGTTGCTTTGAAACAATATCAGGGTTTTTCCTACATTGAAAATTTTTGCCGGCCGCCAAAACAATTTTTTGTCCCGCCAAAGCCTTATTTGTTGAGTTATTGTGATTTATGATTGATGTAGTAGATGACTGCTGCGCTTGCGTTAACTGAGTGACAGAGAGAACGACCAGTGAGCTCATCCCTCGCTCGCACTCTCTCTGTCTTCAAAATAAGCATTCTTAGCTTTCTAATGTTTCACATTTTACGTTAATCAAAATCAAAAGGTGGGAAGACCGAATCCATGTTGCACGTGGCGCTATCAGACGTCTTCCTTTAATTACCGCTGGGTGTGAAATGCGCTCAAAAAACATTGACTGATTCTCTGACCAGCTGACATAAAGCATACTTTAAATAAACAGGAAACAAATCCTATCCGGTTATGAAGTGTTTTCTGTGTGTTGACAAATCTTTCGCGATGTTCTAAAGATGGATTCACACACGCGTCTGCTAATGTCCGATTCGCGACCTAATGACTCCTCTGAACCGAATCATTTTAACGACTGGTTAGAACTGATCTGTCCAACACTGAACTAACGAATTAGTTTAATAATTTACTCAGAACAACACCTGAAATGAGAACACAAGTGTGCTTACCCACTTTAGCAAGAGTAGATAGTAAGAATTATTTTTAATTATCAACAGTCTTTCAGCTTATTTATGTGGACAATGTGTAGTAAAATAAATAGCCTAAAATCCTTTAGTTTAGACTGGAGTGAGGTGAACCCAGAACAAATGTGTTGTTAGCTAGCTGATTGTATATGGCAGAAAATTGTATATGGCAGAAAATTAGGCTATTTGTTCATTTTTTTAATACTATTTTTTTTAATATTGATATGATTATATACCAAAACAATTATCAGTAAATAGTGTAAAAATGAGGAACAAAAACAAACATCAAGGTATCAAAATAAGATAAGCAAAAGTTACAAACTTTTTTTTAATTTATTTCAAATTTATTGTCAGTATTGCGCTTGCAGATCAAGTGGGTAGGGTATTTTTTTTTACCGTGCGTATGTGTGTGTATGGATGACCATGTCTGTCAGCCACCACCGAAGACCATTTTTGACCCAGGAAAAACCCTGAATATGTATTGTGAAAAGCGCTATACAAATTCATTTTAATTTAATTGTTTTACTTACTTTTATTGGCATTAACTCTATATTATTAATGTATTATTTGGCAGGTCGCAAGATGTATTTTATTTTGTGAGACTTTGCTGAGGAAGTATTCTTTGGCTCAGTCTGAAAAGGCCCAGAAAAGAAACACTATGAAGAACATCACACAGAACCGTCAGAGAAAGAGACGGGTAAGTTAAGAAACCGGTTAAGCTTTTTCCCTCCAGAATGTTACTATACTCCTCTCTGAGTTTTAGTGGTTAATTCACTGTCATGTTTTGCAGTTGCTGGAGACCAGGTCCAGGGTTGCACAAACCAACACAGAACCTGTGGAAGACCGCAACTATAGACAAGATGTCTGATGAAGATGCTGCTGTTGTTGATGGAAGGCCAGTGTGGATGGTTAGGCTAGCTACTACAAACAGACTAGACTGACCCACGCTACGCATCACATCACCAGCCCATTATGCCAGTTTGAAAAAATGTTCAAAACTCAAACAACATTGTGTTAGAGTTGGTCACAATTATTTTATAATTATAATTTTAATATTCAATTGTGCCATTTTATATTTTCTTTATTCCTATGTTTATATACTTATACTTTTATTGGTTCCCATATATAGAGTATTTACATATATTTTATATACACTTTTTAATTTATAGATTTCTTTGTCTCGTTTTATATTGTATACTTTGTATGTTTGTTCCTTTTTAGATGTCCATGTTTTGTATTGTTGTTCCTCTTACGTCGCCTTCCTTTAGAAACATTTTGTTCACTTATCTTTTCCCCCATTCATTTTAATGTATGTTTATAATGCTCTTTGTTCTTTTTATTTGGTTATATTGTTTACTTGGAATATTTACATGTATTTTAATATATTTTATATATTTTTTTGTCTTATAAATTTATTGTTCTCATTTTATATTGTTTAATTTGTATATTTATTATTTTCCTTTTTATGTTCACTGTGTATTTTATTCCTTTACATCTCTGTCTTTTAAATGCATTTTGTTCATTTTTTTTCCCTTTTTGTTTCTTTACCAATTCATTTTAACGTATATTTATGTTCTTTGGACTGTTTATATTTTTACATTTGTTCCTTTACATTTTCATCCCTTTTAAATACATTTAGTTCACTTGTTTTTGTTTCACCATTGTTTTAATGTTCATTTATAATGCTATTAAGAATGTTTTTTTTTTATAACTTTTTAATAAATATTTCAGACTTTCTCAAAATGTTTTGTGTGTATTTTTCTTTTGGGAGGGAGAGGGGATTATTTTATATATATATATATATATATATATATATATATATATATATATATATATATATATATATATATATATATATATATATATATATATATATATATATATATAATATATTAATGAGCAAAATCTGCATAGCTGGCCTATAACCAATCAAGTCCCTATGCTACAAAACCTAGCCCACCCTTAGCCTTAGAAGTAACCAATAAAGTCACTTGACTGGGTTTTCAATGCGCCCTGTCCTCCAATAGCAGTCTGGGTTTTGGGAGTGGTTTTAAAAAAAAACAACCAATCCAGTTTGAGATGAAGGACCAATAGGGGATGGAAGGCAAAGCTGTTTAGAGGTGTGAAAATGTCTCCTGGGAAAAACTTGATGGGATTATTTGCCATGGCAACAAATGGCTGTAGCATGGGAGTATACGGCCACAACATACATCCGATTTGGTACCATTTCGGATGAATACGGACATATACGGATCCATGGAATTTGATCTATCCGGCCAGTATACTCCTGGATTCTTCCGAATTTCAGCAGTGTATACAGGAGTATCCTGGTCCGGATACACCTTTTTTCATGCAGTGTTGGGGTTGTTCTTTTGACCCAGAAGTTGGGTTATATTAACTACAATGTTGGGTTATTTTAACCCAAAATTTGGGTCAGGTATTTAACCCAGAAATTGGGTCAAAAAGAATAACCCATTTTTCTGTGTTGAAATAACCCAGAAATTAGTTGGTCCCTTTTTAACCCAGGATTTGGGTCAAAAATAACCCATTATGGGTTATTTTTGACCCAGGAGTTTTTAGTGTGTATGTGAAACCGGAGAAATGTGAGTTCCACGTCACCCATTCTAAGTTTCTCGGCTTTATCATCACCCCAGGTCATGTTGAGATGGATCCCAAGAAGGTCGAGGCAGTCCTGAAATGGCCTACCCCTACGACAGTCAAGGAAGTTCAACGCTTCATCGGCTTCGCTAACTTCTATAGGAGGTTTACCAAGAACTTCAGCTCAGTGGCTGCACCCTTAACGGCACTGACTAAGGGGGGTATTACCAAGATCTGCTCCTCAGAGGCAGAGGGAGCCTTCCGTGATCTCAAGCGTCGCTTCACCTCGGCACCTATACTCTGTTCCCGATCCTAAAACACCTTTTGTGGTAGAGGTGGATGCATCGGATGTGGGAGTTGGGGCCATCCTTTCTCAGAGAGGGGAGAACGGTAGGATGCACCCTTGCGCCTTCATGTCTCGTCGCCTGTCGGCAGCGGAACGCAACTACCACGTCGGGGATCGGGAACTTCTTGCGGTGAAGCTCGCCTTGGAAGAGTGGCGCCACTGGCTTGAGGGGGCTCAACACCCTTTCCAGGTTCTCACAGACCACAGGAACCTTGAGTACCTGCAGCAGGCTAAGCGACTCAATCCCCGCCAAGCTCGATGGTCCTTATTTTTTAATCGTTTTCAGTTCCTTCTATCCTACAGGCCTGGCACTAAGAACGTCAAGCCGGATGCCTTGTCCCGAGCTTACTCCCCTGAGCAACAAGAGAAAGCACTGGAATTGATCATCCCTAAGGCTAGGGTCGTCGCGCCGCTGCGCTGGGACCTGGAGAGGGAGATACGTGAGGCCTAAGCCCAAGAACCGGACCCAGGTGGTGGTTCCCCAGGTCGCCTTTACGTACCTCGATCCATCCGAGCCCGGGTTCAACAGTGGGGTCATGACTCTCCCCTTACCTGCCACCCTGGTATTGCACGTACCCTGGACTTCCTCCAGCGGCGGTTCTGGTGGTCCTCCATCAAGGAGGACGTAAGGAGCTTTGTGGAGGCCTGTCCAGTGTGCTGCCAAGGTAAATCGAGGCGCCAGCGGCCTTTAGGACTTCTGCACCCCTTGCCTGTTCCCCATAGACCGTGGTCGCACACATCTCTGGATTTCATCACAGGCCTTCCTCCGTCCCAGGGCAACTCTGTCATCCTGGTTATTGTGGACCGGTTCTCTAATGCCGCCAGATTCATCCCCTTACCTAAACTGCCTTCAGCCAAGGAGACTGCCATGCTCAAGATTAACCACGTCTTCAGAGTCTTTGGAATTCCTCAGGATGTCGTCTCCGACCGAGGCCCCCAGTTTTCATCTCGATTCTGGGGGGCCTTTTGTAAATTGGTCGGGTCTTCTGCCAGCTTGTCATCTGGGTTCCACTGAGTCTAATGGCCAGACAGAACGGGTCAACCAGGACCTCGAGACCACCCTGCGCTGCATGGTGGCCAACAACCCCACCTCATGGTCTACCTTCATCTTGTGGGCTGAATATGCACACAACACCCTCCGATCATCTGCCACTGGACTGTCCCCCTTCGAGTGTCAGTTTGGCTATCTCCCTCCACTGTTTCCTGAGGAAGAGGCACAGGTCGGTGTCCCGTCCGCCCAACACTTCGTCCGACGCTGCCAGTCGACCTGGAAGAAGGCTAGACGTGCGCTTCTCCAGACTTCCATGAGGTATCAGCATCAGGCTAACCGCCGTCGACAGAAGGCTCCCTGCTTCCGGGCCGGCCAACAGGTCTGGCTGGCTACCAGGAACTTACCTCTTCGGGTTGAGTCTAAGAAACTTGCCCAGAAATTCATTGGCCCTTTCCGTATTGCCAGGAAAGTAAACCCTGTGTCTTACCGTTTGTACCTTCCTCGTTCCCTTAGAATTAATAATAATAATAATAATAATAATTTTTATTTGTGCTGCACTTTACATTTGGAACAAATCTCAAAGTGCTACAGTTAAGATCATTTAAGAAGGATAAAATACTAATAGATTGAATGGTTAAAAGTCATAAGTTCTCCTAAAAAGAAATGTTTTTAGTCCTTTTTTAAAAGTCTCAGTAGTTTGAGGTGCCCTCAGATGGTCGGGGAGGGCATTCCAAATCCGAGGAGCGGCAGAACAGAAAGCCCGATCACCCATAGTGCTGAGCTTTGTCTTGGGGAGAAGGAGGCGGTTTGAGTTTGTTGATCGAGTTGTAGTTGAAGGTGTGAGTAGTTCTTTCAGATAGGGGGGGGGGGGCATTTCCATAGATGCACTGGTGGGTTAGAAGGGAGACTTTATATTCAATCCTGGCGGTAACAGGAAGCCAGTGAAGTGAATGGAGAATGGGTGTGATGTGATCGTATTTTCAAACTCTCATCAGGATCCTAGCAGCACTATTCTGAACATACTGCAGTCTCTGCAAGCTTTTGTTAGGGATCCCGGTGAGAAGTGCGTTACAGTAATCCAGTCTGGAGGAGACAAAGGCGTGGACCAGTTTTTTAGCATCTGCTAAGGATAGCGCTGGACGGAGTTTTGCAATGTTTCTGAGATGGTAGAAAGATGTTTTGCAGAGGTTTTTGATATGGGCTTCAAAGCTGAGTTGTGGATCAAATCTTACACCAAGATTGGTGACAGTTGTGGAGAGGGGAACGTCATGACCAGAGATAGTTATACCAGTTATGGAGGAAGACTGGGTTTGATCCAACAAGAATTGCCTCAGTTTTAGAGCTGTTTAACTGGAGGAAGTTGTGCTTCATCCACATCCTTATCTCCTCCAGACAGGCGGTGAGTGTTGAAGACGGAGATGATGTTGTTGAAATGGAGTTGTGTGTTTCTGATTTCATGTACAGTTGTGTGTCATCAGCATAGCAGTGAAATGAGACTCCATAGCGGCTAATGACATGGCCGAGGGGGATGATGTAAATGATGAAGAGAATGGGGCCAAGCACTGACCCCTGAGGAACCCCGCAGGTAACTGTGTGTTGCCGGGACCTTGCACTTCCAAGTGAAATGTACTCTGTTCTGCTAGTGAGGTACGATTTAAACCAGTTAAGAGCAGTGCCAGTGAGTCCAGTGGTTTGATGCAACCGGTTAAGGAGTATGCCATGATCCACTGTATCGAATGCAGCAGACAGATCGAGGAGAATGAGGAGGGATGGTGAACCTGCATCAGCTGTCATCCGTAGGTCATTTGTGACTCTAACCAGGGCCGTTTCCGTACTGTGTGCAGAGCGGAAGCCAGACTGAAATTTTTCGAAAAGATTGTTGTATTTGAGATGATCCTGGAGGTGGGAAGCTACAACTTTTTCTAGTACTTTGGAGAGGAATGGGAGATTGGAAATGGGCCTATAATTTGCAAGCACATCTGGGTCAAGGGTGGGTTTTTTGAGAAGTGGTCTGATTATGGCAGTTTTTAGGGCAGATGGAACATTGCCAGACTGGAGGGAGTTGTTTATTATTGTGGAAATCAGAGGACTTAAGACAGAGGTGTTTACTTTCACTAGAGCTGAAGGAAAAGGGTCAAGGGCACAGGTGGTAGGTTTCATCTTTTTAATTATCGTCTCAACCTCTTGCTGTGAGATTTCTGGAAAGCGATGTAGGGGCTCCGAAATTACAGGCTGTGAGTGCATAGTCAGGGTGGATAGTGGTGAGGATCCAGGAAAGGTAGAGTGAATTGAGTCTATTTTTGTTTTGAAAAAGTCCAGGAAATTATTACAGTGCTCTTCTGTAGTTTCTGTAAGTGAGGGGGTTTGTGGTTTGAGTAGATGGTTTATGGTGGAGAACAGCTGTTTGAAGTTTCCGGGACTATTTCTGATGACGTTTGAGTAGTAAGTTGACCGTGCCTCCATAAGTGACTTTGAATAGTCCTTTCGGTGTTCCTGAAAAGCAAGCTTGTGCACAGTGAGACCTGTGGTTTTGAATCTCCTCTCAATGGCACGTCCAGCTGTCTTCATTTTTCGTAGTTCACCGGTAAACCAGGGTGCTGATCGGGTGAAAGTGACTGTTCTGGTTTTTACCGGGGCATGAAGATCCAGAATGCTTCTGAGGGTGTTATTGTAATAGTCCACTGAATCCACGGGTGGTAGACAGTTTACAGAAAGGAGATGCTGGAGATCGGATGCCATAGTCTCTAGGTTGATGTTTTTCAGATTTCTGAAGCAGATTTGGCGTTTTGGCTTGATGAGGCTGGATAGTGAAGACATCTTCATGGAGATGGCCTTATGATCAGAAACTCCCAGATCATACACCAGAAGATTGCTGAGAGAAACAGAGTTTGTAATGACTAGATCGAGAGTGTGACCCCTGGTATGAGTGGGGGCATCGACAAGTTGTGTCAGATTAAAACAGTCGAGTAATTGGAGAAATTCTGCTGCAAAACGGCAGGTTGAAGAGTTGACGTGAATATTCATATCTCCAAGTATGATGATATTAGCAGACATTATACAGAAAGTTGAAAGAAGATTGGACATCTTTGGGATGAATGATGGGTTTGGTTTTGGTGGCCGGTAAATAAGAAGTATCGTAGTGGAAAGAGGGTGCTTACATTTAAATGCAAGGCATTCAAACGAAGACCGCTCAGGCAGGGTTATAGGGGACAAGATCAGATCACTTCGGTGGATGAAAGCCAGACCACCACCACGCCCTGTGCTGAGGGCTTTCTGTAAATAGCAGTAACCAGGGGGACAGGTCTCATTTAAAACAGAATAAACATCTGGTTGATGCCAGGTTTCTGTAAGGCACATCATATCTAAACACTTTTCTAGAATATGATCATGTATGAGGCAAGATTTGTTTGTGATGGATTGTGCATTAAAAAGTTCAATCTTGATATTCGTTGCAACAGTGTGTCTCTGTATTGGCCGAAGTAAACTGAGATCCACTCCATGTTTTCTCCGGTTTCCATCCAAGTCAGTGCGTAGCGTTGTCACGGAAACTCCAGCGCTACTAGTCCTAGGAGTGACAGCGCCCTGATGACGTGTTCGAGAAGCGACGGTGCGCACGCCGGACCAGATGGATGAGATGTTGTGATCAGACCGGGAGAAAACAAACTTTCGACGGCAACTTCTGTGAATGTAACGGGGCCGGCGAAGGAGTCCAAGTTGTTTAATGACTGATGTACACGATGGAGTGGTATAGTTGTTGAATTTCTGAAGTTGAATGGCTGAGTAGTTCAGCATTATGCCAGTCGTGGAGAGTGGTCTGCTAGCCGCAAGCCACGCCCGTGATGCACATAGGAAAGCCAACAGACACAGCAAGCAAACAACCGTGACCATGGGTGAACACCTCACGATCATCGGCAGCGACCCTAGGCGAAAGCCCTACGGCAACGGGTAGCGACGAACAGTCACGGTAATCCCCAAGCGATAGCAACTGGTAGGCAAGCAGCCGCTTGAGTCAGTGGAATCCGTACAGAACACATACAAATCCACAATATTTACTAGTGAGCAGCAACACTAGTAAGACTAACTGAATGTATTACTGGTCGATAAACGTTATGCTTATACCATAACAACAACTGTTGCACGGTAGAGGGTTTTCAGTTAGAGAAAACGGAGAAGCGGCGAGTGTCTGATCTGATCTCCAGCTGAAATGTGTAGTTTGGTAAGTGAGTAAATGTCCTTCAGATTAGAAGCAAGCCGTAACAATCCATAAAAAAAGTTTAGACGTAACAACGGGCGTCCTCTCCTGTCATGAGTAAATACATTCAAACTGCCAACGACCAACTGTAAACAGCCGAGTGGAGTCATCTGAGACGATAAGATCAAAAAAAAAACGGTCCCAATATTAGCACTGACTGATTTTACTAGTTACGATAACAAAAAATTTAATAAAATCTAAATCTAACATTACAATTTAAACCAAAGTCGGGTGGAAAAGCGGCGAACAGACAACGCCAGCGTCCTCTCCCCCTTGTTGCTAGGCAACCTATATCCTATATATATCTCCTATATCTATCTATATCTATCTATCTATATATATATATATATATATATATATATATATATATATATATATATATATATATATATATATATATATAGAATTAACCCTACCTTTCATGTATCTTTGTTAAAACCTGTTTTGTCTTCTCCTTTTGCCCCCCCACGCAGGCCCCCTCCGCCCCCCAGGATCATTGACGGCCAGCCAGCCTTCACAGTCCGCCGGATATTGGACTCGCGTAGGGTCCAAAACTCCCTGCAGTACCTGGTGGACTGGGAGGGTTACGGGCCTGAGGAACGCTCCTGGGTTCTGACTAAGGACATCCTGGACCGCAGCTTAATCCGGGAATTTCGTGCCCGGAGACTGGGGTGTTCTGGAAGGAACGTCAGGAGCCGTCCCTAAGGGAGGGGGTCCTGTCAGCATTTGGGACTGCTGTTCCTTAGTCCTGCCACTAGATGTCATGTTACTCATCTGTTGTCTCTCGTTTGTGTAATCATCTTCACCTGCACCTTGTTTCCCCCTGTGTATTTAAGCTCTGTTTTTGTTGTCCCTTGTTACTTGGTCTTTGTATGAGATGTCTGCCTGGCACCCTGAGTTTCTTTGGATCTTTTGAGACCTTGTGACATTGTAAGGATTTTTGGTTTAAGTTATTTTAAGTAGTCCTCTTGCTTCTGTCTTTTTTTCTCCCCTTGTGGAGTGTTTGTTTTTCTCCCTTTTGTTTTCATTCCTCCATGTTGAGAAGAACTTTTGTTGGAGTTTTTTGTCATCTTTTGTTCATTAAACCTTCTTACCTGATACCTCGTACTCTGACCTGTGTTTCAATTGGATTCAACTCCTGCTGGCTGGTGGCTCAGTGGTATTACCGCCAAGCTCTTACACCAGAGACCCGAGTTCTAGGCCGGGTCCTGACATGTTCATAAAGAATGCGTTCGTGGCAGTGAAATGGGAAATGACACAAGGTAATGAGACGCACGTTGAACTTAAACTCACTGCTTTTAGAACGCCGTTACATGCGCGCCGACGAGAGACGCAGGTGCAACAGAAACTATAGTAGCAAGTGCTACTGTGTGTTTGAGATTTCATGTTCGCATAATATTGACAGGCTCAAAGGTGTTATCATTGTTTTTACAAATCATTTACTACTAATAATGTTATCATCCGTGTGGAGACATTTCCCCACAAAGTAGGGAATACCAACACACACACACACACACACACACACACACACACACATTTTGTTGGACTGTCCTGGGTTAAAACAAGAATGCTCTTTTATCAAGTTATTTCACTTAAGAACTTATTTAGTAAGATTATGCATGAAAAGGTTTTGGATTTTTTTTATCATAAGTGGATTTTAAAAAATATTGTATATGACGTGTTTGTTTGCTTGGTTTTATTGTATTTATATGATATTTGTATTTTTGTAATTTAATTTTTGAATATAGCCTTAGCTGCTGACATGGCATTAAAGGATTAGTTCACTTTCAAATAAACTTTTGCTTATAATTTACTCACCCCCTTGTCACCCAAGATATCCATGTTGTGCGCTCGTGACGTCACGTAAAGCGCAATTACATTGAAAAGGTCGCGCTAGACGCAGGCGGAAAGACGTTTGAATATATGGATACGGTCCTCCTTCCGCTCATTTGTAAACACTGACTCGGTACTTCCGCTGCGTCTAGCATCTAGCCTTTTCAATGTAATTGTGTTTTACGCGACGTCACGAGCGCGCATCACTGAACAGAGCACGGCGAGCATTTGTGCTTATAAAACTTAAACTTTATTTTTTATTTTTTTTTAAATAACCGATCGTTTCGCTAGATAAGACCCTTATTGATCGTCTGGTACCATTTGGTGTGGTTTAAAGCCCTTTTGAAGCTGTACTGAACCTCTCATTTGGACCTTGAACCATATGGAGTCTATTGACTTCCATTATATGGAGAAATATCCTGAAATCTTTTCATCAAAAATCTTAATATCTTTTCGACTGAAGACAGAAAGACATGGATATTTTGGATGACAAGGGGGTGAGTAAATTATAGCAAAAGTTTATTTGAAAGTGAACTAATCCTTTAAATAAAACAATCTTTATTACATTATATTATTTATATTATTAAGATGTCTGCATAAGAGTAAACTCTAATCGGAGCAAACATTAAACTTTGCTGAAGTTAAAAATCTTGATTTGGTCTCTACACTGCGTTCTGGTAACTCTGCTAAACTATAATTACTAAAACTGAAACTAAATATATAAAAACTAAATAGAAATGTGTTTACAAAATAAAAACTAAACTAAAACTAGCAAAATAATTTCTAAAACGAACTAAAACTAAACTGAAATTTGTTGCAAAATCGAAAACGATAATAAAATAAAAACTAATTTAAAAATGCAAAACTATAATAACCTTGGTCTGCCTCGCAACTCATCTCACTCCGATCTGCTTGCATCTCTCGCAGACACGGCGGAGGCAGAGAAAACCCGTCAAAATAAAAGTCCCATAGAGAAAAATACCTCCGTTACACCACGAAGTGTTGCCGAAATAACACATAATCGGACCGGAGAGAATAATATGGAATTTCTTCCAGTAAACTTAAAAGGAGGGGGTCCTGTCAGCATTTGGGACTGCTGTTCCTTAGTCCTGCCACTAGATGTCATGTTACTCATCTGTTGTCTCTCGTTTGTGTAATCATCTTCACCTGCACCTTGTTTCCCCCTGTGTATTTAAGCTCTGTTTTTGTTGTCCCTTGTTACTTGGTCTTTGTATGAGATGTCTGCCTGGCACCCTGAGTTTCTTTGGATCTTTTGAGACCTTGTGACATTGTAAGGATTTTTGGTTTAAGTTATTTTAAGTAGTCCTCTTGCTTCTGTCTTTTTTTCTCCCCTTGTGGAGTGTTTGTTTTTCTCCCTTTTGTTTTCATTCCTCCATGTTGAGAAGAACTTTTGTTGGAGTTTTTTGTCATCATCTTTTGTTCATTAAACCTTCTTACCTGAGACCTCGTACTCTGACCTGTGTTTCAATTGGATTCAACTCCTGCTGGCTGGTGGCTCAGTGGTATTACCGCCAAGCTCTTACACCAGAGACCCGAGTTCTAGGCCGGGTCCTGACATGTTCATAAAGAATGCGTTCGTGGCAGTGAAATGGGAAATGACACAAGGTAATGAGACGCACGTTGAACTTAAACTCACTGCTTTTAGAACGCCGTTACATGCGCGCCGACGAGAGACGCAGGTGCAACAGAAACTATAGTAGCAAGTGCTACTGTGTGTTTGAGATTTCATGTTCGCATAATATTGACAGGCTCAAAGGTGTTATCATTGTTTTTACAAATCATTTACTACTAATAATGTTATCATCCGTGTGGAGACATTTCCCCACAAAGTAGGGAATACCAACACACACACACACACACACACACACACACACATTTTGTTGGACTGTCCTGGGTTAAAACAAGAATGCTCTTTTATCAAGTTATTTCACTTAAGAACTTATTTAGTAAGATTATGCATGAAAAGGTTTTGGATTTTTTTTATCATAAGTGGATTTTAAAAAATATTGTATATGACGTGTTTTTTTGCTTGGTTTTATTGTATTTATATGATATTTGTATTTTTGTAATTTAATTTTTGAATATAGCCTTAGCTGCTGACATGGCATTAAAGGATTAGTTCACTTTCAAATAAACTTTTGCTTATAATTTACTCACCCCCTTGTCACCCAAGATATCCATGTTGTGCGCTCGTGACGTCACGTAAAGCGCAATTACATTGAAAAGGTCGCGCTAGACGCAGGCGGAAAGACGTTTGAATATATGGATACGGTCCTCCTTCCGCTCATTTGTAAACACTGACTCGGTACTTCCGCTGCATCTAGCATCTAGCCTTTTCAACGTAATTGTGTTTTACGCGACGTCACGAGCGCGCATCACTGAACAGAGCACGGCGAGCATTTGTGCTTATAAAACTTAAACTTTATTTTTTATTTTTTTTTAAATAACCGATCGTTTCGCTAGATAAGACCCTTATTGATCGTCTGGTACCATTTGGTGTGGTTTAAAGCCCTTTTGAAGCTGTACTGAACCTCTCATTTGGACCTTGAACCATATGGAGTCTATTGACTTCCATTATATGGAGAAATATCCTGAAATCTTTTCATCAAAAATCTTAATATCTTTTCGACTGAAGACAGAAAGACATGGATATTTTGGATGACAAGGGGGTGAGTAAATTATAGCAAAAGTTTATTTGAAAGTGAACTAATCCTTTAAATAAAACAATCTTTATTACATTATATTATTTATATTATTAAGATGTCTGCATAAGAGTAAACTCTAATCGGAGCAAACATTAAACTTTGCTGAAGTTAAAAATCTTGATTTGGTCTCTACACTGCGTTCTGGTAACTCTGCTAAACTATAATTACTAAAACTGAAACTAAATATATAAAAACTAAATAGAAATGTGTTTACAAAATAAAAACTAAACTAAAACTAGCAAAATAATTTCTAAAACGAACTAAAACTAAACTGAAATTTGTTGCAAAATCGAAAACGATAATAAAATAAAAACTAATTTAAAAATGCAAAACTATAATAACCTTGGTCTGCCTCGCAACTCATCTCACTCCGATCTGCTTGCATCTCTCGCAGACACGGCGGAGGCAGAGAAAACCCGTCAAAATAAAAGTCCCATAGAGAAAAATACCTCCGTTACACCACGAAGTGTTGCCGAAATAACACATAATCGGACCGGAGAGAATAATATGGAATTTCTTCCAGTAAACTTCTTGCACAAAATAAATTCAAGCTCTTTCAAGGACCTGTATATATGTTTATTTTCAGTCATGTCGTTGTACACAGCCCTCTCTTTCTGCACAAGGGAAAGATAATCTTGTTGCTTCTTTACTGCTTCAGACTTTCTATCATCTGGGAGGTTTGCACTTTCTATCAGCTGCTCGTTATTGCTTTAGCACTGCCGGCAGAGATCTGTGCACGGCCAGCCACTAGGGTTGCCAGGTTTTCACGACAAAACCCACACAATTGCTACTCAAAACTAGCCCAAAACAAGCCCAATCGTGTTTCAGGGGGTCTTCTCCGGTAAAAATCGCATTTGGGGGGTAAAATATGTGTTTTTTTGGCATGGTTGCCTACTAAAATTCGCATTCCCGGGGCTAAATATCACATAATTGGGGTCGCTTCAACCCGCTGACATGAAAAACAGCCCGCGACAACAGTGTTGAAGTAGCCCAACCGCGGACTTGGCAACACTGAGCCACGCTTCCCTTGAAGGGCGGGGGCAATAACAAAAGAAACATGCCTCTACTGCATGCTAGAATCTCTAAAAAACGAGCCGATTTCAACCTCAATGTGTATGCTTTTAAATATACCAATACTGCTATCTCAAACACGGAGAGGCTTCTTCGTGATCTCAACTAACAGATTCTGCAAAAAAGTGAAAATCACCAATTTTGAAAAAAAACCTGCTTCTTTCTCATTTTGCTCGAAAGTTGTGCTGCCGACTTGTGTCCCTACTTTCCGTGACTGGTCACATATATACCGTGCTATATTTGTAAAGTGGGAGGTCCCGGAGCGCAGAGGGGGGGTGGATCCGGGGACTCAAAACGCAGGTTGGAAGTAACGGAACACTGCATATAGCAGTGCTTCTCAATCTTTTTTCAATAACGTACCCCCTATCATTTTTTTTTCTCAGCCAAGTTATTAAAAATCTACAGAGCTCCTAAAGGGACCTTTGCAAAAAATAAAAAATACAGACTTTCGCGTGCGCACGAGAAACTTATCTGCCTTATAATTTCTGGGTTGCGTACAATTTGACACAGGAGACCTACACCTGTGCAAGACGGAATGCACATTTCGATCATCTATGCCATGTGACAGTGATGTCCCTTGATCGTTTGTTTTTTTTAATCATTACTTTATTAGCCTAATTGGGTGGGCAGAAAGCTATGCCATAATCAGAAATAATATATTTTTTTAGCAAAGTAATACTACAACTAAGAAACAAATGTGTACAAAGTTGCACAAGTCAGTATTAGTGTAAAAATGCGTGTTAAACTCACAGCACGCTCAGCGCAGCATTCAGAAACGCTCCGAGACGCCAGTCATGAGCTGCTCGCGTTAACACTGCATTGCTTAACTTGTCTATTTCTTTTCTTAACTATAAGTTAAAGAAAAGTAGACATTTCAAGCTTTCTATACACATATTTCTCATGTCTGTGAGGCAGTAGCAACTGAGTTTCGTTTATTTATGAGACGCACTCCAGCTCATGTGCAATGCATGTGATCGCTCCCACGCGACTTCATCTCACCCTTATAATCTGCTATTACTCTATTTGCTTGTTATTTATTAAATCCAAGCAATTGGCTGACGAAACCTTGATTAAAATTAAGATACAATTTATACAAAACGAAATTCATTTTAAAGAAGGGCTTCATACAAAACGAAATTTATTATTAAACAAAATATAATAACCACCAAACTAAATTCTGACCCACTCGTATCTTTGCACTTTTCATAATCAGATGAAATTTAAAAATAACATTATAATATTTAAACATAAATATTAAACAAAATACATTGTTTAATGGCTACAACAATTAGGCCTTTAGTACAGATGCATGTCATGTCTGAGTGGGATTTGAGCAAGCATTGTTTTACCAGTGAACGGTTCATGAGCCTGCGCCTGCATAGAGCGGATTATTGAACTATTTTTACATTTCATCTGAATAAAAGTTATGACTATGGTGTGCCCAGTCAGAATTATTAGATTTATTAAACAAATGAAAAACATTTGCAATAATAAACAATATCACTACCGATAACTATCATCATATATAAATCAAATTTAAGCATATATTTTATATATATATATATATATATATATATATATATATATATATATATATATATATATATATATATATATATATATATATATATATACACTCAGGCCCGACGCAAGGGGGGTGCGAGGCCCTGTGCAAACGTGATGTGCGAGGCCCGGGGGTCTACTCTGTTGCCATTGTGTTGTTTAAGTGGATATTTAAGGGGAAAAAATCGTATATTCAGTTTAACAGCAGGTTCAAGAAGTTAAACTGTGTAACTGAACTGGGCAGTGCGCACATTTTGACGCTAAAAATATGTTCTAAATTATGAATGGGTCAAACACGTTTGCAAAACGCCCTGAATGCACTTGAATTACTTTGGACTGCCCTCTCACTGAATCATCAGAAGCGATTTCTCAGTCTGTAAAATTATAAACAGACAGTATTGAAAGGACCAGCGCTGTTTTTCAGTATTTCCTCTGTGAACATGAACAAAATGGATGTCTGACAATTTCGTTGCTTTTTGCAGTTTTCAGATTTAAAAACGTTTAAAGCGTCTAGAGATAGAGTAGGCTTTACTCGTTCCGCGGTGCCATTGCTCTCACTGATGCTCCGACAGGTGAGTAATAGTTATGTTATGCTTATTTAACTTTAATAGTGTTAAATAAAAAACCTTTTGTGCATACCGTCAAATGAAATGCAGGCGTCCGCGCTTTCTCCGTCCATGCAATAAATGCACATCCTTGAATGAGCGCGCATTTCTAGCGTATTTACTTGAACTTCGTAGGTAATATCTATGGTTTGACCCATGTCAGAGATGGCCAAAATCTGAAATTTGAATGGACTGGGAATAAAGCTCTATGAACTTAACGTGTGATGCCACGCTGATTGACATGTATGCGCATTAATCTCCGTCACACGCACAGTCTGCACGCACAGAGAAATAGGCTATTGCAAGTTACTGCATAATACATTTTTAACAAGCATAATAATAAAGCATCACGATACACACTTTTAGCTATGTTTTTTTAAAACTATTATAGTATTTTGAAGGACAAAAACATGAACTTTAACTATTGGCTTTACATCCTCAAGTCAGCTGTCGTCTTTACTTTTGCGCGAGGCCCTGGTGAGGCGCGAGGCCCTGTGCGGTCGCACACTTGGCACAGCCCTTGCGACTGTACTGTATACACTCACCTAAAGGATTATTAGGAACACCATACTAATACTGTGTTGGACCCCCTTTCGCCTTCAGAACTGCCTTAATTCTACGTGACATTGATTCAACAAGGTGCTGAAAGCATTCTTTAGAAATGTTGGCCCATATTGATAGGATAACATCTTGCAGTTGATGGAGATTTGTGGGATGCACATCCAGGGCACGAAGCTCCCGTTCCACCACATCCCAAAGATGCTCTATTGGGTTGAGATCTGGTGACTGTGGGGGCCATTTTAGTACAGTGAACTCCTTGTCATGTTCAAGAAACCAATTTGAAATGATTCGAGCTTTGTGACATGGTGCATTATCCTGCTGGAAGTAGCCATCAGAGAATGGGTACATGGTGGTCATAAAGGGATAGACATGGTCAGAAACAATGCTCAGGTAGGCCGTGGCATTTAAACGATGCCCAATTGGCACTAAGGGGCATAAAGTGTGCCAAGAAAACATCCCCCACACCATTACACCACCACCACCAGCCTGCACAATGGTAACAAGGCATGATGGATCCATGTTCTCATTCTGTTTATGCCAAATTCTGACTCTACCATCTGAATGTCTCAACAGAAATCGAGACTCATCAGACCAGGCAACATTTTTCCAGTCTTCAACTGTCCAATTTTGGTGAATTGTAGCCTCTTTTTCCTATTTGTAGTGGAGATGAGTGGTACCCGGTGGGGTCTTCTGCTGTTGTAGCCCATCTGCCTCAAGGTTGTGCGTGTTGTGGCTTCACAAATGCTTTGCTGCATACCTCGGTTGTAACGAGTGGTTATTTCAGTCAAAGTTGCTCTTCTATCAGCTTGAATCAGTCGGCCCATTCTCCTCTGACCTCTAGCATCAACAAGGCATTTTCGCCCACAGGACTGCCGCATACTGGATGTTTTTCCCTTTTCACGCCATTCTTTATAAACCCTAGAAATGGTTGTGCGTTAAAATTCCAGTAATTGAGCAGATTGTGAAATACTCAGACCGGCCCGTCTGGCACCAACAACCATGCCACGCTCAAAATTGCTTAAATCACCTTTCTTTCCCATTCTGACATTCAGTTTGGAGTTCAGGAGATTGTCTTGACCAGGACCACACCCCTAAATGCATTGAAGCAACTGCCATGTGATTGGTTGATTAGATAATTGCATTAATGAGAAATTGAACAGGTGTTCCTAATAATCCTTTAGGTGAGTGTATATATATATGATGTGTTTATAACATTTTTGCTATAAAAAAACAATTGTAATAAAAGATAGGATCATAAGATGCGCAAATTCGGGTGACATTATTTTTTACCACTTTCATTAAGTTTTGCTTTGTAGAAAGCCTTTCTTTGAAAGGAATTTCGTTTTTAATAAATTGTATATTAATTTTAGTAAATGTTGCATCAACTAATTGCTTGTATTTAATAAATAAAAAGCACATATAACAGACAATATAATAACCGTGACATGGATCCAGCGGGCAATTGATGTCAAAACGATTTCAAATTGACATCAAACATTGACGTCAAAAAACAGGTCAAAAATGCAAATCAAATTGATGTCAAAAACTTGATGTCAATTTGACATCCACACATTGATGTCTTCTCGACCACCAAAATAATGACACAAAAGTAATAATGTAAGAACAATTTATTCATCAGGCTTATATGTAAAAAATACTAATGCATGTTGGTAAATACAATACAGGATTTTGTATCTAGAGACAATATAAAGCAAATTAAAATAGCATGGAAAAAGATGATTGATGTAGATAAATGTACACCTAATCTGAATCTGAACACAGATCAATCGCTGCCCATTCCCCCATATCTGTCGGGAGCAGATATAGTTCTTAATATGATTTTGTTTATATCATCATCTGAAGATGCTGGGCTTGACTGCTGTACAGCACCTGAATGAAGATGGAGCAAATATTGTATTACTCGTTTCACAGCATTTAAAGCATTAATATGATTTTCAGCAACCATCACTTGTTTATCATTTATTTACAAAGTAATTTAAACTCTCTAAAGCTGGTGTTATACTTTCTGTGTTGTGCTGCCATTCTAATAATAAAAGACTACAGTAGGCTACTGACAGAACTGATCTTTAGCAAACTGTGTGCCGGTTTGTTTTAGCCAATTTATTATTTATTCCACGGTAAGAACACCATAGTCTTGTGATCTGTGGATGAAGAATTTCTAAAAAAGGAAATGATGATGACAAGGATATTAAACCGAGCTGAAAGGTACGGTGTGTCTTTAGCGCCCCAAACACTATGGTGCGTGTCCACTGGTGTGGAGCAGAGCGAGTGTTTTCAATTCATTCCTATAGAAGCTGAGCTTCATGCTCGCACGTGAGGGAGAAGCTCAACTTCAAAATGAACATGAAAATGCCTATTCATAGTTTTCAGTCACATGACTGTTGCGAGCCCTGGAACAGCAGGACGTTTTTAAAACACTTAACGTGAAACACACTATAGGGTGAGTTGCACCAATAAGGATTCAATTAAATGGTTAGTTCACCCAAAAATGTAAATTCTGTTACCTACCCTCATGTTGTTCGACACCCGTTAGACCTTGGTTCATCTTCAGACACATTAAAATATTTTAGTTGAAATCCGATGGCTGAGAAAGGCCTCCATTGGCAGCAATGACATTTCCTCTCTCAAGACCCATAAAAGGTACTTAAGACGTTAAAAAGTCCTTCTCACTGCAGTGTTTCTACAATAATTTAATGAAGCGACGAGAATAGTTTTTGTGCGCAAAATAAAAATCAAAATAATGACTTTATTCAACAAGTTCTTGTGTTCCGTCTGGGCCTCTGACGTGAACTTGTGAAGCACCACGACGCATGCGCGAGAATATGACGTAGAGCCGAAAGCGAGGAGCTTTGTTTACAAGCAGAGGAAGACGCGCCGTATCTAAGCTGCTGAATTCTACATTGATTGTGCTTTAGGTCTTGGCTTAGTGCTCAAATGGTGCTAAAGTGTGCATTTCCTGGATGTCTGAACGCCGGCTCTACGTCATATTCTCATCCATGCATCATGGTGCTTCGTGAATGGAGGCCTTTCTGAGCCATCAGATTTCAACAAAATATCTTAATTTGTGTTCCGAAGATGAACAAAGGTCTTATGTAGCATCAGATTTCTATTTTGAATAAATGTTGTTGAATAAAAAAAATCAATATTAAGCAGCACAACTGTTTCCATTATTAATAATAACTGAGCAGCAAATCATTCGAATGATTTCTGAAGGATCATGTGACACTGACAACTGGAGTAATGATGCTGAAAATACAGCTTTGAACACAGTAATACATTACACTTTAAAATATATTCAAATAGAAAACAGTTGTTTTAATATTCTTTCACAATGTTATTGTGTTTACTGTACTTTCAATCAAATAAATGCAGTCTTGGTGGGCATTAGAGACTTTTATCAAAGATATACAACACCAACACCAAATTTTTGAACGTGTATGTTTGAGGTTTCACTTAGTCACATGGTTCATTGCGCCTTAAGAGATGTTGTCCAATAGGAGATCCACTCCAACTCTGCTACGGTGCAGGGCTTCAGCCTGGAAAGCATCAACATAAACAATTGATCACAGAGCAAACAATATTTAGTATACAATGCCAGGTGTATTAAAAGGAAAGAAGCTACAGCAGACGTGAAACATGAGAAAGAAAGGTAAAAAAAAAGATCTTTCTCAGAAAAGAGAAAGATTAATACAGAACATATTTCTGTTATTCTTAGGGTATCAGATTTTATGTTTTTAGTTACTTATACATTTAATATTTTTCATACAGCGTCACTTAAATTTGGATGTCAAAGCCTTCTAAAATGAATTAAATAAATAAAACATTTAATATGAGAAAATAAAGAGAAGATAGATGTATGTGATATGTGAAAAATATTGTTAAAATGGATATGAGATTAATTAACTTCTTCAGTTCACCTGTGTTTCCTACTTCTCTGTCAGCAGCTTCCTTCAGACATGTTGGGATCTTGAGAGCTTCCCCTCTGTTGTAGAGGGGTTATTTTGTCCTTCCTGAAATCGTCTCGGTTACGTATGTAACCCTCGTTCCCTGAGGAGGGAACGGAGACGTACGTTAGTGACTAACGAATGGGGGTTTCGCCTATAAGCCAATTACCTTCGAGGTGTTTAACAGCGCCCAATGGCGTCCCAATGCCATGGGCATGCGGAATTTGCATGCCTAACTCCGCCCCACCGCGTGGGTATATAAGGAAGTACGCTGGCAACATCGCATTATGTATCTGCTGCGGAGCCAAGATCTGAACTCCGCGTTCCAGCAGCACAGCTGACGTGGCTGAGGAACGTACGTCTCCGTTCCCTCCTCAGGGAACGAGGGTTACATACGTAACCGAGACGTTCCCTTTCGTTCAGTCACTACGACGTACATTAGTGATTAACGAATGGGGGTTCCAATAAAACCGCGCCACTCAGCTGTCGTCCAGTGCCCTGCGTAAGTGTGAGATCCCGCCACTTAAGGCCGTAGGACTCCCACTTATCACAGGATTACCAAGGTACACTGGGAAGCATATCCCAGTGAGGGAATGCCAAAGATGCCTACCCATGGGGAGGACTTAGAGAGTACACATATGACCCGCTGTGGGCTGCATATGGGAAACTCTAGGGTACCAGCCGAAGGTGGATTTTTAACCCTAGGGGTGGCAGGGGCTTGCCAAGGGAAAGACACCTGCTCACTGAGGAGGCTTATGGTGGAAATACTCGTGTGGGGGTCGCCGGAGGGAACCATGCACACGGGGCACCTGGCCGGACATGAGGGTCTGGGCTCGAAAGGGCAGACTGAACTGATGTCGGCGTCGACAGTGCTGGAGGAGCTCAGGGCTCTCGGGGAGCTCACCTGAGGAGAATATCGCACGTATCCAGTCCGTGGAGTGGAGTGGCGAGCAAGCGAAGACACCTAGAACCTGGTCCATTACCGGCCCCTCGGGGGGGCAAGTACATAGTCGGACACTGGCTCCACTCGGAGATTGTAGAATCTGGCGAATGTGTTGGGTGTCGCCCAGCCTGCAGCTCTGCAGATGTCTGTTAGCGAGGCGCCATGCGCTAGAACCCAAGAGGAGGCCACACTCCGGGTGGAGTGTGCCCTCACACCAAGGGGACATGGTCGACCTTGCTGCTGGTAAGCCAAAACAATGGTGTCCACTATCCAGTGAGACAACCTCTGCTTTGAGAGAGCACTTCCCTTCCGCTCTCCACCATAACAGACAAAGAGCTGGTCTGAGGTCCTGAAACACTGCGTCATGTCTACGTAAGCGCGGAGAGCGCGTACTGGACAGAGCAATGCCAAGGCTGGGTCTGCCTCCTCCAAAGGCAGCGCTTGCAGGTTCACTACCTGATCTCTGAAGGGAGTGGTAGGAACCTTGGGCACATATCCAGGCCCGAATTCGAGGCACGCTTCGTCAACTGAAAAAGCCTGCAGGTCCCCGACCCTCTTAAGAGAGGCCAATGCGGTCAGCAGAGCCGTCTTCATCGACAGGAACTTAATGTCAACCGACCGCAAAGGCTCAAAGGGAGGCCTCTGCAGAGCACTTAGAACTACTGAGAGGTCCCAAGAGGGAACAAGAGGAGAGCGAGGAGGATTCAGTCTCCTCGCCCCCCTCAGGAACCTGATGATCAGGTCGTGCTGACTTACCTTTTTGTCTCCCAAGAGGTCGTGATGGGCAGATATTGCAGCCACATACACTTTCAGGGTGGAGGGAGACAGCCTTCACTCCAGCCCCTCTTGGAGAAACTCAAGCACGGACCCAATCGGGCAATTCCAGGGGTCTTCTTGGCGGGAAGAGCACCAGGTGACAAAGAGGTTCCACTTCAACGCATAGAGGTGTCGTGTAGACTCTGCCCTAGCGGAAGTGATGGTGGCGGCCACCGTAGGTGGCAGGCCACTCAAACCTGCCGCGTCCCGTCCAGAAGCCACACGTGGAGCTTCCAGAGCGCTGGACGCGGGTGCCATAGGGTGCCCCGTCTCTGAGAGAGGAGGTCCAGTCTCAGAGGGATAGGCCAGGGAGGGGTTGTCGCAAGGAGTAGCAGTTCTGAGAACCAGGTCTGGCCATGCCAATACGGGGCGACCAACATGACCTGCTCCTTGTCCTCCCTGATCTTGCACAGTACCCGTGCGAGAAGGCTCACTGGGGGAAACGCATATAAGCGTAGGCCCTGGGGCCAGCTGTGCGCCAGTGCATCCGTGCCGAGCGTGCCCTCGGTCAGGGAATAGTACAGGCTGCAGTGGGAAGAGTCTTGGGAGGCAAACAGATCTACCTGTGCATCGCCGAACTGTTCCCCAATCAGCTGGACCGTCTGGGGATGGAGTCTCCATTCTCCAGGAAGTGGCTGAATCCGTGAGAGCTCGTCGGCTGCACGGTTCAGGTCTCCCGGGATGTGGATAGCACGAAGGGACCTCAGGTGCTTCTGACTCCATAAAACGAGATGGCGGGCGAGTTGAGACATACGGCGGGAGCGTAGATCGCCCTGGTGGTTGATGTACGCTACTGTGGCCGTGTTGTCTGTCCGGACAAGTATGTGTTGACCCCTCAGCAACGCTCGGAAGCGGTGCAGGGCGAACCGTACTGCCAGCAACTCGAGGCAATTGACATGCAGAAGGCGCTGGGGTCCTGTCCAGGAGCCCGCGGCTGCTTGTCCATTGCACATGGCACCCCAGCCCATGGAGGAGGCATCCGTTGATACAACAACATGCCTGGAAACTCTTTCTAAGGACACGCCGGCCCGTAGAAAACTGAGGTTCGACCACGGAGTGAGTGTCTGTAAGCAGGCCCGGGTTATTTGGACCCGGAGCGTGCCAGACCGCCATGCCCATCTCGGGACTCGATCGCGAAGCCAGTGCTGAAGCGGTCTCATATGTAGCAATCCGAGCGGCGTTACCGCGGCTGCAGATGCCATATGCCCCAGGAGCCTCTGAAAATGTTTCAGTGGAACCGCACTCTTGCTGACGATTTGACGGAGGCAAGTCGGCAGAGACTGCGCGCGCTCGCTCATAAGCTGCGCGCACATGGCGACCGAGTCGATCTCCATACCGAGAAAAGAGATCCTCTGCACGGGGCAAAGTTTGCTCTTCTCCCAGTTGACCCGAAGGCCCAGACAGGCTAAGTGGTGGAGAACCAGATCTCTGTGTTCGCAAACCTGCTCTCGAGAGTGACTCAGTATGAGCCAGTCGTCGAGGTAGTTCAGGATGCGAACCCCGTGCTGCCGTAGGGGCGCAAGGGCTGCCTCGGCAATCTTCGTAAAGACGCGAGGGGACAGAGATAGCCCGAATGGGAGGACCGCGTACTGGTATGCCCGCCCCTCAAAAGCAAATCGTAGGAACGGTCTGTGTCGAGGTAGGATGGAGACATGAAAGTAGGCGTCCTTCAGGTCGATCGCTGCAAACCAATCGTCGGGACGAACGCATTCGAAAAGGCGTTTCGCTGTCAACATCTTGAACGGGAACTTGTGAAGGTAACGGTTCAAGATGCGCAGGTCCAGGATTGGTCTCAACCCACCGGTCTTTTTGGGTACAATGAAGTAGGGGCTGTAAAACCCGGACTTCATCTCGGCTGGAGGGACAGGTTCGATCGCACCCTTCGCCAGTAGGGTGGCAACCTCCGGTCGCATGACAGGGGCATTGGCCCCGACCATAGTAAAGCGGACTCACCGGAAACAGGGAGGAACCTGCGTGAACTGAATCGCGTAGCCGCACCTGACTGTCTTCGCGACCCAACGGGACAGCCCTGGAATCTGAAGCCAGGCTCCCAGGAACTGCACCAGCGGGGTCATTCGGACTACAGGTGTACCCGGTGTGGGGCAGCGATGCAGCGTTACCGACCCGGACAAGGGAGGCTGTTGGGTTAACTGCTGCGTCCTGACAGAGGAAACCAGGGAAGGACGCACGTTCCACTGGGGTCTGCTCTGCCAGGAGGCTGGCGACAGAGTGGGATGCGAGTGGATACCAGATCGGCCCCCAGATACCAATCATCGAGCCGCGAGCGTTCGGGACAGGACGGAGGGTTCCACTCTATCCCTAGACTCGCGGCTGCCCGAGACAGTATGGCTGTCAGCTCTGGGTCCGACTCGGGCAATGCTGGCGCGCCCGAAGGCGGCAGCACAGCCGAGTCATCATCCTCAGAGGACTCGAGCCCACCCTGTGATGCGGTGACCGACATCGCGTCATCTTCCGGAGCGCCAAACGAAATGCGCGGGGGAGCCGGAGCTGGCCCCGCGATTTCAGCCTGGACACTCACGGGTTGCGGAACGCTAGAGGGAGGTGTGGCCCGAGGCATGAGCGTCGGGGCTTTGTTCCACACCGTAACCCTCAGGTCACCCTGACCACCAGCCGAAGTACCGGCCACGGGGGGCACGGTAGATCGGGGTGGGGTTGAGGGGACTCTCACTTCATTACGAAGATCCTTGAGTCTTGACCGCAGGACCGCGATGGTCATGTTCCCGCAGTGGGAACATGACTCATCCACGAACGCTGCTTGAGCATGCTGAACGCCCAAGCATACCAAGCAGAGATCGTGCCCATCAAAAGAATTCAGCGACCGGCCACACCCAGAAGTACACGGGCGAGACATCCTGAAAAGGACGTGCCACGTGTAAGCTCTTTTATGAGAGGAAGCTTCGCAGAGACGCCGAAGCGCCCAGGGACCACACACCAGCTGTCAGACGGACCACTGCGCAGATCAGCAGGCAGGCAGTATGCGATCACTGGAACGCGCCGTAGATCCAACGCCTCTGGAAAGCTGCTCTTCTCGAAGGCTTGACAAAGACTCAGTTGTAGGCTTGAAGGAGTGAAGAGGTTCTCTTGGCTCCAAAGCAGAAACATAATGCGATGTTGCCAGCGTACTTCCTTATATACCCACGCGGTGGGGCGGAGTTACGCATGCAAATTCCGCATGCCCATGGCATTGGCACGCCATTGGGCGCTGTTAAACACCTCGAAGGTAATTGGCTTCTAGGCGAAACCCCCATTCGTTAGTCACTAATGTACGTCGTAGTGACTGAACGAAAGGGAACACCAGATTTTGTATTGCTGTTTTTGCAAACACAACGATTTTAAAACATTGATTCATGTACAATATGTTACAAATCCAACACAGTTCGAAAGGAACTACAAAATGGATGCGTTTCGAGGCCTCAGTTAAGAAAAAATACTTAAACTTAAAGAAAAATAATTACTAAATATTGATGTCAATGTGATGTCAATATGACATCAATTTGATGTCTAAAACATGACATTGATTTGATGTAAATTGAACGTCAAAAATTTTGGTGTGGGATTAACTTCCGATTTTCACCCAACACTGGAAGAAATTGCTGTCCAAACTTAATTTAAAATGGTGTGTACAGTATATTGGTCAAGTCTTGACTCATATTTGACGTCAAAATGACATCAAGGTGCCCGCTGGGAAAAAAAAGGGGAAGAAAGAGAAAAAAAAGAAAAAAAATTATATATATATATATATATATATATATATATATATATATATATATATATATATATATATATATATATATATATATATATATATATATATATATATATTTTTTTTTTTTTTTAGGTTAAGTGCTCACGGAAGAGATGAGTTTTTAGTTGTCTTTTGAACGTTGTCAATGATTCTGCGAGCACTTGCACACTTCAAAAACTGTGCTTTAATTCTCTTCACATTCTAAAAGACATAGAATGGAATTTGTATATGGAATGAAAGATATAGAATGTACTGCATGTTGCTTTATTATTTTGCTCAAGAGCATGATCTATGTCCACACGTCACACTAAGAAGAAACTATGCTTCTAACCACAGGGTGAGAACTGTATTCTAACCACACAACTTTGCGATGCTGTTTGCGAATGTTCGTTGGAACTATGGTTTCGGGAAACACTTAATTGTTGAACTATGCTGGTAACAATGGAACTTAAAATTCTACTGAAACTATCTCTTTCTGTCATTCACACACATGAACACACTCTTCTGTAATTATTTCAAAAGTAAACCAAAGAAAATGTGATATTTGATGCTAATCTTCAAACTGACTTTCTAGCCTTTCACCCCTGTTTAAGACTATAGCAGCCAGGATCCTTTTCCGTTATGACCTTTTGACCTCCTCAGGCCTTTAATCAGGATAAATCTTCCCTAAAGACAATGGGGCAAACAGTCATTAACCTCTGCACAAGTGGCACTCTGGTGCCTGACAGGAATAATGATCAGGCAAGCCTTGATTTAATGGAGTATTGGCATCAGTCTGAACATCCTTTAATAACATCACATGGGACACATATACAGTACCTCAGCTCTGTTCTGGTGCCAAACAACAGTCAACACACTAGTCTGCTATCCTGCTTTTGTTCCTCGTAAACCTTTTACAAATGTAGGAGGTTTACCTGCCAAACTGCTTTTTGCTGTGCCAGTGTAGATTTGGTCGACAAAACACTGAAGCAATAAAGCTGATTATAGGCAAAGGAGAGTTTTCACATTCTTCTCTTTTACTGTCAGGTTCTAGATCATAAAAGAGCAAAAAGTGCTTTAGACATTATTTTACACGGAACCAATTCAATGAATAGAGTATTTTATTTCATTGAAGTTATTCACCTTTTTATGGGGTCATTGGAAAAAAACTGAAAAGTCAGGAGAGGTGTGTGGTTGGTAAATCAGCTTTAGGGAACACAGCTGTGTCCTGTGTACTCACACACAACTGTCCTCTTAACCATAGATGTCTCATCTCAACACGTTTATTGAACGGTTATATACATTTTTCAAATGATTACCAACATTTGTAAGATTTTCTCTTACTGAACAGTTTTAAATTAAGTGATCTAATTAAGTGATCTACCATTGGATAATAGTAATCTGTAAAATTATGCTGGATATAATTTGTGTGTGTGTGTGTGTAGGTTTGTAAATTAATTATTTGTGGAAACAGTAATTTGTTTAGATTTACTGGATAAAAAAAGTGAAACTGTCCCACTTCCTTGATTACTGTTATTATTTGATTGAATAATAATTACTAAAACTGACAATAATAGTAAATATAGCTGCAAGCAGCAATACCGGGGCCAAGCGCAAAGAAGAAGACAAGACATGCCAAAATGGCTGGCAGTGTCAGATCAACTGGAGCAATGAGCAATTAATCACGTTTTAAGATGATTTTAAGCAAAAGGCTGAAAATGCATTGTAGTCTGAGAGTGTCAGACCAACTGCAACAATTAACAATTATACAGTTTAAGAAGATTAGGCAAAATGGCTGAAATATCATATATTGAGTCACTGATAATGTAAGTTAATGGTTTATCACTTTTGACCAATAGGTGGCACAGATACGAAATTGATGTGGTGTGGTCAGAATAAGGGAACAATGACACATGCAAAGTTTGATGCCAATATGTCAAAGCATTGCAGAGATACAGCCTCAAGAGTAATTTTGGCATAATGGCTCAACTTCGTCGCTGCGGTTTACAAAAACGGTTTCATCTATTGATGCAAAATCCCTAACTTTTTGTTGACACAGTCTGAAGATGATACGATTCGATTTTGGTGGAAATTGGACAAACGGTCTAGGATGAGTTTGAAAAAGTAGGTTTTGATCAAATAAGAACATTGAGGACAGGATGTTTGACCAAATATGGAAAAATTAGTATCTCTGTTCTCGGCATGAGCCAATGATTGTATTATAACCAGTTTCATTAAACTAGGCTAATTTAATCAAAAGTTATTAGCATGTTTGTAAATTTTGTTATAACCTCTGACCACAAGGTGGCACTGCCCCAAAACGTTTTGAGTACCTTCAAAGCATGGTGCGGAAGACATGATTTTTGGACAAACAGTTCAAAAGTTATAAGCAAAAATAGCCATTTTTTGTATCTCCGGACCAGTAGGTGGCGCTGCGCCGAAACGCTGCATGTTGCTTCAGGTCATGCTTGTGATGACATATACCAAGATTGGTTTGAATACGATAAAGCGTTGTGGAGATATAGGCTTATGAGTGTTTTTGCAACCGCTACGCAAAATTTGTGTGCGCGTTTATCGAAAACGATTTGACAAATCAACTTGATTTGCAAGATTTTTTGTCAGCATGGTCTGAAGATGATCTGGTTCAATTTTCGTGCAAATCGGACAAACCGTCTAGGACGAGTTCGTAAAAGTAGGTTTTTTGGAAAAATAAAAATGGCGGGGAAATTATCATGACCGAAAATGACATCATAGGTTGCAATTGAATCGGCATGAGCCAATGACTCTATTATGACCAGTTTCAATATACTAGGCTAATTTAATCAAAAGTTATTAGCATTTTTGTCAAGTTTGTTATATCTTTTGACCACAAGGTGGCACTGCCCTAAAACTTTTTGAGTACCTTCAGGGCATAGCAAGGAAGTCACATACCGAGTTTAGTAACAATATACTAATGCATTTGTAAAATATAGCATTTTTTGACAAAATTCAAAATGGCCGACAGCCAAAATGGCCGATATGGTAAAATTGAATATCAGACGACTCGGCATGCCGTCCTGAATGTAACGAGACCACTTTTATGATTTTTGGACAAACAGTTCAGAAGTTATAAGCAAAAATAGCAATTTTTCGTATCTCCAGACCAGTAGGTGGCGCTGCGCCGAAACGCTGTATGTTGCCTCAAGTCATGCTTGTGATGACATGTACCAAGTTTGGTTTGAATACGACAAAGCGTTGCGGAGATATTGCCTTAAGAGTGTTTTTGCAACCGCTACGTAAAATTTGTTTGCGCGTTTATCGCAAATGATTTGACGAATCAACTTGATTTGCAAGATTTTTTGTCAGCATGGTCTGAAGATGATCTGGTTCAATTTTCGTGCAAATCGGATGAACCGTCTAGGACGAGTTCGTAAAAGTAGGTTTTTCGGAAAATTCAAAATGGCGGGAAAATTTTTATGACGGAAAATGACGTCATAGGGTGCAATGGAATCGTCTTGAGCCAAGGAATCAGAGGAAAAAAGAATTATGTTTCTAGCCCTTATGGTTCAAAAGTTATTAGCATAAACATGAGTCAAATTTTGGACTGATGGTGGCGCTAGAGGGATTGAGTTTGAGACTCCAAATTTGCTACGGTGACATTTCAGACTGTCCTCTATTAGTGTGCCAAATTTCACAACTTTTTACCATACGGTTCTATGGGCTGCCATAGACTTCGTGGCGGAAGAAGAAGAAGAAGAAGAAGAAGAAGAAGAAGAAGAAGAAGACGAAGAAGAAGAAGAAGAAGAAGAAGAAGAAGAAGAAGAAGAAGATGAAATATAGCTGCAAGCAGCAATACCGGGGCCAAGCGCAAAGAAGAAGACAAGACATGCCAAAATGGCTGGCAGTGTCAGATCAACTGGAGCAATGAGCAATTAATCACGTTTTAAGATGATTTTAAGCAAAAGGCTGAAAATGCATTGTAGTCTGAGAGTGTCAGACCAACTGCAACAATTAACAATTATACAGTTTAAGAAGATTAGGCAAAATGTCTGAAATATCATATATTGAGTCACTGATAATGTAAGTTAATGGTTTATCACTTTTGACCAATAGGTGGCACAGATACGAAATTGATGTGGTGTGGTCAGAATAAGGGAACAATGACACATGCAAAGTTTGATGCCAATATGTCAAAGCATTGCAGAGATACAGCCTCAAGAGTCATTTTGGCATAATGGCTCAACTTCGTCGCTGCGGTTTACAAAAACGGTTTCATCTATTGATGCAAAATCCCTAACTTTTTGTTGACACAGTCTGAAGATGATACGATTCGATTTTGGTGGAAATTGGACAAACGGTCTAGGATGAGTTTGAAAAAGTAGGTTTTGATCAAAGAAGAACATTGAGGACAGGATGTTTGACCAAATATGGAAAAATTAGTATCTCTGTTCTCGGCATGAGCCAATGACTGTATTATGACCAGTTTCATTAAACTAGGCTAATTTAATCAAAAGTTATTAGCATGTTTGTAAATTTTGTTATAACCTCTGACCACAAGGTGGCACTGCCCCAAAACGTTTTGAGTACCTTCAAAGCATGGTGCGGAAGACATGATTTTTGGACAAACAGTTCAAAAGTTATAAGCAAAAATAGCCATTTTTTGTATCTCCGGACCAGTAGGTGGCACTGCGCCGAAACGCTGCATGTTGATTCAGGTCATGCTTGTGATGACATATACCAAGATTGGTTTGAATACGATAAAGCGTTGTGGAGATATAGGCTTATGAGTGTTTTTGCAACCGCTACGCAAAATTTGTGTGCGCGTTTATCGAAAACGATTTGACAAATCAACTTGATTTGCAAGATTTTTTGTCAGCATGGTCTGAAGATGATATGGTTCAATTTCTGTGCAAATCGGACAAACCGTCTAGGACGAGTTCGCAAAAGTAGGTTTTTTGGAAAATTAAAAATGGCGGGGAAATTATCATGACAGAAAATGACATCATAGGTTGCAATTGAATCGGCATGAGCCAATGACTCTATTATGACCAGTTTCAATATACTAGGCTAATTTAATCAAAAGTTATTAGCATTTTTGTCAAGTTTGTTATATCTTTTGACCACAAGGTGGCACTGCCCTAAAACTTTTTGAGTACCTTCAGGGCATAGCATGGAAGTCACATACCGAGTTTAGTAACAATATACTAATGCATTTGTAAAATATAGCATTTTTTGACAAAATTCAAAATGGCCGACAGCCAAAATGGCCGATATCGTAAAATTGAATATCAGACGACTCGGCATGCCGTCCTGAATGTAACGAGACCACTTTTATGATTTTTGGACAAACAGTTCAGAAGTTATAAGCAAAAATAGCAATTTTTCGTATCTCCGGACCAGTAGGTGGCGCTGCGCCGAAATGCTGTATGTTGCCTCAAGTCATGCTTGTGATGACATGTACCAAGTTTGGTTTGAATACGATAAAGCGTTGCAGAGATATTGCCTTAAGTGTGTTTTTGCAACCGCTACGTAAAATTTGTTTGCGCGTTTATCGCAAATGATTTGACGAATCAACTTGATTTGCAAGATTTTTTGTCAGCATGGTCTGAAGATGATCTGGTTCAATTTTCGTACAAATCGGATGAACCGTCTAGGACGAGTTCGTAAAAGTAGGTTTTTCGGAAAATTCAAAATGGCGGGAAAATTTTATGACGGAAAATGACGTCATAGGGTGCAATCAAATCGTCTTGAGCCAAGGAATCAGAGGAAAAAAGAATTTTGTTTCTAGCCCTTATGGTTCAAAAGTTATTAGCATAAACATGAGTCAAATTTTGGACTGATGGTGGCGCTAGAGGGATTGAGTTTGAGACTCCAAATTTGCTACGGTGACAATTCAGACTGTCCTCTATTAGTGTGCCAAATTTCACAACTTTTTACCATACGGTTCTATGGGCTGCCATAGACTTCGTGGCGGAAGAAGAAGAAGAAGAAGAAGAAGAAGAAGATGAATAAATATAGCTGCAAGCAGCAATACCGGGGCCAAGCGCAAAGAAGAAGACAAGACATGCCAAAATGGCTGGCAGTGTCAGATCAACTGGAGCAATGAGCAATTAATCACGTTTTAAGATGATTTTAAGCAAAAGGCTGAAAATGCATTGTAGTCTGAGAGTGTCAGACCAACTGCAACAATGAACAATTATACAGTTTAAGAAGATTAGGCAAAATGGCTGAAATATCATATATAGAGTCACTGATAATATAAGTTAATGGTTTATCACTTTTGACCAATAGGTTGCACAGATACGAAATTGATGTGGTGTGGTCAGAATAAGGGAACAATGACACATGCAAAGTTTGATCCCAATATGTCAAAGCATTGCAGAGATACACCCTCA
Organism: Gobio gobio; assembly: GCF_949357685.1. NCBI lineage: Eukaryota > Metazoa > Chordata > Actinopteri > Cypriniformes > Gobionidae > Gobio > Gobio gobio. Next base: position 29,725,063 of record NC_137105.1, on the reverse strand, counting down.
AGAGTAATTTTGGCATAATGGCTCAACTTCGTCGCTGCGGTTTACAAAAACGGTTTCATCTATTGATGCAAAATCCCTAACTTTTTGTTGACACAGTCTGAAGATGATACGATTCAATTTTGGTGGAAATTGGACAAACGGTCTAGGATGAGTTTGAAAAAGTAGGTTTTGATCAAATAAGAACATTGAGGACAGGATGTTTGACCAAATATGGAAAAATTAGTATCTCTGTTCTCGGCATGAGCCAATGACTGTATTATGACCAGTTTCATTAAACTAGGCTAATTTAATCAAAAGTTATTAGCATGTTTGTAAATTTTGTTATAACCTCTGACCACAAGGTGGCACTGCCCCAAAACGTTTTGAGTACCTTCAAAGCATGGTGCGGAAGACATGATTTTTGGACAAAGAGTTCAAAAGTTATAAGCAAAAATAGCCATTTTTTGTATCTCCGGACCAGTAGGTGGCGCTGCGCCGAAACGCTGCATGTTGCTTCAGGTCATGCTTGTGATGACATATACCAAGATTGGTTTGAATACGATAAAGCGTTGTGGAGATATAGGCTTATGAGTGTTTTTGCAACCGCTACGCAAAATTTGTGTGCGCGTTTATCGAAAACGATTTGACAAATCAACTTGATTTGCAAGATTTTTTGTCAGCATGGTCTGAAGATGATCTGGTTCAATTTTCGTGCAAATCGGACAAACCGTCTAGGACGAGTTCGTAAAAGTAGGTTTTTTGGAAAATTAAAAATGGCGGGGAAATTATCATGACCGAAAATGACATCATAGGTTGCAATTGAATCGGCATGAGCCAATGACTCTATTATGACCAGTTTCAATATACTAGGCTAATTTAATCAAAAGTTATTAGCATTTTTGTCAAGTTTGTTATATCTTTTGACCACAAGGTGGCACTGCCCTAAAACTTTTTGAGTACCTTCAGGGCATAGCAAGGAAGTCACATACCGAGTTTAGTAACAATATACTAATGCATTTGTAAAATATAGCATTTTTTGACAAAATTCAAAATGGCCGACAGCCAAAATGGCTGATATGGTAAAATTGAATATCAGACGACTCGGCATGCCGTCCTGAATGTAACGAGACCACTTTTATGATTTTTGGACAAACAGTTCAGAAGTTATAAGCAAAAATAGCAATTTTTCGTATCTCTGGACCAGTAGGTGGCGCTGCGCCGAAACGCTGTATGTTGCCTCATGTCATGCTTGTGATTAGATGTACCAAGTTTGGTTTAAATACGATAAAGCGTTGCGGAGATATTGCCTTAAGAGTGTTTTTGCAACCGCTACGTAAAATTTGTTTGCGCGTTTATCGCAAATGATTTGACGAATCAACTTGATTTGCAAGATTTTTTGTCAGCATGGTCTGAAGATGATCTGGATCAATTTTCGTGCAAATCGGATGAACCGTCTAGGACGAGTTCGTAAAAGTAGGTTTTTCGGAAAATTAAAAATGGCGGGAAAATTTTTATGACGGAAAATGACGTCATAGGGTGCAATCGAATCGCCTTGAGCCAAGGAATCAGAGGAAAAAAGAATTTTGTTTCTAGCCCTTATGGTTCAAAAGTTATTAGCATAAACATGAGTCAAATTTTGGACTGATGGTGGCGCTAGAGGGATTGAGTTTGAGACTCCAAATTTGCTACGGTGACATTTCAGACTGTCCTCTATTAGTGTGCCAAATTTCACAACTTTTTACCATACGGTTCTATGGGCTGCCATAGACTTCGTGGCGGAAGAAGAAGAAGAAGATGAATAATAATAATAAGAACGGGAACGGTTTCAATAGGTGCCTTCGCACCTTCGGTGCTTGGCCCCTAAATATAGCTGCAAGCAGCAATACCGGGGCCAAGCGCAAAGAAGAAGACAAGACATGCCAAAATGGCTGGCAGTGTCAGATCAACTGGAGCAATGAGCAATTAATCACGTTTTAAGATGATTTTAAGCAAAAGGCTGAAAATGCATTGTAGTCTGAGAGTGTCAGACCAACTGCAACAATTAACAATTATACAGTTTAACAAGATTAGGCAAAATGGCTGAAATATCATATATTGAGTCACTGATAATGTAAGTTAATGGTTTATCACTTTTGACCAATACTTTGACCAGTTACGAAATGTATGTGGTGTGGTCAGAATAAGGGAACAATGACACATGCAAAGTTTGATGCCAATATGTCAAAGCATTGCAGAGATACAGCCTCAAGAGTCATTTTGGCATAATGGCTCAACTTCGTCACTGCGGTTTACAAAAATGGTTTCATCTATTGATGCAAAATCCATAACTTTTTGTTGACACAGTCTGAAGATGATACGATTCGATTTTGGTGGAAATTGGACAAACGGTCTAGGATGAGTTTGAAAAAGTAGGTTTTGATCAAATAAGAACATTGAGGACAGGATGTTTGACCAAATATGGAAAAATTAGTATCTCTGTTCTCGGCATGAGCCAATGACTGTATTATGACCAGTTTCATTAAACTAGGCTAATTTAATCAAAAGTTATTAGCATGTTTGTAAATTTTGTTATAACCTCTGACCACAAGGTGGCACTGCCCCAAAACGTTTTGAGTACCTTCAAAGCATGGTGCGGAAGACATGATTTTTGGACAAACAGTTCAAAAGTTATAAGCAAAAATAGCCATTTTTTGTATCTCCGGACCAGTAGGTGGCGCTGCGCCGAAACGCTGCATGTTGCTTCAGGTCATGCTTGTGATGACATATACCAAGATTGGTTTGAATACGATAAAGCGTTGTGGAGATATAGGCTTATGAGTGTTTTTGCAACCGCTACGCAAATTTTGTGTGCGCGTTTATCGAAAACGATTTGACAAATCAACTTGATTTGCAAGATTTTTTGTCAGCATGGTCTGAAGATGATCTGGTTCAATTTTCGTGCAAATCGGACAAACCGTCTAGGACGAGTTCGTAAAAGTAGGTTTTTTGGAAAATTAAAAATGGCGGGGAAATTATCATGACCGAAAATGACATCATAGGTTGCAATTGAATCGGCATGAGCCAATGACTCTATTATGACCAGTTTCAATATACTAGGCTAATTTATTCAAAAGTTATTAGCATTTTTGTCAAGTTTGTTATATCTTTTGACCACAAGGTGGCACTGCCCTAAAACTTTTTGAGTACCTTCAGGGCATAGCAAGGAAGTCACATACCGAGTTTAGTAACAATATACTAATGCATTTGTAAAATATAGCATTTTTTGACAAAATTCAAAATGGCCGACAGCCAAAATGGCCGATATGGTAAAATTGAATATCAGACGACTCGGCATGCCGTCCTGAATGTAACGAGACCACTTTTATGATTTTTGGACAAACAGTTCAGAAGTTATAAGCAAAAATAGCAATTTTTCGTATCTCCGGACCAGTAGGTGGCGCTGCGCCGAAACACTGTATGTTGCCTCAAGTCATGCTTGTGATGACATGTACCAAGTTTGGTTTGAATACGATAAAGCGTTGTGGAGATATAGGCTTATGAGTGTTTTTGCAACCGCTACGCAAAATTTGTGCTCGTTTATCGAAAACGATTTGACAAATCAACTTGATTTGCAAGATTTTTTGTCAGCGTGGTCTGAAGATGATCTGGTTCAATTTTCGTGCAAATCGGACAAACCGTCTAGGACGAGTTCGTAAAAGTAGGTTTTTTGGAAAATTAAAAATGGCGGGGAAATTATCATGACCGAAAATGACATCATAGGTTGCAATTGAATCGGCATGAGCCAATGACTATTATGACCAGTTTCAATATACTAGGCTAATTTAATCAAAAGTTATTAGCATTTTTGTCAAGTTTGTTATATCTTTTGACCACAAGGTGGCACTGCCCTAAAACTTTTTGAGTACCTTCAGGGCATAGCAAGGAAGTCACATACCGCGTTTAGTAACAATATACTAATGCATTTGTAAAATATAGCATTTTTTGAAAAAATTCTAAATGGCCGACAGCCAAAATGGCCGATATGGTAAAATTGAATATCAGACGACTCGGCATGCCGTCCTGAATGTAACGAGACCACTTTTATGATTTTTGGACAAACAGTTCAGAAGTTATAAGCAAAAAGAGCAATTTTTCGTATCTCCGGACCAGTAGGTGGCGCTGCGCCGAAACGCTGTATGTTGCCTCAAGTCATGCTTGTGATGACATGTACCAAGTTTGGTTTGAATACGATAAAGCGTTGCGGAGATATTGCCTTAAGAGTGTTTTTGCAACCGCTATGTAAAATTTGTTTGCGCGTTTATCGCAAATGATTTGACGAATCAACTTGATTTGCAAGATTTTTTGTCAGCATGGTCTGAAGATGATCTGGTTCAATTTTCGTGCAAATCGGATGAACCGTCTAGGACGAGTTCGTAAAAGTAGGTTTTTCGGAAAATTCAAAATGGCGGGAAAATTTTTATGACGGAAAATGACGTCATAGGGTGCAATCGAATCGTCTTGAGCCAAGGAATCAGAGGAAAAAAGAATTTTGTTTCTAGCCCTTATGGTTCAAAAGTTATTAGCATAAACATGAGTCAAATTTTGGACTGATGGTGGCGCTAGAGGGATTGAGTTTGAGACTCCAAATTTGCTACGGTGACATTTCAGACTGTCCTCTATTAGTGTGCCAAATTTCACAACTTTTTACCATACGGTTCTATGGGCTGCCATAGACTTCGTGGCGGAAGAAGAAGAAGAAGAAGAAGAAGAAGAAGATGAATAAATATAGCTGCAAGCAGCAATACCGGGGCCAAGCGCAAAGAAGAAGACAAGACATGCCAAAATGGCTGGCAGTGTCAGATCAACTGGAGCAATGAGCAATTAATCACGTTTTAAGATGATTTTAGGCAAAAGGCTGAAAAATGCATTGTAGTCTGACAGTGTCAGACCAACTGCAACAATGAACAATTATACAGTTTAAGAAGATTAGGCAAAATGGCTGAAATATCATATATAGAGTCACTGATAATATAAGTTGATGGTTTTTCACTTTTGACCAATAGGTGGCGCAGTTACGAAATTGATATGGTGTGGTCAGAATAAGGGAACAATGACACATGCAAAGTTTGATACCAATATGTCAAAGCATTGCAGAGATACAGCCTCAAGAGTCATTTTGGCATCATGTCTCAAATTCGTCGCTGCGGTTTACAAAAACGGTTTCATCTATTGATGCAAAATCCCTAACTTTTTGTTGACACAGTCTGAAGATGATACGATTCGATTTTGGTGGAAATCGGACAAACGGTCTAGGATGAGTTTGAAAAAGTAGATTTTGATCAAATAAGAACATTGAGGACAGGATGTTTGACCAAATATGGCAAAATTAGTATCTATCAGTTTAAGAAGATTAGGCAAAATGGCTGAAATATCATATATAGAGTCACTGATAATATAAGTTAATGGTTTATCACTTTTGACCAATAGGTGGCACAGTTACGAAATTTATGTGGTGTGGTCAGAATAAGGGAACAATGACACATGCAAAGTTTAATGCCAATATGTCAAAGCATTGCAGAGATACAGCCTCAAGAGTCATTTTGGCATCATGCCTCAACTTCGTCGCTGCGGTTTACAAAAACGGTTTCATCTATTGATGCAAAATCCCTAACTTTTTATTGACACAGTCTGAAGATGATACGATTTGATTTTGGTAGAAATTGGACAAACGGTCTAGGATGAGTTTGAAAAAGTAGGTTTTGATCAAATAAGAATATTGAGGACAGTATGTTTGACCAAATATGGTAAAATTAGTATCTATATTCTCGGCATAAGCCAATAAATGTATTATGACCAGTTTCATTAAACTAGGCTAATTTAATCAAAAGTTATTAGCATTTTTGTAAATTTTGTTATAACCTTTGACCACAAGGTGGCACTGCCCCAAAACTTTTTGAGTACCTTCAAAGCATGGTGCGGAAGACATACCACATTTCATAACGATAGACTAATGCGTTTGTATTTTAGCACATAATTCAAAATGGCCGACAGCCAAAATGGCCGATATGGTAAAATTGAATATCAGACGACTCGGCATGCCGTCCTGAATCTAATGAGACAACTTTTATGATTTTTGGACAAACGGTTAAAAAAATGATAAAAGCAAAAATATCCATTCTTTGTATCTCCGGACCAGTAGGTGGCACTGCGCCGAAACGCAGCATGTTGCCTCAGGTCATGCTTGTGATGACATGTACCAAGATTGGTTTGAATACGATAAAGCATTGCGGAGATATTGCCTTATGAGTGTTTTTGCAACCGCTACGCAAAATTTGTGTGCGCGTTTATCGAAAACGATTAGACAAATCAACTTGATTTGCAAGATTTTTTGTCAGCATGGTCTGAAGATGATATGGTTCAATTTCTGTGCAAATCGGACAAACCGTCTAGGACGAGTTCGCAAAAGTAGGTTTTTTGGAAAATTAAAAATGGCGGGGAAATTATCATGACCGAAAATGACGTCATAGGGTGCAATTGAATCGGTATGAGCCAATGAATGTATTATGACCAGTTTCATTAAACTAAGCTAATTTAATCAAAAGTTATTAGCATTTTTGTAAATTTTGTTATAACCTTTGACCACAAGGTGGCACTGCCCCAACACTTTTTGAGTACCTTCAAAGCATGGTGCGGAAGACACATACCAAGTTTCATAACGATAGACTAATGAGTTTGTAAAATATAGCATTTTAGCACATAATTCAAAATGGCCGAAAGCCAAAATGGCCGATATGGTAAAATTGAATATGCAAGTTGAATATGCAAGTGCAAATAATTGTGGTGGTGCAAACTTTTTTTTCATTTCTACAAATTGTAATTACTGTGCCTGCTGTGAGCTGATACACTGACTGAACCACCATTCTATAATTAACAAATTCAACTTCATCTTCACACTCTAAACTTTAAAGCAGGCTTTAGGTTGTTTAATTAGTTACTTCCTTTCACTGTGCTTTGTGCACATGACAGAGAGCTAAATGCAGCACGCAAAATGTAAATCCACATCTCGGCGGACATGTCGTGGACGACCAACACCTCCAGCCTGGTCAAGAAGGCTCACCAGCACCTCTTCTTCCTGAGGACACTGAGGAAGAATCAGCTCTCCTCGGCTATCCTGGTGAACTTCTATCGCTGCCCAATAGAAAGCATCCTGACCAACTGTGTGGCAGTATGGTATGGGAGCTGCTCTGTTGCGGAGCGCAAGGCACTGCAGCGGGTGGTGAAAACTGCCCAGCGCATCACAGGGACTCCACTACCTGCCATCGAGCACATCCAGAGGAAACTCTGTCTGCATCGAGCTCGCAGCATCCTCAAGGACTCCTCTCACCCAGCCCACAGACTGTTTTCTCTCCTGCCCTCCGGCAGGCGTTTCAGGATCCACCGGACCAGGACCAGCAGACTAAAGAACAGTTTTTTCCCCAGAGCTGTCTCTTTACTGAACTCAAACCCCAGCTGATCCACTTCCCTCATAAACTGCTAACTCTCCTACCTCACACCTACATTCACTTTGTTATTTGCACTACCGACTGTTTATTACAGTAACAACTGTTTACTTATGCATTTTGCACTAAAATACCTTAACTGGATTATGCTCATTTGCACTGCCGACTGTTATTTACAGTACCTACTGTTTACATTTGCATTTTGCACCATACTTCTAACTGTAATATGCAATCACTTTCCACTGCACTTTTACACTTTCTTGGATAGCTTCTGTCCATAATTTATTGCACTAACTTAATCCACTGCTATATTCCTCGTTTAGCCTAACATATCATTGTATAACTCTATCTGTAAAATTCTGTTTATAGTAATAGCCATCTGTATATTATATTCATAGTACATATTCACCTGTAAATTCTGTTTATAGCAATATAGCCATCTGTATATTTATTCACTGTACATATTCACCTGTAAATTCTGTTCTGTTTATAGTAATAACCATCTCTCTATTTATATATATTTATATATATTCAGTACATTTCCATGTCCTGCACTTATGCAACCTTTGTATATCCTGCACTTGCTGCTATTGCACTTCTGGTTAGACCTAAACTGCATTTCGTTGCCTTGTACTTGTGTAATGACAATAAAGTTGAATCTAATCTAAAGAGCTGAAAGAATTTTACTTGCCCGACCAGACATAAGTAGTCTGATTAACTGTTGAATAACAAACATAACTAAAGAATAACCAAAACGCAATAATGATTCAGATTGTATTTAATTTAGTGTAAGTGATAGTGGATAATAATGTATGTAGGGCCTACTATAATGTTACTGACGGTAACAAGGTTGCCCTGTTGAGGCTGGTGCAGCCTCTCAAGGAGAAATTAAAACAAATCAACAGCACACACAAAGATTGAAAATGTGATAGTTTCATATAGTGTTAATTTTGTCACCTATTTTTTATTCAGTCTTAGTCTTAGTCTTGTGCCAAATGTCCTTGTTAGTTTTAGTCATATTTAGTCATTTAGATATCTTTTTTTGTTAGTCAAGTTTTAGTCGACTAAAAGTCTCGTCATTTTAGTCTAGTTTTAGTCAAAAAACAACTCAAGGTATCTTAGTCAAGTTTTAGTCTACTAAAAGTCTCGTCATTTTAGTCTAGTTTTAGTCAAAGGAAAACTCTGCATACAACCTGCATAATGTATGTGCCACAACACCACAGCTAACTGGATGATTTACAGTGTAGATGCCTAAAATCAGCATTAGCTTATGAGACGATGGGCACAAATATTGATTTCGATCTTGATTCAGTATGAATTACATATGTATAGGCCTATAGCCTACTGTACATATAAGGAAAACAAGTTTGCCTTTTAGCACTATTTTAAACTTTTTTGGGGGTTATATTATATTTGCTTGCATTCACTATTCACTATTATTAACATCTTAAAATGTAACAAATAAGTAAGCAGTTATAATCTGCAATACTTTTTTGAGCAACTAGACTACATGTATATTTATGAAAGAGCCATACAGGCACCAGTAAAGGCATTACAAGTGAAACTTTTTATTGTTCCAGCCACAAAATGGCTCTAATTTGCCTCTTTGCATTGGAATTCTCTATTTTAACCTTGATTAATACACTAATTGTAATATAAATAATACAAATATTAGAAGAAAAATGTTTTAAGTGGTCATTAATGGACCATAAGTATTGCACAAATAGTATTTAGTACCAAAAGATCACCTCCAAATATTCAATAAATATTATTGAACTAAAATATAGGCTATTTATTTAAAAAAATTGTTAAGATGTACGGTCACATTTGACCATCAATGAGTATAAGTGTGACTTAATTAGAATACCTGAGGGCTAAATACAAGAAAAACATTAACATTAATGTTAACAATGTTGCATCTCCACTACCACTCTCCATAATAAAATGATACTGTAAATGTGGCTGACGTAATAATTAATGCACACTATATGCTGTAGGCTACTGTTTACCAAAAATTGATGCAAACACCTGTGTAGTGAAGCTGTTGTGTAACTTGCGCGGCTGTTGTGTAACTTGCGCAGAAGTATTGAGCGCTCCGTGAACCACGTGACTGACCGCGCGCGCCGCAGCTAGATGACAGGAGGAGAATGAGAGAGACCTGTAGCCTACTCGAGCAACAGCGCGAACTCTTTCGGAATATTTTGAACTGCTGAATTTTCATCTCATGATGAAAAAGTAGAGACGATTGTAGACGAAAATGAAGAGAGATTTTATCTTAGTTTTTATTTTATGCAAAACATTTTAGTCTCGTCCTTTTTCGTCAACAATAGTGCATGTTAATTTAGTCTTAGTCGGCGTTTTTGGACATTGATGCAGTCTCGTCATCGTCTCGTCTTCGTCAGGGAAAAAAAGGTTGTTGACGAACATATTTAGTCTCGTCTCGTCTGACGAAATTAACACTAGTTTCATACAACAGTTTAATAAACAGTTCAAATGAAGTGAATTACATTTTAGACACAATATGTACTTGTTCTTTTTCAGCAGAAAAAAATAGTTAGAAACAAATCACAGCAGCATGTCATGACAGCACCTTATCATTAGTGATTACCCTTTCATAAACAACTGCCTCATTCAATGAATCAGCCGTTTGAACAAATCGTTTGAATAAATGACTCAATGACTCACCCATTAAGATGGTCACCTTCCGCCACCTACTGGATGTTTATGTTCATGTGTAAATTATTTAATTTGATTGGCAACAGCCCTATAGTTAATAATTATTCTAATAGACACTTTTATTCTAATTCTTTTAATGTATTGATTAAATTAAAGAATTGAAAATAAAAATGCATTTAATAACATTAGAGGGGAATGGCCTTCATAAAAAATGGTGAGAATATTGATTAAAAAAATGGTATTTATAAAATAAACATTATATTTTCATCACACACAGACACACACAAACACACAATATATATATATAAACATGTTAGTTGTGGTAATCCTACATTTTTGCTGGTGCTCCTAAATTTTTAATTGGGAGCACTAATGCTACCAAGTAAAAAAAAAAATATTTCAAACACTGACTAATATTAATTATACATGTATTAATATACAATACTAACACAAAAGTGTTTGACATGCTTAATGAAATATAATAACAATCTAAATGAAACATATTAGTCGAGAAGACAAAGTCTTCTTGACTAATATGAAAAATGCATTGTATGTGTCAATATGTCATTGCAAAAATTTAGCCTCAAGAGGCCTTTTCAATATAAGAATGGACCACATGCGGTGCTGTTTTGAAACCGTTTAAGCAGCTTAAAGGCATGGTGCTGATGGCATATACCAAGTTTCGTAATGATACACCAATTCATTTGTAAAGCATAGCATTTTATATCATAATACTGCATTGTAGTCAATGGGAATTTCATGTTTTGTTCTATTATAGCGCCACCAAGTGGCACAATCCTACCATTTTTTTTACGTGTCCTTGTAGTGAGCCCATACATGTCTGTATCAATTTTGGTGAAAATATCTCATTTGGTTTTGGAGTTATAGACATTTATATGAAAAAACACATGAAAAATGACTGACACCTGACTTTGATTGGATTTTACACCCCCTTACTATCAATATTTTGACATTTGGGCATTATTGTATATTTATCGACCTATGTTTTCGAACTTCTGATGCTGGTTTCGTCTCGATCGGACTAGCGGTTTCGAAGATATCAGCTAATGTTTTTAAAGTGCTAAATTACAACGCTGCACAAATAATACGCCGAAACCTGGCAAGTCTGGTATCGTTGGACTCGGCAAGGATTCAGGAGACAAAAAAAGTTACTCTCATGAAAATAAGTCAATCTCACCTAAAGTTATAAGCATTTGAAAAAAAAAAATCTCCACTAGGTGGCGCTGTTTCGAAACTTCTTGGGCTCATTCAGGGCACCGTGTTGATGACCCATACCGAGTTTCGTAACAATCCGTTCATGTGTTCATAAAATACAGCATTTTAGCACATAATTCAAAATGGCCGACAGCCAAAATGGCCGATATGGTAAAATTGAATATCAGACGACTCGGCATGCCGTCCTGAATGTAACGAGACCACTTTTATGATTTTTGGACAAACAGTTCAGAAGTTATAAGCAAAAATTACAAATTTTCGTATCTCCGGACCAGTAGGTGGCGCTGCGCCGAAACGCTGTATGTTGCCTCAAGTTATGCTTGTGATGACATGTACCAAGTTTGGTTTGAATACAATAAAGCGTTGCGGAGATATTGCCTTAAGTGTGTTTTTGCAACCGCTACGTAAAATTTGTTTGCGCGTTTATCGCAAATGATTTGACGAATCAACTCGATTTGCAAGTTTTTTTGTCAGCATGGTCTGAAGATGATCTGGTTCAATTTTCGTGCAAATCGGATGAACCGTCTAGGACGAGTTCGTAAAAGTAGGTTTTTCGGAAAATTAAAAATGGCGGGAAAATTTTTATGACGGAAAATGACGTCATATGGTGCAATCGAATCGTCTTGAGCCAAGGAATCAGGGGAAAAAAGAATTTTGTTTGTAGCCCTTATGGTTCAAAAGTTATTAGCATAAACATGAGTCACATTTTGGACTGATGGTGGCGCTAGAGGGATTGAGTTAGAGACTCCAAACTTGCTATGGAGACACTTGAGACCGTCCTCTATAAGTGAGCCAAATTTCATAACTTTTTACCATACGGTTCTATGGGCTGCCATAGACTTCGTGGCGGAAGAAGAAGAAGAAGAAGATGAAATATAGCTGCAAGCAGCAATACCGGGGCCAAGCGCAAAAAAGAAGACAAGACATGCCAAAATGGCTGGCAGTGTCAGATCAACTGGAGCAATGAGCAATTAATCACGTTTTAAGATGATTTTAAGCAAAAGGCTGAAAATGCATTGTAGTCTGAGAGTGTCAGACCAACTGCAACAATTAACAATTATACAGTTTAAGAAGATTAGGCAAAATGGCTGAAATATCATATATTGAGTCACTGATAATGTAAGTTAATGGTTTATCACTTTTGACCAATAGGTGGCACAGATACGAAATTGATGTGGTGTGGTCAGAATAAGGGAACAATGACACATGCAAAGTTTGATGCCAATATGTCAAAGCATTGCAGAGATACAGCCTCAAGAGTAATTTTGGCATAATGGCTCAACTTCGTCGCTGCGGTTTACAAAAACGGTTTCATGTATTGATGCAAAATCCCTAACTTTTTGTTGACACAGTCTGAAGATGATACGATTCGATTTTGGTGGAAATTGGACAAACGGTCTAGGATGAGTTTGAAAAAGTAGGTTTTGATCAAATAAGAACATTGAGGACAGGATGTTTGACCAAATATGGAAAAATTAGTATCTCTGTTCTCGGCATGAGCATTATTATACTGTATTATGACCAGTTTCATTAAACTAGGCTAATTTAATCAAAAGTTATTAGCATGTTTGTAAATTTTGTTATAACCTCTGACCACAAGGTGGCACTGCCCCAAAACGTTTTGAGTACCTTCAAAGCATGGTGCGGAAGACATGATTTTTGGACAAACAGTTCAAAAGTTATAAGCAAAAATAGCCATTTTTTGTATCTTCGGACCAGTAGGTGGTGCTGCGCCGAAACGCTGCATGTTGCTTCAGGTCATGCTTGTGATGACATATACCAAGATTGGTTTGAATACGATAAAGCGTTGTGGAGATATAGGCTTATGAGTGTTTTTGCAACCGCTACGCAAAATTTGTGTGCGCGTTTATCGAAAACGATTTGACAAATCAACTTGATTTGCAAGATTTTTTGTCAGCATGGTCTGAAGATGATCTGGTTCAATTTTCGTGCAAATCGGACAAACCGTCTAGGACGAGTTCGTAAAAGTAGGTTTTTTGGAAAATTAAAAATGGCGGGGAAATTATCATGACCGAAAATGACATCATAGGATGCAATTGAATCGACATGAGCCAATGACTCTATTATGACCAGTTTCAATATACTAGGCTAATTTAATCAAAAGTTATTAGCATTTTTGTCAAGTTTGTTATATCTTTTGACCACAAGGTGGCACTGCCCTAAAACTTTTTGAGTACCTTCAGGGCATAGCAAGGAAGTCACATACCGAGTTTAGTAACAATATACTAATGCATTTGTAAAATATAGCATTTTTTGACAAAATTCAAAATGGCCGACAGCCAAAATGGCCGATATGGTAAAATTGAATATCAGACGACTCGGCATGCCGTCCTGAATGTAACGAGACCACTTTTATGATTTTTGGACAAACAGTTCAGAAGTTATAAGCAAAAATAGCAATTTTTCGTATCTCCGGACCAGTAGGTGGCGCTGCGCCGAAACGCTGTATGTTGCCTCAAGTCATGCTTGTGATGACATGTACCCAGTTTGGTTTGAATACGATAAAGCGTTGCGGAGATATTGCCTTAAGAGTGTTTTTGCAACCGCTACGTAAAATTTGTTTGCGCGTTTATCGCAAATGATTTGACGAATCAACTTGATTTGCAAGATTTTTTGTCAGCATGGTCTGAAGATCATCTGGTTCAATTTTCGTGCAAATCGGATGAACCGTCTAGGACGAGATTGTAAAAGTAGGTTTTTCGGACAATTAAAAATGGCGGGAAAATTTTTATGACGGAAAATGACGTCATAGGGTGCAATCGAATCGTCTTGAGCCAAGGAATCAGAGGAAAAAAGAATTTTGTTTCTAGCCCTTATGGTTCAAAAGTTATTAGCATAAACATGAGTCAAATTTTGGACTGATGGTGGCGCTAGAGGGATTGAGTTTGAGACTCCAAATTTGCTACGGTGACATTTCAGACTGTCCTCTATTAGTGGGCCAAATTTCACAACTTTTTACCATACGGTTCTATGGGCTGCCATAGACTTTGTGGCGGAAGAAGAAGAAGAAGAAGAAGAAGAAGAAGAAGAAGAAGATGAATAATAATAATAAGAACGGGAACGGTTTCAATAGGTGCCTTCGCACCTTCGGTGCTTGGCCCCTAATAATAATAATAATAGGAACGGGAACGGTTTCAATAGGTGCCTTCGCACCTTCGGTGCTTGGCCCCTAATAATAATAAGAACGGGAACGGTTTCAATAGGTGCCTTCGCACCTTCGGTGCTTGGCCCCTAAATATAGCTGCAAGCAGCAATACCGGGGCCAAGCGCAAAGAAGAAGACAAGACATGCCAAAATGGCTGGCAGTGTCAGATCAACTGGAGCAATGAGCAATTAATCACGTTTTAAGATGATTTTAGGCAAAAGGCTGAAAAATGCATTGTAGTCTGACAGTGTCAGACCAACTGCAACAATGAACAATTATACAGTTTAAGAAGATTAGGCAAAATGGCTGAAATATCATATATAGAGTCACTGATAATATAAGTTGATGGTTTTTCACTTTTGACCAATAGGTGGCGCAGTTACGAAATTGATATGGTGTGGTCAGAATAAGGGAACAATGACACATGCAAAGTTTGATACCAATATGTCAAAGCATTGCAGAGATACAGCCTCAAGAGTCATTTTGGCATCATGTCTCAAATTCGTCGCTGCGGTTTACAAAAACGGTTTCATCTATTGATGCAAAATCCCTAACTTTTTGTTGACACAGTCTGAAGATGATACGATTCGATTTTGGTGGAAATCGGACAAACGGTCTAGGATGAGTTTGAAAAAGTAGATTTTGATCAAATAAGAACATTGAGGACAGGATGTTTGACCAAATATGGCAAAATTAGTATCTATCAGTTTAAGAAGATTAGGCAAAATGGCTGAAATATCATATATAGAGTCACTGATAATATAAGTTAATGGTTTATCACTTTTGACCAATAGGTGGCACAGTTACGAAATTTATGTGGTGTGGTCAGAATAAGGGAACAATGACACATGCAAAGTTTAATGCCAATATGTCAAAGCATTGCAGAGATACAGCCTCAAGAGTCATTTTGGCATCATGCCTCAACTTCGTCGCTGCGGTTTACAAAAACGGTTTCATCTATTGATGCAAAATCCCTAACTTTTTATTGACACAGTCTGAAGATGATACGATTTGATTTTGGTAGAAATTGGACAAACGGTCTAGGATGAGTTTGAAAAAGTAGGTTTTGATCAAATAAGAATATTGAGGACAGTATGTTTGACCAAATATGGTAAAATTAGTATCTATATTCTCGGCATAAGCCAATAAATGTATTATGACCAGTTTCATTAAACTAGGCTAATTTAATCAAAAGTTATTAGCATTTTTGTAAATTTTGTTATAACCTTTGACCACAAGGTGGCACTGCCCCAAAACTTTTTGAGTACCTTCAAAGCATGGTGCGGAAGACATACCACATTTCATAACGATAGACTAATGCGTTTGTATTTTAGCACATAATTCAAAATGGCCGACAGCCAAAATGGCCGATATGGTAAAATTGAATATCAGACGACTCGGCATGCCGTCCTGAATCTAATGAGACAACTTTTATGATTTTTGGACAAACGGTTAAAAAAATGATAAAAGCAAAAATATCCATTCTTTGTATCTCCGGACCAGTAGGTGGCACTGCGCCGAAACGCAGCATGTTGCTTCAGGTCATGCTTGTGATGACATGTACCAAGATTGGTTTGAATACGATAAAGCATTGCGGAGATATTGCCTTATGAGTGTTTTTGCAACCGCTACGCAAAATTTGTGTGCGCGTTTATCGAAAACGATTAGACAAATCAACTTGATTTGCAAGATTTTTTGTCAGCATGGTCTGAAGATGATATGGTTCAATTTCTGTGCAAATCGGACAAACCGTCTAGGACGAGTTCGCAAAAGTAGGTTTTTTGGAAAATTAAAAATGGCGGGGAAATTATCATGACCGAAAATGACGTCATAGGGTGCAATTGAATCGGTATGAGCCAATGAATGTATTATGACCAGTTTCATTAAACTAAGCTAATTTAATCAAAAGTTATTAGCATTTTTGTAAATTTTGTTATAACCTTTGACCACAAGGTGGCACTGCCCCAACACTTTTTGAGTACCTTCAAAGCATGGTGCGGAAGACACATACCAAGTTTCATAACGATAGACTAATGAGTTTGTAAAATATAGCATTTTAGCACATAATTCAAAATGGCCGAAAGCCAAAATGGCCGATATGGTAAAATTGAATATGCAAGTTGAATATGCAAGTGCAAATAATTGTGGTGGTGCAAACTTTTTTTTCATTTCTACAAATTGTAATTACTGTGCCTGCTGTGAGCTGATACACTGACTGAACCACCATTCTATAATTAACAAATTCAACTTCATCTTCACACTCTAAACTTTAAAGCAGGCTTTAGGTTGTTTAATTAGTTACTTCCTTTCACTGTGCTTTGTGCACATGACAGAGAGCTA
The DNA here is from genome assembly GCF_949357685.1 of Gobio gobio. Lineage (NCBI taxonomy): Eukaryota > Metazoa > Chordata > Actinopteri > Cypriniformes > Gobionidae > Gobio > Gobio gobio. The sequence continues at coordinate 29,708,188 of NC_137105.1, read as the reverse complement.
AATGCAGCACGCAAAATGTAAATCCACATCTCGGCGGACATGTCGTGGACGACCAACACCTCCAGCCTGGTCAAGAAGGCTCACCAGCACCTCTTCTTCCTGAGGACACTGAGGAAGAATCAGCTCTCCTCGGCTATCCTGGTGAACTTCTATCGCTGCCCAATAGAAAGCATCCTGACCAACTGTGTGGCAGTATGGTATGGGAGCTGCTCTGTTGCGGAGCGCAAGGCACTGCAGCGGGTGGTGAAAACTGCCCAGCGCATCACAGGGACTCCACTACCTGCCATCGAGCACATCCAGAGGAAACTCTGTCTGCATCGAGCTCGCAGCATCCTCAAGGACTCCTCTCACCCAGCCCACAGACTGTTTTCTCTCCTGCCCTCCGGCAGGCGTTTCAGGATCCACCGGACCAGGACCAGCAGACTTAAGAACAGTTTTTTCCCCAGAGCTGTCTCTTTACTGAACTCAAACCCCAGCTGATCCACTTCCCTCATAAACTGCTAACTCTCCTACCTCACACCTACATTCACTTTGTTATTTGCACTACCGACTGTTTATTACAGTAACAACTGTTTACTTATGCATTTTGCACTAAAATACCTTAACTGGATTATGCTCATTTGCACTGCCGACTGTTATTTACAGTACCTACTGTTTACATTTGCATTTTGCACCATACTTCTAACTGTAATATGCAATCACTTTCCACTGCACTTTTACACTTTCTTGGATAGCTTCTGTCCATAATTTATTGCACTAACTTAATCCACTGCTATATTCCTCGTTTAGCCTAACATATCATTGTATAACTCTATCTGTAAAATTCTGTTTATAGTAATAGCCATCTGTATATTATATTCATAGTACATATTCACCTGTAAATTCTGTTTATAGCAATATAGCCATCTGTATATTTATTCACTGTACATATTCACCTGTAAATTCTGTTCTGTTTATAGTAATAACCATCTCTCTATTTATATATATTTATATATATTCAGTACATTTCCATGTCCTGCACTTATGCAACCTTTGTATGTCCTGCACTTGCTGCTATTGCACTTCTGGTTAGACCTAAACTGCATTTCGTTGCCTTGTACTTGTGTAATGACAATAAAGTTGAATCTAATCTAAAGAGCTGAAAGAATTTTACTTGCCCGACCAGACATAAGTAGTCTGATTAACTGTTGAATAACAAACATAACTAAAGAATAACCAAAACGCAATAATGATTCAGATTGTATTTAATTTAGTGTAAGTGATAGTGGATAATAATGTATGTAGGGCCTACTATAATGTTACTGACGGTAACAAGGTTGCCCTGTTGAGGCTGGTGCAGCCTCTCAAGGAGAAATTAAAACAAATCAACAGCACACACAAAGATTGAAAATGTGATAGTTTCATATAGTGTTAATTTTGTCACCTATTTTTTATTCAGTCTTAGTCTTAGTCTTGTGCCAAATGTCCTTGTTAGTTTTAGTCATATTTAGTCATTTAGATATCTTTTTTTGTTAGTCAAGTTTTAGTCGACTAAAAGTCTCGTCATTTTAGTCTAGTTTTAGTCAAAAAACAACTCAAGGTATCTTAGTCAAGTTTTAGTCTACTAAAAGTCTCGTCATTTTAGTCTAGTTTTAGTCAAAGGAAAACTCTGCATACAACCTGCATAATGTATGTGCCACAACACCACAGCTAACTGGATGATTTACAGTGTAGATGCCTAAAATCAGCATTAGCTTATGAGACGATGGGCACAAATATTGATTTCGATCTTGATTCAGTATGAATTACATATATATAGGCCTATAGCCTACTGTACATATAAGGAAAACAAGTTTGCCTTTTAGCACTATTTTAAACTTTTTTGGGGGTTATATTATATTTGCTTGCATTCACTATTCACTATTATTAACATCTTAAAATGTAACAAATAAGTAAGCAGTTATAATCTGCAATACTTTTTTGAGCAACTAGACTACATGTATATTTATTAAAGAGCCATACAGGCACCAGTAAAGGCATTACAAGTGAAACTTTTTATTGTTCCAGCCACAAAATGGCTCTAATTTGCCTCTTTGCATTGGAATTCTCTATTTTAACCTTGATTAATACACTAATTGTAATATAAATAATACAAATATTAGAAGAAAAATGTTTTAAGTGGTCATTAATGGACCATAAGTATTGCACAAATAGTATTTAGTACCAAAAGATCACCTCCAAATATTCAATAAATATTATTGAACTAAAATATAGGCTATTTATTTAAAAAAATTGTTAAGATGTACGGTCACATTTGACCATCAATGAGTATAAGTGTGACTTAATTAGAATACCTGAGGGCTAAATACAAGAAAAACATTAACATTAATGTTAACAATGTTGCATCTCCACTACCACTCTCCATAATAAAATGATACTGTAAATGTGGCTGACGTAATAATTAATGCACACTATATGCTGTAGGCTACTGTTTACCAAAAATTGATGCAAACACCTGTGTAGTGAAGCTGTTGTGTAACTTGCGCGGCTGTTGTGTAACTTGCGCAGAAGTATTGAGCGCTCCGTGAACCACGTGACTGACCGCGCGCGCCGCAGCTAGATGACAGGAGGAGAATGAGAGAGACCTGTAGCCTACTCGAGCAACAGCGCGAACTCTTTCGGAATATTTTGAACTGCTGAATTTTCATCTCATGATGAAAAAGTAGAGACGATTGTAGACGAAAATGAAGAGAGATTTTATCTTAGTTTTTATTTTATGCAAAACATTTTAGTCTCGTCCTTTTTCGTCAACAATAGTGCATGTTAATTTAGTCTTAGTCGGCGTTTTTGGACATTGATGCAGTCTCGTCATCGTCTCGTCTTCGTCAGGGAAAAAAAGGTTGTTGACGAACATATTTAGTTTCGTCTCGTCTGACGAAATTAACACTAGTTTCATACAACAGTTTAATAAACAGTTCAAATGAAGTGAATTACATTTTAGACACAATATGTACTTGTTCTTTTTCAGCAGAAAAAAATAGTTAGAAACAAATCACAGCAGCATGTCATGACAGCACCTTATCATTAGTGATTACCCTTTCATAAACAACTGCCTCATTCAATGAATCAGCCGTTTGAACAAATCGTTTGAATAAATGACTCAATGACTCACCCATTAAGATGGTCACCTTCCGCCACCTACTGGATGTTTATGTTCATGTGTAAATTATTTAATTTGATTGGCAACAGCCCTATAGTTAATAATTATTCTAATAGACACTTTTATTCTAATTCTTTTAATGTATTGATTAAATTAAAGAATTGAAAATAAAAATGCATTTAATAACATTAGAGGGGAATGGCCTTCATAAAAAATGGTGAGAATATTGATTAAAAAAATGGTATTTATAAAATAAACATTATATTTTCATCACACACAGACACACACAAACACACAATATATATATATAAACATGTTAGTTGTGGTAATCCTACATTTTTGCTGGTGCTCCTAAATTTTTAATTGGGAGCACTAATGCTACCAAGTAAAAAAAAAAATATTTCAAACACTGACTAATATTAATTATACATGTATTAATATACAATACTAACACAAAAGTGTTTGACATGCTTAATGAAATATAATAACAATCTAAATGAAACATATTAGTCGAGAAGACAAAGTCTTCTTGACTAATATGAAAAATGCATTGTATGTGTCAATATGTCATTGCAAAAATTTAGCCTCAAGAGGCCTTTTCAATATAAGAATGGACCACATGCGGTGCTGTTTTGAAACCGTTTAAGCAGCTTAAAGGCATGGTGCTGATGGCATATACCAAGTTTCGTAATGATACACCAATTCATTTGTAAAGCATAGCATTTTATATCATAATACTGCATTGTAGTCAATGGGAATTTCATGTTTTGTTCTATTATAGCGCCACCAAGTGGCACAATCCTACCATTTTTTTTACGTGTCCTCGTAGTGAGCCCATACATGTCTGTATCAATTTTGGTGAAAATATCTCATTTGGTTTTGGAGTTATAGACATTTATATGAAAAAACACATGAAAAATGACTGACACCTGACTTTGATTGGATTTTACACCCCCTTACTATCAATATTTTGACATTTGGGCATTATTGTATATTTATCGACCTATGTTTTCGAACTTCTGATGCTGGTTTCGTCTCGATCGGACTAGCGGTTTCGAAGATATCAGCTAATGTTTTTAAAGTGCTAAATTACAACGCTGCACAAATAATACGCCGAAACCTGGCAAGTCTGGTATCGTTGGACTCGGCAAGGATTCAGGAGACAAAAAAAGTTACTCTCATGAAAATAAGTCAATCTCACCTAAAGTTATAAGCATTTGAAAAAAAAAAATCTCCACTAGGTGGCGCTGTTTCGAAACTTCTTGGGCTCATTCAGGGCACCGTGTTGATGACCCATACCGAGTTTCGTAACAATCCGTTCATGTGTTCATAAAATACAGCATTTTAGCACATAATTCAAAATGGCCGACAGCCAAAATGGCCGATATGGTAAAATTGAATATCAGATGACTCGGCATGCCGTCCTGAATGTAACGAGACCACTTTTATGATTTTTGGACAAACAGTTCAGAAGTTATAAGCAAAAATTACAAATTTTCGTATCTCCGGACCAGTAGGTGGCGCTGCGCCGAAACGCTGTATGTTGCCTCAAGTTATGCTTGTGATGACATGTACCAAGTTTGGTTTGAATACAATAAAGCGTTGCGGAGATATTGCCTTAAGTGTGTTTTTGCAACCGCTACGTAAAATTTGTTTGCGCGTTTATCGCAAATGATTTGACGAATCAACTCGATTTGCAAGTTTTTTTGTCAGCATGGTCTGAAGATGATCTGGTTCAATTTTCGTGCAAATCGGATGAACCGTCTAGGACGAGTTCGTAAAAGTAGGTTTTTCGGAAAATTAAAAATGGCGGGAAAATTTTTATGACGGAAAATGACGTCATATGGTGCAATCGAATCGTCTAGAGCCAAGGAATCAGGGGAAAAAATAATTTTGTTTGTAGCCCTTATGGTTCAAAAGTTATTAGCATAAACATGAGTCACATTTTGGACTGATGGTGGCGCTAGAGGGATTGAGTTAGAGACTCCAAACTTGCTATGGAGACACTTGAGACCGTCCTCTATAAGTGAGCCAAATTTCATAACTTTTTACCATACGGTTCTATGGGCTGCCATAGACTTCGTGGCGGAAGAAGAAGAAGAAGAAGATGAAATATAGCTGCAAGCAGCAATACCGGGGCCAAGCGCAAAGAAGAAGACAAGACATGCCAAAATGGCTGGCAGTGTCAGATCAACTGGAGCAATGAGCAATTAATCACGTTTTAAGATGATTTTAGGCAAAAGGCTGAAAAATGCATTGTAGTCTGAGAGTGTCAGACCAACTGCAACAATGAACAATTATACAGTTTAAGAAGATTAGGCAAAATGGCTGAAATATCATATATAGAGTCACTGATAATATAAGTTAATGGTTTATCATTTTTGACCAATAGGTGGCACAGTTACGAAATTGATGTGGTGTGGTCAGAATAAGGGAACAATGACACATGCAAAGTTTGATGCCAATATGTCAAAGCATTGCAGAGATACAGCCTCAAGAGTAATTTTGGCATAATGGCTCAACTTCGTCGCTGCGGTTTACAAAAACGGTTTCATCTATTGATGCAAAATCCCTAACTTTTTGTTGACACAGTCTGAAGATGATACAATTCGATTTTTGGTGGAAATTGGACAAACGGTCTAGGATGAGTTTGAAAAAGTAGGTTTTGATCAAATAAGAACATTGAGGACAGGATGTTTGACCAAATATGGCAAAATTAGTATCTATATTCTCGGCATGAGCCAATAAATGTATTATGACCAGTTTCAATAAACTAGGCTAATTTAATCAAACGTTATTATTATTTTTGTAAATTTTGTTATAACCTCTGACCACAAGGTGGCACTGCCCCAAAACGTTTTTAGTACCTTCAAAGCATGGTGCGGAAGACATGATTTTTGGACAAACAGTTCAAAAGTTATAAGCAAAAATAGCCATTTTTTGTATCTCCGGACCAGTAGGTGGCGCTGCGCCGAAACGCTGCATGTTGCTTCAGGTCATGCTTGTGATGACATATACCAAGATTGGTTTGAATACGATAAAGCGTTGTGGAGATATAGGCTTATGAGTGTTTTTGCAACCGCTACGCAAAATTTGTGTGCGCGTTTATCGAAAACGATTTGACAAATCAACTTGATTTGCAAGATTTTTTGTCAACATGGTCTGAAGATGATATGGTTCAATTTCTGTGCAAATCGGACAAACCGTCTAGGACGAGTTCGCAAAAGTAGGTTTTTTGGAAAATTAAAAATGGCGGGGAAATTATCATGACCGAAAATGACATCATAGGTTGCAATTGAATCGGCATGAGCCAATGACTCTATTATGACCAGTTTCAATATACTAGGCTAATTTAATCAAAAGTTATTAGCATTTTTGTCAAGTTTGTTATATATTTTGACCACAAGGTGGCACTGCCCTAAAACTTTTTGAGTACCTTCAGGGCATAGCATGGAAGTCACATACCGAGTTTAGTAACAATATACTAATGCATTTGTAAAATATAGCATTTTTTGACAAAATTCAAAATGGCCGACAGCCAAAATGGCCGATATGGTAAAATTTAATATCAGACGACTCGGCATGCCGTCCTGAATGTAACGAGACCACTTTTATGATTTTTGGACAAACAGTTCAGAAGTTATAAGCAAAAATAGCAATTTTTCGTATCTCCGGACCAGTAGGTGGCGCTGCGCCGAAACGCTGTATGTTGCCTCAAGTCATGCTTGTGATGACATGTACCAAGTTTGGTTTCAATACGATAAAGCGTTGCGGAGATATTGCCTTAAGTGTGTTTTTGCAACTGCTACGTAAAATTTGTTTGCGAGTTTATCGCAAATGATTTGACGAATCAACTTGATTTGCAAGATTTTTTGTCAGCATGGTCTGAAGATGATCTGGTTCAATTTTCGTGCAAATCGGATGAACCGTCTAGGACGAGTTCGTAAAAGTAGGTTTTTCGGAAAATTCAAAATGGCGGGAAAATTTTTATGACGGAAAATGACGTCATAGAGTGCAATGGAATCGTCTTGAGCCAAGGAATCAGAGGAAAAAAGAATTTTGTTTCTAGCCCTTATGGTTCAAAAGTTATTAGCATAAACATGAGTCAAATTTTGGACTGATGGTGGCGCTAGAGGGATTGAGTTTGAGACTCCAAATTTGCTACGGTGACATTTCAGACTGTCCTCTATTAGTGTGCCAAATTTCACAACTTTTTACCATACGGTTCTATGGGCTGCCATAGACTTCGTGGCGGAAGAAGAAGAAGAAGAAGAAGAAGAAGAAGAAGAAGATGAATAATAATAAATATAGCTGCAAGCAGCAATACCGGGGCCAAGCGCAAAGAAGAAGACAAGACATGCCAAAACGGCTGGCAGTGTCAGATCAACTGGAGCAATGAGCAATTAATCACGTTTTAAGATGATTTTAAGCAAAAGGCTGAAAATGCATTGTAGTCTGAGAGTGTCAGACCAACTGCAACAATGAAGAATTATACAGTTTAAGAAGATTAGGCAAAATGGCTGAAATATCATATATTGAGTCACTGATAATGTAAGTTAATGGTTTATCACTTTTGACCAATAGGTGGCACAGATACGAAATTGATGTGGTGTGGTCAGAATAAGGGAACAATGACACATGCAAAGTTTGATGCCAATATGTCAAAGCATTGCAGAGATACAGCCTCAAGAGTCATTTTGGCATAATGGCTCAACTTCGTCGCTGCGGTTTACAAAAACGGTTTCATCTATTGATGCAAAATCCCTAACTTTTTGTTGACACAGTCTGAAGATGATACGATTCGATTTTGGTGGAAATTGGAAAAACGGTCTAGGATGAGTTTGCAAAAGTAGGTTTTGATCAAATAAGAACATTGAGGACAGGATGTTTGACCAAATATGGAAAAATTAGTATCTCTGTTCTCGGCATGAGCCAATGACTGTATTATGACCAGTTTCATTAAACTAGGCTAATTTAATCAAAAGTTATTAGCATGTTTGTAAATTTTGTTATAACCTCTGACCACAAGGTGGCACTGCCCCAAAACGTTTTGAGTACCTTCAAAGCATGGTGCGGAAGACATGAATTTTGGACAAACAGTTCAAAAGTTATAAGCAAAAATAGCCATTTTTTGTATCTCCGGACCAGTAGGTGGCGCTGCGCCGAAACGCTGCATGTTGCCTCAGGTCATGCTTGTGATGACATGTACCAAGATTGGTTTGAATACGATAAAGCGTTGTGGAGATATAGGCTTATGAGTGTTTTTGCAACCGCTACGCAAAATTTGTGTGCGCGTTTATCGAAAACGATTTGACAAATCAACTTGATTTGCAAGATTTTTTGTCAGCATGGTCTGAAGATGATCTGGTTCAATTTTCGTGCAAATCGGACAAACCGTCTAGGACGAGTTCGTAAAAGTAGGTTTTTTGGAAAATTAAAAATGGCGGGGAAATTATCATGACCGAAAATGACATCATAGGTTGCAATTGAATCGGCATGAGCCAATGACTCGATTATGACCAGTTTCAATATACTAGGCTAATTTAATCAAAAGTTATTAGCATTTTTGTCAAGTTTGTTATATCTTTTGACCACAAGGTGGCACTGCCCTAAAACTTTTTGAGTACCTTCAGGGCATAGCAAGGAAGTCACATACCGAGTTTAGTAACAATATACTAATGCATTTGTAAAATATAGCATTTTTTGACAAAATTCAAAATGGCCGACAGTCAAAATGGCCGATATGGTAAAATTGAATATCAGACGACTCGGCATGCCGTCCTGAATGTAACGAGACCACTTTTATGATTTTTGGACAAACAGTTCAGAAGTTATAAGCAAAAATAGCAATTTTTCGTATCTCCGGACCAGTAGGTGGCGCTGCGCCGAAACGCTGTATGTTGCCTCATGTCATGCTTGTGATGACATGTACCAAGTTTGGTTTGAATACGATAAAGCGTTGCGGAGATATTGCCTTAAGAGTGTTTTTGCAACCGCTACGTAAAATTTGTTTGCGCGTTTATCGCAAATGATTTGACGAATCAACTTGTTTTGCAAGATTTTTTGTCAGCATGGTCTGAAGATGATCTGGTTCAATTTTCGTGCAAATCGGATGAACCGTCTAGGACGAGTTCGTAAAAGTAGGTTTTTCGGAAAATTCAAAATGGCGGGAAAATTTTTATGACGGAAAATGACGTCATAGGGTGCAATGGAATCGTCTTGAGCCAAGGAATCAGAGGAAAAAAGAATTTTGTTTCTAGCCCTTATGGTTCAAAAGTTATTAGCATAAACATGAGTCAAATTTTGGACTGATGGTGGCGCTAGAGGGATTGAGTTTGAGACTCCAAATTTGCTACGGTGACATTTCAGACTGTCCTCTATTAGTGTGCCAAATTTCACAACTTTTTACCATACGGTTCTATGGGCTGCCATAGACTTCGTGGCGGAAGAAGAAGAAGAAGAAGAAGAAGAATATAGCTGCAAGCAGCAATACCGGGGCCAAGCGCAAAGAAGAAGACAAGACATGCCAAAATGGCTGGCAGTGTCAGATCAACTGGAGCAATGAGCAATTAATCACGTTTTAAGATGATTTGAAGCAAAAGGCTGAAAATGCATTGTAGTCTGAGAGTGTCAGACCAACTGCAACAATTAACAATTATACAGTTTAAGAAGATTAGGCAAAATGGCTGAAATATCATATATTGAGTCACTGATAATGTAAGTTAATGGTTTATCACTTTTGACCAATAGGTGGCACAGATACGAAATTGATGTGGTGTGGTCAGAATAACGGAACAATGACACATGCAAAGTTTGATGCCAATATGTCAAAGCATTGCAGAGATACAGCCTCAAGAGTCATTTTGGCATAATGGCTCAACTTCGTCGTTGCGGTTTACAAAAACGGTATCATCTATTGATGCAAAATCCCTAACTTTTTGTTGACACAGTCTGAAGATGATACGATTCGATTTTGGTGGAAATTGGACAAACGGTCTAGGATGAGTTTGAAAAAGTAGGTTTTGATCAAATAAGAACATTGAGGACAGGATGTTTGACCAAATATGGAAAAATTAGTATCTCTGTTCTCGGCATGAGCCAATGACTGTATTATGACCAGTTTCATTAAACTAGGCTAATTTAATCAAAAGTTATTAGCATGTTTGTAAATTTTGTTATAACCTCTGACCACAAGGTGGCACTGCCCCAAAACGTTTTGAGTACCTTCAAAGCATGGTGCGGAAGATATGATTTTTGGACAAACAGTTCAAAAGTTATAAGCAAAAACAGCCATTTTTTGTATCTCCGGACCAGTAGGTGGCGCTGCGCCGAAACACTGCATGTTGCCTCAAGTCATGCTTGTGATGACATGTACCAAGTTTGGATTGAATACGATAAAGCATTGTAGAGATATAGCCTTATGAGTGTTTTTGCAACCGCTACGTAAAATTTGTGTGCACGTTTATCAAAAACGATTTGACGAATCAACTTGATTTGCAAGATTTTTTGTCAGCATGGTCTGAAGATGATCTGGTTCAATTTTCGTGCAAATCGGACAAACCGTCTAGGACGAGTTCGCAAAAGTAGGTTTTTTGGAAAATTAAATATGGCGGGGAAATTATCATAACCGAAAATGACGTCATAGGATGCAATTGAATCGGCATGAGCCAATGAATGTATTATGACCAGTTTCATTATACTAAGCTAATTAAATCAAAAGTTATTAGCATTTTTGTCAAGTTTGTTATAACTTTTGACCACAAGGTGGCACTGCCCCAAAACTTTTTGAGTACCTTCAGGGCATGGAGTGGAAGTCACATACCGAGTTTAGTAACAATACACTAATGCATTTGTAAAATATAGCATTTTAGCACATAATTCAAAATGGCCGACAGCCAAAATGGGCGATATGGTAAAATTGAATATCAGACGACTCGGCATGCCGTCCTGAATCTAACGAGACCACTTTTATGATTTTTGGACAAACGGTTCAAAAGTTATAAGCAAAAACAGCCATTTTTTGTATCTCCGGACCAGTAGGTGGCGCTGCGCCGAAACACTGCATGTTGCCTCAAGTCATGCTTGTGATGACATGTACCAAGTTTGGTTTGAATACGATAAAGCGTTGCGGAGATATTGCCTTAAGAGTGCTTTTGCAACCGCTACATAAAATTTGTTTGCGCGTTTATCGCAAATGATTTGACGAATCAACTTGATTTGCAAGATTTTTTGTCAGCATGGTCTGAAGATGATCTGGTTCAATTTTCGTGCAAATCGGATGAACCGTCTAGGACGAGTTCGCAAAAGTAGGTTTTTCGGTTAATTAAAAATGGCGGGAAAATTATTATGACGGAAAATGACGTCATAGGGTGCAATCGAAATGTCTTGAGCCAAGGAATCAGAGGAAAAAAGAATTTCGTTTCTAGCCCTTATGGTTCAAAAGTTATTAGCATAAACATGAGTCTAATTTTGGACTGATGGTGGCGCTAGAGGGATTGAGTTAGAGACTCAAAATTTGCTATGGTGACATTTCAGACTGTCCTCTATTAGTGTGCCAAATTTCATAACTTTTTACCATACGGTTCTATGGGCTGCCATAGACTTCGTGGCGGAAGAAGAAGAAGATGAATAATAAATATAGCTGCAAGCAGCAATACCGGGGCCAAGCGCAAAGAAGAAGACAAGACATGCCAAAATGGCTGGCAGTGTCAGATCAACAGGAGCAATGAGCAATTAATCACGTTTTAAGATGATTTGAAGCAAAAGGCTGAAAATGCATTGTAGTCTGAGAGTGTCAGACCAACTGCAACAATTAACAATTATACAGTTTAAGAAGATTAGGCAAAATGGCTGAAATATCATATATTGAGTCACTGATAATGTAAGTTAATGGTTTATCACTTTTGACCAATAGGTGGCACAGATACGAAATTGATGTGGTGTGGTCAGAATAAGGGAACAATGACACATGCAAAGTTTGATGCCAATATGTCAAAGCATTGCAGAGATACAGCCTCAAGAGTCATTTTGGCATAATGGCTCAACTTCGTCGTTGCGGTTTACAAAAACGGTTTCATCTATTGATGCAAAATCCCTAACTTTTTGTTGACACAGTCTGAAGATGATACGATTCGATTTTAGTGGAAATTGGACAAACGGTCTAGGATGAGTTTGAAAAAGTAGGTTTTGATCAAATAAGAACATTGAGGACAGGATGTTTGACCAAATATTGAAAAAATAGTATCTCTGTTCTCGGCATGAGCCAATGACTGTATTATGACCAGTTTCATTAAACTAGGCTAATTTAATCAAAAGTTATTAGCATGTTTGTAAATTTTGTTATAACCTCTGACCACAAGGTGGCACTGCCCCAAAACGTTTTGAGTACCTTCAAAGCATGGTGCGGAATATATGATTTTTGGACAAACAGTTCAAAAGTTATAAGCAAAAACAGCCATTTTTTGTATCTCCGGACCAGTAGGTGGCGCTGCGCCGAAACACTGCATGTTGCCTCAAGTCATGCTTGTGATGACATGTACCAAGTTTGGATTGAATACGATAAAGCATTGTAGAGATATAGCCTTATGAGTGTTTTTGCAACCGCTACGTAAAATTTGTGTGCACGTTTATCAAAAACGATTTGACGAATCAACTTGATTTGCAAGATTTTTTGTCAGCATGGTCTGAAGATGATCTGGTTCAATTTTCGTGCAAATCGGACAAACCGTCTAGGACGAGTTCGCAAAAGTAGGTTTTTTGGAAAATTAAATATGGCGGGGAAATTATCATAACCGAAAATGACGTCATAGGATGCAATTGAATCGGCATGAGCCAATGAATGTATTATGACCAGTTTCATTATACTAAGCTAATTAAATCAAAAGTTATTAGCATTTTTGTCAAGTTTGTTATAACTTTTGACCACAAGGTGGCACTGCCCCAAAACTTTTTGAGTACCTTCAGGGCATGGAGTGGAAGTCACATACCGAGTTTAGTAACAATACACTAATGCATTTGTAAAATATAGCATTTTAGCACATAATTCAAAATGGCCGACAGCCAAAATGGGCGATATGGTAAAATTGAATATCAGACGACTCGGCATGCCGTCCTGAATCTAACGAGACCACTTTTATGATTTTTGGACAAACGGTTCAAAAGTTATAAGCAAAAACAGCCATTTTTTGTATCTCCGGACCAGTAGGTGGCGCTGCGCCGAAACACTGCATGTTGCCTCAAGTCATGCTTGTGATGACATGTACCAAGTTTGGTTTGAATACGATAAAGCGTTGCGGAGATATTGCCTTAAGAGTGCTTTTGCAACCGCTACATAAAATTTGTTTGCGCGTTTATCGCAAATGATTTGACGAATCAACTTGATTTGCAAGATTTTTTGTCAGCATGGTCTGAAGATGATCTGGTTCAATTTTCGTGCAAATCGGATGAACCGTCTAGGACGAGTTCGCAAAAGTAGGTTTTTCGGTTAATTAAAAATGGCGGGAAAATTATTATGACGGAAAATGACGTCATAGGGTGCAATCGAAATGTCTTGAGCCAAGGAATCAGAGGAAAAAAGAATTTCGTTTCTAGCCCTTATGGTTCAAAAGTTATTAGCATAAACATGAGTCTAATTTTGGACTGATGGTGGCGCTAGAGGGATTGAGTTAGAGACTCAAAATTTGCTATGGTGACATTTCAGACTGTCCTCTATTAGTGTGCCAAATTTCATAACTTTTTACCATACGGTTCTATGGGCTGCCATAGACTTCGTGGCGGAAGAAGAAGAAGATGAAATATAGCTGCAAGCAGCAATACCGGGGCCAAGCGCAAAGAAGAAGACAAGACATGCCAAAATGGCTGGCAGTGTCAGATCAACTGGAGCAATGAGCAATTAATCACGTTTTAAGATGATTTTAAGCAAAAGGCTGAAAATGCATTGTAGTCTGAGAGTGTCAGACCAACTGCAACAATTAACAATTATACAGTTTAAGAAGATTAGGCAAAATGGCTGAAATATCATATATTGAGTCACTGATAATGTAAGTTAATGGTTTATCACTTTTGACCAATAGGTGGCACAGATACGAAATTGATGTGGTGTGGTCAGAATAAGGGAGCAATGACACATGCAAAGTTTGATGCCAATATGTCAAAGCATTGCAGAGATACAGCCTCAAGAGTAATTTTGGCATAATGGCTCAACTTCGTCGCTGCGGTTTACAAAAACGGTTTCATCTATTGATGCAAAATCCCTAACTTTTTGTTGACACAGTCTGAAGATGATACGATTCAATTTTGGTGGAAATTGGACAAACGGTCTAGGATGAGTTTGAAAAAGTAGGTTTTGATCAAATAAGAACATTGAGGACAGGATGTTTGACCAAATATGGAAAAATTAGTATCTCTGTTCTCGGCATGAGCCAATGACTGTATTATGACCAGTTTCATTAAACTAGGCTAATTTAATCAAAAGTTATTAGCATGTTTTTAAATTTTGTTATAACCTCTGACCACAAGGTGGCACTGCCCCAAAACGTTTTGAGTACCTTCAAAGCATGGTGCGGAAGACATGATTTTTGGACAAAGAGTTCAAAAGTTATAAGCAAAAATAGCCATTTTTTGTATCTCCGGACCAGTAGGTGGCGCTGCGCCGAAACGCTGCATGTTGCTTCAGGTCATGCTTGTGATGACATATACCAAGATTGGTTTGAATACGATAAAGCGTTGTGGAGATATAGGCTTATGAGTGTTTTTGCAACCGCTACGCAAAATTTGTGTGCGCGTTTATCGAAAACGATTTGACAAATCAACTTGATTTGCAAGATTTTTTGTCAGCATGGTCTGAAGATGATCTGGTTCAATTTTCGTGCAAATCGGACAAACCGTCTAGGACGAGTTCGTAAAAGTAGGTTTTTTGGAAAATTAAAAATGGCGGGGAAATTATCATGACCGAAAATGACATCATAGGTTGCAATTGAATCGGCATGAGCCAATGACTCTATTATGACCAGTTTCAATATACTAGGCTAATTTATTCAAAAGTTATTAGCATTTTTGTCAAGTTTGTTATATCTTTTGACCACAAGGTGGCACTGCCCTAAAACTTTTTGAGTACCTTCAGGGCATAGCAAGGAAGTCACATACCGAGTTTAGTAACAATATACTAATGCATTTGTAAAATATAGCATTTTTTGACAAAATTCAAAATGGCCGACAGCCAAAATGGCCGATATGGTAAAATTGAATATCAGACGACTCGGCATGCCGTCCTGAATGTAACGAGACCACTTTTATGATTTTTGGACAAACAGTTCAGAAGTTATAAGCAAAAATAGAAATTTTTCGTATCTCCGGACCAGTAGGTGGCGCTGCGCCGAAACGCTGTATGTTGCCTCAAGTCATGCTTGTGATGACATGTACCAAGTTTGGTTTGAATACGATAAAGCGTTGCGAAGATATTGCCTTAAGAGTGTTTTTGCAACCGCTACGTAAAATTTGTTTGAGCGTTTATCGCAAATGATTTGACAAATCAACTTGATTTGCAAGATTTTTTGTCAGCATGGTCTGAAGATGATCTGGTTCAATTTTCGTGCAAATCGAATGAACCGTCTAGGACGAGTTCGTAAAAGTAGGTTTTTCGGAAAATTCAAAATGGCGGGAAAATTTTTATGACGGAAAATGACGTCATATGGTGCAATCGAATTGTCTTGAGCCAAGAAATCAGAGGAAAAAAGAATTTTGTTTCTAGCCCTTATGGTTCAAAAGTTATTAGCATAAACATGAGTCAAATTTTGGACTGATGGTGGCGCTAGAGGGATTGAGTTTGAGACTCCAAATTTGCTACGGTGACATTTCAGACTGTCCTCTATTAGTGTGCCAAATTTCACAACTTTTTACCATACGGTTCTATGGGCTGCCATAGACTTCGTGGCGGAAGAAGAAGAAGAAGATGAAATATAGCTGCAAGCAGCAATACCGGGGCCAAGCGCAAAGAAGAAGACAAGACATGCCAAAATGGCTGGCAGTGTCAGATCAACTGGAGCAATGAGCAATTAATCACGTTTTAAGATGATTTTAAGCAAAAGGCTGAAAATGCATTGTAGTCTGAGAGTGTCAGACCAACTGCAACAATTAACAATTATACAGTTTAAGAAGATTAGGCAAAATGGCTGAAATATCATATATTGAGTCACTGATAATGTAAGTTAATGGTTTATCACTTTTGACCAATAGGTGGCACAGATACGAAATTGATGTGGTGTGGTCAGAATAAGGGAACAATGACACATGCAAAGTTTGATGCCAATATGTCAAAGCATTGCAGAGATACAGCCTCAAGAGTAATTTTGGCATAATGGCTCAACTTCGTCGCTGCGGTTTACAAAAACGGTTTCATCTATTGATGCAAAATCCCTAACTTTTTGTTGACACAGTCTGAAGATGATACGATTCGATTTTGGTGGAAATTGGACAAACGGTCTAGGATGAGTTTGAAAAAGTAGGTTTTGATCAAATAAGAACATTGAGGACAGGATGTTTGACCAAATATGGAAAAATTAGTATCTCTGTTCTCGGCATGAGCCAATGACTGTATTATGACCAGTTTCATTAAACTAGGCTAATTTAATCAAAAGTTATTAGCATGTTTGTAAATTTTGTTATAACCTCTGACCACAAGGTGGCACTGCCCCAAAACGTTTTGAGTACCTTCAAAGCATGGTGCGGAAGACATGATTTTTGGACAAACAGTTCAAAAGTTATAAGCAAAAATAGCCATTTTTTGTATCTCCGGACCAGTAGGTGGCGCTGCCCCGAAACGCTGCATGTTGCTTCAGGTCATGCTTGTGATGACATATACCAAGATTGGTTTGAATACGATAAAGCGTTGTGGAGATATAGGCTTATGAGTGTTTTTGCAACCGCTACGCAAAATTTGTGTGCGCGTTTATCGAAAACGATTTGACAAATCAACTTGATTTGCAAGATTTTTTGTCAGCATGGTCTGAAGATGATCTGGTTCAATTTTCGTGCAAATCGGACAAACCGTCTAGGACGAGTTCGTAAAAGTAGGTTTTTTGGAAAATTAAAAATGGCGGGGAAATTATCATGACCGAAAATGACATCATAGGTTGCAATTGAATCGGCATGAGCCAATGACTCTATTATGACCAGTTTCAATATACTAGGCTAATTTAATCAAAAGTTATTAGCATTTTTGTCAAGTTTGTTATATCTTTTGACCACAAGGTGGCACTGCCCTAAAACTTTTTGAGTACCTTCAGGGCATAGCAAGGAAGTCACATACCGAGTTTAGTAACAATATACTAATGCATTTGTAAAATATAGCATTTTTTGACAAAATTCAAAATGGCCGACAGCCAAAATGGCCGATATGGTAAAATTGAATATCAGACGACTCGGCATGCCGTCCTGAATGTAACGAGACCACTTTTATGATTTTTGGACAAACAGTTCAGAAGTTATAAGCAAAAATAGCAATTTTTCGTATCTCCGGACCAGTAGGTGGCGCTGCGCCGAAACGCTGTATGTTGCCTCAAGTCATGCTTGTGATGACATGTACCAAGTTTGGTTTGAATACGATAAAGCGTTGCGGAGATATTGCCTTAAGTGTGTTTTTGCAACCGCTACGTAAAATTTGTTTGCGCGTTTATCGCAAATGATTTGACGAATCAACTTGATTTGCAAGATTTTTTGTCAGCATGGTCTGAAGATGATCTGGTTAAATTTTCGTGCAAATCGGATGAACCGTCTAGGACGAGTTCGTAAAAGTAGGTTTTTCGGAAAATTCAAAATGGCGGGAAAATTTTTATGACGGAAAATGACGTCATAGGGTGCAATCGAATCGTCTTGAGCCAAGGAATCAGAGGAAAAAAGAATTTTGTTTCTAGCCCTTATGGTTCAAAAGATATTAGCATAAACATGAGTCAAATTTTGGACTGATGGTGGCGCTAGAGGGATTGAGTTTGAGCTTCCAAATTTGCTACGGTGACATTTCAGACTGTCCTCTATTAGTGTGCCAAATTTCACAACTTTTTACCATACGGTTCTATGGGCTGCCATAGACTTCGTGGCGGAAGAAGAAGAAGAAGAAGAAGATGAATAATAATAATAAGAACGGGAACGGTTTCAATAGGTGCCTTCGCACCTTCGGTGCTTGGCCCCTAAATATAGCTGCAAGCAGCAATACCGGGGCCAAGCGCAATGAAGAAGACAAGACATGCCAAAATGGCTGGCAGTGTCAGATCAACTGGAGCAATGAGCAATTAATCACGTTTTAAGATGATTTTAAGCAAAAGGCTGAAAATGCATTGTAGTCTGAGAGTGTCAGACCAACTGCAACAATTAACAATTATACAGTTTAAGAAGATTAGGCAAAATGGCTGAAATATCATATATTGAGTCACTGATAATGTAAGTTAATGGTTTATCACTTTTGACCAATAGGTGGCACAGTTACGAAATTGATGTGGTGTGGTCAGAATAAGGGAACAATGACACATGCAAAGTTTGATGCCAATATGTCAAAGCATTGCAGAGATACAGCCTCAAGAGTAATTTTGGCATAATGGCTCAACTTCGTCGCTGCGGTTTACAAAAACGGTTTCATCTATTGATGCAAAATCCCTAACTTTTTGTTGACACAGTCTGAAGATGATACGATTCGATTTTGGTGGAAATTGGACAATCGGTCTAGGATGAGTTTGAAAAAGTAGGTTTTGATCAAATAAGAACATTGAGGACAGGATGTTTGACCAAATATGGAAAAATTAGTATCTCTGTTCTCGGCATGAGCCAATGACTGTATTATGACCAGTTTCATTAAACTAGGCTAATTTAATCAAAAGTTATTAGCATGTTTGTAAATTTTGTTATAACCTCTGACCACAAGGTGGCACTGCCCCAAAACGTTTTGAGTACCTTCAAAGCATGGTGCGGAAGACATGATTTTTGGACAAACAGTTCAAAAGTTATAAGCAAAAATAGCCATTTTTTGTATCTCCGGACCAGTAGGTGGCGCTGCGCCGAAACGCTGCATGTTGCTTCAGGTCATGCTTGTGATGACATATACCAAGATTGGTTTGAATACGATAAAGCGTTGTGGAGATATAGGCTTATGAGTGTTTTTGCAACCGCTACGCAAAATTTGTGTGCGCGTTTATCGAAAACGATTTGACAAATCAACTTGATTTGCAAGATTTTTTGTCAGCATGGTCTGAAGATGATCTGGTTAAATTTTCGTGCAAATCGGACAAACCGTCTAGGACGAGTTCGTAAAAGTAGGTTTTTTGGAAAATTAAAAATGGCGGGGAAATTATCATGACCGAAAATGACATCATAGGTTGCAATTGAATCGGCATGAGCCAATGACTCTATTATGACCAGTTTCAATATACTAGGCTAATTTAATCAAAAGTTATTAGCATTTTTGTCAAGTTTGTTATATCTTTTGACCACAAGGTGGCACTGCCCTAAAACTTTTTGAGTACCTTCAGGGCATAGCAAGGAAGTCACATACCGAGTTTAGTAACAATATACTAATGCATTTGTAAAATATAGCATTTTTTGACAAAATTCAAAATGGCCGACAGCCAAAATGGCCGATATGGTAAAATTGAATATCAGACGACTCGGCATGCCGTCCTGAATGTAACGAGACCATTTTTATGATTTTTGGACAAACAGTTCAGAAGTTATAAGCAAAAATAGCAATTTTTCGTATCTCCGGACCAGTAGGTGGTGCTGCGCCGAAACGCTGTATGTTGCCTCAAGTCATGCTTGTGATGACATGTACCAAGTTTGGTTTGAATACGATAAAGCGTTGCGGAGATATAGGCTTATGAGTGTTTTTGCAACCGCTACGTAAAATTTGTTTGCGCGTTTATCGCAAATGATTTGACGAATCAACTTGATTTGCAAGATTTTTTGTTAGCATGGTCTGAAGATGATCTGGTTCAATTTTCATGCAAATCGGATGAACCGTCTAGGACGAGTTCGTAAAAGTAGGTTTTTCGGAAAATTAAAAATGGCGGGAAAATTTTTATGACGGAAAATGACGTCATAGGGTGCAATCGAATCGTCTTGAGCCAAGGAATCAGAGGAAAAAAGAATTTTGTTTCTAGCCCTTATGGTTAAAAAGTTATTAGCATAAACATGAGTCAAATTTTGGACTGATGGTGGCGCTAGAGGGATTGAGTTAGAGACTCCAAATTTGCTATGGTGACTTGTCAGACTGTCTTCTATGAGTGTGCCAAATTTCACAACTTTTTACCATACGGTTCTATGGGCTGCCATAGACTTCGTGGCGGAAGAAGAAGAAGAAGAAGAAGATGAATAAATATAGCTGCAAGCAGCAATACCGGGGCCAAGCGCAAAGAAGAAGACAAGACATGCCAAAATGGCTGGCAGTGTCAGATCAACTGGAGCAATGAGCAATTAATCACGTTTTAAGATGATTTTAGGCAAAAGGCTGAAAAATGCATTGTAGTCTGAGAGTGTCAGACCAACTGCAACAATTAACAATTATACAGTTTAAGAAGATTAGGCAAAATGGCTGAAATATCATATATAGAGTCACTGATAATATAAGTTAATGGTTTATCACTTTTGACCAATAGGTGGCACAGTTACGAAATTGATGTGGTGTAGTCAGAATAAGGGAACAATGACACATGCAAAGTTTGATGCCAATATGTCAAAGCATTGCAGAGATACAGCCTCAAGAGTCATTTTGGCATCATGGCTCAACTTCGTCACTGCGGTTTACAAAAACGGTTTCATCTATTGATGCAAAATCCCTAACTTTTTGTTGACATAGTCTGAAGATGATACGATTCGATTTTGGTGGAAATTGGATAAACGGTCTAGGATGAGTTTGAAAAAGTAGGTTTTGATCAAATAAGAACATTGAGGACAGGATGTTTGACCAAATATGGCAAAATTAGTATCTATGTTCTCGGCATGAGCCAATAAATGTATTATGACCAGTTTCAATATACTAGGCTAATTTAATCAAAAGTTATTAGCATTTTTGTCAAGTTTGTTATATCTTTTGACCACAAGGTGGCACTGCCCTAAAACTTTTTGAGTACCTTCAGGGCATAGCATGGAAGTCACATACCGAGTTTAGTAACAATATACTAATGCATTTGTAAAATATAGCATTTTTTGACAAAATTCAAAATGGCCGACAGCCAAAATGGCCGATATGGTAAAATTGAATATCAGACGACTCGGCATGCCGTCCTGAATGTAACGAGACCACTTTTATGATTTTTGGACAAACAGTTCAGAAGTTATAAGCAAAAATAGCCATTTTTCGTATCTCCGGACCAGTAGGTGGCGCTGCGCCGAAACGCTTTATGTTGCCTCAAGTCATGCTTGTGATGACATGTACCAAGTTTGGTTTGAATACGATAAAGCGTTGCGGAGATATTGCCTTAAGTGTGTTTTTGCAACCGCTACATAAAATTTGTTTGCGCGTTTATCGCAAATGATTTGACGAATCAACTTGATTTGCAAGATTTTTTGTCAGCATGGTCTGAAGATGATCTGGTTCAATTTTCGTGCAAATCGGACAAACCGTCTAGGACGAGTTCGCAAAAGTAGGTTTTTTGGAAAATTAAATATGGTGGGGAAATTATCATGACCGAAAATGACGTCATTGGATGCAATTGAATCGGCATGAGCCAATGAATGTATTATGACCAGTTTCATTATACTAAACTAATTAAATCAAAAGTTATTAGCATTTTTGTCAAGTTTGTTATAACTTTTGACCACAAGGTGGCACTGCCCCAAAAATTTTTGAGTACCTTCAGGGCATGGAGTGGAAGTCACATACCGAGTTTAGTAACAATACACTAATGCATTTGTAAAATATAGCATTTTAGCACATAATTCAAAATGGCCGACAGCCAAAATGGCCGATATGGTAAAATTGAATATCAGACGACTCGGCATGCCGTCCTGAATCTAACGAGACTACTTTTATGATTTTTGGACAAACGGTTCAAATGGTATAAGCAAAAACAGCCATTTTTTGTATCTCCGGACCAGTAGGTGGCGCTGCGCCGAAACACTGCATGTAGCCTCAAGTCATGCTTGTGATGACATGTACCAAGTTTGGTTTGAATACGATAAAGCGTTGCGGAGATATTGCCTTAAGAGTGCTTTTGCAACCGCTACGTAAAATTTGTTTGCGCGTTTTTCGCAAATGATTTGACGAATCAACTTGATTTGCAAGATTTTTTGTCAGCATGGTCTGAAGATGATCTGGTTCAATTTTCGTGCAAATCGGATGAACCGTCTAGGACGAGTTCGCAAAAGTAGGTTTTTCGGTTAATTAAAAATGGCGGGAAAATTATTATGACGGAAAATGACGTCATAGGGTGCAATCGAATTGTCTTGAGCCAAGGAATCAGAGGAAAAAAGAATTTCGTTTCTAGCCCTTATGGTTCAAAAGTTATTAGCATAAACATGAGTCTAATTTTGGACTGATGGTGGCGCTAGAGGGATTGAGTTAGAGACTCAAAATTTGCTATGGTGACATTTCAGACTGTCCTCTATTAGTGTGCCAAATTTCATAACTTTTTACCATACGGTTCTATGGGCTGCCATAGACTTCGTGGCGGAAGAAGAAGAAGAAGAAGATGAATAATAATAAATATAGCTGCAAGCAGCAATACCGGGGCCAAGCGCAAAGAAGAAGACAAGACATGCCAAAATGGCTGGCAGTGTCAGATCAACTGGAGCAATGAGCAATTAATCACGTTTTAAGATGATTTTAAGCAAAAGGCTGAAAATGCATTGTAGTCTGAGAGTGTCAGACCAACTGCAACAATTAACAATTATACAGTTTAAGAAGATTAGGCAAAATGGCTGAAATATCATATATTGAGTCACTGATAATGTAAGTTAATGGTTTATCACTTTTGACCAATAGGTGGCACAGATACGAAATTGATGTGGTGTGGTCAGAATAAGGGAACAATGACACATGCAAAGTTTGATGCCAATATGTATAAGCATTGCAGAGATACAGCCTCAAGAGTAATTTTGGCATGATGGCTCAACTTCGTCGCTGCGGTTTACAAAAACGGTTTCATCTATTGATGCAAAATCCCTAACTTTTTGTTGACACTGTCTGAAGATGATACGATTCGATTTTGGTGGAAATTGGACAAACGGTCTAGGATGAGTTTGAAAAAGTAGGTTTTGATCAAATAAGAACATTGAGGACAGGATGTTTGACCAAATATGGAAAAATTAGTATCTCTGTTCTCGGCATGAGCCAATGACTGTATTATGACCAGTTTCATTAAACTAGGCTAATTTAATCAAAAGTTATTAGCATGTTTGTAAATTTTGTTATAACCTCTGACCACAAGGTGGCACTGCCCCAAAACGTTTTGAGTACCTTCAAAGCATGGTGCGGAAGACATGATTTTTGGACAAACAGTTCAAAAGTTATACGCAAAAATAGCCATTTTTTGTATCTCCGGACCAGTAGGTGGCGCTGCGCCGAAACGCTGCATGTTGCTTCAAGTCATGCTTTTGATGACATATACCAAGATTGGTTTGAATACGATAAAGCGTTGTGGAGATATAGGCTTATGAGTGTTTTTGCAACCGCTACGCAAAATTTGTATGCGCGTTTATCGAAAACGATTTGACAAATCAACTTGATTTGCAAGATTTTTTGTCAGCATGGTCTGAAGATGATCTGGTTCAATTTTCGTGCAAATCGGACAAACCGTCTAGGACGAGTTCGTAAAAGTAGGTTTTTTGGAAAATTAAAAATGGCGGGGAAATTATCATGACCGAAAATGACATCATAGGTTGCAATTGAATCGGCATGAGCCAATGACTCTATTATGACCAGTTTCAATATACTAGGCTAATTTAATCAAAAGTTATTAGCATTTTTGTCAAGTTTGTTATATCTTTTGACCACAAGGTGGCACTGCCCTAAAACTTTTTGAGTACCTTCAGGGCATAGCAAGGAAGTCACATACCGAGTTTAGTAACAATATACTAATGCATTTGTAAAATATAGCATTTTTTGACAAAATTCAAAATGGCCGACAGCCAAAATGGCCGATATGGTAAAATTGAATATCAGACGACTCGGCATGCCGTCCTGAATGTAACGAGACCACTTTTATGATTTTTGGACAAACAGTTCAGAAGTTATAAGCAAAAATTGCAATTTTTCGTATCTCCGGACCAGTAGGTGGCACTGCGCCGAAACGCTGTATGTTGCCTCAAGTCATGCTTGTGATGACATGTACCAAGTTTGGTTTGAATACGATAAAGCGTTGCGGAGATATTGCCTTAAGAGTGTTTTTGCAACCGCTACGTAAAATTTGTTTGCGCGTTTATCGCAAATGATTTGACGAATCAACTTGATTTGCAAGATTTTTTGTCAGCATGGTCTGAAGATGATCTGGTTAAATTTTCGTGCAAATCGGATGAACCGTCTAGGACGAGTTCGTAAAAGTAGGTTTTTCGGTTAATTAAAAATGGCGGGAAAATTACCATGGCGGAAAATGACGTCATAGGTTGCAATCGAATCGTCTTGAGCCAAGGAATCAGAGGAAAAAAGAATTTTGTTTCTAGCCCTTATGGTTCAAAAGTTATTAGCATAAACATGAGTCAAATTTTGGACTGATGGTGGCGCTAGAGGGATTGAGTTTGAGACTCCAAATTTGCTACGGTGACATGCCAGACTGTCCTCTATTAGTGTGCCAAATTTCACAACTTTTTACCATACGGTTCTATGGGCTGCCATAGACTTCGTGGCGGAAGAAGAAGAAGAAGAAGAAGAAGAAGAAGAAGATGAATAATAATAATAAGAACGGGAACGGTTTCAATAGGTGCCTTCGCACCTTCGGTGCTTGGCCCCTAATAATAGGAACGGGAACGGTTTCAATAGGTGCCTTCGCACCTTCGGTGCTTGGCCCCTAATAATAATAAGAACGGGAACGGTTTCAATAGGTGCCTTCGCACCTTCGGTGCTTGGCCCCTAATAATAAGAACGGGAACGGTTTCAATAGGTGCCTTCGCACCTTCGGTGCTTGGCCCCTAATAATAGGAACGGGAACGGGAACGGTTTCAATAGGTGCCTTCGCACCTTCGGTGCTTGGCCCCTAATAATAATAGGAACGGGAACGGTTTCAATAGGTGCCTTCGCACCTTCGGTGCTTGGCCCCTAATAATAGGAACGGGAACGGTTTCAATAGGTGCCTTCGCACCTTCGGTGCTTGGCCCCTAATAATAATAGGAACGGGAACGGTTTCAATAGGTGCCTTCGCACCTTCGGTGCTTGGCCCCTAATAATAATAAGAACGGGAACGGTTTCAATAGGTGCCTTCGCACCTTCGGTGCTTGGCCCCTAATAATAATAATAGGAACGGGAACGGTTTCAATAGGTGCCTTCGCACCTTCGGTGCTTGGCCCCTAATAATAATTATAATAATAACAAGCAGCCATTAACGGGGCCAAGCGCAACAGAAGCAAACAAGGAAGATAGCAGCAGACCAACTGAAAAAATGAGTAAAGACATTTGAAGCAAAACCGTTAAAACACCACATTAAAACATTGAGTTGTACAGTGCCAATGTCATGTTTTGTTCTATTATAGCGCCACCAAGAGGCACAATCCTACAATTTTTTTTATGTGTCATCGGATTGAGCCCATACATGTGTGTGTCAATTTTGGTGAAAATATCTCATTTCGTTTTGGAGTTATAGACATTTATATGAAAAAACATGTAAAAAATGACTGACACTTGACTTTGATTGGATTTTACTACCCCTTACTATCAATATTTTGACATTTGGGCATTGATGTATAGCTATCGACCTATGTTTTCGATTTTCTGGCGCTCGTTTCGTCTCGATCGGACTAGCGGTTTCGAAGATATCAGCTAATGTTTTTTAAGCGCTAAATTACCGCGCTGCACAAACCATACGCTGAAACCTGGCAAGTCTGGTATCGTTGGACTTGGCAAGGATTCAGGAGACAAAAAAAGTTAGTCCCATGAAAATAAGTCAACCCCACTTAAAGTTATAGGCGTTTGAAAAAAAAAATTATCCACTAGGTGGCGCTGTTTTGAAACTTGTCAGGCTACTTCAGAACATCGTGCTGATGACCCATACCGAGTTTCGTAAAAATCCGTTCATGCGTTCATAAAATACAGCATTTTAGAACATAATTCAAAATGGCCGACAGTCAAAATGGCCGATATGGTAAAATTGGATATCAGACGACTCGGCATGCCGTCCTGAATCTAACGAGATCACTTTATGATTTTTGGACAAATAGTTCAGAAGTTATAAGCAAAAATAGCCATTTTTCGTATCTCCGGACCAGTAGGTGGCGCTGCGCCGAAACGCTGCATGTTGCCTCAAGTCATGCTTGTGATGACTTGTACCAAGTTTGGTTTGAATACGATAAAGCGTTGTGGAGATATTGGCTTAAGTGTGTTTTTTCAAGCATTACGTAAAATTTGTTTGCGTGTAAATCAAAAACGATTTAACGAATCAACTTGAATTCCATGTTTTTTTGTCAACACTGTCTGGAGATGATCTGGTTCAATTTTCGTGTAAATCGGACCAACGGCCTAGGAGGAGTTCGAAAAAGTTGGGTTTCGGTTAATTCAAAATGGCGGGAACATTGTAATGATGTAAATGACGTCATAGGGTGCGATCGAATCGGCTTAAACCAATAAATCGAAAGAAAAAAGGATTTTGTTTCTAGCCCTTATGGTTCAAAAGTTATTAGCAAAAACATGAGTCAAACTTTGGACAGGTGGTGGCGCTAGAGAGATTGATTTAGAGACTCCAAAATTGGTGTGGGTACTATTGGTAATAACCTCTATCAGTGTACCAAATTTCACAACTTTCCCGCAAGCGGTTCTATGGGCTGCCATAGACTTCCATGGCGGAATAATAATAATAATAATAAATATAGCTGCAAGCAGCAATACCGGGGCCAAGCGCAAAGAAGAAGACAAGACATGCCAAAATGGCTGGCAGTGTCAGATCAACTGGAGCAATGAGCAATTAATCACGTTTTAAGATGATTTTAAGCAAAAGGCTGAAAATGCATTGTAGTCTGAGAGTGTCAGACCAACTGCAACAATTAACAATTATACAGTTTAACAAGATTAGGCAAAATGGCTGAAATATCATATATTGAGTCACTGATAATGTAAGTTAATGGTTTATCACTTTTGACCAATACTTTGACCAGTTACGAAATGTATGTGGTGTGGTCAGAATAAGGGAACAATGACACATGCAAAGTTTGATGCCAATATGTCAAAGCATTGCAGAGATACAGCCTCAAGAGTCATTTTGGCATAATGGCTCAACTTCGTCACTGCGGTTTACAAAAATGGTTTCATCTATTGATGCAAAATCCATAACTTTTTGTTGACACAGTCTGAAGATGATACGATTCGATTTTGGTGGAAATTGGACAAACGGTCTAGGATGAGTTTGAAAAAGTAGGTTTTGATCAAATAAGAACATTGAGGACAGGATGTTTGACCAAATATGGAAAAATTAGTATCTCTGTTCTCGGCATGAGCCAATGACTGTATTATGACCAGTTTCATTAAACTAGGCTAATTTAATCAAAAGTTATTAGCATGTTTGTAAATTTTGTTATAACCTCTGACCACAAGGTGGCACTGCCCCAAAACGTTTTGAGTACCTTCAAAGCATGGTGCGGAAGACATGATTTTTGGACAAACAGTTCAAAAGTTATAAGCAAAAATAGCCATTTTTTGTATCTCCGGACCAGTAGGTGGCGCTGCGCCGAAACGCTGCATGTTGCTTCAGGTCATGCTTGTGATGACATATACCAAGATTGGTTTGAATACGATAAAGCGTTGTGGAGATATAGGCTTATGAGTGTTTTTGCAACCGCTACGCAAATTTTGTGTGCGCGTTTATCGAAAACGATTTGACAAATCAACTTGATTTGCAAGATTTTTTGTCAGCATGGTCTGAAGATGATCTGGTTCAATTTTCGTGCAAATCGGACAAACCGTCTAGGACGAGTTCGTAAAAGTAGGTTTTTTGGAAAATTAAAAATGGCGGGGAAATTATCATGACCAAAAATGACATCATAGGTTGCAATTAAATCGGCATGAGCCAATGACTCTATTATGACCAGTTTCAATATACTAGGCTAATTTAATCAAAAGTTATTAGCATTTTTGTCAAGTTTGTTATATCTTTTGACCACAAGGTGGCACTGCCCTAAAACTTTTTGAGTACCTTCAGGGCATAGCAAGGAAGTCACATACCGAGTTTAGTAACAATATACTAATGCATTTGTAAAATATAGCATTTTTTGACAAAATTCAAAATGGCCGACAGCCAAAATGGCCGATATGGTAAAATTGAATATCAGACGACTCGGCATGCCGTCCTGAATGTATCGAGACCACTTTTATGATTTTTGGACAAACAGTTCAGAAGTTATAAGCAAAAATAGCAATTTTTCGTATCTCCGGACCAGTAGGTGGCGCTGCGCCGAAACGCTGTATGTTGCCTCAAGTCATGCTTGTGATGACATGTACCAAGTTTGGTTTGAATACGATAAAGCGTTGCGGAGATATTGCCTTAAGAGTGTTTTTGCAACCACTACGTAAAATTTGTTTGCGCGTTTATCGCAAATGATTTGACGAATCAACTTGATTTGCAAGATTTTTTGTCAGCATGGTCTGAAGATGATCTGGTTCAATTTTCGTGCAAATCGGATGAACCGTCTAGGACGAGTTCGTAAAAGTAGGTTTTTCGGAAAATTCAAAATGGCGGGAAAATTTTTATGACGGAAAATGACGTCATAGGGTGCAATGGAATCGTCTTGAGCCAAGGAATCAGAGGAAAAAAGAATTTTGTTTCTAGCCCTTATGGTTCAAAAGTTATTAGCATAAACATGAGTAAAATTTTGGACTGATGGTGGCGCTAGAGGGATTGAGTTTGAGACTCCAAATTTGCTACGGTGACATTTCAGACTGTCCTCTATTAGTGTGCCAAATTTCACAACTTTTTACCATACGGTTCTATGGGCTGCCATTGACTTCGTGGCGGAAGAAGAAGAAGAAGATGAATAATAAATATAGCTGCAAGCAGCAATAC
Source organism: Gobio gobio (assembly GCF_949357685.1). Taxonomy (NCBI): domain Eukaryota; kingdom Metazoa; phylum Chordata; class Actinopteri; order Cypriniformes; family Gobionidae; genus Gobio; species Gobio gobio. Next base: position 29,678,872 of record NC_137105.1, on the reverse strand, counting down.
CGGGGCCAAGCGCAAAGAAGAAGACAAGACATGCCAAAATGGCTGGCAGTGTCAGATCAACTGGAGCAATGAGCAATTAATCACGTTTTAAGATGATTTTAAGCAAAAGGCTGAAAATGCATTGTAGTCTGAGAGTGTCAGACCAACTGCAACAATTAACAATTATAGAGTTTAAGAAGATTAGGCAAAATGGCTGAAATATCATATATTGAGTCACTGATAATGTAAGTTAATGGTTTATCACTTTTGACCAATAGGTGGCACAGATACGAAATTGATGTGGTGTGGTCAGAATAAGGGAACAATGACACATGCAAAGTTTGATGCCAATATGTCAAAGCATTGCAGAGATACAGCCTCAAGAGTAATTTTGGCATAATGGCTCAACTTCGTCGCTGCGGTTTACAAAAACGGTTTCATCTATTGATGCAAAATCCCTAACTTTTTGTTGACACAGTCTGAAGATGATATGATTCGATTTTGGTGGAAATTGGACAAACGGTCTAGGATGAGTTTGAAAAAGTAGGTTTTGATCAAATAAGAACATTGAGGACAGGATGTTTGACCAAATATGGAAAAATTAGTATCTCTGTTCTCGGCATGAGCCAATGACTGTATTATGACCAGTTTCATTAAACTAGGCTAATTTAATCAAAAGTTATTAGCATGTTTGCCAATTTTGTTATAACCTCTGACCACAAGGTGGCACTGCCCCAAAACGTTTTGAGTACCTTCAAAGCATGGTGCGGAAGACATGATTTTTGGACAAACAGTTCAAAAGTTATAAGTAAAAATAGCCATTTTTTGTATCTCCGGACCAGTAGGTGGCGCTGCGCCGAAACGCTGCATGTTGCTTCAGGTCATGCTTGTGATGACATATACCAAGATTGGTTTGAATACGATAAAGCGTTGTGGAGATATAGGCTTATGAGTGTTTTTGCAACCGCTATGCAAAATTTGTGTGCGCGTTTATCGAAAACGATTTGACAAATCAACTTGATTTGCAAGATTTTTTGTCAACATGGTCTGAAGATGATCTGGTTCAATTTTCGTGCAAATCGGACAAACCGTCTAGGACGAGTTCGTAAAAGTAGATTTTTTGGAAAATTAAAAATGGCGGGGAAATTATCATGACCGAAAATGACATCATAGGTTGCAATTGAATCGGCATGAGCCAATGACTCTATTATGACCAGTTTCAATATACTAGGCTAATTTAATCAAAAGTTATTAGCATTTTTGTCAAGTTTGTTATATCTTTTGACCACAATGTGGCACTGCCCTAAAACTTTTTGAGTACCTTCAGGGCATAGCAAGGAAGTCACATACCGAGTTTAGTAACAATATACTAATGCATTTGTAAAATATAGCATTTTTTGACAAAATTCAAAATGGCCGACAGCCAAAATGGCCGATATGGTAAAATTGAATATCAGACGACTCGGCATGCCGTCCTGAATGTAACGAGACCACTTTTATGATTTTTGGACAAACAGTTCAGAAGTTATAAGCAAAAATAGCAATTTTTCGTATCTCCGGACCAGTAGGTGGCGCTGCGCCGAAACGCTGTATGTTGCCTCAAGTCATGCTTGTGATGACATGTACCAAGTTTGGTTTGAATATGATAAAGCGTTGCGAAGATATTGCCTTAAGAGTGTTTTTGCAACCGCTACGTAAAATTTGTTTGCGCGTTTATCGCAAATGATTTGACGAATCAACTTGATTTGCAAGATTTTTTGTCAGCATGGTCTGAAGATGAGCTGGTTCAATTTTCGTGCAAATCGGATGAACCGTCTAGGACGAGTTCGTAAAAGTAGTTTTTTCGGAAAATTCAAAATGGCGGGAAAATTTTTATGACGGAAAATGACGTCATATGGTGCAATCGAATCGTCTTGAGCCAAGGAATCAGAGGAAAAAATAATTTTGTTTCTAGCCCTTATGGTTCAAAAGTTATTAACATAAACATGAGTCCAATTTTGGACTGATGGTGGCGCTAGAGGGATTGAATTAGAGACTCCAAATTTGCTATGGAGACACTTCCGACCGTCCTCTATAAGTGTGCAAAATTTCACAACTTTTTACCATACGGTTCTATGGGCTGCCATAGACTTCGTGGCGGAAGAAGAAGAAGAAGAAGAAGAAGAAGAAGATGAATAATAATAATAATAGGAACGGGAATGGTTTCAATAGGTGCCTTCGCACCTTCGGTGCTTGGCCCCTAAATATAGCTGCAAGCAGCAATACCGGGGCCAAGCGCAAAGAAGAAGACAAGACATGCCAAAATGGCTGGCAGTGTCAGATCAACTGCAGCAATGAGCAATTAATCACATTTTAATATGATTTTAGGCAAAAGGCTGAAAAATGCATTGTAGTCTGAGAGTGTCAGACCAACTGCAGCAATGAACAATTATACAGTTTAAGAAGATTAGGCAAAATGGCTGAAATATCATTTATTGAGTCACTGATGATGTAAGTTAATGGTTTATCACTTTTGACCAATAGGTGGCACAATTACGAAATTGATGTGGTGTGGTCAGAATAAGGGAACAATGACACATGCAAAGTTTGATGCCAATATGTCAAAGCATTGCAGAGATACAGCCTCAAGAGTCATTTTGGCATCATGGCTCAACTTCGTCGCTGCGGTTTACAAAAACGGTTTCATCTATTGATGCAAAATCCCTAACTTTTTGTTGACACAGTCTGAAGATGATACGATTCGATTTTAGTGGAAATTGGACAAATGGTTTGAAAAAGTAGGTTTTGATCAAATAAGAACATTGAGGACAGGATGTTTGACCAAATATGGAAAAATTAGTATCTATGTTCTTGGCATGAGCCAATAAATGTATTATGACCAGTTTCATTAAACTAGACTAATTTAATCAAAAGTTATTAGCATGTTTAAAAATTTTGTTATAACCTCTGACCACAAGGTGGCACTGCCCCAAAACGTTTTGAGTACCTTCAAAGCATGGTGCGGAAGACATGATTTTTGGACAAACAGTTCAAAAGTTATAAGCAAAAATAGCCATTTTTTGTATCTCCGGACCAGTAGGTGGCGCTGCGCCGAAACGCTGCATGTTGCTTCAGGTCATGCTTGTGATGACATATACCAAGATTGGTTTGAATACGATAAAGCGTTGTGGAGATATAGGCTTATGAGTGTTTTTGCAACCGCTACGCAAAATTTGTGTGCGCGTTTATCGAAAACGATTTGACAAATCAACTTGATTTGCAAGATTTTTTGTCAGCATGGTCTGAAGATGATCTGGTTCAATTTTCGTGCAAATCGGACAAACCGTCTAGGACGAGTTCGTAAAAGTAGGTTTTTTGGAAAATTAAAAATGGCGGGGAAATTATCATGACCGAAAATAACATCATAGGTTGCAATTGAATCGGCATGAGCCAATGACTCTATTATGACCAGTTTCAATATACTAGGCTAATTTAATCAAAAGTTATTAGCATTTTTGTCAAGTTTGTTATATCTTTTGACCACAAGGTGGCACTGCCCTAAAACATTTTGAGTACCTTCAGGGCATAGCAAGGAAGTCACATACCGAGTTTAGTAACAATATACTAATGCATTTGTAAAATATAGCATTTTTTGACAAAATTCAAAATGGCCGACAGCCAAAATGGCCGATATGGTAAAATTGAATATCAGACGACTCGACATGCCGTCCTGAATGTAACGAGACCACTTTTATGATTTTTGGACAAACAGTTCAGAAGTTCTAAGCAAAAATAGCAATTTTTCGTATCTCCGGACCAGTAGGTGGCGCTGCGCCGAAACGCTGTATGTTGCCTCAAGTCATGCTTGTTATGACATGTACCAAGTTTGGTTTGAATACGATAAAGCGTTGCGGAGATATTGCCTTAAGAGTGTTTTTGCAACCGCTACGTAAAATTTGTTTGCGCGTTTATCGCAAATGATTTGACGAATCAACTTGATTTGCAAGATTTTTTGTCAGCATGGTCTGAAGATGATCTGGTTCAATTTTCGTGCAAATCGGATGAACCGTCTAGGACGAGTTCGTAAAAGTAGGTTTTTCAGAAAATTCAAAATGGCGGGAAAATTTTTATGACGGAAAATGACGTCATAGGGTGCAATCGAATCGTCTTGAGCCAAGGAATCAGAGGAAAAAAGAATTTTGTTTCTAGCCCTTATGGTTCAAAAGTTATTAGCATAAACATGAGTCAAATTTTGGACTGATGGTGGCGCTAGAGGGATTGAGTTTGAGACTCCAAATTTGCTACGGTGACATTTCAGACCGTCCTCTATTAGTGTGCCAAATTTTACAACTTTTTACCATACGGTTCTATGGGCTGCCATAGACTTCGTGGCGGAAGAAGAAGAAGAAGATGAATAATAATAATAAGAACGGGAACGGTTTCAATAGGTGCCTTCGCACCTTCGGTGCTTGGCCCCTAATAATAAGAACGGGAACGGTTTCAATAGGTGCCTTCGCACCTTCGGTGCTTGGCCCCTAATAATAATAGGAACGGGAACGGTTTCAATAGGTGCCTTCGCACCTTCGGTGCTTGGCCCCTAATAATAATAATAATAGGAACGGGAACGGTTTCAATAGGTGCCTTCGCACCTTCGGTGCTTGGCCCCTAAATATAGCTGCAAGCAGCAATACCGGGGCCAAGCGCAAAGAAGAAGACAAGACATGCCAAAATGGCTGGCACTGTCAGATCAACTGGAGCAATGAGCAATTAATCACGTTTTAAGATGATTTTAAGCAAAAGGCTGAAAATGCATTGTAGTCTGAGAGTGTCAGACCAACTGCAACAATTAACAATTATACAGTTTAAGAAGATTAGGCAAAATGGCTGAAATATCATATATTGAGTCACTGATAATGTAAGTTAATGGTTTATCACTTTTGACCAATAGGTGGCACAGATACGAAATTGATGTGGTGTGGTCAGAATAAGGGAACAATGACACATGCAAAGTTTGATGCCAATATGTCAAAGCATTGCAGAGATACAGCCTCAAGAGTCATTTTGGCATAATGGCTCAACTTTGTTGCTGCGGTTTACAAAAACGGTTTCATCTATTGATGCAAAATCCCTAACTTTTTGTTGACATAGTCTGAAGATGATACGATTCGATTTTGGTGGAAATTGGATAAACGGTCTAGGATGAGTTTGAAAAAGTAGGTTTTGATCAAATAAGAACATTGAGGACAGGATGTTTGACCAAATATGGCAAAATTAGTATCTATGTTCTCGGCATGAGCCAATAAATGTATTATGACCAGTTTCATTAAACTAGGCTAATTTAACCAAAAGTTATTAGCATTTTCGTAAATGTTGTTATAACCTTTGACCACAAGGTGGCACTACCCCAAAACTTTTTGAGTACCTTCAAAGCATGGTGCGGAAGACCCATACCAAGTTTCGTAACGATAGACTAATGTGTTTGTAAAATATAGTATTTTAGCACATCATTTAAAATGGCCGAGAGCCAAAATGGCTGATATGGTAAAATTGAATATCAGACAACTCTGAATACCGTCCTGAATCTAACGAGACAACTTTTATGATTTTTGGACAAACAGTTCAAAAGTTATAAGCAAAAACAGCCATTTTTTGTATCTCCGGACCAGTAGGTGGCGCTGCGCCGAAACGCTGCAAGTTGCCTCAAGTCATGCTTGTGATGACATGTACCAAGTTTGGATTGAACACGATAAAGCGTTGCGGAGATATAGCCTTATGAGTGTTTTTGCAACCGCTACGTAAAATTTGTGTGCACGTCTATCAAAAACGATTTGACGAATCAACTTGATTTGCAAGATTTTTTGTCAGCATGGTCTGAAGATGATCTGGTTCAATTTTCGTGCAAATCGGACAAACCGTCTAGGACGAGTTCGCAAAAGTAGGTTTTTTGGAAAATTAAATATGGCGGGGAAATTGTCATGACCGAAAATGACGTCATAGGGTGCAATTGAATCGGCATGAGCCAATGAATGTATTATGACCAGTTTCATTATACTAAGCTAATTAAATCAAAAGTTATTAGCATTTTTTTCAAGTTTGTTATAACTTTTGACCACAAGGTGGCACTGCTCCAAAACTTTTTGAGTACCTTCAGGGCATGGAGTGGAAGTCACATACCGAGTTTAGTAACAATACACTAATGCATTTGTAAAATATAGCATTTTAGCACATAATTCAAAATGGCCGACAGCCAAAATGACTGATATGGTAAAATTGAATATCAGACGACTCGGCATGCCGTCCTGAATGTAACGAGACCACTTTTATGATTTTTGGACAAACGGTTCAAAAGTTATAAGCAAAAACAGCCATTTTTCGTATCTCCGGACCAGTAGGTGGCGCTGCGCCGAAACACTGCATGTTGCCTCAAGTCATGCTTGTGATGACATGTACCAAGTTTGGTTTGAATACGATAAAGCGTTGCGGAGATATTGCCTTAAGAGTGTTTTTGCAACCGCTACGTAAAATTTGTTTGCGCTTTTATCGCAAATGATTTGACGAATCAACTTGATTTGCAAGATTTTTTGTCAGCATGGTCTGAAGATGATCTGGTTCAATTTTCGTGCAAATCGGATGAACCATCTAGGACGAGTTCGTAAATGTAGGTTTTTCGGAAAATTAAAAATGGCGGGAAAATTTTTATGACGGAAAATGACGTCATAGGGTGCAATCGAATCGTCTTGAGCCAACGGATCAGAGGAAAAAAGAATTTTGTTTCTAGCCCTTATGGTTCAAAAGTTATTAGCATAAACATGAGTCAAATTTTGGACTGATGGTGGCGCTAGAGGGATTGAGTTTGAGACTCCAAATTTGCTACGGTGACAGTTCAGACTGTCCTCTATTAGTGTGCCAAATTTCACAACTTTTTACCATACGGTTCTATGGGCTGCCATAGACTTCGTGGCGGAAGAAGAAGAAGAAGAAGAAGAAGAAGATGAATAATAATAATAAGAACGGGAACGGTTTCAATAGGTGCCTTCGCACCTTCGGTGCTTGGCCCCTAATAATAATAATAAGAACGGGAACGGTTTCAATAGGTGCCTTCGCACCTTCGGTGCTCGGCCCCTAAATATAGCTGCAAGCAGCAATACCGGGGCCAAGCGCAAAGAAGAAGACAAGACATGCCAAAATGGCTGGCAGTGTCAGATCAACTGGAGCAATGAGCAATTAATCACGTTTTAAGATGATTTTAAGCAAAAGGGTGAAAATGTATTGTAGTCTGAGAGTGTCAGACCAACTGCAACAATTAACAATTATACAGTTTAAGAAGATTAGGCAAAATGGCTGAAATATCATATATTGAGTCACTGATAATGTAAGTTAATGGTTTATCACTTTTGACCAATAGGTGGCACAGATACGAAATTTATGTGGTGTGGTCAGAATAAGGGAACAATGACACATGCAAAGTTTGATGCCAATATGTCAAAGCATTGCAGAGATACAGCCTCAAGAGTCATTTTGGCATAATGGCTCAACTTCGTCGCTGCGGTTTACAAAAACGGTTTCATCTATTGATGCAAAATCCCTAACTTTTTGTTGACACAGTCTGAAGATGATACGATTTGATTTTGGTGGAAATTGGATAAACGGTCTAGGATGAGTTTGAAAAAGTAGGTTTTGATCAAATAAGAACATTGAGGACAGGATGTTTGACCAAATATGGCAAAATTAGTATCTATGTTCTCGGCATGAGCCAATAAATGTATTATGACCAGTTTCATTAAACTAGGCTAATTTAATCAAAAGTTATTAGCATGTTTGTAAATTTTGTTATAACCTCTGACCACAAGGTGGCACTGCCCCAAAACTTTTTGAGTACCTTCAAAGCATGGTGCGGAAGACCCATACCAAGTTTCGTAACGATAGACTAATGCGTTTGTAAAATATAGTATTTTAGCACATAATTCAAAATGGCCGAGAGCCAAAATGGCCGATATGATAAAATTGAATATCAGACAACTCTGAATACCGTCCTGAATCTAACGAGACAACTTTTATGATTTTTGGACAAACAGTTCAAAAGTTATAAGCAAAAATAGCCATTTTTTGTATCTCCGGACCAGTAGGTGGCGCTGCGCCGAAACGCTGCAAGTTGCCTCAAGTCATGCTTGTGATGACATGTACCAAGTTTGGATTGAACACGATAAAGCATTGTGGAGATATAGCCTTATGAGTGTTTTTGCAACCGCTACGTAAAATTTGTGTGCACGTTTATCAAAAACGATTTGACGAATCAACTTGATTTGCAAGATTTTTTGTCAGCATGGTCTGAAGATGATCTGGTTCAATTTTCGTGCAAATCGGACAAACCGTCTAGGACGAGTTCGCAAAAGTAGGTTTTTTGGAAAATTAAATATGGCGGGGAAATTATCATGACCGAAAATGACGTCATAGGATGCAATTGAATCGGCATGAGCCAATGAATGTATTATGACCAGTTTCATTATACTAAGCTAATTAAATCAAAAGTTAATAGCATTTTTGTCAAGTTTGTTATAACTTTTGACCACAAGGTGGCACTGCCCCAAAACTTTTTGAGTACCTTCAGGGCATGGAGTGGAAGTCACATACCGAGTTTAGTAACAATACACTAATGCATTTGTAAAATATAGCATTTTAGCACATAATTCAAAATGGCCGACAGCCAAAATGGCCGATATGGTCAAATTGAATATCAGACAACTCTGAATACCGTCCTGAATCTAACGAGACCACTTTTATGATTTTTGGACAAACGGTTCAAAAGTTATAAGCAAAAACAGCCATTTTTTGTATCTCCGGACCAGTAGGTGGCGCTGCGCCGAAACACTGCCTGTTGCCTCAAGTCATGCTTGTGATGACATGTACCAAGTTTGGTTTGAATACGATAAAGCGTTGCGGAGATATTGCCTTAAGAGTGCTTTTGCAACCGCTACGTAAAATTTGTTTGCGCGTTTATCGCAAATGATTTGACGAATCAACTTGATTTGCAAGATTTTTTGTCAGCATGGTCTGAAGATGATCTGGTTCAATTTTCGTGCAAATCGGATGAACCGTCTAGGACGAGTTCGCAAAAGTAGGTTTTTCGGTTAATTAAAAATGGCGGGAAAATTATTATCACGGAAAATGACGTCATAGGGTGCAATCGAATTGTCTTGAGCCAAGGAATCAGAGGAAAAAAGAATTTCGTTTCTAGCCCTTATGGTTCAAAAGTTATTAGCATAAACATGAGTCTAATTTTGGACTGATGGTGGCGCTAGAGGGATTGAGTTAGAGACTCAAAATTTGCTATGGTGACATTTCAGACTGTCCTCTATTAGTGTGCCAAATTTCATAACTTTTTACCATACGGTTCTATGGGCTGCCATAGACTTCGTGGCGGAAGAAGAAGAAGAAGAAGAAGAAGAAGATGAATAATAAATATAGCTGCAAGCAGCAATACCGGGGCCAAACGCAAAGAAGAAGACAAGACATGCCAAAATGGCTGGCAGTGTCAGATCAACTGGAGCAATGAGCAATTAATCACGTTTTAAGATGATTTTAAGCAAAAGGCTGAAAATGCATTGTAGTCTGAGAGTGTCAGACCAACTGCAACAATTAACAATTATACAGTTTAACAAGATTAGGCAAAATGGCTGAAATATCATATATTGAGTCACTGATAATGTAAGTTAATGGTTTATCACTTTTGACCAATAGGTGGCACAGTTACGAAATTGATGTGGTGTGGTCAGAATAAGGGAACAATGACACATGCAAAGTTTGATGCCAAAATATCAAAGCATTGCAGAGATACAGCCTCAAGAGTAATTTTGGCATAATGGCTCAACTTCGTCACTGCGGTTTACAAAAACGGTTTCATCTATTGATGCAAAATCCCTAACTTTTTGTTGACACAGTCTGAAGATGATACGATTCGATTTTAGTGGAAATTGGACAATCGGTCTAGGATGAGTTTGAAAAAGTAGGTTTTGATCAAATAAGAACATTGAGGACAGGATGTTTGACCAAATATGGAAAAATTAGTATCTCTGTTCTCGGCATGAGCCAATGACTGTATTATGACCAGTTTCATTAAACTAGGCTAATTTAATCAAAAGTTATTAGCATGTTTGTAAATTTTGTTATAACCTCTGACCACAAGGTGGCACTGCCCCAAAACGTTTTGAGTACCTTCAAAGCATGGTGCGGAAGACATGATTTTTGGACAAACAGTTCAAAAGTTATAAGCAAAAATAGCCATTTTTTGTATCTCTGGACCAGTAGGTGGCGCTGCGCCGAAACGCTGCATGTTGCTTCAGGTCATGCTTGTGATGACATATACCAAGATTGGTTTGAATACGATAAAGCGTTGTGGAGATATAGGCTTATGAGTGTTTTTGCAACCGCTACGCAAAATTTGTGTGCGCGTTTATCGAAAACGATTTGACAAATCAACTTGATTTGCAAGATTTTTTGTCAGCATGGTCTGAAGATGATCTGGTTCAATTTTCGTGCAAATCGGACAAACCGTCTAGGACGAGTTCGTAAAAGTAGGTTTTTTGGAAAATTAAAAATGGCGGGGAAATTATCATGACCGAAAATGACATCATAGGTTGCAATTGAATCGACATGAGCCAATGACTCTATTATGACCAGTTTCAATATACTAGGCTAATTTAATCAAAAGTTATTAGCATTTTTGTCAAGTTTGTTGTATCTTTTGACCACAAGGTGGCACTGCCCTAAAACTTTTTGAGTACCTTCAGGGCATAGCAAGGAAGTCACATACCGAGTTTAGTAACAATATACTAATGCATTTGTAAAATATAGCATTTTTTGACAAAATTCAAAATGGCCGACAGCCAAAATGGCCGATATGGTAAAATTGAATATCAGACGACTCGGCATGCCGTCCTGAATGTAACGAGACCACTTTTATGATTTTTGGACAAACAGTTCAGAAGTTATAAGCAAAAATAGCAATTTTTCGTATCTCCGGACCAGTAGGTGGTGCTGCGCCGAAACGCTGTATGTTGCCTCAAGTCATGCTTGTGATGAGATGTACCAAGTTTGGTTTGAATACGATAAAGCGTTGCGGAGATATTGCCTTAAGAGTGTTTTTGCAACCGCTACGTAAAATTTGTTTGCGCGTTTATCGCAAATGATTTGACGAATCAACTTGATTTGCAAGATTTTTTGTTAGCATGGTCTGAAGATGATCTGGTTCAATTTTCGTGCAAATCGAATGAACCGTCTAGGACGAGTTCGTAAAAGTAGGTTTTTCGGAAAATTAAAAATGGCGGGAAAATTTGTATGACGGAAAATGACGCCATAGGGTGCAATCGAATCGTCTTGAGCCAAGGAATCAGAGGAAAAAAGAATTTTGTTTCTAGCCCTTATGGTTAAAAAGTTATTAGCATAAACATGAGTCAAATTTTGGACTGATGGTGGCGCTAGAGGGATTGAGTTTGAGACTCCAAATTTGCTACGGTGACATGTCAGACTGTCCTCTATTAGTGTGCCAAATTTCACAACTTTTTACCATACGGTTCTATGGGCTGCCATAGACTTCGTGGCGGAAGAAGAAGAAGAAGAAGAAGAAGAAGAAGAAGATGAATAATAATAATAAGAACGGGAACGGTTTCAATAGGTGCCTTCGCACCTTCGGTGCTTGGCCCCTAAAGATGAAATATAGCTGCAAGCAGCAATACCGGGGCCAAGCGCAAAGAAGAAGACAAGACATGCCAAAATGGCTGGCAGTGTCAGATCAACTGCAGCAATGAGAAATTAATCACGTTTTAAGATGATTTTAAGCAAAAGGCTGAAAATGCATTGTAGTCTGAGAGTGTCAGACCAACTGCAGCAATTAACAATTATACAGTTTAAGAAGATTAGGCAAAATGGCTGAAATATCATATATAGAGTCACTGATAATATAAGTTAATGGTTTATCACTTTTGACCAATAGGTGGCACAGTTACGAAATGTATGTGGTGTGGTCAGAATAAGGGAACAATGACACATGCAAAGTTTGATGCCAATATGTCAAAGCATTGCAGAGATACAGCCTCAAGAGTCATTTTGGCATAATGGCTCAACTTCGTCACTGCGGTTTACAAAAACGGTTTCATCTATTGATGCAAAATCCCTAACTTTTTGTTGACACAGTCTGAAGATGATACGATTCGATTTTGGTGGAAATTGGACAAACGGTCTAGGATGAGTTTGAAAAAGTAGGTTTTGATCAAATAAGAACATTGAGGACAGGATGTTTGACCAAATATGGAAAAATTAGTATCTCTGTTCTCGGCATGAGCCAATGACTGTATTATGACCAGTTTCATTAAACTAGGCTAATTTAATCAAAAGTTATTAGCATGTTTGTAAATTTTGTTATAAACTCTGACCACAAGGTGGCACTGCCCCAAAACGTTTTGAGTACCTTCAAAGCATGGTGCGGAAGACATGATTTTTGGACAAACAGTTCAAAAGTTATAAGCAAAAATAGCCATTTTTTGTATCTCCGGACCAGTAGGTGGCGCTGCGCCGAATCGCTGCATGTTGCCTCAGGTCATGCTTGTGATGACATATACCAAGATTGGTTTGAATACGATAAAGCGTTGTGGAGATATAGGCTTATGAGTGTTTTTGCAACCGCTACGCAAAATTTGTGTGCGCGTTTATCGAAAACGATTTGACAAATCAACTTGATTTGCAAGATTTTTTGTCAGCATGGTCTGAAGATGATCTGGTTCAATTTTCGTGCAAATCGGACAAACCGTCTAGGACGAGTTCGTAAAAGTAGGTTTTTTGGAAAATTAAAAATGGCGGGGAAATTATCATGACCGAAAATGACATCATAGGTTGCAATTGAATCGGCATGTGCCAATGACTCTATTATGACCAGTTTCAATATACTAGGCTAATTTAATCAAAAGTTATTAGCATTTTTGTCAAGTTTGTTATATCTTTTGACCACAAGGTGGCACTGCCCTAAAACTTTTTGAGTACCTTCAGGGCATAGCAAGGAAGTCACCTACCGAGTTTAGTAACAATACACTAATGCATTTGTAAAATATAGCATTTTTTGACAAAATTCAAAATGGCCGACAGCCAAAATGGCCGATATGGTAAAATTGAATATCAGACGACTCGGCATGCCGTCCTGAATGTAACGAGACCACTTTTATGATTTTTGGACAAACAGATCAGAAGTTATAAGCAAAAATAGCAATTTTTCGTATCTCCGGACCAGTAGGTGGCGCTGCGCCGAAACGCTGTATGTTGCCTCAAGTCATGATTGTGATGACATGTACCAAGATTGGTTTGAATACGATAAAGCGTTGTGGAGATATAGGCTTATGAGTGTTTTTGCAACCGCTACGCAAAATTTGTGTGCGCGTTTATCGAAAACGATTTGACAAATCAACTTGATTTGCAAGATTTTTTGTCAGCATGGTCTGAAGATGATCTGGTTAAATTTTCGTGCAAATCGGACAAACCGTCTAGGACGAGTTCGTAAAAGTAGGTTTTTTGGAAAATTAAAAATGGCGGGGAAATTATCATGACCGAAAATGACATCATTGGTTGCAATTGAATCGGCATGAGCCAATGACTCTATTATGACCAGTTTCAATATACTAGGCTAATTTAATCAAAAGTTATTAGCATTTTTGTCAAGTTTGTTATATCTTTTGACCACAAGGTGGCACTGCCCTAAAACTTTTTGAGTACCTTCAGGGCATAGCAAGGAAGTCACCTACCGAGTTTAGTAACAATACACTAATGCATTTGTAAAATATAGCATTTTTTGACAAAATTCAAAATGGCCGACAGCCAAAATGGCCGATATGGTAAAATTGAATATCAGACGACTCGGCATGCCGTCCTGAATGTAACGAGACCACTTTTATGATTTTTGGACAAACAGATCAGAAGTTATAAGCAAAAATAGCAATTTTTCGTATCTCCGGACCAGTAGGTGGCGCTGCGCCGAAACGCTGTATGTTGCCTCAAGTCATGATTGTGATGACATGTACCAAGTTTGGTTTGAATACGATAAAGCGTTGCAGAGATATTGCCTTAAGTGTGTTTTTGCAACCGCTACGTAAAATTTGTTTGCGCGTTTATCGCAAATGATTTGACGAATCAACTTGATTTGCAAGATTTTTTGTCAGCATGGTCTGAAGATGATCTGGTTCAATTTTCGTGCAAATCGGATGAACCGTCTAGGACGAGTTCGTAAAAGTAGGTTTTTCGGAAAATTCAAAATGGCGGGAAAATTTTTATGACGGAAAATGACGTCATAGGGTGCAATCAAATCGTCTTGAGCCAAGGAATCAGAGGAAAAAAGAATTTTGTTTCTAGCCCTTATGGTTCAAAAGTTATTAGCATAAACATGAGTCAAATTTTGGACTGATGGTGGCGCTAGAGGGATTGAGTTTGAGACTCCAAATTTGCTACGGTGACAATTCAGACTGTCCTCTATTAGTGTGCCAAATTTCACAACTTTTTACCATACGGTTCTATGGGCTGCCATAGACTTCGTGGCGGAAGAAGAAGAAGAAGAAGAAGAAGAAGAAGAAGAAGAAGAAGATGAATAATAATAATAAGAACGGGAACGGTTTCAATAGGTGCCTTCGCACCTTCGGTGCTTGGCCCCTAATAAGAACGGGAACGGTTTCAATAGGTGCCTTCGCACCTTCGGTGCTTGGCCCCTAATAATAATAATAATAGGAACGGGAACGGTTTCAATAGGTGCCTTCGCACCTTCGGTGCTTGGCCCCTAATAATAATAATAATAGGAACGGGAACGGTTTCAATAGGTGCCTTCGCACCTTCGGTGCTTGGCCCCTAATAAATATAGCTGCAAGCAGCAATACCGGGGCCAAGCGCAAAGAAGAAGACAAGACATGCCAAAATGGCTGGCAGTGTCAGATCAACTGGAGCAATGAGCAATTAATCACGTTTTAAGATGATTTTAGGCAAAAGGCTGAAAATGCATTGTAGTCTGAGAGTGTCAGACCAACTGCAACAATTAACAATTATACAGTTTAAGAAGATTAGGCAAAATGGCTGAAATATCATTTATAGAGTCACTGATAATATAAGTTAATGGTTTATCACTTTTGACCAATAGGTGGCACAGTTACGAAATTGATGTGGTGTAGTCAGAATAAGGGAACAATGACACATGCAAAGTTTGATGCCAATATGTCAAAGCATTGCAGAGATACAGCCTCAAGAGTCATTTTGGTATCATGGCTCAACTTCGTCACTGCGGTTTACAAAAACGGTTTCATCTATTGATGCAAAATCCCTAACTTTTTGTTGACATAGTCTGAAGATGATACGATTCGATTTTGGTGGAAATTGGATAAACGGTCTAGGATGAGTTTGAAAAAGTAGGTTTTGATCAAATAAGAACATTGAGGACAGGATGTTTGACCAAATATGGCAAAATTAGTATCTATGTTCTCGGCACAAGCCAATAAATGTATTATGACCAGTTTCATTAAACTAGGCTAATTTAATCAAAAGTTATTAGCATGTTTGTAAATTTTGTTATAACCTCTGACCACAAGGTGGCACTGCCCCAAAACTTTTTGAGTACCTTCAAAGCATGGTGCGGAAGACCCATACCAAGTTTCGTAACGATAGACTAATGCGTTTGTAAAATATAGTATTTTAGCACATAATTCAAAATGGCCGAGAGCCAAAATGGCCGATATGGTAAAATTGAATATCAGACAACTCTGAATACCGTCCTGAATCTAACGAGACAACTTTTATGATTTTTGGACAAACAGTTCAAAAGTTATAAGCAAAAATAGCCATTTTTTGTATCTCCGGACCAGTAGGTGGCGCTGCGCAGAAACGCTGCAAGTTGCCTCAAGTCATGCTTGTGATGACATGTACCAAGTTTGGATTGAACACGATAAAGCATTGTGGAGATATAGCCTTATGAGTGTTTTTGCAACCGCTACGTAAAATTTGTGTGCACGTTTATCAAAAACGATTTGACGAATCAACTTGATTTGCAAGATTTTTTGTCAGCATGGTCTGAAGATGATCTGGTTCAATTTTCGTGCAAATCGGACAAACCGTCTAGGACGAGTTCGCAAAAGTAGGTTTTTTGGAAAATTAAATATGGCGGGGAAATTATCATGACCGAAAATGACGTCATAGGATGCAATTGAATCGGCATGAGCCAATGAATGTATTATGACCAGTTTCATTATACTAAGCTAATTAAATCAAAAGTTATTAGCATTTTTGTCAAGTTTGTTATAACTTTTGACCACAAGGTGGCACTGCCCCAAAACTTTTTGAGTACCTTCAGGGCATGGAGTGGAAGTCACATACCGAGTTTAGTAACAATACACTAATGCATTTGTAAAATATAGCATTTTAGCACATAATTCAAAATGGCCGACAGCCAAAATGGCCGATATGGTAAAATTGAATATCAGACGACTCGGCATGCCGTCCTGAATCTAACGAGACAACTTTTATGATTTTTGGACAAACGGTTCAAAAGTTATAAGCAAAAACAGCCATTTTTTGTATCTCCGGACCAGTAGGTGGCGCTGTGCCGAGACACTGCATGTTGCCTCAAGTCATGCTTGTGATGACATGTACCAAGTTTGGTTTGAATACGATAAAGCGTTGCGGAGATATTGCCTTAAGAGTGCTTTTGCAACCGCTACGTAAAATTTGTTTGCGTGTTTATCGCAAATGATTTGACGAATCAACTTGATTTGCAAGATTTTTTGTCAGCATGGTCTGAAGATGATCTGGTTCAATTTTCGTGCAAATCGGATGAACCGTCTAGGACGAGTTCGCAAAAGTAGGTTTTTCGGTTAATTAAAAATGGCGGGAAAATTATTATGACGGAAAATGACCTCATAGGGTGCAATCGAATTGTCTTGAGCCAAGGAATCAGAGGAAAAAAGAATTTCGTTTCTAGCCCTTATGGTTCAAAAGTTATTAGCATAAACATGAGTCTAATTTTGGACTGATGGTGGCGCTAGAGGGATTGAGTTAGAGACTCAAAATTTGCTAAGGTGACATTTCAGACTGTCCTCTATTAGTGTGCCAAATTTCATAACTTTTTACCATACGGTTCTATGGGCTGCCATAGACTTCGTGGCGGAAGAAGAAGAAGATGAAATATAGCTGCAAGCAGCCATTAACGGGGCCAAGCGCAACAGAAGCAAAGAAGGAAGATAGCAGCAGACCAACTGAAAAAATGAGTAAAGACATTTGAAGCAAAACCGTTAAAACACCACATTAAAACACTGAGTTGTATAGTGCCAATGTCATGTTTTGTTCTATTATAGCGCCACCAAGAGGCAAAATCCTACAATTTTTTTTATGTGTCATCGGAGTGAGCCCATACATGTGTGTGTCAATTTTGGTGAAAATATCTCATTTCGTTTTGGAGTTATAGACATTTATATGAAAAAACATGTAAAAAATGACTGACACTTGACTTTGATTGGATTTTACTACCCCTTACTATCAATATTTTGACATTTGGGCTTTAACATATTGCTATCGACCTATGTTTCCGATTTTCTGGCGCTGGTTTCGTCTCGATCGGACTAGCGGTTTCGAAGATATCAGCTAATGTTTTTTAAGCGCTAAATTACCGCGCTGCACAAACCGTATGCCAAAACCTGGCAAATCTGGTATCGTTGGACTCGGCAAGGATTCCGGAGACAAAAAAAGTTAGTCCCATGAAAATAAGTCAACCCCACCCAAAGTTATAAGCGTTTGAAAAAAAAAATTATCCACTAGGTGGCGCTGTTTCGAAACTTGCCAGGCTACTTCCGGTTCTCGTGCTGATGACCCATACCGAGTTTCGTAACAATCCGTTCATGCGTTCATAAAATACAGCATTTTAGCACATAATTCAAAATGGCCGACAGTCAAAATGGCCGATATGGTAAAATTGGATATCAGACGACTCGGCATGCCGTTCTGAATCTAACGAGACCACTTTTATGATTTTTGGACAAACAGTTCAGAAGTTATAAGCAAAAATAGCAATTTTTCGTATCTCTGGACCAGTAGGTGGCGCTGCGCCGAAACGCTGCATGTTGCCTCAGGTCATGCTTGTGATGACTTGTACCAAGTTTGGTTTGAATATAATAAAGCGTTGCGGAGATATTGGCTTAAGTGTGTTTTTTCAAGCGTTACGTAAAATTTGTTTGCGTGTTAATCAAAAACGATTTAACGAATCAACTTGAATTCCATGTTTTTTTGTCAACACTGTCTGGAGATGATCTGGTTCAATTTTCGTGAAAATAGGACCAACGGCCTAGGACGAGTTCGAAAAAGTTGGGTTTTGGTTAATTCAAAATGGCGGGAACATTGTAATGACGGAAATTACGTCATAGGGTGCGATCGAATCGGCTTGAACCAATGAATCGAAATAAAAAAAGATTTTGTTTCTAGCCCTTATGGTTCAAAAGTTATTAGTAAAAACATGAGTCAAACTTTGGACAGGTGGTGGCGCTAGACAGATTGATTTAGAGACTCCAAAATTGGTGTGGGTACTATTGGTAATGACCTCTATTAGTGTACCAAATTTCATAATTTTCCCGCAAACGGTTCTATGGGCTGCCATAGACTTCCATGGCGGAATAATAATAATAATAAATATAGCTGCAAGCAGCAATACCGGGGCCAAGTGCAAAGAAGAAGACAAGACATGCCAAAATGGCTGGCAGTGTCAGATCAACTGGAGCAATGAGCAATTAATCACGTTTTAAGATGATTTTAAGCAAAAGGCTGAAAATGCATTGTAGTCTGAGAGTGTCAGACCAACTGCAACAATTAACAATTATACAGTTTAAGAAGATTAGGCAAAATGGCTGAAATATCATATATTGAGTCACTGATAATGTAAGTTAATGGTTTATCACTTTTGACCAATAGGTGGCACAGATACGAAATTGATGTGGTGTGGTCAGAATAAGGGAACAATGACACATGCAAAGTTTGATGCCAATATGTCAAAGCATTGCAGAGATACAGCCTCAAGAGTAATTTTGGCATAATGGCTCAACTTCGTCGCTGCGGTTTACAAAAACGGTTTCATCTATTGATGCAAAATCCCTAACTTTTTGTTGACACAGTCTGAAGATGATACGATTCGATTTTGGTGGAAATTGGACAAACGGTCTAGGATGAGTTTGAAAAAGTAGGTTTTGATCAAATAAGAACATTGAGGACAGGATGTTTGACCAAATATGGAAAAATTAGTATCTCTGTTCTCGGCATGAGCCAATGACTGTATTATGACCAGTTTCATTAAACTAGGCTAATTTAATCAAAAGTTATTAGCATGTTTGTAAATTTTGTTATAACCTTTGACCACAAGGTGGCACTGCCCCAAAACGTTTTGAGTACCTTCAAAGCATGGTGCGGAAGACATGATTTTTGGACAAACAGTTCAAAAGTTATAAGCAAAAATAGCAATTTTTTGTATCTCCGGACCAGTAGGTGGCGCTGCGCCGAAACGCTGCATGTTGCTTCAAGTCATGCTTGTGATGACATATACCAAGATTGGTTTGAATACGATAAAGCGTTGTGGAGATATAGGCTTATGAGTGTTTTTGCAACCGCTACGCAAAATTTGTGTGCGCGTTTATCGAAAACGATTTGACAAATCAACTTGATTTGCAAGATTTTTTGTCAGCATGGTCTGAAGATGATCTGGTTCAATTTTCGTGCAAATCGGACAAACCGTCTAGGACGAGTTCGTAAAAGTAGGTTTTTTGGAAAATTAAAAATGGCGGGGAAATTATCATGACCGAAAATGACATCATAGGTTGCAATTGAATCGGCATGAGCCAATGACTCTATTATGACCAGTTTCAATATACTAGGCTAATTTAATCAAAAGTTATTAGCATTTTTGTCAAGTTTGTTATATCTTTTGACCACAAGGTGGCACTGCCCTAAAACTTTTTGAGTACCTTCAGGGCATAGCAAGGAAGTCACATACCGAGTTTAGTAACAATATACTAATGCATTTGTAAAATATAGCATTTTTTGACAAAATTCAAAATGGCCGACAGCCAAAATGGCCGATATGGTAAAATTGAATATCAGACGACTCGGCATGCCGTCCTGAATGTAACGAGACCACTTTTATGATTTTTGGACAAACAGTTCAGAAGTTATAAGCAAAAATTGCAATTTTTCGTATCTCCGGACCAGTAGGTGGCGCTGCGCCGAAACGCTGTATGTTGCCTCAAGTCATGCTTGTGATGACATGTACCAAGTTTGGTTTGAATACGATAAAGCGTTGCGGAGATATTGCCTTAAGAGTGTTTTTATAACCGCTACGTAAAATTTGTTTGCGCGTTTATCGCAAATGATTTGACGAATCAACTTGATTTGCAAGATTTTTTGTCAGCATGGTCTGAAGATGATCTGGTTCAATTTTCGTGCAAATCGGATGAACCGTCTAGGACGAGTTCGTAAAAGTAGGTTTTTCGGAAAATTCAAAATGGCGGGAAAATTTTTATGACGGAAAATGACGTCATATGGTGCAATGGAATCGTCTTGAGCCAAGGAATCAGAGGAAAAAAGAATTTTGTTTCTAGCCCTTATGGTTCAAAAGTTATTAGCATAAACATGAGTCAAATTTTGGACTGATGGTGGCGCTAGAGGGATTGAGTTTGAGACTCCAAATTTGCTACGGTGACATTTCAGACTGTCCTCTATTAGTGTGCCAAATTTCACAACTTTTTACCATACGGTTCTATGGGCTGCCATAGACTTCGTGGCGGAAGAAGAAGAAGAAGAAGAAGAAGAAGATGAATAATAATAATAAGAACGGGAACGGTTTCAATAGGTGCCTTCGCACCTTCGGTGCTTGGCCCCTAATAATAAATATAGCTGCAAGCAGCAATACCGGGGCCAAGCGCAAAGAAGAAGACAAGACATGCCAAAAATGCTGGCAATGTCAGATCAACGGCAGCAATGAGCAATTAAAGACCTATTTAGGTGATTTTAGGCAAAATAGCTGTAAAATGATAAATACAGTCAATAATAATGATTTAATGATTTATCACTTTCAACCAATAGGTGGCACAGTTACGAAATTGATGTGGTGTGGTCAGAATAAGGGAACAATGACACATGCAAAGATTGGTGTCAATATATCAAAGCAGAGTGTCATTATGGTGTAAATATGTCATTGCAGAGATATAGCCTCAAGAGGCCTTTTCATTATAAGTATGGACCACATGGCGGTGCTGTTTTGAAACCGTTTAAGCAGCTTAAAGGCATGGTGCTGATGGCAAATACCAAGTTTCGTAATGATACACCAATTCATTTGTAAAGCATAGCATTTTATATCATAATACTGTATTGTAGTCAATGGGAATTTCATGTTTTGTTCTATTATAGCGCCACCAAGTGGCACAATCCTATCATTTTTTTTATGTGTCCTTGGAGTGAGCCCATACATGTCTGTGTCAATTTTGGTGAAAATATCTTGTTTAGTTTTGGAGTTATATACATTTATATGAAAAAACACATAAAAAATGACTGACACCTGACTTTGATTGGATTTTACACCCCCTTACTATCAATATTTTGACATTTGGGCATTGACGTATAGCTATCGACCTTTGTTTCCGAACTTCTGACGCTGGATTCGTCTCAATGGGAGTAGCGGTTTCGAAGATATCAGCTAATGTTTTTTAAGCGCTAAATTGCAACGCTGCACAGACCATATGCCGAAACCTGGCAAATCTGGTATCGTTGGACTCGGCAAGGATTCAGGAGACCAAAAAAGTGACTCCCTTGAAAATAAGTCAATCTTACCCAAAGTTAGCCATTTGAAAAAAAAAAATCTCCACTAGGTGGCGCTGTTTCGAAACTTCTCAGGCTCCTTCAGGGTATCGTGCTGATGACCCATACCGAGTTTCGTAACAATCCGTTCATGAGTTCATAAAATACAGCATTTTAGCACATAATTCAAAATGGCCGACAGCCAAAATGGCCGATATGGTCAAATTGGATATCAAACGACTCTGCATACCGTCCTCAATCTAACAAGACCCCTTTTATGATTTTTGGACAAACAGTTCAGAAGTTATAAGCATAAATAGCAATTTTTCGTATCTCCGGACCAGTAGGTGGCGCTGCGCCGAAACGCTGCATGTTGCCTCAAGTCATGCTTGTGATGACATGCAACAAGATTGGTTTGAATACGATAAAGCGTTGCGGAGATATTGCCTTGAATGTGTTTTCGCAAGCGTTACGTAAAATTTGTTTGCATGTTTATCGAAAACGATTTGACGAATCAACTTGAATTCCATGTTTTTTTGTCAGCATGGTCTGAAGAGGATCTGGTTCAATTTTCGTGCAAATCGGATGAACCGTCTAGGACGAGTTCGCAAAAGTAGGTTTGTGGGAAAATTCAAAATGGCGGGAAAATTTTCATGACGCAAAATGACGTCATAGGGTGCAATCGAATCGTATTGAGCCAAGGAATCATAGGAAAAAAGAATTTTGTTTCTAGCCTTTATGGTTCAAAAGTTATTAGCAAAAACATGAGTCAAACTTTGGACAGGTGGTGGCGCTAGAGGGATTGAGTTTGAGACTCCAAATTTGCTTCGGTGACATTTCAGACTGTCCTCTATTAGTGTGCCAAATTTCACAACTTTTTACCATACGGTTCTATGGGCTGCCATAGACTTCGTGGCGGAAGAAGAAGAAGAAGAAGAAGAAGAAGAAGATGAAATATAGCTGCAAGCAGCAATACCGGGGCCAAGCGCAAAGAAGAAGACAATCCATGCCAAAAATGCTGGCAATGTCAGATCAACGGCAGCAATGAGCAATTAAAGACCTATTAAGGTGATTTTAGGCAAAATAGCTGTAAAATGATAAATACAGTCAATAATAATGATTTAATGATTTATCACTTTCAACCAATAGGTGGCACAGTTACGAAATTGATGTGGTGTGGTCAGAATAAGGGAACAATGACCCATGCAAAGATTGGTGTCAATATATCAAAGCAGAGTGTCAATATAGTGTCAATATGTCATTGCAGAGATTTAGCCTCAAGAGGCCTTTTCATTATAAGTATGGACCACATGGCGGTGCTGTTTTGAAACCGTTTAAGCAGCTTAAAGGCATGGTGCTGATGGCCAATTTCAAGTTTCGTAATGATACACCAATTCATTTGTGAAGCATAGCATTTTATATCATACAACTGCATTGTAGTCAATGGGAATTTCATGTTTTGTTCTATTATAGCGCCACCAAGTGGCACAATCCTATCATTTTTTTTATGTGTCCTTGGAGTGAGCCCCTACATGTCTGTGTCAATTTTGGTGAAAATATCTTGTTTAGTTTTGGAGTTATATACATTTATATGAAAAAACACATGAAAAATGACTGACACCTGACTTTGATTGGATTTTACACCCCCTTACTATCAATATTTTGACATTTGGGCATTAGTATATAGCTATCGACCTATGTTTTCGAACTTCTGATGCTGGTTTCGTCTCGATCGGACTAGCGGTTTCGAAGATATCAGCTAATGTTTTTAAAGTGCTAAATTACTACGCTGCACAAATAATACGCCGAAACCTGGCAAGTCTGGTATCGTTGGACTCGGCAAGGATTCAGGAGACAAAAAAAGTTACTCTCATGAAAATAAGTCAATCTCACCTAAAGTTATAAGCATTTGAAAAAAAAATTATCCACTAGGTGGCGCTGTTTCGAAACTTCTTGGGCTCATTCAGGGCACCGTGTTGATGACCCAAACCGAGTTTCGTAACAATCCGTTCATGTGTTCATAAAATACAGCATTTTAGCACATAATTCAAAATGGCCGGCAGCCAAAATGGCCGATATGGTAAAATTGAATATCAGACGACTCGGCATGCCGTCCTGAATGTAACGAGACCACTTTTATGATTTTTGGACAAACAGTTCAGAAGTTATAAGCAAAAATAGCAATTTTTCGTATCTCCGGACCAGTAGGTGGTGCTGCGCCGAAACGCTGTATGTTGCCTCAAGTCATGCTTGTGATGACATGTACCAAGTTTGGTTTGAATACGATAAAACGTTGCGGAGATATTGCCTTAAGAGTGTTTTTGCAACCGCTACGTAAAATTTGTTTGAGCGTTTATCGCAAATGATTTGACGAATCAACTTGATTTGCAAGATTTTTTGTTAGCATGGTCTGAAGATGATCTGGTTCAATTTTCGTGCAAATCGGATGAACCGTCTAGGACGAGTTCGTAAAAGTAGGTTTTTCGGAAAATTAAAAATGGCGGGAAAATTTGTATGACGGAAAATGACGTCATAGGGTGCAATTGAATCGGCATGAGCCAATGACTCTATTATGACCAGTTTCAATATACTAGGCTAATTTAATCAAAAGTTATTAGCATTTTTGTCAAGTTTGTTATATCTTTTGACCACAAGGTGGCACTGCCCTAAAACTTTTTGAGTACCTTCAGGGCATAGCAAGGAAGTCACATACCGAGTTTAGTAACAATATACTAATGCATTTGTAAAATATAGCATTTTTTGACAAAATTCAAAATGGCCGACAGCCAAAATGGCCGATATGGTAAAATTGAATATCAGACGACTCGGCATGCCGTCCTGAATGTAACGAGACCACTTTTATGATTTTTGGACAAACAGTTCAGAAGTTATAAGCAAAAATAGCAATTTTTCGTATCTCCGGACCAGTAGGTGATCTGCGCCGAAACGCTGTATGTTGCCTCAAGTCATGCTTGTGATGACATGTACCAAGTTTGGTTTGAATACGATAAAACGTTGCGGAGATATTGCCTTAAGAGTGTTTTTGCAACCGCTACGTAAAATTTGTTTGCGCGTTTATCGCAAATGATTTGACGAATCAACTTGATTTGCAAGATTTTTTGTTAGCATGGTCTGAAGATGATCTGGTTCAATTTTCGTGCAAATCGGATGAACCGTCTAGGACGAGTTCGTAAAAGTAGGTTTTTCGGAAAATTAAAAATGGCGGGAAAATTTGTATGACGGAAAATGACGTCATAGGGTGCAATCGGATCGTCTTGAGCCAAGGAATCAGAGGAAAAAAGAATTTTGTTACTAGCCCTTATGGTTAAAAAGTTATTAGCATAAACATGAGTCTAATTTTGGACTGATGGTGGCGCTAGAGGGATTGAGTTAGAGACTCCAAATTTGCTATGGTGACTTGTCAGACTGTCCTCTATGAGTGTGCCAAATTTCACAACTTTTTACCATACGGTTCTATGGGCTGCCATAGACTTCGTGGCGGAAGAAGAAGAAGAAGAAGAAGATGAATAATAAATATAGCTGCAAGCAGCAATACCGGGGCCAAGCGCAAAGAAGAAGACAAGACATGCCAAAATGGCTGGCAGTGTCAGATCAACTGGAGCAATGAGCAATTAATCACATTTTAAGATGATTTTAGGCAAAAGGCTGAAAAACGCATTGTAGTCTGAGAGTGTCAGACCAACTGCAACAATTAACAATTATACAGTTTAAGAAGATTAGGCAAAATGGCTGAAATATCATATATTGAGTCACTGATAATGTAAGTTAATGGTTTATCACTTTTGACCAATAGGTGGCACAGACACGAAATTGATGTGGTGTGGTCAGAATAAGGGAACAATGACACATGCAAAGTTTGATGCCAATATGTCAAAGCATTGCAGAGATACAGCCTCAAGAGTAATTTTGGCATAATGGCTCAACTTCGTCGCTGCGGTTTACAAAAACGGTTTCATCTATTGATGCAAAATCCCTAACTTTTTTTTGACACAGTCTGAAGATGATACAATTCGATTTTGGTGGAAATTGGACAAACGGTCTAGGATGAGTTTGAAAAAGTAGGTTTTGATCAAATAAGAACATTGAGGACAGGATGTTTGACCAAATATGGAAAAATTTGTATCTCTGTTCTCGGCATGAGCCAATGACTGTATTATGACCAGTTTCATTAAACTAGGCTAATTTAATCAAAAGTTATTAGCATGTTTGTAAATTTTGTTATAACCTCTGACCACAAGGTGGCACTGCCCCAAAACGTTTTGAGTACCTTCAAAGCATGGTGCGGAAGACATGATTTTTGGACAAACAGTTCAAAAGTTATAAGCAAAAATAGCCATTTTTTGTATCTCCGGACCAGTAGGTGGCGCTGCGCCGAAACGCTGCATGTTGCTTCAGGTCATGCTTGTGATGACATATACCAAGATTGGTTTGAATACGATAAAGCGTTGAGGAGATATAGGCTTATGAGTGTTTTTGCAACCGCTACGCAAAATTTGTGTGCGCGTTTATCGAAAACGATTTGACAAATCAACTTGATTTGCAAGATTTTTTGTCAGCATGGTCTGAAGATGATCTGGTTCAATTTTCGTGCAAATCGGACAAACCGTCTAGGACGAGTTCGTAAAAGTAGGTTTTTTGGAAAATTAAAAATGGCGGGGAAATTATCATGACCGAAAATGACATCATAGGTTGCAATTGAATCGGCATGAGCCAATGACTCTATTATGACCAGTTTCAATATACTAGGCTAATTTAATCAAAAGTTATTAGCATTTTTGTCAAGTTTGTTATATCTTTTGACCACAAGGTGGCACTGCCCTAAAACTTTTTGAGTACCTTCAGGGCATAGCAAGGAAGTCACATACCGAGTTTAGTAACAATATACTAATGCATTTGTAAAATATAGCATTTTTTTACAAAATTCAAAATGGCCGACAGCCAAAATGGCCGATATGGTAAAATTGAATATCAGACGACTCGGCATGCCGTCCTGAATGTAACGAGACAACTTTTATGATTTTTGGACAAACAGTTCAGAAGTTATAAGCAAAAATAGCAATTTTTCGTATCTCCGGACCAGTAGGTGGCGCTGCGCCGAAACGCTGTATGTTGCCTCAAGTCATGCTTGTGATGACATGTACCAAGTTTGGTTTAAATACGATAAAGCGTTGCGGAGATATTGCCTTAAGAGTGTTTTTGCAACCGCTACGTAAAATTTGTTTGCGCGTTTATCGCAAATGATTTGACGAATCAACTTGATTTGCAAGATTTTTTGTCAGCATGGTCTGAAGATGATCTGGATCAATTTTCGTGCAAATCGGATGAACCGTCTAGGACGAGTTCGTAAAAGTAGGTTTTTCGGAAAATTAAAAATGGCGGGAAAATTTTTATGACGGAAAATGACGCCATAGGGTGCAATCGAATTGCCTTGAGCCAAGGAATCAGAGGAAAAAAGAATTTTGTTTCTAGCCCTTATGGTTCAAAAGTTATTAGCATAAACATGAGTCAAATTTTGGACTGATGGTGGCGCTAGAGGGATTGAGTTTGAGACTCCAAATTTGCTACAGTGACATTTCAGACTGTCCTCTATTAGTGTGCCAAATTTCACAACTTTTTACCATACGGTTCTATGGGCTGCCATAGACTTCGTGGCGGAAGAAGAAGAAGAAGATGAAATATAGCTGCAAGCAGCAATACCGGGGCCAAGCGCAAAGAAGAAGACAAGACATGCCAAAATGGCTGGCAGTGTCAGATCAACTGCATCAATGAGCAATTAATCACATTTTAAGATGATTTTAGGCAAAAGGCTGAAAAATGCATTGTAGTCTGAGAGTGTCAGACCAACTGCAGCAATGAACAATTATACAGTTTAAGAAGATTAGGCAAAATGGCTGAAATATCATTTATTGAGTCACTGATGATGTAAGTTAATGGTTTATCACTTTTGACCAATAGGTGGCACAATTACGAAATTGATGTGGTGTGGTCAGAATAAGGGAACAATGACACATGCAAAGTTTGATGCCAATATGTCAAAGCATTGCAGAGATACAGCCTCAAGAGTCATTTTGGCATCATGGCTCAACTTCGTCGCTGCGGTTTACAAAAACGGTTTCATCTATTGATGCAAAATCCCTAACTTTTTGTTGACACAGTCTGAAGATGATACGATTCGATTTTAGTGGAAATTGGACAAATGGTTTGAAAAAGTAGGTTTTGATCAAATAAGAACATTGAGGACAGGATGTTTGACCAAATATGGCAAAATTAGTATCTATGTTCTTGGCATGAGCCAATAAATGTATTATGACCAGTTTCATTAAACTAGACTAATTTAATCAAAAGTTATTAGCATGTTTGTAAATTTTGTTATAACCTCTGACCACAAGGTGGCACTGCCCCAAAACGTTTTGAGTACCTTCAAAGCATGGTGCGGAAGACATGATTTTTGGACAAACAGTTCAAAAGTTATAAGCAAAAATAGCCATTTTTTGTATCTCCGGACCAGTAGGTGGCGCTGCGCCGAAACGCTGCATGTTGCTTCAGGTCATGCTTGTGATGACATATACCAAGATTGGTTTGAATACGATAAAGCGTTGTGGAGATATAGGCTTATGAGTGTTTTTGCAACCGCTACGCAAAATTTGTGTGCGCGTTTATCGAAAACGATTTGACAAATCAACTTGATTTGCAAGATTTTTTGTCAGCATGGTCTGAAGATGATCTGGTTCAATTTTCGTGCAAATCGGACAAACCGTCTAGGACGAGTTCGTAAAAGTAGGTTTTTTGGAAAATTAAAAATGGCGGGGAAATTATCATGACCGAAAATAACATCATAGGTTGCAATTGAATCGGCATGAGCCAATGACTCTATTATGACCAGTTTCAATATACTAGGCTAATTTAATCAAAAGTTATTAGCATTTTTGTCAAGTTTGTTATATCTTTTGACCACAAGGTGGCACTGCCCTAAAACATTTTGAGTACCTTCAGGGCATAGCAAGGAAGTCACATACCGAGTTTAGTAACAATATACTAATGCATTTGTAAAATATAGCATTTTTTGACAAAATTCAAAATGGCCGACAGCCAAAATGGCCGATATGGTAAAATTGAATATCAGACGACTCGACATGCCGTCCTGAATGTAACGAGACCACTTTTATGATTTTTGGACAAACAGTTCAGAAGTTCTAAGCAAAAATAGCAATTTTTCGTATCTCCGGACCAGTAGGTGGCGCTGCGCCGAAACGCTGTATGTTGCCTCAAGTCATGCTTGTTATGACATGTACCAAGTTTGGTTTGAATACGATAAAGCGTTGCGGAGATATTGCCTTAAGAGTGTTTTTGCAACCGCTACGTAAAATTTGTTTGCGCGTTTATCGCAAATGATTTGACGAATCAACTTGATTTGCAAGATTTTTTGTCAGCATGGTCTGAAGATGATCTGGTTCAATTTTCGTGCAAATCGGATGAACCGTCTAGGACGAGTTCGTAAAAGTAGGTTTTTCGGAAAATTCAAAATGGCGGGGAAATTTTTATGACGGAAAATGACGTCATAGGGTGCAATCGAATCGTCTTGAGCCAAGGAATCAGAGGAAAAAAGAATTTTGTTTCTAGCCCTTATGGTTCAAAAGTTATTAGCATAAACATGAGTCAAATTTTGGACTGATGGTGGCGCTAGAGGGATTGAGTTTGAGACTCCAAATTTGCTACGGTGACATTTCAGACTGTCCTCTATTAGTGTGCCAAATTTTACAACTTTTTACCATACGGTTCTATGGGCTGCCATAGACTTCGTGGCGGAAGAAGAAGAAGAAGAAGAAGAAGAAGAAGATGAATAATAATAATAAGAACGGGAACGGTTTCAATAGGTGCCTTCGCACCTTCGGTGCTTGGCCCCTAATAATAAATATAGCTGCAAGCAGCAATACCGGGGCCAAGCGCAAAGAAGAAGACAAGACATGCCAAAATGGCTGGCAGTGTCAGATCAACTGCAGCAATGAGCAATTAATCACATTTTAATATGATTTTAGGCAAAAGGCTGAAAAATGCATTGTAGTCTGAGAGTGTCAGACCAACTGCAACAATTAACAATTATACAGTTTAAGAAGATTAGGCAAAATGGCTGAAATATCATATATTGAGTCACTGATAATATAAGTTAATGGTTTATCACTTTTGACCAATAGGTGGCACAGATACGAAATTGATGTGGTGTGGTCAGAATAAGCGAACAATGACACATGCAAAGTTTGATGCCAATATGTCAAAGCATTGCAGAGATACAGCCTCAAGAGTCATTTTGGCATAATGGCTCAACTTCGTCGCTGCGGTTTACAAAAACGGTTTCATCTATTGATGCAAAATCCCTAACTTTTTGTTGACACAGTCTGAAGATGATACGATTCGATTTTGGTGGAAATTGGACAAACGGTCTAGGATGAGTTTGAAAAAGTAGGTTTTGATCAAATAAGAACATTGAGGACAGGATGTTTGACCAAATATGGAAAAATTAGTATCTCTGTTCTCGGCATGAGCCAATGACTGTATTATGACCAGTTTCATTAAACTAAGCTAATTTAATCAAAAGTTATTAGCATTTTTGTAAATTTTGTTATAACCTTTGACCACAAGGTGGCACTGCCCCAAAACGTTTTGAGTACCTTCAAAGCATGGTGCGGAAGACATGATTTTTGGACAAACAGTTCAAAAGTTATAAGCAAAAATAGCCATTTTTTGTATCTCCGGACCAGTAGGTGGCGCTGCGCCGAAACGCTGCATGTTGCTTCAGGTCATGCTTGTGATGACATATACCAAGATTGGTTTGAATACGATAAAGCGTTGTGGAGATATAGGCTTATGAGTGTTTTTGCAACCGCTACGCAAAATTTGTGTGCGCGTTTATCGAAAACGATTTGACAAATCAACTTGATTTGCAAGATTTTTTGTCAGCATGGTCTGAAGATGATCTGGTTCAATTTTCGTGCAAATCGGACAAACCGTCTAGGACGAGTTCGTAAAAGTAGGTTTTTTGGAAAATTAAAAATGGCGGGGAAATTATCATGACCGAAAATGACATCATAGGTTGCAATTGAATCGGCATGAGCCAATGACTCTATTATGACCAGTTTCAATATACTAGGCTAATTTAATCAAAAGTTATTAGCATTTTTGTCAAGTTTGTTATATCTTTTGACCACAAGGTGGCACTGCCCTAAAACTTTTTGAGTACCTTCAGGGCATAGCAAGGAAGTCACATACCGAGTTTAGTAACAATATACTAATGCATTTGTAAAATATAGCATTTTTTGACAAAATTCAAAATGGCCGACAGCCAAAATGGCCGATATGGTAAAATTGAATATCAGACGACTCGGCATGCCGTCCTGAATGTAACGAGACCACTTTTATGATTTTTGGACAAACAGTTCAGAAGTTATAAGCAAAAATTGCAATTTTTCGTATCTCCGGACCAGTAGGTGGCGCTGCGCCGAAACGCTGTATGTTGCCTCAAGTCATGCTTGTGATGACATGTACCAAGTTTGGTTTGAATACGATAAAGCGTTGCGGAGATATTGCCTTAAGAGTGTTTTTGCAACCGCTACGTAAAATTTGTTTGCGCGTTTATCGCAAATGATTTGACGAATCAACTTGATTTGCAAGATTTTTTGTCAGCATGGTCTGAAGATGATCTGGTTCAATTTTCGTGCAAATCGGATGAACCGTCTAGGACGAGTTCGTAAAAGTAGGTTTCTCGGAAAATTCAAAATGGCGGGAAAATTTTTATGACGGAAAATGACGTCATAGGGTGCAATCGAATCGTCTTGAGCCAAGGAATCAGAGGAAAAAAGAATTTTGTTTCTAGCCCTTATGGTTCAAAAGTTATTAGCATAAACATGAGTCAAATTTTGGACTGATGGTGGCGCTAGAGGGATTGAGTTTGAGACTCCAAATTTGCTACGGTGACATTTCAGACTGTCCTCTATTAGTGTGCCAAATTTCACAACTTTTTACCATACGGTTCTATGGGCTGCCATAGACTTCGTGGCGGAAGAAGAAGAAGAAGAAGAAGATGAATAATAATAATAAGAACGGGAACGGTTTCAATAGGTGCCTTCGCACCTTCGGTGCTTGGCCCCTAATAATAAATATAGCTGCAAGCAGCAATACCGGGGCCAAGCGCAAAGAAGAAGACAAGACATGCCAAAAATGCTGGCAATGTCAGATCAACGACAGCAATGAGCAATTAAAGACCTATTAAGGTGATTTTAGGCAAAATAGCTGTAAAATGATAAATACAGTCAATAATAATGATTTAATGATTTATCACTTTCAACCAATAGGTGGCACAGTTACGAAATTGATGTGGTGTGGTCAGAATAAGGGAACAATGACACATGCAAAGATTGGTGTCAATATATCAAAGCAGAGTGTCAATATAGTGTCAAAATGTCATTGCAGAGATATAGCCTCAAGAGGCCTTTTCATTATAAGTATGGACCACATGGCGGTGCTGTTTTGAAACCGTTTAAGCAGCTTAAAGAAATGGTGCTGATGGCCAATTTCAAGTTTCGTAATGATACACCAATTCATTTGTGAAGCATAGCATTTTATATCATAAAACTGCATTGTAGTCAATGGGAATTTCATGTTTTGTTCTATTATAGCGCCACCAAGTGGCACAATCCTATCATTTTTTTAATGTGTCCTTGGAGTGAGCCCATACATGTCTGTGTCAATTTTGGTGAAAATATCTTGTTTAGTTTTGGAGTTATATACATTTATATGAAAAAACACATGAAAAATGACTGACACCTGACTTTGATTGGATTTTACACCCCCTTACTATCAATATTTTGACATTTGGGCATTAGCGTCTAGCTATCGACCTATGTTTTCGAACTACATCAAAAGTAGGTTTTTTGGAAAATTAAAAATGGCGGGGAAATTATCATGACCGAAAATGACATCATAGGGTGCAATTGAATCGGCATGAGCCAATGACTCTATTATGACCAGTTTCAATATACTAGGCTAATTTAATCAAAAGTTATTAGCATTTTTGTCAAGTTTGTTATATCTTTTGACCACAAGGTGGCACTGCCCTAAAACTTTTTGAGTACCTTCAGGGCATGGCATGGAAGTCACATACCTAGTTTAGTAACAATACACTAATGCATTTGTAAAATATAGCATTTTTTGACAAAATTCAAAATGGCCGACAAGCAAAATGGCCGATATGGTAAAATTGAATATCAGACGACTCGGCATGCCGTCTTGAATCTAACGAGATCACTTTTTTGATTTTTGGACAAACGGTTCAAAAGTTATAAGCAAAAACAGCCATTTTTTGTATCTCCGGACCAGTAGGTGGCGCTATGCCGAAACGCTGCATGTAGCCTCAAGTCATGCTTGTGATGACATGTACCAAGTTTGGTTTGAATACGATAAAGCGTTGCGGTGATATTGCCTTAAGAGTGTTTTTGCAACCGCTACGTAAAATTTGTTTGCGCGTTTATCGCAAATGATTTGACGAATCAACTTGATTTGCAAGATTTTTTGTCAGCATGGTCTGAAGATGATCTGGTTCAATTTTCGTGCAAATCGGATGAACCGTCTAGGACGAGTTCGTAAAAGTAGGTTTTTCGGAAAATTCAAAATGGCGGGAAAATTTTTATGACGGAAAATGACGTCATATGGTGCAATGGAATCGTCTTGAGCCAAGGAATCAGAGGAAAAAAGAATTTTGTTTCTAGCCCTTATGGTTCAAAAGTTATTAGCATAAACATGAGACAAATTTTGGACTGATGGTGGCGCTAGAGGGATTGAGTTTGAGACTCCAAATTTGCTACGGTGACATTTCAGACTGTCCTCTATTAGTGTGCCAAATTTCACAACTTTTTACCATACGGTTCTATGGGCTGCCATAGACTTCGTGGCGGAAGAAGAAGAAGAAGAAGAAGAAGAAGAAGAAGAAGAAGAAGATGAAATATAGCTGCAAGCAGCAATACCGGGGCCAAGCGCAAAGAAGAAGACAAGACATGCCAAAATGGCTGGCAGTGTCAGATCAACTGCAGCAATGAGAAATTAATCACGTTTTAAGATGATTTTAGGCAAAAGGCTGAAAATGCATTGTAGTCTGAGAGTGTCAGACCAACTGCAGCAATTAACAATTATACAGTTTAAGAAGATTAGGCAAAATGGCTGAAATATCATATATAGAGTCACTGATAATATAAGTTAATGGTTTATCACTTTTGACCAATAGGTGGCACAGTTACGAAATGTATGTGGTGTGGTCAGAATAAGAGAACAATGACACATGCAAAGTTTGATGCCAATATGTCAAAGCATTGCAGAGATACAGCCTCAAGAGTCATTTTGGCATCATGGCTCAACTTCGTCACTGCGGTTTACAAAAACGGTTTCATCTATTGATGCAAAATCCCTAACTTTTGTTGACACAGTCTGAAGATGATACGATTCGATTTTGGTGGAAATTGGACAACCGGTCTAGGATGAGTTTGAAAAAGTAGGTTTTGATCAAATAAGAACATTGAGGACATGATGTTTGACCAAATATGGCAAAATTAGTATCTATGTTCTCGGCATGAGCCAATGACTGTATTATGACCAGTTTCATTAAACTAGGCTAATTTAATCAAAAGTTATTAGCATGTTTGTAAATTTTGTTATAACCTCTGACCACAAGGTGGCACTGCCCCAAAACTTTTTGAGTACCTTCAAAGCATGGTGCGGAAGACATGAATTTTGGACAAACAGTTCATAAGTTATAAGCAAAAATAGCCATTTTTTGTATCTCCGGACCAGTAGGTGGCGCTGCGCCGAAACGCTGCATGTTGCCTCAGGTCATGCTTGTGATGACATATACCAAGATTGGTTTGAATACGATAAAGCGTTGTGGAGATATAGGCTTATGAGTGTTTTTGCAACCGCTACGCAAAATTTGTGTGCGCGTTTTTCGAAAACGATTTGACAAATCAACTTGATTTGCAAGATTTTTTGTCAGCATGGTCTGAAGATGATAAGGTTCCATTTCTGTGCAAATCGGACAAACCGTCTAGGACGAGTTCGCAAAAGTAGGTTTTTTGGAAAATTAAAAATGGCGGGGAAATTATCATGACCGAAAATGACATCATAGGTTGCAATTGAATCGGCATGAGCCAATGACTCTATTATGACCAGTTTCAATATACTAGGCTAATTTAATCAAAAGTTATTAGCATTTTTGTCAAGTTTGTTATATCTTTTGACCACAAGGTGGCACTGCCCTAAAACTTTTTGAGTACCTTCAGGGCATAGCATGGAAGTCACATACCGAGTTTAGTAACAATATACTAATGCATTTGTAAAATATAGCATTTTTTGACAAAATTCAAAATGGCCGACAGCCAAAATGGCCGATATGGTAAAATTGAATATCAGACGACTCGGCATGCCGTCCTGAATGTAACGAGACCACTTTTATGATTTTTGGACAAACAGTTCAGAAGTTATAAGCAAAAATAGCCATTTTTCGTATCTCCGGACCAGTAGGTGGCGCTGCGCCGAAACGCTTTATGTTGCCTCAAGTCATGCTTGTGATGACATGTACCAAGTTTGGTTTGAATACGATAAAGCTTTGCGGAGATATTGCCTTAAGTGTGTTTTTGCAACCGCTACGTAAAATTTGTTTGCGCGTTTATCGCAAATGATTTGACGAATCAACTTGATTTGCAAGATTTTTTGTCAGCATGGTCTGAAGATGATCTGGTTCAATTTTCGTGCAAATCGGACAAACCGTCTAGGACGAGTTCGCAAAAGTAGGTTTTTTGGAAAATTAAATATGGCGGGGAAATTATCATGACCGAAAATGACGTCATAGGATGCAATTGAATCGGCATGAGCCAATGAATGTATTATGACCAGTTTCATTATACTAAACTAATTAAATCAAAAGTTATTAGCATTTTTGTCAAGTTTGTTATAACTTTTGACCACAAGGTGGCACTGCCCCAAAACTTTTTGAGTACCTTCAGGGCATGGAGTGGAAGTCACATACCGAGTTTAGTAACAATACACTAATGCATTTGTAAAATATAGCATTTTAGCACATAATTCAAAATGGCCGACAGCCAAAATGGCCGATATGGTAAAATTGAATATCAGACGACTCGGCATGCCGTCCTGAATCTAACGAGACTACTTTTATGATTTTTGGACAAACGGTTCAAATGGTATAAGCAAAAACAGCCATTTTTTGTATCTCCGGACCAGTAGGTGGCGCTGCGCCGAAACACTGCATGTAGCCTCAAGTCATGCTTGTGATGACATGTACCAAGTTTGGTTTGAATACGATAAAGCGTTGCGGAGATATTGCCTTAAGAGTGCTTTTGCAACCGCTACGTAAAATTTGTTTGCGCGTTTTTCGCAAATGATTTGACGAATCAACTTGATTTGCAAGATTTTTTGTCAGCATGGTCTGAAGATGATCTGGTTCAATTTTCGTGCAAATCGGATGAACCGTCTAGGACGAGTTTGCAAAAGTAGGTTTTTCGGTTAATTAAAAATGGCGGGAAAATTATTATGACGGAAAATGACGTCATAGGGTGCAATCGAATTGTCTTGAGCCAAGGAATCAGAGGAAAAAAGAATTTCGTTTCTAGCCCTTATGGTTCAAAAGTTATTAGCATAAACATGAGTCTAATTTTGGACTGATGGTGGCGCTAGAGGGATTGAGTTAGAGACTCAAAATTTGCTATGGTGACATTTCAGACTGTCCTCTATTAGTGTGCCAAATTTCATAACTTTTTACCATACGGTTCTATGGGCTGCCATAGACTTCGTGGCGGAAGAAGAAGAAGAAGAAGATGAATAATAATAAATATAGCTGCAAGCAGCAATACCGGGGCCAAGCGCAAAGAAGAAGACAAGACATGCCAAAATGGCTGGCAGTGTCAGATCAACTGGAGCAATGAGCAATTAATCACGTTTTAAGATGATTTTAAGCAAAAGGCTGAAAATGCATTGTAGTCTGAGTGTCAGACCAACTGCAACAATTAACAATTATACAGTTTAAGAAGATTAGGCAAAATGGCTGAAATATCATATATTGAGTCACTGATAATGTAAGTTAATGGTTTATCACTTTTGACCAATAGGTGGCACAGATACGAAATTGATGTGGTGTGGTCAGAATAAGGGAACAATGACACATGCAAAGTTTGATGCCAATATGTCAAAGCATTGCAGAGATACAGCCTCAAGAGTAATTTTGGCATAATGGCTCAACTTCGTCGCTGCGGTTTACAAAAACGGTTTCATCTATTGATGCAAAATCCCTAACTTTTTGTTGACTCAGTCTGAAGATGATACGATTCGATTTTGGTGGAAATTGGACAAACGGTCTAGGATGAGTTTGAAAAAGTAGGTTTTGATCAAATAAGAACATTGAGGACAGGATGTTTGACCAAATATGGAAAAATTAGTATCTCTGTTCTCGGCATGAGCCAATGATTGTATTATGACCAGTTTCATTAAACTAGGCTAATTTAATCAAAAGTTATTAGCATGTTTGTAAATTTTGTTATAACCTCTGACCACAAGGTGGCACTGCCCCAAAACGTTTTGAGTACCTTCAAAGCATGGTGCGGAAGACATGATTTTTGGACAAACAGTTCAAAAGTTATAAGCAAAAATAGCCATTTTTTGTATCTCCGGACCAGTAGGTGGCGCTGCGCCGAAACGCTGCATGTTGCTTCAGGTCATGCTTGTGATGACATATACCAAGATTGGTTTGAATACGATAAAGCGTTGTGGAGATATAGGCTTATGAGTGTTTTTGCAACCGCTACGCAAAATTTGTGTGCGCGTTTATCGAAAACGATTTGACAAATCAACTTGATTTGCAAGATTTTTTGTCAGCATGGTCTGAAGATGATCTGGTTCAATTTTCGTGCAAATCGGACAAACCGTCTAGGACGAGTTCGTAAAAGTAGGTTTTTTGGAAAAATAAAAATGGCGGGGAAATTATCATGACCGAAAATGACATCATAGGTTGCAATTGAATCGGCATGAGCCAATGACTCTATTATGACCAGTTTCAATATACTAGGCTAATTTAATCAAAAGTTATTAGCATTTTTGTCAAGTTTGTTATATCTTTTGACCACAAGGTGGCACTGCCCTAAAACTTTTTGAGTACCTTCAGGGCATAGCAAGGAAGTCACATACCGAGTTTAGTAACAATATACTAATGCATTTGTAAAATATAGCATTTTTTGACAAAATTCAAAATGGCCGACAGCCAAAATGGCCGATATGGTAAAATTGAATATCAGACGACTCGGCATGCCGTCCTGAATGTAACGAGACCACTTTTATGATTTTTGGACAAACAGTTCAGAAGTTATAAGCAAAAATAGCAATTTTTCGTATCTCCGGACCAGTAGGTAGCGCTGCGCCGAAACGCTGTATGTTGCCTTAAGTCATGCTTGTGATGACATGTACCAAGTTTGGTTTGAATACGATAAAGCGTTGCGGAGATATTGCCTTAAGAGTGTTTTTGCAACCGCTACGTAAAATTTGTTTGCGCGTTTATCGCAAATGATTTGACGAATCAACTTGATTTGCAAGATTTTTTGTCAGCATGGTCTGAAGATGATCTGGTTCAATTTTCGTGCAAATCGGATGAACCGTCTAGGACGAGTTTGTAAAAGTAGGTTTTTCGGAAAATTCAAAATGGCGGGAAAATTTTTATGACGGAAAATGACGTCATAGGGTGCAATCGAATCGTCTTGAGCCAAGGAATCAGAGGAAAAAGAATTTTGTTTCTAGTCCTTATGGTTCAAAAGTTATTAGCATAAACATGAGTCAAATTTTGGACTGATGGTGGCGCTAGAGGGATTGAGTTTGAGACTCCAAATTTGCTACGGTGACATTTCAGACTGTCCTCTATTAGTGTGCCAAATTTCACAACTTTTTACCATACGGTTCTATGGGCTGCCATAGACTTCGTGGCGGAAGAAGAAGAAGAAGAAGAAGAAGAAGAAGAAGAAGATGAATAATAATAATAAGAACGGGAACGGTTTCAATAGGTGCCTTCGCACCTTCGGTGCTTGGCCCCTAATAATAGGAACGGGAACGGTTTCAATAGGTGCCTTCGCACCTTCGGTGCTTGGCCCCTAAATATAGCTGCAAGCAGCAATACCGGGGCCAAGCGCAAAGAAGAAGACAAGACATGCCAAAATGGCTGGCAGTGTCAGATCAACTGGAGCAATGAGCAATTAATCACCTTTTAAGATGATTTTAGGCAAAAGGCTGAAAAATGCATTGTAGTCTGAGAGTGTCAGACCAACTGCAACAATGAACAATTATACAGTTTAAGAAGATTAGGCAAAATGGCTGAAATATCATATATAGAGTCACTGATAATATAAGTTAATGGTTTATCACTTTTGACCAATAGGTGGCACAGTTACGAAATTGATGTGGTGTGGTCAGAATAAGGGAACAATGACACATGCCTAGTTTGATGCCAATATGTCAAAGCATTGCAGAGATACAGCCTCAAGAGTCATTTTGGCATCATGCCTCAAATTCGTCACTGAGGTTTACAAAAACCGTTTCATCTATTGATGCAAAATCCCTAACATTTTGTTGACACAGTCTGAAGATGATACGATTCGATTTTGGTGGAAATTGGACAAACGGTCTAGGATGAGTTTGAAAAAGTAGATTTTGATCAAATAAGAACATTGCGGACAGGATGTTTGACCAAATATGTCAAAATTAGTATCTATGTTCTCGGCATGAGCCAATAAATGTATTATGACCAGTTTCATTAAACTAGGCTAATTTAACCAAAAGTTATTAGCATTTTCGTAAATGTTGTTATAACCTTTGACCACAAGGTGGCACTACCCCAAAACTTTTTGAGTACCTTCAAAGCATGGTGCGGAAGACACATACCAAGTTCCGTAACGATAGACTTATGCGTTTGTAAAATATAGTATTTTAGCACATAATTCAAAATGGCCGATATGGTAAAATTGTCAGAAAATATCAGACAACTCTGCATGCCGTCCTGAATCTAACGAGACCACTTTTATGATTTTTGACAAACAGTTCAAAAGTTATAAGCAAAAATAGATTTTTTTTGTATCTCCTGACCAGTAGGTGCCGCTGAGCCGA
Organism: Gobio gobio; assembly: GCF_949357685.1. NCBI lineage: Eukaryota > Metazoa > Chordata > Actinopteri > Cypriniformes > Gobionidae > Gobio > Gobio gobio. The sequence goes on along the minus strand of NC_137105.1, from coordinate 29,638,861 downwards.
AACGCTGCATGTTGCCTCAAGTCATGCTTGTGATGACATGTACCAAGTTTGGTTTGAATACGATAAAGCGTTGCGGAGATATTGCCTTAAGTGTGTTTTTGCAACCGCCATGTAAAATTTGTTTGCGCGTTAGTCGAAAACGATTTGACGAATCAACTTGATTTGCAAGATTTTTTGTCAGCATGGTCTGAAGATGATTTGGTTTAATTTTCGTGCAAATCGGACAAACCGTCTAGGACGAGTTCGCAAAAGTAGGTTTTTTGGAAAATTAAAAATGGCGGGGAAATTATCATGACCGAAAACGACATCATAGGATGCAATTGAATCGGCATGAGCCAATAAATGTATTATGACCATTTTCATTAAACTAGGCTAATTTAATCAAAAGTTATTAGCATGTTTGTAAATTTTGTTATAACCTCTGACCACAAGGTGGCACTGCCCCAAAACTTTTTGAGTACCTTCAAAGCATGGTGCGGAAGACCCATACCAAGTTTCGTAACGATAGACTAATGCGTTTGTAAAATATAGTATTTTAGCACATAATTCAAAATGGCCGAGAGCCAAAATGGCCGATATGGTAAAATTGAATATCAGACAACTCTGAATACCGTCCTGAATCTAACGAGACCACTTTTATGATTTTTGGACAAACGGTTCAAAAGTTATAAGCAAAAACAGCCATTTATTGTATCTCCGGACCAGTAGGTGGCGCTGCGCCGAAACACTGCCTGTTGCCTCAAGTCATGCTTGTGATGACATGTACCAAGTTTGGTTTGAATACGATAAAGCGTTGCGGAGATATTGCCTTAAGAGTGCTTTTGCAACCGCTACGTAAAATTTGTTTGCGCGTTTATCGCAAATGATTTGACGAATCAACTTGATTTGCAAGATTTTTTGTCAGCATGGTCTGAAGATGATCTGGTTCAATTTTCGTGCAAATCGGATGAACCGTCTAGGACGAGTTCGCAAAAGTAGGTTTTTCGGTTAATTAAAAATGGCGGGAAAATTTTTATGACGGAAAATGACGTCATAGGGTGCAATCGAATTGTCTTGAGCCAAGGAATCAGAGGAAAAAAGAATTTCGTTTCTAGCCCTTATGGTTCAAAAGTTATTAGCATAAACATGAGTCTAATTTTGGACTGATGGTGGCGCTAGAGGGATTGAGTTAGAGACTCAAAATTTGCTATGGTGACATTTCAGACTGTCCTCTATTAGTGTGCCAAATTTCATAACTTTTTACCATACGGTTCTATGGGCTGCCATAGACTTCGTGGCGGAAGAAGAAGAAGAAGAAGAAGAAGAAGATGAATAACAAGCAGCAATACCGGGGCCAAGCGCAAAGAAGAAGACAAGACATGCCAAAATGGCTGGCAGTGTCAGATCAACTGGAGCAATGAGCAATTAATCACGTTTTAAGATGATTTTAAGCAAAAGGCTGAAAATGCATTGTAGTCTGAGAGTGTCAGACCAACTGCAACAATTAACAATTATACAGTTTAAGAAGATTAGGCAAAATGGCTGAAATATCATATATTGAGTCACTGATAATGTAAGTTAATGGTTTATCACTTTTGACCAATAGGTGGCACAGATACGAAATTGATGTGGTGTGGTCAGAATAAGGGAACAATGACACATGCCTAGTTTGATGCCAATATGTCAAAGCATTGCAGAGATACAGCCTCAAGAGTAATTTTGGCATAATGGCTCAACTTCGTCGCTGCGGTTTACAAAAACGGTTTCATCTATTGATGCAAAATCCCTAACTTTTTGTTGACACAGTCTGAAGATGATACGATTCGATTTTGGTGGAAATTGGACAAACGGTCTAGGATGAGTTTGAAAAAGTAGGTTTTGATCAAATAAGAACATTGAGGACAGGATGTTTGACCAAATATGGAAAAATTAGTATCTCTGTTCTCGGCATGAGCCAATGACTGTATTATGACCAGTTTCATTAAACTAGGCTAATTTAATCAAAAGTTATTAGCATGTTTGTAAATTTTGTTATAACCTTTGACCACAAGGTGGCACTGCCCCAAAACGTTTTGAGTACCTTCAAAGCATGGTGCGGAAGACATGATTTTTGGACAAACAGTTCAAAAGTTATAAGCAAAAATAGCCATTTTTTGTATCTCCGGACCAGTAGGTGGCGCTGCGCCGAAACGCTGCATGTTGCTTCAGGTCATGCTTGTGATGACATATACCAAGATTGGTTTGAATACGATAAAGCGTTGTGGAGATATAGGCTTATGAGTGTTTTTGCAACCGCTACGCAAAATTTGTGTGCGCGTTTATCGAAAACGATTTGACAAATCAACTTGATTTGCAAGATTTTTTGTCAGCATGGTCTGAAGATGATCTGGTTCAATTTTCGTGCAAATCGGACAAACCGTCTAGGACGAGTTCGTAAAAGTAGGTTTTTTGGAAAATTAAAAATGGCGGGGAAATTATCATGACCGAAAATGACATCATAGGTTGCAATTGAATCGGCATGAGCCAATGACTCTATTATGACCAGTTTCAATATACTAGGCTAATTTAATCAAAAGTTATTAGCATTTTTGTCAAGTTTGTTATATCTTTTGACCACAAGGTGGCACTGCCCTAAAACTTTTTGAGTACCTTCAGGGCATAGCAAGGAAGTCACATACCGAGTTTAGTAACAATATACTAATGCATTTGTAAAATATAGCATTTTTTGACAAAATTCAAAATGGCCGACAGCCAAAATGGCCGATATGGTAAAATTGAATATCAGACGACTCGGCATGCCGTCCTGAATGTAACGAGACCACTTTTATGATTTTTGGACAAACAGTTCAGAAGTTATAAGCAAAAATTGCAATTTTTCGTATCTCCGGACCAGTAGGTGGCGCTGCGCCGAAACGCTGTATGTTGCCTCAAGTCATGCTTGTGATGACATGTACCAAGTTTGGTTTGAATACGATAAAGCGTTGCGGAGATATTGCCTTAAGAGTGTTTTTATAACCGCTACGTAAAATTTGTTTGCGCGTTTATCGCAAATGATTTGACGAATCAACTTGATTTGCAAGATTTTTTGTCAGCATGGTCTGAAGATGATCTGGTTCAATTTTCGTGCAAATCGGATGAACCGTCTAGGACGAGTTCGTAAAAGTAGGTTTTTCGGAAAATTCAAAATGGCGGGAAAATTTTTATGACGGAAAATGACGTCATATGGTGCAATGGAATCGTCTTGAGCCAAGGAATCAGAGGAAAAAAGAATTTTGTTTCTAGCCCTTATGGTTCAAAAGTTATTAGCATAAACATGAGTCAAATTTTGGACTGATGGTGGCGCTAGAGGGATTGAGTTTGAGACTCCAAATTTGCTACGGTGACATTTCAGACTGTCCCCTATTAGTGTGCCAAATTTCACAACTTTTTACCATACGGTTCTATGGGCTGCCATAGACTTCGTGGCGGAAGAAGAAGAAGAAGAAGAAGATGAAATATAGCTGCAAGCAGCAATACCGGGGCCAAGCGCAAAGAAGAAGACAAGACATGCCAAAATGGCTGGCAGTGTCAGATCAACTGGAGCAATGAGCAATTAATCACGTTTTAAGATGATTTTAAGCAAAAGGCTGAAAATGCATTGTAGTCTGAGAGTGTCAGACCAACTGCAACAATTAACAATTATACAGTTTAAGAAGATTAGGCAAAATGGCTGAAATATCATATATTGAGTCACTGATAATGTAAGTTAATGGTTTATCACATTTGACCAATAGGTGGCACAGATACGAAATTGATGTGGTGTGGTCAGAATAAGGGAACAATGACACATGCAAAGTTTGATGCCAATATGTCAAAGCATTGCAGAGATACAGCCTCAAGAGTCATTTTGGCATAATGGCTCAACTTCGTCGCTGCGGTTTACAAAAACGGTTTCATCTATTGATGCAAAATCCCTAACTTTTTGTTGACACAGTCTGAAGATGATACGATTCGATTTTGGTGGAAATTGGACAAACGGTCTAGGATGAGTTTGAAAAAGTAGGTTTTGATCAAATAAGAACATTGAGGACAGGATGTTTGACCAAATATGGAAAAATTAGTATCTCTGTTCTCGGCATGAGCCAATGACTGTATTATGACCAGTTTCATTAAACTAGGCTAATTTAATCAAAAGTTATTAGCATGTTTGTAAATTTTGTTATAACCTCTGACCACAAGGTGGCACTGCCCCAAAACGTTTTGAGTACCTTCAAAGCATGGTGCGGAAGACATGATTTTTGGACAAACAGTTCAAAAGTTATAAGCAAAAATAGCCATTTTTTGTATCTCCGGACCAGTAGGTGGCGCTGCGCCGAAACGCTGCATGTTGCTTCAGGTCATGCTTGTGATGACATATACCAAGATTGGTTTGAATACGATAAAGCGTTGTGGAGATATAGGCTTATGAGTGTTTTTGCAACCGCTACGCAAAATTTGTGTGCGCGTTTATCGAAAACGATTTGACAAATCAACTTGATTTGCAAGATTTTTTGTCAGCATGGTCTGAAGATGATCTGGTTCAATTTTCGTGCAAATCGGACAAACCGTCTAGGACGAGTTCGTAAAAGTAGGTTTTTTGGAAAATTAAAAATGGCGGGGAAATTATCATGACCGAAAATGACATCATAGGTTGCAATTGAATCGGCATGAGCCAATGACTCTATTATGACCAGTTTCAATATACTAGGCTAATTTAATCAAAAGTTATTAGCATTTTTGTCAAGTTTGTTATATCTTTTGACCACAAGGTGGCACTGCCCTAAAACTTTTTGAGTACCTTCAGGGCATAGCAAGGAAGTCACATACCGAGTTTAGTAACAATATACTAATGCATTTGTAAAATATAGCATTTTTTGACAAAATTCAAAATGGCCGACAGCCAAAATGGCCGATATGGTAAAATTGAACATCAGACGACTCGGCATGCCGTCCTGAATGTAACGAGACCACTTTTATGATTTTTGGACAAACAGTTCAGAAGTTATAAGCAAAAATAGCAATTTTTCGTATCTCCGGACCAGTAGGTGGCGCTGTGCCGAAACGCTGTATGTTGCCTCAAGTCATGCTTGTGATGACATGTACCAAGTTTGGTTTGAATACGATAAAGCGTTGCGAAGATATTGCCTTAAGAGTGTTTTTGCAACCGCTACGTAAAATTTGTTTGCGCGTTTATCGCAAATGATTTGACGAATCAACTTGATTTGCAAGATTTTTTGTCAGCATGGTCTGAAGATGATCTGGTTCAATTTTCGTGCAAATCGGATGAACCGTCTAGGACGAGTTCGTAAAAGTAGGTTTTTCGGAAAATTAAAAATGGCGGGAAAATTTTTATGACGGAAAATGACGTCATAGGGTGCAATCGAATCGTCTTGAGCCAAGGAATCAGGGGAAAAAAGAATTTTGTTTCTAGCCCTTATGGTTCAAAAGTTATTAGCATAAACATGAGTCAAATTTTGGACTGATGGTGGCGCTAGAGGGATTGAGTTTGAGACTCCAAATTTGCTACGGTGACATTGCAGACTGTCCTCTATTAGTGTGCCAAATTTCACAACTTTTTACCATACGGTTCTATGGGCTGCCATAGACTTCGTGGCGGAAGAAGAAGAAGATGAATAATAAATATAGCTGCAAGCAGCAATACCGGGGCCAAGCGCAAAGAAGAAGACAAGACATGCCAAAATGGCTGGCAGTGTCAGATCAACTGCAGCAATGAGAAATTAATCACGTTTTAAGATGATTTTAGGCAAAAGGCTGAAAATGCATTGTAGTCTGAGAGTGTCAGACCAACTGCAGCAATTAACAATTATACAGTTTAAGAAGATTAGGCAAAATGGCTGAAATATCATATATAGAGTCACTGATAATATACGTTAATGGTTTATCACTTTTGACCAATAGGTGGCACAGTTACGAAATGTATGTGGTGTGTCAGAATAAGGGAACAATGACACATGCAAAGTTTGATGCCAATATGTCAAAGCATTGCAGAGATACAGCCTCAAGAGTCATTTTGGCATAATGGCTCAACTTCGTCACTGCGGTTTACAAAAACGGTTTCATCTATTGATGCAAAATTCCTAACTTTTTGTTGACACAGTCTGAAGATGATACGATTCGATTTTGGTGGAAATTGGACAAACAGTCTAGGATGAGTTTGAAAAAGTAGGTTTTGATCAAATAAGAACATTGAGGACAGGATGTTTGACCAAATATGGCAAAATTAGTATCTATGTTCTCGGCATGAGCCAATAAATGTATTATGACCAGTTTCATTAAACTAGGCTAATTTAATCAAATGTTATTAGCATGTTTGTAAATTTTGTTATAACCTCTGACCACAAGGTGGCACTGCCCCAAAACTTTTTGAGTACCTTCAAAGCATGGTGCGGAAGACATGATTTTTGGACAAACAGTTCAAAAGTTATAAGCAAAAATAGCCATTTTTTGTATCTCCGGACCAGTAGGTGGCGCTGCGCCGAAACGCTGCATGTTGCTTCAGGTCATGTTTGTGATGACATATACCAAGATTGGTTTGAATACGATAAAGCGTTGTGGAGATATAGGCTTATGAGTGTTTTTGCAACCGCTACGCAAAATTTGTGTGCGCGTTTATCGAAAACGATTTGACAAATCAACTTGATTTGCAAGATTTTTTGTCAGCATGATCTGAAGATGATCTGGTTCAATTTTCGTGCAAATCGGACAAACCGTCTAGGACGAGTTCGTAAAAGTAGGTTTTTTGGAAAATTAAAAATGGCGGGGAAATTATCATGACCGAAAATGACATCATAGGTTGCAATTGAATCGGCATGAGCCAATGACTCTATTATGACCAGTTTCAATATACTAGGCTAATTTAATCAAAAGTTATTAGCATTTTTGTCAAGTTAGTTATATCTTTTGACCACAAGGTGGCACTGCCCTAAAACTTTTTGAGTACCTTCAGGGCATAGCAAGGAAGTCACATACCGAGTTTAGTAACAATATACTAATGCGTTTGTAAAATATAGCATTTTTTGACAAAATTCAAAATGGCCGACAGCCAAAATGGCCGATATGGTAAAATTGAATATCAGACGACTCGGCATGCCGTCCTGAATCTAACGAGACCACTTTTATGATTTTTGGACAAACAGTTCAGAAGTTATAAGCAAAAATTGAAATTTTTCGTATCTCCGGACCAGTAGGTGGCGCTGCGCCGAAACGCTGTATGTTGCCTCAAGTCATGCTTGTGATGACATGTACCAAGTTTGGTTTGAATACGATAAAGCGTTGCGGAGATATTGCCTTAAGAGTGTTTTTGCAACCGCTACGTAAAATTTGTTTGCGCGTTTATCGCAAATGATTTGACGAATCAACTTGATTTGCAAGATTTTTTGTCAGCATGGTCTGAAGATGATCTGGTTCAATTTTCGTGCAAATCGGATGAACCGTCTAGGACGAGTTCGCAAAAGTAGGTTTTTCGGTTAATTAAAAATGGCGGGAAAATTATCATGGCGGAAAATGACGTCATAGGTTGCAATCGAATTGTCTTGAGCCAAGGAATCAGAGGAAAAAAGAATTTTGTTTCTAGCCCTTATGGTTCAAAAGTTATTAACATAAACATGAGTCCAATTTTGGACTGATGGTGGCGCTAGAGGGATTGAATTAGAGACTCCAAATTTGCTATGGAGACACTTCCGACCGTCCTCTATAAGTGTGCCAAATTTCATAACTTTTTACCATACGGTTCTATGGGCTGCCATAGACTTCGTGGCGGAAGAAGAAGAAGAAGAAGAAGAAGAAGAAGATGAATAATAATAATAATAGGAACGGGAACGGTTTCAATAGGTGCCTTCGCACCTTCGGTGCTTGGCCCCTAATAATAATAAATATAGCTGCAAGCAGCAATACCGGGGCCAAGCGCAAAGAAGAAGACAAGACATGCCAAAATGGCTGGCAGTGTCAGATCAACTGGAGCAATGAGCAATTAATCACGTTTTAAGATGATTTTAGGCAAAAGGCTGAAAAATGCATTGTAGTCTGAGAGTGTCAGACCAACTGCAACAATTAACAATTATACAGTTTAAGAAGATTAGGCAAAATGGCTGAAATATCATATATAGAGTCACTGATAATATAAGTTAATGGTTTATCACTTTTGACCAATAGGTGGCACAGTTACGAAATTGATGTGGTGTAGTCAGAATAAGGGAACAATGACACATGCAAAGTTTGATGCCAATATGTCAAAGCATTGCAGAGATACAGCCTCAAGAGTCATTTTGGCATCATGGCTCAACTTCGTCACTGCGGTTTACAAAAACGGTTTCATCTATTGATGCAAAATCCCTAACTTTTTGTTGACATAGTCTGAAGATGATACGATTCGATTTTGGTGGAAATTGGATAAACGGTCTAGGATGAGTTTGAAAAAGTAGGTTTTGATCAAATAAGAACATTGAGGACAGGATGTTTGACCAAATATGGCAAAATTAGTATCTATGTTCTCGGCATGAGCCAATAAATGTATTATGACCAGTTTCAATATACTAGGCTAATTTAATCAAAAGTTATTAGCATTTTTGTCAAGTTTGTTATATCTTTTGACCACAAGGTGGCACTGCCCTAAAACTTTTTGAGTACCTTCAGGGCATAGCATGGAAGTCACATACCGAGTTTAGTAACAATATACTAATGCATTTGTAAAATATAGCATTTTTTGACAAAATTCAAAATGGCCGACAGCCAAAATGGCCGATATGGTAAAATTGAATATCAGACGACTCGGCATGCCGTCCTGAATGTAACGAGACCACTTTTATGATTTTTGGACAAACAGTTCAGAAGTTATAAGCAAAAATAGCCATTTTTCGTATCTCCGGACCAGTAGGTGGCGCTGCGCCGAAACGCTTTATGTTGCCTCAAGTCATGCTTGTGATGACATGTACCAAGTTTGGTTTGAATACGATAAAGCGTTGCGGAGATATTGCCTTAAGTGTGTTTTTGCAACCGCTACGTAAAATTTGTTTGCGCGTTTATCGCAAATGATTTGACGAATCAACTTGATTTGCAAGATTTTTTGTCAGCATGGTCTGAAGATGATCTGGTTCAATTTTCGTGCAAATCGGACAAACCGTCTAGGACGAGTTCGCAAAAGTAGGTTTTTTGGAAAATTAAATATGGCGGGGAAATTATCATGACCGAAAATGACGTCATAGGATGCAATTGAATCGGCATGAGCCAATGAATGTATTATGACCAGTTTCATTATACTAAACTAATTAAATCAAAAGTTATTAGCATTTTTGTCAAGTTTGTTATAACTTTTGACCACAAGGTGGCACTGCCCCAAAACTTTTTGAGTACCTTCAGGGCATGGAGTGGAAGTCACATACCGAGTTTAGTAACAATACACTAATGCATTTGTAAAATATAGCATTTTAGCACATAATTCAAAATGGCCGACAGCCAAAATGGCCGATATGGTAAAATTGAATATCAGACGACTCGGCATGCCGTCCTGAATCTAACGAGACTACTTTTATGATTTTTGGACAAACGGTTCAAATGGTATAAGCAAAAACAGCCATTTTTTGTATCTCCGGACCAGTAGGTGGCGCTGCGCCGAAACACTGCATGTAGCCTCAAGTCATGCTTGTGATGACATGTACCAAGTTTGGTTTGAATACGATAAAGCGTTGCGGAGATATTGCCTTAAGAGTGCTTTTGCAACCGCTACGTAAAATTTGTTTGCGCGTTTTTCGCAAATGATTTGACGAATCAACTTGATTTGCAAGATTTTTTGTCAGCATGGTCTGAAGATGATCTGGTTCAATTTTCGTGCAAATCGGATGAACCGTCTAGGACGAGTTCGCAAAAGTAGGTTTTTCGGTTAATTAAAAATGGCGGGAAAATTATTATGACGGAAAATGACGTCATAGGGTGCAATCGAATTGTCTTGAGCCAAGGAATCAGAGGAAAAAAGAATTTCGTTTCTAGCCCTTATGGTTCAAAAGTTATTAGCATAAACATGAGTCTAATTTTGGACTGATGGTGGCGCTAGAGGGATTGAGTTAGAGACTCAAAATTTGCTATGGTGACATTTCAGACTGTCCTCTATTAGTGTGCCAAATTTCATAACTTTTTACCATACGGTTCTATGGGCTGCCATAGACTTCGTGGCGGAAGAAGAAGAAGAAGAAGATGAATAATAATAATAATAGGAACGGGAACGGTTTCAATAGGTGCCTTCGCACCTTCGGTGCTTGGCCCCTAATAAGAACGGGAACGGTTTCAATAGGTGCCTTCGCACCTTCGGTGCTTGGCCCCTAAATATAGCTGCAAGCAGCAATACCGGGGCCAAGCGCAAAGAAGAAGACAAGACATGCCAAAATGGCTGGCAGTGTCAGATCAACTGGAGCAATGAGCAATTAATCACGTTTTAAGATGATTTTAAGCAAAAGGCTGAAAAATGCATTGTAGTCTGAGAGTGTCAGACCAACTGCAACAATGAACAATTATACAGTTTAAGAAGATTAGGCAAAATGGCTGAAATATCATGTATAGAGTCACTGATAATACAAGTTAATGGTTTATCACTTTTGACCAATAGGTGGCACAATTACGAAATTGATGTGGTGTGGTCAGAATAAGGGAACAATGACACATGCAAAGTTTGATGCCAATATGTCAAAGCATTGCAGAGATACAGCCTCAAGAGTCATTTTGGCATCATGGCTCAACTTCGTCGCTGCGGTTTACAAAAACAGTTTCATCTATTGATGCAAAATCCCTAACTTTTTGTTGACACAGTCTGAAGATGATACGATTCAATTTTGGTGGAAATTGGACAAACGGTCTAGGATGAGTTTGAAAAAGTAGATTTTGATCAAATAAGAACATTGAGGACAGGATGTTTGACCAAATATGGCAAAATTAGTATCTATGTTCTCGGCATGAGCCAATAAATGTATTATGACCAGTTTCATTAAACTAGGCTAATTTAATCAAATGTTATTAGCATGTTTGTAAATTTTGTTATAACCTCTGACCACAAGGTGGCACTGCCCCAAAACTTTTTGAGTACCTTCAAAGCATGGTGCGGAAGACATGATTTTTGGACAAACAGTTCAAAAGTTATAAGCAAAAATAGCCATTTTTTGTATCTCCGGACCAGTAGGTGGCGCTGCGCCGAAACGCTGCATGTTGCCTCAGGTCATGCTTGTGATGACATATACCAAGATTGGTTTGAATATGATAAAGCGTTGTGGAGATATAGGCTTATGAGTGTTTTTGCAACCGCTACGCAAAATTTGTGTGCGCGTTTATCAAAAACGATTTGACAAATCAACTTGATTTGCAAGATTTTTTGTCAGCATGGTCTGAAGATGATATGGTTCAATTTTCGTGCAAATCGGATGAACCGTCTAGGACGAGTTCGCAAAAGTAGGTTTTTTGGAAAATTAAATATGGCGGGGAAATTATCATAACCGAAAATGACATCATAGGTTGCAATTGAATCGGCATGAGCCAATGACTCTATTATGACCAGTTTCAATATACTAGGCTAATTTAATCAAAAGTTATTAGCATTTTTGTCAAGTTTGTTATATCTTTTGACCACTAGGTGGCACTGCCCTAAAACTTTTTGAGTACCTTCAGGGCATGGCATGGAAGTCACATACCGAGTTTATTAACAATATACTAATGCATTTGTAAAATATAGCATTTTTTGACAAAATTCAAAATGGCCGACAGCCAAAATGGCCGATATGGTAAAATTGAATATCAGACGACTCGGCATGCCGTCCTGAATGTAACGAGACCACTTTTATAATTTTTGGACAAACAGTTCAGAAGTTATAAGCAAAAATTGCAATTTTTCGTATCTCCGGACCAGTAGGTGGCGCTGCGCCGAAACGCTGTATGTTGCCTCAAGTCATGCTTGTGATGACATGTACCAAGTTTGGTTTGAATACGATAAAGCGTTGCTGAGATATTGCCTTAAGAGTGTTTTTGCAACCGCTACGTAAAAATTTGTTTGCGCGTTTATCGCAAATGATTTGACGAATCAACTTGATTTGCAAGATTTTTTGTCAGCATGGTCTGAAGATGATCTGGTTCAATTTTCGTGCAAATCGGATGAACCGTCTAGGACGAGTTCGTAAAAGTAGGTTTTTCGGAAAATTCAAAATGGCGGGAAAATTTTTATGACGGAAAATGACGTCATAGGGTGCAATGGAATCGTCTTGAGCCAAGGAATCAGAGGAAACAAGATTTTTGTTTCTAGCCCTTATGGTTCAAAAGTTATTAGCATAAACATGAGTCAAATTTTGGACTGATGGTGGCGCTAGAGGGATTGAGTTTGAGACTCCAAATTTGCTACGGTGACATTTCAGACTGTCCTCTATTAGTGTGCCAAATTTCACAACTTTTTACCATACGGTTCTATGGGCTGCCATAGACTTCGTGGCGGAAGAAGAAGAAGAAGAAGAAGATGAATAAATATAGCTGCAAGCAGCAATACCGGGGCCAAGCGCAAAGAAGAAGACAAGACATGCCAAAATGGCTGGCAGTGTCAGATCAACTGGAGCAATGAGCAATTAATCACGTTTTAAGATGATTTTAGGCAAAAGGCTGAAAAATGCATTGTAGTCTGAGAGTGTCAGACCAACTGCAACAATTAACAATTATACAGTTTAAGAAGATTAGGCAAAATGGCTGAAATATCATTTATAGAGTCACTGATAATATAAGTTAATGGTTTATCACTTTTGACCAATAGGTGGCACAGTTACGAAATTGATGTGGTGTAGTCAGAATAAGGGAACAATGACACATGCAAAGTTTGATGCCAATATGTCAAAGCATTGCAGAGATACAGCCTCAAGAGTCATTTTGGTATCATGGCTCAAATTCGTCACTGCGGTTTACAAAAACGGTTTCATCTATTGATGCAAAATCCCTAACTTTTTGTTGACATAGTCTGAAGATGATACGATTCGATTTTGGTGGAAATTGGATAAACGGTCTAGGATGAGTTTGAAAAAGTAGGTTTTGATCAAATAAGAACATTGAGGACAGGATGTTTGACCAAATATGGCAAAATTAGTATCTATGTTCTCGGCACAAGCCAATAAATGTATTATGACCAGTTTCATTAAACTAGGCTAATTTAATCAAAAGTTATTAGCATGTTTGTAAATTTTGTTATAACCTCTGACCACAAGGTGGCACTGCCCCAAAACTTTTTGAGTACCTTCAAAGCATGGTGCGGAAGACCCATACCAAGTTTCGTAACGATAGACTAATGCGTTTGTAAAATATAGTATTTTAGCACATAATTCAAAATGGCCGAGAGCCAAAATGGCCGATATGGTAAAATTGAATATCAGACAACTCTGAATACCGTCCTGAATCTAACGAGACAACTTTTATGATTTTTGGACAAACAGTTCAAAAGTTATAAGCAAAAATAGCCATTTTTTGTATCTCCGGACCAGTAGGTGGCGCTGCGCAGAAACGCTGCAAGTTGCCTCAAGTCATGCTTGTGATGACATGTACCAAGTTTGGATTGAACACGATAAAGCATTGTGGAGATATAGCCTTATGAGTGTTTTTGCAACCGCTACGTAAAATTTGTGTGCACGTTTATCAAAAACGATTTGACGAATCAACTTGATTTGCAAGATTTTTTGTCAGCATGGTCTGAAGATGATCTGGTTCAATTTTCGTGCAAATCGGACAAACCGTCTAGGACGAGTTCGCAAAAGTAGGTTTTTTGGAAAATTAAATATGGCGGGGAAATTATCATGACCGAAAATGACGTCATAGGATGCAATTGAATCGGCATGAGCCAATGAATGTATTATGACCAGTTTCATTATACTAAGCTAATTAAATCAAAAGTTATTAGCATTTTTGTCAAGTTTGTTATAACTTTTGACCACAAGGTGGCACTGCCCCAAAACTTTTTGAGTACCTTCAGGGCATGGAGTGGAAGTCACATACCGAGTTTAGTAACAATACACTAATGCATTTGTAAAATATAGCATTTTAGCACATAATTCAAAATGGCCGACAGCCAAAATGGCCGATATGGTAAAATTGAATATCAGACGACTCCGCATGCCGTCCTGAATCTAACGAGACAACTTTTATGATTTTTGGACAAACGGTTCAAAAGTTATAAGCAAAAACAGCCATTTTTTGTATCTCCGGACCAGTAGGTGGCGCTGTGCCGAGACACTGCATGTTGCCTCAAGTCATGCTTGTGATGACATGTACCAAGTTTGGTTTGAATACGAATAAGCGTTGCGGAGATATTGCCTTAAGAGTGCTTTTGCAACCGCTACGTAAAATTTGTTTGCGTGTTTATCGCAAATGATTTGACGAATCAACTTGATTTGCAAGATTTTTTGTCAGCATGGTCTGAAGATGATCTGGTTCAATTTTCGTGCAAATCGGATGAACCGTCTAGGACGAGTTCGCAAAAGTAGGTTTTTCGGTTAATTAAAAATGGCGGGAAAATTATTATGACGGAAAATGACCTCATAGGGTGCAATCGAATTGTCTTGAGCCAAGGAATCAGAGGAAAAAAGAATTTCGTTTCTAGCCCTTATGGTTCAAAAGTTATTAGCATAAACATGAGTCTAATTTTGGACTGATGGTGGCGCTAGAGGGATTGAGTTAGAGACTCAAAATTTGCTAAGGTGACATTTCAGACTGTCCTCTATTAGTGTGCCAAATTTCATAACTTTTTACCATACGGTTCTATGGGCTGCCATAGACTTCGTGGCGGAAGAAGAAGAAGATGAAATATAGCTGCAAGCAGCAATACCGGGGCCAAGCGCAAAGAAGAAGACAAGACATGCCAAAATGGCTGGCAGTGTCAGATCAACTGGAGCAATGAGCAATTAATCACGTTTTAAGATGATTTTAAGCAAAAGGCTGAAAATGCATTGTAGTCTGAGAGTGTCAGACCAACTGCAACAATGAACAATTATACAGTTTAAGAAGATTAGGCAAAATGGCTGAAATATCATATATTGAGTCACTGATAATGTAAGTTAATAGTTTATCACTTTTGACCAATAGGTGGCACAGATACGAAATTGATATGGTGTGGTCAGAATAAGGGAACAATGACACATGCAAAGTTTGATGCCAATATGTCAAAGCATTGCAGAGATACAGCCTCAAGAGTAATTTTGGCATCATGGCTCAACTTCGTCGCTGCGGTTTACAAAAACGGTTTCATCTATTGATGCAAAATCCCTAACTTTTTGTTGACACAGTCTGAAGATGATACGATTCGATTTTGGTAGAAATTGGACAAACGGTCTAGGATGAGTTTGAAAAAGTAGGTTTTGATCAAATAAGAACATTGAGGACAGGATGTTTGACCAAATATGGCAAAATTAGTATCTCTGTTCTCGGCATGAGCCAATAAATGTATTATGACCAGTTTCATTAAACTAGGCTAATTTAATCAAAAGTTATTAGCATGTTTGTAAATTTTGTTATAACCTCTGACCACAAGGTGGCACTGCCCCAAAACGTTTTGAGTACCTTCAAAGCATGGTGCGGAAGACATGATTTTTGGACAAACAGTTCAGAAGTTATAAGCAAAAATAGCCATTTTTTGTATCTCCGGACCAGTAGGTGGCGCTGCGCCGAAACGCTGCATTTTGCCTCAGGTCATGCTTGTGATGACATATACCAAGATTGGTTTGAATACGATAAAGCGTTGTGGAGATATAGGCTTATGAGTGTTTTTGCAACCGCAACGCAAAATTTGTGTGCGCGTTTTTCGAAAACGATTTGACAAATCAACTTGATTTGCAAGATTTTTTGTCAGCATGGTCTGAAGATGATATGGTTCAATTTCTGTGCAAATCGGACAAACCGTCTAGGACGAGTTCGCAAAAGTAGGTTTTTTGGAAAATTAAAAATGGCGGGGAAATTATCATGACCGAAAATGACAACATAGGTTGCAATTGAATCGGCATGAGCCAATGACTCTATTATGACCAGTTTCAATATACTAGGCTAATTTAATCAAAAGTTATTAGCATTTTTGTCAAGTTTGTTATATCTTTTGACCACAAGGTGGCACTGCCCTAAAACGTTTTGAGTACCTTCAGGGCATAGCATGGAAGTCACATACCGAGTTTAGTAACAATACACTAATGCATTTGTAAAATATAGCATTTTTTGACAAAATTCAAAATGGCCGACAGCCAAAATGGCCGATATGGTCAAATTGAATATCAGACGACTCGGCATGCCGTCCTGAATGTAACGAGACCACTTTTATGATTTTTGGACAAACAGTTCAGAAGTTATAAGCAAAAATAGCAATTTTTCGTATCTCCGGACCAGTAGGTGGCGCTGCGCCGAAACGCTGTATGTTGCCTCAAGTCATGCTTGTGATGACATGTACCAAGTTTGGTTTGAATACGATAAAGCGTTGCGGAGATATTGCCTTAAGAGTGTTTTTGCAACCGCTACGTAAAATTTGTTTGCGCGTTTATCGCAAATGATTTGACGAATCAACTTGATTTGCAAGATTTTTTGTCAGCATGGTCTGAAGATGATCTGGTTCAATTTTCGTGCAAATCGGATGAACCGTCTAGGACGAGTTCGTAAAAGTAGGTTTTTCGGAAAATTCAAAATGGCGGGAAAATTTTTATGACGGAAAATGACGTCATAGGGTGCAATCGAATCGTCTTGAGCCAAGGAATCAGAGGAAAAAAGAATTTTGTTTCTAGCCCTTATGGTTCAAAAGTTATTAGCATAAACATGAGTCAAATTTTGGACTGATGATGGCGCTAGAGGGATTGAGTTTGAGACTCCAAATTTGCTACGGTGACATTTCAGACTGTCCTCTATTAGTGTGCCAAATTTCACAACTTTTTACCATACGGTTCTATGGGCTGCCATAGACTTCGTGGCGGAAGAAGAAGAAGAAGAAGATGAATAATAATAATAATAGGAACGGGAACGGTTTCAATAGGTGCCTTCGCACCTTCGGTGCTTGGCCCCTAATAAATATAGCTGCAAGCAGCAATACCGGGGCCAAGCGCAAAGAAGAAGACAAGACATGCCAAAATGGCTGGCAGTGTCAGATCAACTGGAGCAATGAGCAATTAATCACGTTTTAAGATGATTTTAAGCAAAAGGCTGAAAATGCATTGTAGTCTGAGAGTGTCAGACCAACTGCAACAATTAACAATTATACAGTTTAAGAAGATTAGGCAAAATGGCTGAAATATCATATATTGAGTCACTGATAATGTAAGTTAATGGTTTATCACTTTTGAGCAATAGGTGGCACAGATACGAAATTGATGTAGTGTGGTGAGAATAAGCGAACAATGACACATGCAAAGTTTGATGCCAATATGTCAAAGCATTGCAGAGATACAGCCTCAAGAGTAATTTTGGCATAATGGCTCAACTTCGTCGCTGCGGTTTACAAAAACGGTTTCATCTATTGATGCAAAATCCCTAACTTTTTGTTGACACAGTCTGAAGATGATACGATTCGATTTTGGTGGAAATTGGACAAACGGTCTAGGATGAGTTTGAAAAAGTAGGTTTTGATCAAATAAAAACATTGAGGACAGGATGTTTGACCAAATATGGAAAAATTAGTATCTCTGTTCTCGGCATGAGCCAATGACTGTATTATGACCAGTTTCATTAAACTAGGCTAATTTAATCAAAAGTTATTAGCATGTTTGTAAATTTTGTTATAACCTCTGACCACAAGGTGGCACTGCCCCAAAACGTTTTGAGTACCTTCAAAGCATGGTGCGGAAGACATGATTTTTGGACAAACAGTTCAAAAGTTATAAGCAAAAATAGCCATTTTTTGTATCTCCGGACCAGTAGGTGGCGCTGCGCCGAAACGCTGCATGTTGCTTCAGGTCATGCTTGTGATGACATATACCAAGATTGGTTTGAATACGATAAAGCGTTGTGGAGATATAGGCTTATGAGTGTTTTGCAACCGCTACGCAAAATTTGTGTGCGCGTTTATCAAAAACGATTTGACAAATCAACTTGATTTGCAAGATTTTTTGTCAGCATGGTCTGAAGATGATCTGGTTCAATTTTCGTGCAAATCGGACAAACCGTCTAGGACGAGTTCGTAAAAGTAGGTTTTTTGGAAAATTAAAAATGGCGGGGAAATTATCATGACCGAAAATGACATCATAGGTTGCAATTGAATCGGCATGAGCCAATGACTCTATTATGACCAGTTTCAATATACTAGGCTAATTTAATCAAAAGTTATTAGCATTTTTGTCAAGTTTGTTATATCTTTTGACCACAAGGTGGCACTGCCCTAAAACTTTTTGTGTTCCTTCAGGGAATAGCAAGGAAGTCACATACCGAATTTAGTAACAATATACTAATGCATTTGTAAAATATAGCATTTTTTGACAAAATTCAAAATGGCCGACAGCCAAAATGGCCGATATGGTAAAATTGAATATCAGACGACTCGGAATGCCGTCCTGAATGTAACGAGACCACTTTTATGATTTTTGGACAAACAGTTCAGAAGTTATAAGCAAAAATAGCAATTTTTCGTATCTCCGGACCAGTAGGTGGCGCTGCGCCGAAACGCTGTATGTTGCCTCAAGTCATGCTTGTGATGACATGTACCAAGTTTGGTTTGAATACGATAAAGCGTTGCGGAGATATTGCCTTAAGAGTGTTTTTGCAACCGCTACATAAAATTTGTTTGCGCGTGTATCGCAAATGATTTGACGAATCAACTTGATTTGCAAGATTTTTTGTTAGCATGGTCTGAAGATGATCTGGTTCAATTTTCGTGCAAATCGGATGAACCGTCTAGGACGAGTTTGTAAAAGTAGGTTTTTCGGAAAATTCAAAATGGCGGGAAATTTTTTATGACGGAAAATGACGTCATAGGGTGCAATGGAATCGTCTTGAGCCAAGGAATCAGAGGAAAAAAGAATTTTGTTTCTAGCCCTTATGGTTCAAAAGTTATTAGCATAAACATGAGTCAAATTTTGGACTGATGGTGGCGCTAGAGGGATTGAGTTTGAGACTCCAAATTTGCTACGGTGACATTTCAGACTGTCCTCTATTAGTGTGCCAAATTTCACAACTTTTTACCATACGGTTCTATGGGCTGCCATAGACTTCGTGGCGGAAGAAGAAGAAGAAGAAGATGAATAATAATAATAAGAACGGGAACGGTTTCAATAGGTGCCTTCGCACCTTCGGTGCTTGGCCCCTAAATATAGCTGCAAGCAGCAATACCGGGGCCAAGCGCAAAGAAGAAGACAAGACATGCCAAAAATGCTGGCAATGTCAGATCAACGGCAGCAATGAGCAATTAAAGACCTATTTAGGTGATTTTAGGCAAAATAGCTGTAAAATGATAAATACAGTCAATAATAATGATTTAATGATTTATCACTTTCAACCAATAGGTGGCACAGTTACGAAATTGATGTGGTGTGGTCAGAATAAGGGAACAATGACACATGCAAAGATTGGTGTCAATATATCAAAGCAGAGTGTCATTATGGTGTAAATATGTCATTGCAGAGATATAGCCTCAAGAGGCCTTTTCATTATAAGTATGGACCACATGGCGGTGCTGTTTTGAAACCGTTTAAGCAGCTTAAAGGCATGGTGCTGATGGCAAATACCAAGTTTCGTAATGATACACCAATTCATTTGTAAAGCATAGCATTTTATATCATAATACTGTATTGTAGTCAATGGGAATTTCATGTTTTGTTCTATTATAGCGCCACCAAGTGGCACAATCCTATCATTTTTTTTATGTGTCCTTGGAGTGAGCCCATACATGTCTGTGTCAATTTTGGTGAAAATATCTTGTTTAGTTTTGGAGTTATATACATTTATATGAAAAAACACATAAAAAATGACTGACACCTGACTTTGATTGGATTTTACACCCCCTTACTATCAATATTTTGACATTTGGGCATTGACGTATAGCTATCGACCTTTGTTTCCGAACTTCTGACGCTGGATTCGTCTCAATGGGAGTAGCGGTTTCGAAGATATCAGCTAATGTTTTTTAAGCGCTAAATTGCAACGCTGCACAGACCATATGCCGAAACCTGGCAAATCTGGTATCGTTGGACTCGGCAAGGATTCAGGAGACCAAAAAAGTGACTCCCTTGAAAATAAGTCAATCTTACCCAAAGTTAGCCATTTGAAAAAAAAAAATCTCCACTAGGTGGCGCTGTTTCGAAACTTCTCAGGCTCCTTCAGGGTATCGTGCTGATGACCCATACCGAGTTTCGTAACAATCCGTTCATGAGTTCATAAAATACAGCATTTTAGCACATAATTCAAAATGGCCGACAGCCAAAATGGCCGATATGGTCAAATTGGATATCAAACGACTCTGCATACCGTCCTCAATCTAACAAGACCCCTTTTATGATTTTTGGACAAACAGTTCAGAAGCTGCATGTTGCCTCAAGTCATGCTTGTGATGACATGCAACAAGATTGGTTTGAATACGATAAAGCGTTGCGGAGATATTGCCTTGAATGTGTTTTCGCAAGCGTTACGTAAAATTTGTTTGCATGTTTATCGAAAACGATTTGACGAATCAACTTGAATTCCATGTTTTTTTGTCAGCATGGTCTGAAGAGGATCTGGTTCAATTTTCGTGCAAATCGGATGAACCGTCTAGGACGAGTTCGCAAAAGTAGGTTTGTGGGAAAATTCAAAATGGCGGGAAAATTTTCATGACGCAAAATGACGTCATAGGGTGCAATCGAATCGTATTGAGCCAAGGAATCATAGGAAAAAAGAATTTTGTTTCTAGCCTTTATGGTTCAAAAGTTATTAGCAAAAACATGAGTCAAACTTTGGACAGGTGGTGGCGCTAGAGGGATTGAGTTAGAGACTCAAAATTTGCTATGTTGAAACTTCAGACTGTCCTCTATGAATGTGCCAAATTTCATAACTTTCCCGCAAACGGTTCTATGGGCTGCCATAGACTCCCATGGCGGAAGAAGAAGAAGAAGAAGAAATATAGCTGCAAGCAGCAATACCGGGGCCAAGCGCAAAGAAGAAGACAAGACATGCCAAAATGCTGGCAGTGTCAGATCAACTGGAGAAATGAGCAATTAATCACGTTTTAAGATGATTTTAAGCAAAAGGCGGAAAATGCATTGTAGTCTGAGAGTGTCAGACCAACTGCAACAATTAACAATTATACAGTTTAAGAAGATTAGGCAAAATGGCTGAAATATCATATATTGAGTCACTGATAATGTAAGTTAATGGTTTATCACTTTTGACCAATAGGTGGCACAGATACGAAATTGATGTGGTGTGGTCAGAATAAGGGAACAATGACACATGCAAAGTTTGATGCCAATATGTCAAAGCATTGCAGAGATACAGCCTCAAGAGTCATTTTGGCATAATGGCTCAACTTCGTCGTTGCGGTTTACAAAAACGGTTTCATCTATTGATGCAAAATCCCTAACTTTTTGTTGACACAGTCTGAAGATGATACGATTCGATTTTGGTGGAAATTGGACAAACGGTCTAGGATGAGTTTGAA
Source organism: Gobio gobio (assembly GCF_949357685.1). NCBI lineage: Eukaryota > Metazoa > Chordata > Actinopteri > Cypriniformes > Gobionidae > Gobio > Gobio gobio. The sequence goes on along the minus strand of NC_137105.1, from coordinate 29,617,257 downwards.
AAAGTAGGTTTTGATCAAATAAGAACATTGAGGACAGGATGTTTGACCAAATATGGAAAAAATAGTATCTCTGTTCTCGGCATGAGCCAATGACTGTATTATGACCAGTTTCATTAAACTAGGCTAATTTATTCAAAAGTTATTAGCATGTTTGTAAATTTTGTTATAACCTCTGACCACAAGGTGGCACTGCCCCAAAACGTTTTGAGTACCTTCAAAGCATGGTGCGGAAGATATGATTTTTGGACAAACAGTTCAAAAGTTATAAGCAAAAACAGCCATTTTTTGTATCTCCGGACCAGTAGGTGGCGCTGCGCCGAAACACTGCATGTTGCCTCAAGTCATGCTTGTGATGACATGTACCAAGTTTGGATTGAATACGATAAAGCATTGTAGAGATATAGCCTTATGAGTGTTTTTGCAACCGCTACGTAAAATTTGTGTGCACGTTTATCAAAAACGATTTGACGAATCAACTTGATTTGCAAGATTTTTTTGTCAGCATGGTCTGAAGATGATCTGGTTCAATTTTCGTGCAAATCGGACAAACCGTCTAGGACGAGTTCGCAAAAGTAGGTTTTTTGGAAAATTAAAAATGGCGGGGAAATTATCATGACCGAAAATGACTTCATAGGGTGCAATTAAATCGGCATGAGCCAATGAATGTATTACGACCAGTTTCATTTAACTAAGCTAATTTAATCAAAAGTTATTTGCATTTTTGTAAATTTTGTTATAACCTTTGACCACAAGGTGGCACTGCCCCAAAACTTTTTGAGTACCTTCAAAGCATGGTGCAGAAGACACATACCAAGTTTCGTAACGATAGAATAATGAGTTTGTAAAATATAGTATTTTAGCACATAATTCAAAATGGCCGACAGCCAAAATGGCCGATTTGGTAAAATTGAATATCAGACGACTCGGCATGCCTTCCTGAATCTAACGAGGCCACTTTTATGATTTTTGGACAAACGGTTCAAAAGTTATAAGCAAAAATAGCCATTTTTCATATCTCCGGACCAGTAGGTGGCGCTGCGCCGAAACACTGCATGTTGCCTCATGTCATGCTTGTGATGACATGTACCAAGTTTGGTTTGAACACGATAAAGCGGTGCGGAGATATTGCCTTAAGAGTGTTTTTGCAACTGCTACGTAAAATTTGTTTGCACGTTTATCGAAAAGGATTTGACGAATCAACTTGATTTGCAAGATTTTTTGTCAGCATGGTCTGAAGATGATCTGGGTCAATTTTCGTGCAAATCGGTTGAACCGTCTAGGACGAGTTCGTAAAAGTAGGTTTTTCGGTTAATTAAAAATGGCGGGAAAATTTTTATGACGGAAAATGACGTCATAGGGTGCAATCGAATTGTCTTGAGCCAAGGAATCAGAGGAAAAAAGAATTTTGTTTCTAGCCCTTATGGTTCAAAAGTTATTAGCATAAACATGAGTGCAATTTTGGACTGATGGTGGCGCTAGAGGGATTGAGTTAGAGACTCCAAACTTGCTATGGAGACACTTGAGACCGTCTTCTATAAGTGTGCCGAATTTCATAACTTTTTACCATACGGTTCTATGGGCTGCCATAGACTTCGTGGCGGAAGAAGAAGAAGAAGATGAATAATAAATATAGCTGCAAGCAGCAATACCGGGGCCAAGCGCAAAGAAGAAGACAAGACATGCCAAAATGGCTGGCAGTGTCAGATCAACTGGAGCAATGAGCAATTAATCACGTTTTAAGATGATTTTAGGCAAAAGGCTGACAAATGCATTGTAGTGTGACAGTGTCAGACCAACTGCAACAATTAACAATTATACAGTTTAAGAAGATTAGGCAAAATGGCTGAAATATCATATATTGAGTCACTGATAATATAAGTTAATGGTTTATCACTTTTGACCAATAGGTGGCACAGATACGAAATTGATGTGGTGTGGTCAGAATAAGCGAACAATGACACATGCAAAGTTTGATGCCAATATGTCAAAGCATTGCAGAGATACAGCCTCAAGAGTCATTTTGGCATAATGGCTCAACTTCGTCGCTGCGGTTTACAAAAACGGTTTCATCTATTGATGCAAAATCCCTAACTTTTTGTTGACACAGTCTGAAGATGATACGATTCGATTTTGGTGGAAATTGGACAAACGGTCTAGGATGAGTTTGAAAAAGTAGGTTTTGATCAAATAAGAACATTGAGGACAGGATGTTTGACCAAATATGGAAAAATTAGTATCTCTGTTCTCGGCATGAGCCAATGACTGTATTATGACCAGTTTCATTAAACTAGGCTAATTTAATCAAAAGTTATTAGCATGTTTGTAAATTTTGTTATAACCTCTGACCACAAGGTGGCACTGCCCCAAAACATTTTGAGTACCTTCAAAGCATGGTGCGGAAGACATGATTTTTGGACAAACAGTTCAAAAGTTATAAGCAAAAATAGCCATTTTTTGTATCTCCGGACCAGTAGGTGGCGCTGCGCCGAAACGCTGCATGTTGCTTCAAGTCATGCTTGTGATGACATATACCAAGATTGGTTTGAATACGATAAAGCGTTGTGGAGATATAGGCTTATGAGTGTTTTTGCAACCGCTACGCAAAATTTGTGTGCGCGTTTATCAAAAACGATTTGACAAATCAACTTGATTTGCAAGATTTTTTGTCAGCATGGTCTGAAGATGATCTGGTTCAATTTTCGTGCAAATCGGACAAACCGTCTAGGACGAGTTCGTAAAAGTAGGTTTTTTGGAAAATTAAAAATGGCGGGGAAATTATCATGATCGAAAATGACATCATAGGTTGCAATTGAATCGGCATGAGCCAATGACTCTATTATGACCAGTTTCAATATACTAGGCTAATTTATTCAAAAGTTATTAGCATTTTTGTCAAGTTTGTTATATCTTTTGACCACAAGGTGGCACTGCCCTAAAACTTTTTGAGTACCTTCAGGGCATAGCAAGGAAGTCACATACCGAGTTTAGTAACAATATACTAATGCATTTGTAAAATATAGCATTTTTTGACAAAACTCAAAATGGCCGACAGCCAAAATGGCCGATATGGTAAAATTGAATATCAGACGACTCGGCATGCCGTCCTGAATGTAACGAGACCACTTTTATGATTTTTGGACAAACAGTTCAGAAGTTATAAGCAAAAATAGCAATTTTTCGTATCTCCGGACCAGTAGGTGGCGCTGCGCCGAAACGCTGTATGTTGCCTCAAGTCATGCTTGTGATGACATGTACCAAGTTTGGTTTGAATACGATAAAGCGTTGCGAAGATATTGCCTTAAGAGTGTTTTTGCAACCGCTACGTAAAATTTGTTTGCGCGTTTATCGCAAATGATTTGACGAATCAACTTGATTTGCAAGATTTTTTGTCAGCATGGTCTGAAGATGATCTGGTTCAATTTTCGTGCAAATCGGATGAACCGTCTAGGACGAGTTCGTAAAAGTAGGTTTTTCGGAAAATTAAAAATGGCGGGAAAATTTTTATGACGGAAAATGACGTCATAGGGTGCAATCGAATCGTCTTGAGCCAAGGAATCAGAGGAAAAAAGAATTTTGTTTCTAGACCTTATGGTTCAAAAGTTATTAGCATAAACATGAGTCAAATTTTGGACTGATGGTGGCGCTAGAGGGATTGAGTTAGAGACTCCAAACTTGCTATGGAGACACTTGAGACCGTCCTCTATAAGTGTACCGAATTTCATAACTTTTTACCATACGGTTCTATGGGCTACCATAGACTTCGTGGCGGAAGAAGAAGAAGAAGAAGAAGAAGAAGAAGATGAATAATAATAATAATAGGAACGGGAACGGTTTCAATAGGTGCCTTCGCACCTTCGGTGCTTGGCCCCTAAATATAGCTGCAAGCAGCAATACCGGGGCCAAGCGCAAAGAAGAAGACAAGACATGCCAAAATGGCTGGCAGTGTCAGATCAACTGGAGCAATGAGCAATTAATCACGTTTTAAGATTATTTTAGGCAAAAGGCTGAAAAATGCATTGTAGTCTGAGAGTGTCAGACCAACTGCAACAATGAACAATTATACAGTTTAAGAAGATTAGGCAAAATGGCTAAAATATCATATAGAGTCACTGATAATATAAGTTAATGGTTTATCACTTTTGACCAATAGGTGGCACAGTTACGAACTTGATGTGGTGTGGTCAGAATAAGGGAACAATGACACATGCAAAGTTTGATGCCAATATGTCAAAGCATTGCAGAGATACAGCCTCAAGAGTAATTTTGGCATCATGCCTCAACTTCGTCGCTGCGGTTTACAAAAATGGTTTTATCTATTGATGCAAAATCCCTAACTTTTTGTTGACACAGTCTGAAGATGATACGATTCGATTTTGGTGGAGATTGGACAAACGGTCTAGGATGAGTTTGAAAAAGTAGGTTTTGATCAAATAAGAATATTGAGGACAGGATGTTTGACCAAATATGGCAAAATTAGTATCTATGTTCTCGGCATGAGCCAATAAATGTATTATGACCAGTTTCATTAAACTAGGCTAATTTAATCAAAAGTTATTAGCATTTTTGTAAATTTTGTTATAACCTTTGACCACAAGGTGGCACTACCCCAAAACTTTTTGAGTACCTTCAAAGCATGGTGCGGAAGACCCATACCAAGTTTCGTAACGATAGACTAATGCGTTTGTAAAATATAGTATTTTAGCACATAATTCAAAATGGCCGACAGCCAAAATGGCCGATATGGTAAAATTGAATATCAGACAACTCGGCATGCCGTCCTGAATCTAACGAGACAACTTTTATGATTTTTGGACAAACGGTTCAAAAGTTATAAGCAAAAATAGCAATTTTTCGTATCTCCGGACCAGTAGGTGGCGCTGCGCCGAAACGCTGTATGTTGCCTCAAGTCATGCTTGTGATGACATGTACCAAGTTTGGTTTGAATACGATAAAGCGTTGCGGAGATATTGCCTTAAGAGTCTTTTTGCAACCGCTACGTAAAATTTGTTTGCGCGTTTATCGCAAATGATTTGACGAATCAACTTGATTTGCAGATTTTTTGTCAGCATGGTCTGAAGATGATCTGGTTCAATTTTCGTGCAAATCGGATGAACCGTCTAGGACGAGTTCGTAAAAGTAGGTTTTTCGGAAAATTCAAAATGGCGGGAAAATTTTTATGACGGAAAATGACGTCATATGGTGCAATCGAATCGTCTTGAGCCAAGGAATCAGAGGAAAAAAAGAATTTTGTTTCTAGCCCTTATGGTTCAAAAGTTATTAGCATAAACATGAGTCAAATTTTGGACTGATGGTGGCGCTAGAGGGATTGAGTTTGAGACTCCAAATTTGCTACGGTGACATTTCAGACTGTCCTCTATTAGTGTGCCAAATTTCACAACTTTTTACCATACGGTTCTATGGGCTGCCATAGACTTCGTGGCGGAAGAAGAAGAAGAAGAAGAAGAAGAAGAAGAAGAAGATGAATAATAAATATAGCTGCAAGCAGCAATACCGGGGCCAAGCGCAAAGAAGAAGACAAGACATGCCAAAATGGCTGGCAGTGTCAGATCAACTGGAGCAATGAGCAATCAATCACGTTTTAAGATGATTTTAGGCAAAAGGCTGAAAAATGCATTGTAGTCTGAGAGTGTCAGACCAACTGCAACAATTAACAATTATACAGTTTAAGAAGATTAGGCAAAATGGCTGAAACATCATATATAGAGTCACTGATAATATAAGTTAATGGTTTATCACTTTTGACCAATAGGTGGCACAGTTACGAAATTGATGTGCTGTGGTCAGAATAAGGGAACAATGACACATGCAAAGTTTGATGCCAATATGTCAAAGCATTGCAGAGATACAGCCTCAAGAGTAATTTTGGCATCATGGCTCAATTTCGTCGCTGCGGTTTACAAAAACGGTTTCATCTATTGATGCAAAATCCCTAACTTTTTGTTGACACAGTCTGAAGATGATACGATTCGATTTTGGTGGAAATTGGATAAACGGTCTAGGATGAGTTTGAAAAAGTAGGTTTTGATCAAATAAGAACATTGAGGACAGGATGTTTGACCAAATATGGCAAAATTAGTATCCATGTTCTCGGCATGAGCCAATAAATGTATTATGACCAGTTTCATTAAACTAGGCTAATTTAATCAAAAGTTATTAGCATGTCTATTAATTTTGTTATAACCTCTGACCACAAGGTGGCACTGCCCCAAAACTTTTTGAGTACCTTCAAAGCATGGTGCGGAAGACCCATACCAAGTTTCGTAACGATAGACTAATGCGTTTGTAAAATATAGTATTTTAGCACATAATTCAAAATGGCCGAGAGCCAAAATGGCCGATATGGTAAAATTGAATATCAGACAACTCTGAATACCGTCCTGAATCTAACGAGACAACTTTTATGATTTTTGGACAAACAGTTCAAAAGTTATAAGCAAAAACAGCCATTTTTTGTATCTCCGGACCAGTAGGTGGCGCTGCGCCGAAACACTGCATGTTGCCTCAAGTCATGCTTGTGATGACATGTACCAAGTTTGGATTGAACACGATAAAGCATTGTGGAGATATAGCCTTATGAGTGTTTTTGCAACCGCTACGTAAAATTTGTATGCACTTTTATCAAAAACGATTTGACGAATCAACTTGATTTGCAAGATTTTTTGTCAGCATGGTCTGAAGATGATCTGGTTCAATTTTCGTGCAAATCGGACAAACCGTCTAGGACGAGTTCGCAAAAGTAGGTTTTTTGGAAAATTAAATATGGCGGGGAAATTATCATAACCGAAAATGACGTCATAGGATGCAATTGAATCGGCATGAGCCAATGAATGTATTATGACCAGTTTCATTATACTAAGCTAATTAAATCAAAAGTTATTAGCATTTTTGTCAAGTTTGTTATAACTTTTGACCACAAGGTGGCACTGCCCCAAAACTTTTTGAGTAATAATTCAAAATGGCCGACAGCCAAAATGGCCGATATGGTAAAATTGAATATCAGACGACTCGGCATGCCGTCCTGAATCTAACGAGACCACTTTTATGATTTTTGGACAAACGGTTCAAAAGTTATAAGCAAAAACAGCCATTTTTTGTATCTCCGGACCAGTAGGTGGCGCTGCGCCGAAACACTGCATGTTGCCTCAAGTCATGCTTGTGATGACATGTACCAAGTTTGGTTTGAATACGATAAAGCGTTGCGGAGATATTGCCTTAAGAGTGCTTTTGCAACCGCTACGTAAAATTTGTTTGCGCGTTTATCGCAAATGATTTGACGAATCAACTTGATTTGCAAGATTTTTTGTCAGCATGGTCTGAAGATGATCTGGTTCAATTTTCGTGCAAATCGGACAAACCGTCTAGGACGAGTTCGCAAAAGTAGGTTTTTTGGAAAATTAAATATGGCGGGGAAATTATCATAACCGAAAATGACGTCATAGGATGCAATTGAATCGGCATGAGCCAATGAATGTATTATGACCAGTTTCATTATACTAAGCTAATTAAATCAAAAGTTATTAGCATTTTTGTCAAGTTTGTTATAACTTTTGACCACAAGGTGGCACTGCCCCAAAACTTTTTGAGTACCTTCAGGGCATGGAGTGGAAGTCACATACCGAGTTTAGTAACAATACACTAATGCATTTGTAAAATATAGCATTTTAGCACATAATTCAAAATGGCCGACAGCCAAAATGGCCGATATGGTAAAATTGAATATCAGACGACTCGGCATGCCGTCCTGAATCTAACGAGACCACTTTTATGATTTTTGGACAAACGGTTCAAAAGTTATAAGCAAAAACAGCCATTTTTTGTATCTCCGGACCAGTAGGTGGCGCTGCGCCGAAACACTGCATGTTGCCTCAAGTCATGCTTGTGATGACATATACCAAGTTTGGTTTGAATACGATAAAGCGTTGCGGAGATATTGCCTTAAGAGTGCTTTTGCAACCGCTACGTAAAATTTGTTTGCGCGTTTATCGCAAATGATTTGACGAATCAACTTGATTTGCAAGATTTTTTGTCAGCATGGTCTGAAGATGATCTGGTTCAATTTTCGTGCAAATCGGATGAATCGTCTAGGACGAGTTCGCAAAAGTAGGTTTTTCGGTTAATTAAAAATGGCGGGAAAATTATTATGACGGAAAATGACGTCATAGGGTGCAATCGAATTGTCTTGAGCCAAGGAATCAGAGGAAAAAATTTCGTTTCTAGCCCTTATGGTTCAAAAGTTATTAGCATAAACATGAGTCTAATTTTGGACTGATGGTGGCGCTAGAGGGATTGAGTTAGAGACTCAAAATTTGCTATGGTGACATTTCAGACTGTCCTCTATTAGTGTGCCAAATTTCATAACTTTTTACCATACGGTTCTATGGGCTGCCATAGACTTCGTGGCGGAAGAAGAAGAAGAAGAAGATGAATAAATATAGCTGCAAGCAGCAATACCGGGGCCAAGCGCAAAGAAGAAGACAAGACATGCCAAAATGGCTGGCAGTGTCAGATCAACTGGAGCAATGAGCAATTAATCACGTTTTAAGATGATTTTAGGCAAAAGGCTGAAAAATGCATTGTAGTCTGAGAGTGTCAGACCAACTGCAACAATTAACAATTATACAGTTTAAGAAGATTAGGCAAAATGGCTGAAATATCATATATAGAGTCACTAATAATATAAGTTGATGGTTTATCACTTTTGACCAATAGGTGGCGCAGTTACGAAATAAATATGGCGTGGTCAAAATAAGGGAACAATGACACATGCAAAGTTTGATACCAATATGTCAAAGCATTGCAGAGATACAGCCTCAAGAGTCATTTTGGCATCATGCCTCAAATTCGTCGCTGCGGTTTACAAAAACGGTTTCATCTATTGATGCAAAATCCCTAACTTTTTGTTGATACAGTCTGAAGATGATACGATTTGATTTTGGTGGAAATCGGACAAACGGTCTAGGATGAGTTTGAAAAAGTAGATTTTGATCAAATAAGAACAATGAGGACAGGATGTTTGACCAAATATGGCAAAATTAGTATCTATGTCCTCGGCATGAGCCAATACATGTATTATGACCAGTTTCATCAAACTAGGCTAATTTAATCAAAAGTTATTAGCATTTTAGTAAATTTTGTTATAACCTTTGACCACAAGGTGGCACTACCCCAAAACTTTTTGAGTACCTTCAAAGCATGGTGCGGAAGACACATACCAAGTTTCGTAACGATAGACTAATGCTTTTGTAAAATATAGCATTTTTTGACAAAATTCAAAATGGCCGACAGCCAAAATGGCCGATATGGTAAAATTGAATATCAGACGACTCGGCATGCCTTCCTGAATCTAACGAGGCCACTTTTATGATTTTTGGACAAACGGTTCAAAAGTTATAAGCAAAAATAGCCATTTTTTGTATCTCCGGACCAGTAGGTGGCGCTGCGCCGAAACACTGCATGTTGCCTCATGTCATGCTTGTGATGACATGTACCAAGTTTGGTTTGAACACGATAAAGCGGTGCGGAGATATTGCCTTAAGTGTGTTTTTGCAACCGCTACGCAAAATTTGTGTGCGCGTTTATCAAAAACGATTTGACAAATCAACTTGATTTGCAAGATTTTTTGTCAGCATGGTCTGAAGATGATCTGGTTCAATTTTCGTGCAAATCGGACAAACCGTCTAGGACGAGTTCGTAAAAGTAGGTTTTTTGGAAAATTAAAAATGGCGGGGAAATTATCATGACCGAAAATGACTTCATAGGGTGCAATTAAATCGGCATGAGCCAATGAATGTATTACGACCAGTTTCATTTAACTAAGCTAATTTAATCAAAAGTTATTAGCATTTTTGTAAATTTTGTTATAACCTTTGACCACAAGGTGGCACTGCCCCAAAACTTTTTGAGTACCTTCAAAGCATGGTGCAGAAGACACATACCAAGTTTCGTAACGATAGAATAATGAGTTTGTAAAATATAGTATTTTAGCACATAATTCAAAATGGCCGACAGCCAAAATGGCCGATTTGGTAAAATTGAATATCAGACGACTCGGCATGCCTTCCTGAATCTAACGAGGCCACTTTTATGATTTTTGGACAAACGGTTCAAAAGTTATAAGCAAAAATAGCCATTTTTCATATCTCCGGACCAGTAGGTGGCGCTGCGCCGAAACACTGCATGTTGCCTCATGTCATGCTTGTGATGACATGTACCAAGTTTGGTTTGAACACGATAAAGCGGTGCGGAGATATTGCCTTAAGTGTGTTTTTGCAACTGCTACGTAAAATTTGTTTGCACGTTTATCGAAAAGGATTTGACGAATCAACTTGATTTGCAAGATTTTTTGTCAGCATGGTCTGAAGATGATCTGGTTCAATTTTCGTGCAAATCGGTTGAACCGTCTAGGACGAGTTTGTAAAAGTAGGTTTTTCGGTTAATTAAAAATGGCGGGAAAATTTTTATGACGGAAAATGACGTCATAGGGTGCAATCGAATTGTCTTGAGCCAAGGAATCAGAGGAAAAAAGAATTTTGTTTCTAGCCCTTATGGTTCAAAAGTTATTAGCATAAACATGAGTGCAATTTTGGACTGATGGTGGCGCTAGAGGGATTGAGTTAGAGACTCCAAACTTGCTATGGAGACACTTGAGACCGTCTTCTATAAGTGTGCCGAATTTCATAACTTTTTACCATACGGTTCTATGGGCTGCCATAGACTTCGTGGCGGAAGAAGAAGAAGAAGATGAACAAGCAGCAATACCGGGGCCAAGCGCAAAGAAGAAGACAAGACATGCCAAAATGGCTGGCAGTGTCAGATCAACTGGAGCAATGAGCAATTAATCACGTTTTAAGATGATTTTAGGCAAAAGGCTGAAAAATGCATTGTAGTCTGACAGTGTCAGACCAACTGCAACAATGAACAATTATACAGTTTAAGAAGATTAGGCAAAATGGCTGAAATATCATATATAGAGTCACTGATAATATAAGTTGATGGTTTTTCACTTTTGACCAATAGGTGGCACAGTTACAAAATGTATGTGGTGTGGTCAAAATAAGGGAACAATGACACATGCAAAGTTTGATACCAATATGTCAAAGCATTGCAGAGATACAGCCTCAAGAGTCATTTTGGCATCATGTCTCAAATTCGTCGCTGCGGTTTACAAAAACGGTTTCATCTATTGATGCAAAATCCCTAACTTTTTGTTGACACAGTCTGAAGATGATACGATTCGATTTTGGTGGAAATCGGACAAACGGTCTAGGATGAGTTTGAAAAAGTAGATTTTGATCAAATAAGAACATTGAGGACAGGATGTTTGACCAAATATGGCAAAATTAGTATCTATTAGTTTAAGAAGATTAGGTAAAATGGCTGAAATATCATATATAGAGTCACTGATAATATAAGTTAATGGTTTATCACTTTTGACCAATAGGTGGCACAGTTACGAAATTGATGTGGTGTGGTCAGAATAAGGGAACAATGACACATGCAAAGTTTGATGCCAATATGTCAAAGCATTGCAGAGATACAGCCTCAAGAGTCATTTTGGCATAATGGCTCAACTTCGTCGCTGCGGTTTACAAAAACGGTTTCATCTATTGATGCAAAATCCCTAACATTTTGTCGGCACAGTCTGAAGATGATATTTCATTTTGGTGGAAATCAGACAAACGGTCTAGGACGAGTTAAAAAAGGTAGGTTTTTAGCAAATAACAAGATGGAAGACAAGAAGGTTTGCCAAATATGGTAAAATGGGTATCCATGTTCTCGGCCTGAGCCAAGGAATGTATTATGGCCAGTTTCATTAAACTAGGCTAATTTAATCAAAAGTTATTAGCATTTTTGTAAATTTTGTTATAACCTTTGACCACAAGGTGGCACTGCCTCAAAACTTTTTGAGTACCTTCAAAGCATGGTGCGGAAGACACACACTGAGTTTCGTAACGATACACTAATGCATTCGTAAAATGTAGCATTTTTTGACAATTTTCAAAATGGCTGACAGCCAAAATTGCCAATATGGTAAATATTGGCATGCCGTCCTGAATCTAACGAAACACCTTTTATGATTTTTGGACAAACGGTTCAAAAGTCATAAGCAAAAATAGCAATTTTTTGTATCTCCGGACCAGTAGGTGGCGCTGTGCCGAAATGCTGCATGTTGCCTCAGGTCATGCTTGTGATGACATATACCAAGATTGGTTTGAATACGATAAAGCGTTGCGGAGATATAGCCTTATGAGTGTTTTTGCAACCGCCACGCAAAATTTGTGTGCGCGTTTATCAAAAACGATTTGACAAATCAACTTGATTTGCAAGATTTTTTGTCAACATGGTCTGAAGATGATCTGGTTCAATTTTCGTGCAAATCGGACAAACCGTCTAGGACGAGTTCGTAAAAGTAGGTTTTTTGGAAAATTAAAAATGGCGGGGAAATTATCATGACCGAAAATGACTTCATAGGGTGCAATTAAATCGGCATGAGCCAATGAATGTATTATGACCAGTTTCATTTAACTAAGCTAATTTAATCAAAAGTTATTAGCATTTTTGTAAATTTTGTTATAACCTTTGACCACAAGGTGGCACTGCCCCAAAACTTTTTGAGTACCTTCAAAGCATGGTGCGGAAGACACAAACCAAGTTTCGTAACGATAGACTAATGAGTTTGTAAAATATAGTATTTTAGCACATAATTCAAAATGGCCGACAGCCAAAATGGCCGATATGGTAAAATTGAATATCAGACGACTCGGCATGCCGTCCTGAATGTAACGAGACCACTTTTATGATTTTTGGACAAACAGTTCAGAAGTTATAAGCAAAAATAGCAATTTTTCGTATCTCCGGACCAGTAGGTGGCGCTGCGCCGAAACGCTGTATGTTGCCTCAAGTCATGCTTGTGATGACATGTACCAAGTTTGGTTTGAATACGATAAAGCGTTGCGGAGATATTGCCTTAAGTGTGTTTTTGCAACCGCTACGTAAAATTTGTTTGCGCGCTTATCGCAAATGATTTGACGAATCAACTTGATTTGCAAGATTTTTTGTCAGCATGGTCTGAAGATGATCTGGTTCAATTTTCGTGCAAATCGGATGAACCGTCTAGGACGAGTTCGTAAAAGTAGGTTTTTCGGAAAATTCAAAATGGCGGGAAAATTTTTATGACGGAAAATGACGTCATATGGTGCAATCGAATCGTCTTGAGCAAAGGAATCAGAGGAAAAAAGAATTTTGTTTCTAGCCCTTATGGTTCAAAAGTTATTAGCATAAACATGAGTCACATTTTGGACTGATGGTGGCGCTAGAGGGATTGAGTTTGAGACTCCAAATTTGCTACGGTGTAATTTCAGACTGTCCTCTATTAGTGTGCCAAATTTCACAACTTTTTACCATACGGTTCTATGGGCTGCCATAGACTTCGTGGCGGAAGAAGAAGAAGAAGATGAAATATAGCTGCAAGCAGCAATACCGGGGCCAAGCGCAAAGAAGAAGACAAGACATGCCAAAATGGCTGGCAGTGTCAGATCAACTGGAGCAATGAGCAATTAATCACGTTTTAAGATGATTTTAAGCAAAAGGCTGAAAATGCATTGTAGTCTGAGAGTGTCAGACCAACTGCAACAATTAACAATTATACAGTTTAAGAAGATTAGGCAAAATGGCTGAAATATCATATATTGAGTCACTGATAATGTAAGTTAATGGTTTATCACTTTTGACCAATAGGTGGCACAGATACGAAATTGATGTGGTGTAGTCAGAATAAGCGAACAATGACACATGCAAAGTTTGATGCCAATATGTCAAAGCATTGCAGAGATACAGCCTCAAGAGTAATTTTGGCATGATGGCTCAACTTCGTCGCTGCGGTTTACAAAAACGGTTTCATCTATTGATGCAAAATCCCTAACTTTTTGTTGACACTGTCTGAAGATGATACGATTCGATTTTGGTGGAAATTGGACAAACGGTCTAGGATGAGTTTGAAAAAATAGGTTTTGATCAAATAAGAACATTGAGGACAGGATGTTTGACCAAATATGGAAAAATTAGTATCTATGTTCTCGGCATGAGCCAATGACTGTATTATGACCAGTTTCATTAAACTAGGCTAATTTAATCAAAAGTTATTAGCATGTTTGTAAATTTTGTTATAACCTCTGACCACAAGGTGGCACTGCCCCAAAACGTTTTGAGTACCTTCAAAGCATGGTGCGGAAGACATGATTTTTGGACAAACAGTTCAAAAGTTATAAGCAAAAATAGCCATTTTTTGTATCTCCGGACCAGTAGGTGGCGCTGCCCCGAAACGCTGCATGTTGCTTCAGGTCATGCTTGTGATGACATATACCAAGATTGGTTTGAATACGATAAAGCGTTGTGGAGATAGAGGCTTATGAGTGTTTTTGCAACCGCTACGCAAAATTTGTGTGCGCGTTTATCGAAAACGATTTGACAAATCAACTTGATTTGCAAGATTTTTTGTCAGCATGGTCTGAAGATGATCTGGTTCAATTTTCGTGCAAATCGGACAAACCGTCTAGGACGAGTTCGTAAAAGTAGGTTTTTTGGAAAATTAAAAATGGCGGGGAAATTATCATGACCGAAAATGACATCATAGGTTGCAATTGAATCGGCATGAGCCAATGACTCTATTATGACCAGTTTCAATATACTAGGCTAATTTAATCAAAAGTTATTAGCATTTTTGTCAAGTTTGTTATATCTTTTGACCACAAGGTGGCACTGCCCTAAAACTTTTTGAGTACCTTCAGGGCATAGCAAGGAAGTCACATACCGAGTTTAGTAACAATATACTAATGCATTTGTAAAATATAGCATTTTTTGACAAAATTCAAAATGGCCGACAGCCAAAATGGCCGATATGGTAAAATTGAATATCAGACGACTCGGCATGCCGTCCTGAATGTAACGAGACCACATTTATGATTTTTGGACAAACAGTTCAGAAGTTATAAGCAAAAATTGCAATTTTTCGTATCTCCGGACCAGTAGGTGGCGCTGCGCCGAAACGCTGTATGTTGCCTCAAGTCATGCTTGTGATGACATGTACCAAGTTTGGTTTGAATACGATAAAGCGTTGCGGAGATATTGCCTTAAGAGTGTTTTTGCAACCGCTACGTAAAATTTGTTTGCGCGTTTATCGCAAATGATTTGACGAATCAACTTGATTTGCAAGATTTTTTGTCAGCATGGTCTGAAGATGATCTGGTTCAATTTTCGTGCAAATCGGATGAACCGTCTAGGACGAGTTCGTAAAAGTAGGTTTTTCGGAAAATTCAAAATGGCGGGAAAATTTTTATGACGGAAAATGACGTCATAGGGTGCAATGGAATCGTCTTGAGCTAAGGAATCAGAGGAAAAAAGAATTTTGTTTCTAGCCCTTATGGTTCAAAAGTTATTAGCATAAACATGAGTCAAATTTTGGACTGATGGTGGCGCTAGAGGGATTGAGTTTGAGACTCCAAATTTGCTACGGTGACATTTCAGACTGTCCTCTATTAGTGTGCCAAATTTCACAACTTTTTACCATACGGTTCTATGGGCTGCCATAGACTTCGTGGCGGAAGAAGAAGAAGAAGATGAATAATAATAATAAGAACGGGAACGGTTTCAATAGGTGCCTTCGCACCTTCGGTGCTTGGCCCCTAATAATAATAATAAGAACGGGAACGGTTTCAATAGGTGCCTTCGCACCTTCGGTGCTTGGCCCCTAAATATAGCTGCAAGCAGCAATACCGGGGCCAAGCGCAAAGAAGAAGACAAGACATGCCAAAATGGCTGGCAGTGTCAGATCAACTGCAGCAATGAGCAATTAATCACATTTTAATATGATTTTAGGCAAAAGGCTGAAAAATGCATTGTAGTCTGAGAGTGTCAGACCAACTGCAACAATTAACAATTATACAGTTTAAGAAGATTAGGCAAAATGGCTGAAATATCATATATTGAGTCACTGATAATATAAGTTAATGGTTTATCACTTTTGACCAATAGGTGGCACAGATACGAAATTGATGTGGTGTGGTCAGAATAAGCGAACAATGACACATGCAAAGTTTGATGCCAATATGTCAAAGCATTGCAGAGATACAGCCTCAAGAGTCATTTTGGCATAATGGCTCAACTTCGTCGCTGCGGTTTACAAAAACGGTTTCATCTATTGATGCAAAATCCCTAACTTTTTGTTGACACAGTCTGAAGATGATACGATTCGATTTTGGTGGAAATTGGACAAACGGTCTAGGATGAGTTTGAAAAAGTAGGTTTTGATCAAATAAGAACATTGAGGACAGGATGTTTGACCAAATATGGAAAAACTTGTATCTCTGTTCTCGGCATGAGCCAATGACTGTATTATGACCAGTTTCATTAAACTAGGCTAATTTAATCAAAAGTTATTAGCATGTTTGTAAATTTTGTTATAACCTCTGACCACAAGGTGGCACTGCCCCAAAACATTTTGAGTACCTTCAAAGCATGGTGCGGAAGACATGATTTTTGGACAAACAGTTCAAAAGTTATAAGCAAAAATAGCCATTTTTTGTATATCCGGACCAGTAGGTGGCGCTGCGCCGAAACGCTGCATGTTGCTTCAGGTCATGCTTGTGATGACATATACCAAGATTGGTTTGAATACGATAAAGCGTTGTGGAGATATAGGCTTATGAGTGTTTTTGCAACCGCTACGCAAAATTTGTGTGCGCGTTTATCGAAAACGATTTGACAAATCAACTTGATTTGCAAGATTTTTTGTCAGCATGGTCTGAAGATGATCTGGTTCAATTTTCGTGCAAATCGGACAAACCGTCTAGGACGAGTTCGTAAAAGTAGGTTTTTTGGAAAATTAAAAATGGCGGGGAAATTATCATGACCGAAAATGACATCATAGGTTGCAATTGAATCGGCATGAGCCAATGACTCTATTATGACCAGTTTCAATATACTAGGCTAATTTATTCAAAAGTTATTAGCATTTTTGTCAAGTTTGTTATATCTTTTGACCACAAGGTGGCACTGCCCTAAAACTTTTTGAGTACCTTCAGGGCATAGCAAGGAAGTCACATACCGAGTTTAGTAACAATATACTAATGCATTTGTAAAATATAGCATTTTTTGACAAAATTCAAAATGGCCGACAGCCAAAATGGCCGATATGGTAAAATTGAATATCAGACGACTCGGCATGCCGTCCTGAATGTAACGAGACCACTTTTATGATTTTTGGACAAACAGTTCAGAAGTTATAAGCAAAAATAGCAATTTTTCGTATCTCCGGACCAGTAGGTGGCGCTGCGCCGAAACGCTGTATGTTGCCTCAAGTCATGCTTGTGATGACATGTACCAAGTTTGGTTTGAATACGATAAAGCGTTGCGAAGATATTGCCTTAAGAGTGTTTTTGCAACCGCTACGTAAAATTTGTTTGCGCGTTTATCGCAAATGATTTGACGAATCAACTTGATTTGCAAGATTTTTTGTCAGCATGGTCTGAAGATGATCTGGTTCAATTTTCGTGCAAATCGGATGAACCGTCTAGGACGAGTTCGTAAAAGTAGGTTTTTCGGAAAATTAAAAATGGCGGGAAAATTTTTATGACGGAAAATGACGTCATATGGTGCAATCGAATCGTCTTGAGCCAAGGAATCAGAGAAAAAAAGAATTTTGTTTCTAGCCCTTATGGTTCAAAAGTTATTAGCATAAACATGAGTCAAATTTTGGACTGATGGTGGCGCTAGAGGGATTGAGTTTGAGACTCCAAATTTGCTACGGTGACATTACAGACTGTCCTCTATTAGTGTGCCAAATTTCACAACTTTTTACCATACGGTTCTATGGGCTGCCATAGACTTCGTGGCGGAAGAAGAAGAAGAAGAAGATGAATAATAAATATAGCTGCAAGCAGCAATACCGGGGCCAAGCGCAAAGAAGAAGACAAGACATGCCAAAATGGCTGGCAGTGTCAGATCAACTGGAGCAATGAGCAATTAATCACGTTTTAAGATGATTTTAGGCAAAAGGCTGAAAAATGCATTGTAGTCTAAGAGTGTCAGACCAACTGCAACAATTAACAATTATACAGTTTAAGAAGATTAGGCAAAATGGCTGAAATATCATATATAGAGTCACTGATAATATAAGTTAATGGTTTATCACTTTTGACCAATAGGTGGCACAGTTACGAAATTGATGTGGTGTAGTCAGAATAAGGGAACAATGACACATGCAAAGTTTGATGCCAATATGTCAAAGCATTGCAGAGATACAGCCTCAAGAGTCATTTTGGCATCATGGCTCAACTTCGTCACTGCGGTTTACAAAAACGGTTTCATCTATTGATGCAAAATCCCTAACTTTTTGTTGACATAGTCTGAAGATGATACGATTCAATTTTGGTGGAAATTGGACAAACGGTCTAGGATGAGTTTGAAAAAGTAGGTTTTGATCAAATAAGAACATTGAGGACAGGATGTTTGACCAAATATGGCAAAATTAGTATCTATGTTCTCGGCATGAGCCAATAAATGTATTATGACCAGTTTCATTAAACTAGGCTAATTTAATCAAAAGTTATTAGCATGTTTGTAAATTTTGTTATAACCTCTGACCACAAGGTGGCACTGCCCCAAAACTTTTTGAGTACCTTCAAAGCATGGTGCGGAAGACCCATACCAAGTTTCGTAACGATAGACTAATGCGTTTGTAAAATATAGTATTTTAGCACATAATTCAAAATGGCCGAGAGCCAAAATGGCCGATATGGTAAAATTGAATATCAGACAACTCTGAATACCGTCCTGAATCTAACGAGACAACTTTTATGATTTTTGGACAAACAGTTCAAAAATTATAAGCAAAAATAGCCATTTTTTGTATCTCCGGACCAGTAGGTGGCGCTGCGCCGAAACGCTGCAAGTTGCCTCAAGTCATGCTTGTGATGACATGTACCAAGTTTGGATTGAACACGATAAAGCATTGCGGAGATATAGCCTTATGAGTGTTTTTGCAACCGCTACATAAAATTTATGTGCACGTTTATCAAAAACGATTTGACGAATCAACTTGATTTGCAAGATTTTTTGTCAGCATGGTCTGAAGATGATCTGGTTCAATTTTCGTGCAAATCGGACAAACCGTCTAGGACGAGTTCGCAAAAGTAGGTTTTTTGGAAAATTAAATATGGCGGGGAAATTATCATGACCGAAAATGACGTCATAGGATGCAATTGAATCGGCATGAGCCAATGAATGTATTATGACCAGTTTCATTATACTAAGCTAATTAAATCAAAAGTTATTAGCATTTTTGTCAAGTTTGTTATAACTTTTGACCACAAGGTGGCACTGCCCCAAAACTTTTTGAGTACCTTCAGGGCATGGAGTGGAAGTCACATACCGAGTTTAGTAACAATACACTAATGCATTTGTAAAATATAGCATTTTAGCACATAATTCAAAATGGCCGACAGCCAAAATGGCCGATATGGTAAAATTGAATATCAGACGACTTGGCATGCCGTCCTGAATCTAACGAGACCACTTTTATGATTTTTGGACAAACGGTTCAAAAGTTATAAGCAAAAACAGCCATTTTTTGTATCTCCGGACCAGCAGGTGGCGCTGCGCCGAGACGCTGCATGTTGCCTCAAGTCATGCTTGTGATGACATGTACCAAGTTTGGTTTGAATACGATAAAGCGTTGCGGAGATATTGCCTTAAGAGTGCTTTTGCAACCGCTACGTAAAATTTGTTTGCGCGTTTATCGCAAATGATTTGACGAATCAACTTGATTTGCAAGATTTTTTGTCAGCATGGTCTGAAGATGATCTGGTTCAATTTTCGTGCAAATCGGATGAACCGTCTAGGACGAGTTCGCAAAAGTAGGTTTTTCGGTTAATTAAAAATGGCGGGAAAATTATTATGACGGAAAATGACGTCATAGGGTGCAATCGAATTGTCTTGAGCCAAGGAATCAGAGGGAAAAAGAATTTCGTTTCTAGCCCTTATGGTTCAAAAGTTATTAGCATAAACATGAGTCTAATTTTGGACTGATGGTGGCGCTAGAGGGATTGAGTTAGAGACTCAAAATTTGCTATGGTGACATTTCAGACTGTCCTCTATTAGTGTGCCAAATTTCATAACTTTTTACCATACGGTTCTATGGGCTGCCATAGACTTCGTGGCGGAAGAAGAAGAAGATGAAATATAGCTGCAAGCAGCAATACCGGGGCCAGGCGCAAAGAAGAAGACAAGACATGCCAAAATGGCTGGCAGTGTCAGATCAACTGGAGCAATGAGCAATTAATCACGTTTTAAGATGATTTTAAGCAAAAGGCTGAAAATGCATTGTAGTCTGAGAGTGTCAGACCAACTGCAATAATTAACAATTATACAGTTTAAGAAGATTAGGCAAAATGGCTGAAATATCATATGAAGAGTTTGGTTGCAAAACGCGATAAACGCCATTTTTTGACATTTGGATTTTATTATTGGAAATCACTGTTTAGATGTACCTTAATCTATGTGTGAATTGCTGCCATTAATAAGATTTGAAAATGTACATTTTAAGCCAACTACAAAATGTATTTTTTCACAAAACGCGATATCCGCCAGCCCAGTTTCTTTACAAAGTGCGATATAGAACGTTCAGGATGCCGCGCAAGCTCAGGATGTCACGCGAGGAGAGAGTCACCGCCGGTGAAGTGCTCCGAGTTTGCTCAGTGATTTAACGATAATATCAAAACAAAAAAACATATTTTTAAAAAGAGGATTCAATAGGCTAACTAAAAAACGTTTACCAGTTTATACTGTAGGCGAGCTGTCAGTCACGTAGGCTACGTCACTGATCAACAGCTGTCTGTCAGTCAGAGAATCAAAGCTTCAGAGTCAAGCTAACGTTATGGATTTCGATGACGGATTGGAGCCGGTCATTCCAGCTGCTGTTGGGAGAAAGAGGAAGGCATCTTAAGAAAATCATCAAAGGGAGAAGACAAACGGGCAAGGCATTCAGGGGAGGGAAAACATCCAAAGATTAATTGTTGTCATCGTGCGACTGCGAGTAATGTTGGTCTGTCATGCCGACACACACACACACACACACACACACACACACACACACACACACACACACACACACACACACACACACACACACACACACACACACACACACACACACACACACACACAAAACATTGATTCACTAGCTTTTCTTAATGGTATTACAGTAGTAGAATATAGCCTAAGGTGGATATATAGCGTTTTGCAAAAAAAAAAAAAAAAAACGTTATGTTGTGTATGTTCTGACCAAAACTAACTCGGAATCGTATTATTATTAATCAATCTTTGTATATACTATTCCATATATTTATGATGTATTGTTTTTTTAACCAATTTAAGATGTTTGACAATGTTAAGATAGATATGTTGCATTTTGGCATGGTTTTTGACTTATTTATGGACATAAAATTAAATAAAAAATATCCTGGATTTGAAGAATATTGTGTCCCGGCCTTCACTGAGCTCAAGTAATAGTTTAATGTACAAAAAATTGTGAATGAACTTGACTGTTGATGTCTTAAATAATAATGTCAAATAACCAACATTTCTCAAAATGGATATATCTCGTTTTGCAACGAAACTCTTCATATATTGAGTCACTGATAATGTAAGTTAATGGTTTATCACTTTTGACCAATAGGTGGCACAGATACGAAATTGATGTGGTGTGGTCAGAATAAGGGAACAATGACACATGCAAAGTTTGATGCCAATATGTCAAAGCATTGCAGAGATACAGCCTCAAGAGTAATTTTGGCATAATGGCTCAACTTCGTCGCTGCGGTTTACAAAAACGGTTTCACCTATTGATGCAAAATCCCTAACTTTTTGTTGACACAGTCTGAAGATGATACGATTCAATTTTGGTGGAAATTGGACAAACGGTCTAGGATGAGTTTGAAAAAGTAGGTTTTGATCAAATAAGAACATTGAGGACAGGATGTTTGACCAAATATGGAAAAATTTGTTTCACTGTTCTCGGCATGAGCCAATGACTGTATTATGACCAGTTTCATTAAACTAGGCTAATTTAATCAAAAGTTATTAGCATGTTTGTAAATTTTGTTATAACCTCTGACCACAAGGTGGCACTGCCCCAAAACGTTTTGAGTACCTTCAAAGCATGGTGCGGAAGACATGATTTTTGGACAAAGAGTTCAAAAGTTATAAGCAAAAATAGCCATTTTTTGTATCTCCGGACCAGTAGGTGGCGCTGCGCCGAAACGCTGCATGTTGCTTCAGGTCATGCTTGTGATGACATATACCAAGATTGGTTTCAATACGATAAAGCGTTGTGGAGATATAGGCTTATGAGTGTTTTTGCAACAGCTACGCAAAATTTGTGTGCGCGTTTATCGAAAACGATTTGACAAATCAACTTGATTTGCAAGATTTTTTGTCAGCATGGTCTGAAGATGATCTGGTTCAATTTTCGTGCAAATCGGACAAACCGTCTAGGACGAGTTCGTAAAAGTAGGTTTTTTGGAAAATTAAAAATGGCGGGGAAATTATCATGACCGAAAATGACATCATAGGTTGCAATTGAATCGGCATGAGCCAATGACTCTATTATGACCAGTTTCAATATACTAGGCTAATTTAATCAAAAGTTATTAGCATTTTTGTCAAGTTTGTTATATCTTTTGACCACAAGGTGGCACTGCCCTAAAACTTTTTGAGTACCTTCAGGGCATAGAAAGGAAGTCACATACCGAGTTTAGTAACAATATACTAATGCATTTGTAAAATATAGCATTTTTTGACAAAATTCAAAATGGCCGACAGCCAAAATGGCCGATATGGTAAAATTGAATATCAGACGACTCGGCATGCCGTCCTGAATCTAACGAGACCACTTTTATGATTTTTGGACAAACGGTTCAAAAGTTATAAGCAAAAACAGCCATTTTTTGTATCTCCGGACCAGTAGGTGGCGCTGCGCCGAAACACTGCATGTTGCCTCAAGTCATGCTTGTGATGATATGTACCAAGTTTGGTTTGAATACGATAAAGCGTTGCGGAGATATTGCCTTATGAGTGCTTTTGCAACCGCTACGTAAAATTTGTTTGCGCGTTTATCGCAAATGATTTGACGAATCAACTTGATTTGCAAGATTTTTTGTCAGCATGGTCTGAAGATGATCTGGTTCAATTTTCGTGCAAATCGGATGAACCGTCTAGGACGAGTTCGCAAAAGTAGGTTTTTCGGTTAATTAAAAATGGCGGGAAAATTATTATGACGGAAAATGACGTCATAGGGTGCAATCGAATTGTCTTGAGCCAAGGAATCAGAGGAAAAAAGAATTTTGTTTCTAGCCCTTATAGTTCAAAAGTTATTAGCATAAACATGAGTCTAATTTTGGACTGATGGTGGCGCTAGAGGGATTGAGTTAGAGACTCAAAATTTGCTATGGTGACATTTCAGACTGTCCTCTATTAGTGTGCCAAATTTCATAACTTTTTACCATACGGTTCTATGGGCTGCCATAGACTTCGTGGCGGAAGAAGAAGAAGAAGAAGATGAAATATAGCTGCAAGCAGCAATACCGGGGCCAAGCGCAAAGAAGAAGACAAGACATGCCAAAATGGCTGGCAGTGTCAGATCAACTGGAGCAATGAGCAATTAATCACATTTTAAGATGATTTTAGGCAAAAGGCTGAAAAACGCATTGTAGTCTGAGAGTGTCAGACCAACTGCAACAATTAACAATTATACAGTTTAAGAAGATTAGGCAAAATGGCTGAAATATCATATATTGAGTCACTGATAATGTAAGTTAATGGTTTATCACTTTTGACCAATAGGTGGCACAGACACGAAATTGATGTGGTGTGGTCAGAATAAGGGAACAATGACACATGCAAAGTTTGATGCCAATATGTCAAAGCATTGCAGAGATACAGCCTCAAGAGTAATTTTGGCATAATGGCTCAACTTCGTCGCTGCGGTTTACAAAAACGGTTTCATCTATTGATGCAAAATCCCTAACTTTTTGTTGACACAGTCTGAAGATGATACAATTCGATTTTGGTGGAAATTGGACAAACGGTCTAGGATGAGTTTGAAAAAGTAGGTTTTGATCAAATAAGAACATTGAGGACAGGATGTTTGACCAAATATGGAAAAATTTGTATCTCTGTTCTCGGCATGAGCCAATGACTGTATTATGACCAGTTTCATTAAACTAGGCTAATTTAATCAAAAGTTATTAGCATGTTTGTACATTTTGTTATAACCTCTGACCACAAGGTGGCACTGCCCCAAAACGTTTTGAGTACCTTCAAAGCATGGTGCGGAAGACATGATTTTTGGACAAACAGTTCAAAAGTTATAAGCAAAAATAGCCATTTTTTGTATCTCCGGACCAGTAGGTGGCGCTGCGCCGAAACGCTGCATGTTGCTTCAGGTCATGCTTGTGATGACATATACCAAGATTGGTTTGAATACGATAAAGCGTTGTGGAGATATAGGCTTATGAGTGTTTTTGCAACCGCTACGCAAAATTTGTGTGCGCGTTTATCGAAAACGATTTGACAAATCAACTTGATTTGCAAGATTTTTTGTCAGCATGGTCTGAAGATGATCTGGTTCAATTTTCGTGCAAATCGGACAAACCGTCTAGGACGAGTTCGTAAAAGTAGGTTTTTTGGAAAATTAAAAATGGCGGGGAAATTATCATGACCGAAAATGACATCATAGGTTGCAATTGAATCGGCATGAGCCAATGACTCTATTATGACCAGTTTCAATATACTAGGCTAATTTAATCAAAAGTTATTAGCATTTTTGTCAAGTTTGTTATATCTTTTGACCACAAGGTGGCACTGCCCTAAAACTTTTTGAGTACCTTCAGGGCATAGCAAGGAAGTCACATACCGAGTTTAGTAACAATATACTAATGCATTTGTAAAATATAGCATTTTTTGACAAAATTCAAAATGGCCGACAGCCAAAATGGCCGATATGGTAAAATTGAATATCAGACGA
This sequence comes from Gobio gobio, assembly GCF_949357685.1. Taxonomy (NCBI): domain Eukaryota; kingdom Metazoa; phylum Chordata; class Actinopteri; order Cypriniformes; family Gobionidae; genus Gobio; species Gobio gobio. Next base: position 29,592,158 of record NC_137105.1, on the reverse strand, counting down.
CTCGGCATGCCGTCCTGAATGTAACGAGACCACTTTTATGATTTTTGGACAAACAGTTCAGAAGTTATAAGCAAAAATAGCAATTTTTCGTATCTCCGGACCAGTAGGTGGCGCTGCGCCGAAACGCTGTATGTTGCCTCAAGTCATGCTTGTGATGACAAGTACCAAGTTTGGTTTGAATACGATAAAGCGTTGCGGAGATATTGCCTTAAGTGTGTTTTTGCAACCGCTACGTAAAATTTGTTTGCGCGCTTATCTCAAATGATTTGACGAATCAACTTGATTTGCAAGATTTTTTGTCAGCATGGTCTGAAGATGATCTGGTTCAATTTTCGTGCAAATCGGATGAACCGTCTAGGACGAGTTCGTAAAAGTAGGTTTTTCGGAAAATTCAAAATGGCGGGAAAATTTTTATGACGGAAAATGACGTCATAGGGTGCAATCGAATCGTCTTGAGCAAAGGAATCAGAGGAAAAAAGAATTTTGTTTCTAGCCCTTATGGTTCAAAAGTTATTAGCATAAACATGAGTCACATTTTGGACTGATGGTGGCGCTAGAGGGATTGAGTTTGAGACTCCAAATTTGCTACGGTGTAATTTCAGACTGTCCTCTATTAGTGTGCCAAATTTCACAACTTTTTACCATACGGTTCTATGGGCTGCCATAGACTTCGTGGCGGAAGAAGAAGAAGAAGATGAATAATAAATATAGCTGCAAGCAGCAATACCGGGGCCAAGCGCAAAGAAGAAGACAAGACATGCCAAAATGGCTGGCAGTGTCAGATCAACTGGAGCAATGAGCAATTAATCACGTTTTAAGATGATTTTAAGCAAAAGGCTGAAAATGCATTGTAGTCTGAGAGTGTCAGACCAACTGCAACAATTAACAATTATACAGTTTAACAAGATTAGGCAAAATGGCTGAAATATCATATATTGAGTCACTGATAATGTAAGTTAATGGTTTATCACTTTTGACCAATACTTTGACCAGTTACGAAATGTATGTGGTGTGGTCAGAATAAGGGAACAATGACACATGCAAAGTTTGATGCCAATATGTCAAAGCATTGCAGAGATACAGCCTCAAGAGTCATTTTGGCATAATGGCTCAACTTCGTCACTGCGGTTTACAAAAATGGTTTCATCTATTGATGCAAAATCCATAACTTTTTGTTGACACAGTCTGAAGATGATACGATTCGATTTTGGTGGAAATTGGACAAACGGTCTAGGATGAGTTTGAAAAAGTAGGTTTTGATCAAATAAGAACATTGAGGACAGGATGTTTGACCAAATATGGAAAAATTAGTATCCCTGTTCTCGGCATGAGCCAATGACTGTATTATGACCAGTTTCATTAAACTAGGCTAATTTAATCAAAAGTTATTAGCATGTTTGTAAATTTTGTTATAACCTCTGACCACAAGGTGGCACTGCCCCAAAACGTTTTGAGTACCTTCAAAGCATGGTGCGGAAGACATGATTTTTGGACAAACAGTTCAAAAGTTATAAGCAAAAATAGCCATTTTTTGTATCTCCGGACCAGTAGGTGGCGCTGCGCCGAAACGCTGCATGTTGCTTCAGGTCATGCTTGTGATGACATATACCAAGATTGGTTTGAATACGATAAAGCGTTGTGGAGATATAGGCTTATGAGTGTTTTTGCAACCGCTACGCAAATTTTGTGTGCGCGTTTATCGAAAACGATTTGACAAATCAACTTGATTTGCAAGATTTTTTGTCAGCATGGTCTGAAGATGATCTGGTTCAATTTTCGTGCAAATCGGACAAACCGTCTAGGACGAGTTCGTAAAAGTAGGTTTTTTGGAAAATTAAAAATGGCGGGGAAATTATCATGACCAAAAATGACATCATAGGTTGCAATTAAATCGGCATGAGCCAATGACTCTATTATGACCAGTTTCAATATACTAGGCTAATTTAATCAAAAGTTATTAGCATTTTTGTCAAGTTTGTTATATCTTTTGACCACAAGGTGGCACTGCCCTAAAACTTTTTGAGTACCTTCAGGGCATAGCAAGGAAGTCACATACCGAGTTTAGTAACAATATACTAATGCATTTGTAAAATATAGCATTTTTTGACAAAATTCAAAATGGCCGACAGCCAAAATGGCCGATATGGTAAAATTGAATATCAGACGACTCGGCAAGCCGTCCTGAATGTATCGAGACCACTTTTATGATTTTTGGACAAACAGTTCAGAAGTTATAAGCAAAAATAGCAATTTTTCGTATCTCCGGACCAGTAGGTGGCGCTGCGCCGAAACGCTGTATGTTGCCTCAAGTCATGCTTGTGATGACATGTACCAAGTTTGGTTTGAATACGATAAAGCGTTGCGGAGATATTGCCTTAAGAGTGTTTTTGCAACCACTACGTAAAATTTGTTTGCGCGTTTATCGCAAATGATTTGACGAATCAACTTGATTTGCAAGATTTTTTGTCAGCATGGTCTGAAGATGATCTGGTTCAATTTTCGTGCAAATCGGATGAACCGTCTAGGACGAGTTCGTAAAAGTAGGTTTTTCGGAAAATTCAAAATGGCGGGAAAATTTTTATGACGGAAAATGACGTCATAGGGTGCAATGGAATCGTCTTGAGCCAAGGAATCAGAGGAAAAAAGAATTTTGTTTCTAGCCCTTATGGTTCAAAAGTTATTAGCATAAACATGAGTAAAATTTTGGACTGATGGTGGCGCTAGAGGGATTGAGTTTGAGACTCCAAATTTGCTACGGTGACATTTCAGACTGTCCTCTATTAGTGTGCCAAATTTCACAACTTTTTACCATACGGTTCTATGGGCTGCCATTGACTTCGTGGCGGAAGAAGAAGAAGAAGATGAATAATAATAATAAGAACGGGAACGGTTTCAATAGGTGCCTTCGCACCTTCGGTGCTTGGCCCCTAAATATAGCTGCAAGCAGCAATACCGGGGCCAAGCGCAAAGAAGAAGACAAGACATGCCAAAATGGCTGGCAGTGTCAGATCAACTGCAGCAATGAGCAATTAATCACGTTTTAAGATGATTTTAGGCAAAAGGCTGAAAATGCATTGTAGTCTGAGAGTGTTAGACCAACTGCAGCAATGAACAATTATACAGTTTAAGAAGATTAGGCAAAATGTCTGAAATATCATATATAGAGTCACTGATAATATAAGTTAATGGTTTATCACTTTTGACCAATAGGTGGCACAGTTACAAAATGTATGTGGTGTGGTCAGAATAAGGGAACAATGACACATGCAAAGTTTGATGCCAATATGTCAAAGCATTGCAGAGATAGCCTCAAGAGTCATTTTGGCATCATGGCTCAACTTCGTCACTGCGGTTTACAAAAACGGTTTCATCTATTGATGCAAAATTCGTAACTTTTTGTTGACACAGTCTGAAGATGATACGATTCGATTTTGGTGGAAATTGGACAAACGGTCTAGGATGAGTTTGAAAAAGTAGGTTTTGATCAAATAAGAACATTGAGGACAGGATGTTTGACCTAATATGGCAAAATTAGTATCTATGTTCTCGGCATGAGCCAATGACTGTATTATGACCAGTTTCATTAAACTAGGCTAATTTAATCAAAAGTTATTAGCATGTTTGTAAATTTTGTTATAACCTCTGATCACAAGGTGGCACTGCCCCAAAACTTTTTGAGTACCTTCAAAGCATGGTGCGGAAGACATGAATTTTGGACAAACAGTTCAAAAGTTATAAGCAAAAATAGCCATTTTTTGTATCTCCGGACCAGTAGGTGGCGCTGCGCCGAAACGCTGCATGTTGCCTCAGGTCATGCTTGTGATGACATATACCAAGATTGGTTTGAATACGATAAAGCGTTGCGGAGATATAGGCTTATGAGTGTTTTTGCAACCGCTACGCAAAATTTGTGTGCGCGTTTATCAAAAACGATTTGACAAATCAACTTGATTTGCAAGATTTTTTGTCAGCATGGTCTGAAGATGATATGGTTCAATTTCTGTGCAAATCGGACAAAATTATCATGACCGAAAATGACATCATAGGTTGCAATTGAATCGGCATGAGCCAATGACTCTATTATGACCAGTTTCAATATACTAGGCTAATTTAATCAAAAGTTATTAGCATTTTTGTCAAGTTTGTTATATCTTTTGACCACAAGGTGGCACTGCCCTAAAACTTTTTGAGTACCTTCAGGGCATAGCATGGAAGTCACATACCGAGTTTAGTAACAATATACTAATGCATTTGTAAAATATAGCATTTTTTGACAAAATTCAAAATGGCCGACAAGCAAAATGGCCGATATGGTAAAATTGAATATCAGACGACTCGGCATGCCGTCCTGAATGTAACGAGACCACTTTTATGATTTTTGGACAAACAGTTCAGAAGTTATAAGCAAAAATAGCCATTTTTTGTATCTCCGGACCAGTAGGTGGCGCTGCGCCGAAACGCTGTATGTTGCCTCAAGTCATGCTTGTGATGACATGTACCAAGTTTGGTTTGAATACGATAAAGCGTTGCGGAGATATTGCCTTAAGTGTGTTTTTGCAACCGCTACGTAAAATTTGTTTGCGAGTTTATCGCAAATGATTTGACGAATCAACTTGATTTGCAAGATTTTTTGTCAGCATGGTCTGAAGATGATCTGGTTCAATTTTTGTGCAAATCGGATGAACCGTCTAGGACGAGTTCGTAAAAGTAGGTTTTTCGGAAAATTAAAAATGGCGGGAAAATTTTTATGACGGAAAATGACGTCATAGGGTGCAATCGAATCGTCTTGAGCCAAGGAATCAGAGAAAAAAAGAATTTTGTTTCTAGCCCTTATGGTTCAAAAGTTATTAGCATAAACATGAGTCAAATTTTGGACTGATGGTGGCGCTAGAGGGATTGAGTTTGAGACTCCAAATTTGCTACGGTGACATTTCAGACTGTCCTCTATTAGTGTGCCAAATTTCACAACTTTTTACCATACGGTTCTATGGGCTGCAATAGACTTCGTGGCGGAAGAAGAAGAAGAAGAAGAAGAAGAAGAAGAAGATGAATAATAATAATAAGAACGGGAACGGTTTCAATAGGTGCCTTCGCACCTTCGGTGCTTGGCCCCTAATAATAAGAACGGGAACGGTTTCAATAGGTGCCTTCGCACCTTCGGTGCTTGGCCCCTAATAATAAATATAGCTGCAAGCAGCAATACCGGGGCCAAGCGCAAAGAAGAAGACAAGACATGCCAAAATGGCTGGCAGTGTCAGATCAACTGGAGCAATGAGCAATTAATCACGTTTTAAGATGATTTTAAGCAAAAGGCTGAAAATGCATTGTAGTCTGAGAGTGTCAGACCAACTGCAACAATGAAGAATTATACAGTTTAAGAAGATTAGGCAAAATGGCTGAAATATCATATATTGAGTCACTGATAATGTAAGTTAATGGTTTATCACTTTTGACCAATAGGTGGCACAGATACGAAATTGATGTGGTGTGGTCAGAATAAGGGAACAATGACACATGCAAAGTTTGATGCCAATATGTCAAAGCATTGCAGAGATACAGCCTCAAGAGTCATTTTGGCATCATGGCTCAACTTCGTCGCTGCGGTTTACAAAAACGGTTTCATCTATTGATGCAAAATCCCTAACTTTTTGTTGACACAGTCTGAAGATGATACGATTCGATTTTGGTGGAAATTGGAAAAACGGTCTAGGATGAGTTTGCAAAAGTAGGTTTTGATCAAATAAGAACATTGAGGACAGGATGTTTGACCAAATATGGAAAAATTAGTATCTCTGTTCTCGGCATGAGCCAATGACTGTATTATGACCAGTTTCATTAAACTAGGCTAATTTAATCAAAAGTTATTAGCATGTTTGTAAATTTTGTTATAACCTCTGACCACAAGGTGGCACTGCCCCAAAACGTTTTGAGTACCTTCAAAGCATGGTGCGGAAGACATGAATTTTGGACAAACAGTTCAAAAGTTATAAGCAAAAATAGCCATTTTTTGTATCTCCGGACCAGTAGGTGGCGCTGCGCCGAAACGCTGCATGTTGCCTCAGGTCATGCTTGTGATGACATATACCAAGATTGGTTTGAATACGATAAAGCGTTGTGGAGATATAGGCTTATGAGTGTTTTTGCAACCGCTACGCAAAATTTGTGTGCGCGTTTATCAAAAACGATTTGACAAATCAACTTGATTTGCAAGATTTTTTGTCAGCATGGTCTGAAGATGATCTGGTTCAATTTTCGTGCAAATCGGACAAACCGTCTAGGACGAGTTCGTAAAAGTAGGTTTTTTGGAAAATTAAAAATGGCGGGGAAATTATCATGACCGAAAATGACATCATAGGTTGCAATTGAATCGGCATGAGCCAATGACTCTATTATGACCAGTTTCAATATACTAGGCTAATTTAATCAAAAGTTATTAGCCTTTTTGTCAAGTTTGTTATATCTTTTGACCACAAGGTGGCACTGCCCTAAAACTTTTTGAGTACCTTCAGGGCATAGCAAGGAAGTCACATACCGAGTTTAGTAACAATATACTAATGCATTTGTAAAATATAGCATTTTTTGACAAAATTCAAAATGGCCGACAGTCAAAATGGCCGATATGGTAAAATTGAATATCAGACGACTCGGCATGCCGTCCTGAATGTAACGAGACCACTTTTATGATTTTTGGACAAACAGTTCAGAAGTTATAAGCAAAAATAGCAATTTTTCGTATCTCCGGACCAGTAGGTGGCGCTGCGCCGAAACGCTGTATGTTGCCTCATGTCATGCTTGTGATGACATGTACCAAGTTTGGTTTGAATACGATAAAGCGTTGCGGAGATATTGCCTTAAGAGTGTTTTTGCAACCGCTACGTAAAATTTGTTTGCGCGTTTATCGCAAATGATTTGACGAATCAACTTGATTTGCAAGATTTTTTGTCAGCATGGTCTGAAGATGATCTGGTTAAATTTTCGTGCAAATCGGATGAACCGTCTAGGACGAGTTCGTAAAAGTAGGTTTTTCGGAAAATTCAAAATGGCGGGAAAATTTATATGACGGAAAATGACGTCGTATGGTGCATTGGAATCGTCTTGAGCCAAGGAATCAGAGGAAAAAAGAATTTTGTTTCTAGCCCTTATGGTTCAAAAGTTATTAGCATAAACATGAGTCAAATTTTGGACTGATGGTGGCGCTAGAGGGATTGAGTTTGAGACTCCAAATTTGCTACGGTGACATTTCAGACTGTCCTCTATTAGTGTGCCAAATTTCACAACTTTTTACCATACGGTTCTATGGGCTGCCATAGACTTCGTGGCGGAAGAAGAAGAAGAAGAAGAAGAAGAAGATGAATAATAAATATAGCTGCAAGCAGCAATACCGGGGCCAAGCGCAAAGAAGAAGACAAGACATGCCAAAATGGCTGGCAGTGTCAGATCAACTGCAGCAATGAGAAATTAATCACGTTTTAAGATGATTTTAGGCAAAAGGCTGAAAATGCATTGTAGTCTGAGAGTGTCAGACCAACTGCAGCAATTAACAATTATACAGTTTAAGAAGATTAGGCAAAATGGCTGAAATATCATATATAGAGTCACTGATAATATAAGTTAATGGTTTATCACTTTTGACCAATAGGTGGCACAGTTACGAAATGTATGTGGTGTGGTCAGAATAAGAGAACAATGACACATGCAAAGTTTGATGCCAATATGTCAAAGCATTGCAGAGATACAGCCTCAAGAGTCATTTTGGCATCATGGCTCAACTTCGTCACTGCGGTTTACAAAAACGGTTTCATCTATTGATGCAAAATCCCTAACTTTTGTTGACACAGTCTGAAGATGATACGATTCGATTTTGGTGGAAATTGGACAACCGGTCTAGGATGAGTTTGAAAAAGTAGGTTTTGATCAAATAAGAACATTGAGGACATGATGTTTGACCAAATATGGCAAAATTAGTATCTATGTTCTCGGCATGAGCCAATGACTGTATTATGACCAGTTTCATTAAACTAGGCTAATTTAATCAAAAGTTATTAGCATGTTTGTAAATTTTGTTATAACCTCTGACCACAAGGTGGCACTGCCCCAAAACTTTTTGAGTACCTTCAAAGCATGGTGCGGAAGACATGAATTTTGGACAAACAGTTCATAAGTTATAAGCAAAAATAGCCATTTTTTGTATCTCCGGACCAGTAGGTGGCGCTGCGCCGAAACGCTGCATGTTGCCTCAGGTCATGCTTGTGATGACATATACCAAGATTGGTTTGAATACGATAAAGCGTTGTGGAGATATAGGCTTATGAGTGTTTTTGCAACCGCTACGCAAAATTTGTGTGCGCGTTTTTCGAAAACGATTTGACAAATCAACTTGATTTGCAAGATTTTTTGTCAGCATGGTCTGAAGATGATATGGTTCAATTTCTGTGCAAATCGGACAAACCGTCTAGGACGAGTTCGCAAAAGTAGGTTTTTTGGAAAATTAAAAATGGCGGGGAAATTATCATGACCGAAAATGACATCATAGGTTGCAATTGAATCGGCATGAGCCAATGACTCTATTATGACCAGTTTCAATATACTAGGCTAATTTAATCAAAAGTTATTAGCATTTTTGTCAAGTTTGTTATATCTTTTGACCACAAGGTGGCACTGCCCTAAAACTTTTTGAGTACCTTCAGGGCATAGCATGGAAGTCACATACCGAGTTTAGTAACAATATACTAATGCATTTGTAAAATATAGCATTTTTTGACAAAATTCAAAATGGCCGACAGCCAAAATGGCCGATATGGTAAAATTGAATATCAGACGACTCGGCATGCCGTCCTGAATGTAACGAGACCACTTTTATGATTTTTGGACAAACAGTTCAGAAGTTATAAGCAAAAATAGCCATTTTTCGTATCTCCGGACCAGTAGGTGGCGCTGCGCTGAAACGCTTTATGTTGCCTCAAGTCATGCTTGTGATGACATGTACCAAGTTTGGTTTGAATACGATAAAGCGTTGCGGAGATATTGCCTTAAGTGTGTTTTTGCAACCGCTACGTAAAATTTGTTTGCGCGTTTATCGCAAATGATTTGACGAATCAACTTGATTTGCAAGATTTTTTGTCAGCATGGTCTGAAGATGATCTGGTTCAATTTTCGTGCAAATCGGACAAACCGTCTAGGACGAGTTCGCAAAAGTAGGTTTTTTGGAAAATTAAATATGGCGGGGAAATTATCATGACCGAAAATGACGTCATAGGATGCAATTGAATCGGCATGAGCCAATGAATGTATTATGACCAGTTTCATTATACTAAACTAATTAAATCAAAAGTTATTAGCATTTTTGTCAAGTTTGTTATAACTTTTGACCACAAGGTGGCACTGCCCCAAAACTTTTTGAGTACCTTCAGGGCATGGAGTGGAAGTCACATACCGAGTTTAGTAACAATACACTAATGCATTTGTAAAATATAGCATTTTAGCACATAATTCAAAATGGCCGACAGCCAAAATGGCCGATATGGTAAAATTGAATATCAGACGACTCGGCATGCCGTCCTGAATCTAACGAGACTACTTTTATGATTTTTGGACAAACGGTTCAAATGGTATAAGCAAAAACAGCCATTTTTTGTATCTCCGGACCAGTAGGTGGCGCTGCGCCGAAACACTGCATGTAGCCTCAAGTCATGCTTGTGATGACATGTACCAAGTTTGGTTTGAATACGATAAAGCGTTGCGGAGATATTGCCTTAAGAGTGCTTTTGCAACCGCTACGTAAAATTTGTTTGCGCGTTTTTCGCAAATGATTTGACGAATCAACTTGATTTGCAAGATTTTTTGTCAGCATGGTCTGAAGATGATCTGGTTCAATTTTCGTGCAAATCGGATGAACCGTCTAGGACGAGTTCGCAAAAGTAGGTTTTTCGGTTAATTAAAAATGGCGGGAAAATTATTATGACGGAAAATGACGTCATAGGGTGCAATCGAATTGTCTTGAGCCAAGGAATCAGAGGAAAAAAGAATTTCGTTTCTAGAGCCAATGACTCTATTATGACTCTATTATGACCAGTTTCAATATACTAGGCTAATTTAATCAAAAGTTATTAGCATTTTTGTCAAGTTTGTTATATCTTTTGACCACAAGGTGGCACTGCCCTAAAACTTTTTGAGTACCTTCAGGGCATAGCATGGAAGTCACATACCGAGTTTAGTAACAATATACTAATGCATTTGTAAAATATAGCATTTTTTGACAAAATTCAAAATGGCCGACAGCCAAAATGGCCGATATGGTAAAATTGAATATCAGACGACTCGGCATGCCGTCCTGAATGTAACGAGACCACTTTTATGATTTTTGGACAAACAGTTCAGAAGTTATAAGCAAAAATAGCCATTTTTCGTATCTCCGGACCAGTAGGTGGCGCTGCGCCGAAACGCTTTATGTTGCCTCAAGTCATTCTTGTGATGACATGTACCAAGTTTGGTTTGAATACGATAAAGCGTTGCGGAGATATTGCCTTAAGTGTGTTTTTGCAACCGCTACATAAAATTTGTTTGCGCGTTTATCGCAAATGATTTGACGAATCAACTTGATTTGCAAGATTTTTTGTCAGCATGGTCTGAAGATGATCTGGTTCAATTTTCGTGCAAATCGGACAAACCGTCTAGGACGAGTTCGCAAAAGTAGGTTTTTTGGAAAATTAAATATGGCGGGGAAATTATCATGACCGAAAATGACGTCATAGGATGCAATTGAATCGGCATGAGCCAATGAATGTATTATGACCAGTTTCATTATACTAAACTAATTAAATCAAAAGTTATTAGCATTTTTGTCAAGTTTGTTATAACTTTTGACCACAAGGTGGCACTGCCCCAAAACTTTTTGAGTACCTTCAGGGCATGGAGTGGAAGTCACATACCGAGTTTAGTAACAATACACTAATGCATTTGTAAAATATAGCATTTTAGCACATAATTCAAAATGGCCGACAGCCAAAATGGCCGATATGGTAAAATTGAATATCAGACGACTCGGCATGCCGTCCTGAATCTAACGAGACTACTTTTATGATTTTTGGACAAACGGTTCAAATGGTATAAGCAAAAACAGCCATTTTTTGTATCTCCGGACCAGTAGGTGGCGCTGCGCCGAAACACTGCATGTAGCCTCAAGTCATGCTTGTGATGACATGTACCAAGTTTGGTTTGAATACGATAAAGCGTTGCGGAGATATTGCCTTAAGAGTGCTTTTGCAACCGCTACGTAAAATTTGTTTGCGCGTTTTTCGCAAATGATTTGACGAATCAACTTGATTTGCAAGATTTTTTGTCAGCATGGTCTGAAGATGATCTGGTTCAATTTTCGTGCAAATCGGATGAACCGTCTAGGACGAGTTCGCAAAAGTAGGTTTTTCGGTTAATTAAAAATGGCGGGAAAATTATTATGACGGAAAATGACGTCATAGGGTGCAATCGAATTGTCTTGAGCCAAGGAATCAGAGGAAAAAAGAATTTCGTTTCTAGCCCTTATGGTTCAAAAGTTATTAGCATAAACATGAGTCTAATTTTGGACTGATGGTGGCGCTAGAGGGATTGAGTTAGAGACTCAAAATTTGCTATGGTGACATTTCAGACTGTCCTCTATTAGTGTGCCAAATTTCATAACTTTTTACCATACGGTTCTATGGGCTGCCATAGACTTCGTGGCGGAAGAAGAAGAAGAAGAAGATGAAATATAGCTGCAAGCAGCAATACCGGGGCCAAGCGCAAAGAAGAAGACAAGACATGCCAAAATGGCTGGCAGTGTCAGATCAACTGGAGCAATGAGCAATTAATCACGTTTTAAGATGATTTTAAGCAAAAGGCTGAAAATGCATTGTAGTCTGAGAGTGTCAGACCAACTGCAACAATTAACAATTATACAGTTTAAGAAGATTAGGCAAAATGGCTGAAATATCATATATTGAGTCACTGATAATGTAAGTTAATGGTTTATCACTTTTGACCAATAGGTGGCACAGATACGAAATTGATGTGGTGTGGTCAGAATAAGGGAGCAATGACACATGCAAAGTTTGATGCCAATATGTCAAAGCATTGCAGAGATACAGCCTCAAGAGTAATTTTGGCATAATGGCTCAACTTCGTCGCTGCGGTTTACAAAAACGGTTTCATCTATTGATGCAAAATCCCTAACTTTTTGTTGACACAGTCTGAAGATGATACGATTCAATTTTGGTGGAAATTGGACAAACGGTCTAGGATGAGTTTGAAAAAGTAGGTTTTGATCAAATAAGAACATTGAGGACAGGATGTTTGACCAAATATGGAAAAATTAGTATCTCTGTTCTCGGCATGAGCCAATGACTGTATTATGACCAGTTTCATTAAACTAGGCTAATTTAATCAAAAGTTATTAGCATGTTTGTAAATTTTGTTATAACCTCTGACCACAAGGTGGCACTGCCCCAAAACGTTTTGAGTACCTTCAAAGCATGGTGCGGAAGACATGATTTTTGGACAAAGAGTTCAAAAGTTATAAGCAAAAATAGCCATTTTTTGTATCTCCGGACCAGTAGGTGGCGCTGCGCCGAAACGCTGCATGTTGCTTCAGGTCATGCTTGTGATGACATATACCAAGATTGGTTTGAATACGATAAAGCGTTGTGGAGATATAGGCTTATGAGTGTTTTTGCAACCGCTACGCAAAATTTGTGTGCGCGTTTATCGAAAACGATTTGACAAATCAACTTGATTTGCAAGATTTTTTGTCAGCATGGTCTGAAGATGATCTGGTTCAATTTTCGTGCAAATCGGACAAACCGTCTAGGACGAGTTCGTAAAAGTAGGTTTTTTGGAAAATTAAAAATGGCGGGGAAATTATCATGACCGAAAATGACATCATAGGTTGCAATTGAATCGGCATGAGCCAATGACTCTATTATGACCAGTTTCAATATACTAGGCTAATTTATTCAAAAGTTATTAGCATTTTTGTCAAGTTTGTTATATCTTTTGACCACAAGGTGGCACTGCCCTAAAACTTTTTGAGTACCTTCAGGGCATAGCAAGGAAGTCACATACCGAGTTTAGAAACAATATACTAATGCATTTGTAAAATTTAGCATTTTTTGACAAAATTCAAAATGGCCGACAGCCAAAATGGCCGATATGGTAAAATTGAATATCAGACGACTCGGCATGCCGTCCTGAATGTAACGAGACCACTTTTATGATTTTTGGACAAACAGTTCAGAAGTTATAAGCAAAAATAGAAATTTTTCGTATCTCCGGACCAGTAGGTGGCGCTGCGCCGAAACGCTGTATGTTGCCTCAAGTCATGCTTGTGATGACATGTACCAAGTTTGGTTTGAATACGATATAGCGTTGCGAAGATATTGCCTTAAGAGTGTTTTTGCAACCGCTACGTAAAATTTGTTTGAGCGTTTATCGCAAATGATTTGACAAATCAACTTGATTTGCAAGATTTTTTGTCAGCATGGTCTGAAGATGATCTGGTTCAATTTTCGTGCAAATCGAATGAACCGTCTAGGACGAGTTCGTAAAAGTAGGTTTTTCGGAAAATTCAAAATGGCGGGAAAATTTTTATGACGGAAAATGACGTCATAGGGTGCAATCGAATTGTCTTGAGCCAAGAAATCAGAGGAAAAAAGAATTTTGTTTCTAGCCCTTATGGTTCAAAAGTTATTAGCATAAACATGAGTCAAATTTTGGACTGATGGTGGCGCTAGAGGGATTGAGTTTGAGACTCCAAATTTGCTACGGTGACATTTCAGACTGTCCTCTATTAGTGTGCCAAATTTCACAACTTTTTACCATACGGTTCTATGGGCTGCCATAGACTTCGTGGCGGAAGAAGAAGAAGAAGATGAATAATAATAATAAGAACGGGAACGGTTTCAATAGGTGCCTTCGCACCTTCGGTGCTTGGCCCCTAAATATAGCTGCAAGCAGCAATACCGGGGCCAAGCGCAAAGAAGAAGACAAGACCTGCCAAAATGGCTGGCAGTGTCAGATCAACTGCAGCAATGAGAAATTAATCACGTTTTAAGATGATTTTAGGCAAAAGGCTGAAAAATGCATTGTATTCTGAGAGTGTCAGACCAACTGCAACAATTAACAATTATACAGTTTAAGAAGATTAGGCAAAATGGCTGAAATATCACATATAGAGTCACTGATAATATAAGTTAATGGTTTATCACTTTTGACCAATAGGTGGCACAGTTACGAAATTGATGTGGTGTAGTCAGAATAAGGGAACAATGACACATGCAAAGTTTGATGCCAATATGTCAAAGCATTGCAGAGATACAGCCTCAAGAGTAATTTTTGCATAATGGCTCAACTTCGTCGCTGCGGTTTACAAAAACGGTTTCATCTATTGATGCAAAATCCCTAACTTTTTGTTGACACAGTCTGAAGATGATACGATTCGATTTTGGTGGAAATTGGACAAACAGTCTAGGATGAGTTTGAAAAAGTAGGTTTTGATCAAATAAGAACATTGAGGACAGGATGTTTGACCAAATATGGAAAAATTAGTATCTCTGTTCTCGGCATGAGCCAATGACTGTATTATGACCAGTTTCATTAAACTAGGCTAATTTAATCAAAAGTTATTAGCATGTTTGTAAATTTTGTTATAACCTCTGACCACAAGGTGGCACTGCCCCAAAACGTTTTGAGTACCTTCAAAGCATGGTGCGGAAGACATGATTTTTGGACAAACAGTTCAAAAGTTATAAGCAAAAATAGCCATTTTTTGTATCTCCGGACCAGTAGGTGGCGCTGCGCCGAAACGCTGCATGTTGCTTCAGGTCATGCTTGTGATGACATATACCAAGATTGGTTTGAATACGATAAAGCGTTGTGGAGATATAGGCTTATGAGTTTTTTTGCAACCGCTACGCAAAATTTGTGTGCGCGTTTATCGAAAACGATTTGACAAATCAACTTGATTTGCAAGATTTTTTGTCAGCATGGTCTGAAGATGATCTGGTTCAATTTTCGTGCAAATCGGACAAACCGTCTAGGACGAGTTCGTAAAAGTAGGTTTTTTTGAAAATTAAAAATGGCGGGGAAATTATCATGACCGAAAATGACATCATAGGTTGCAATTGAATCGGCATGAGCCAATGACTCTATTATGACCAGTTTCAATATACTAGGCTAATTTAATCAAAAGTTATTAGCATTTTTGTCAAGTTTGTTATATCTTTTGACCACAAGATGGCACTGCCCTAAAACTTTTTGAGTACCTTCAGGGCATAGCAAGGAAGTCACATACCGAGTTTAGTAACAATATACTAATGCATTTGTAAAATATAGCATTTTTTGACAAAATTCAAAATGGCCGACAGCCAAAATGGCCGATATGGTAAAATTGAATATCAGACGACTCGGCATGCCGTCCTGAATGTAACGAGACCACTTTTATGATTTTTGGACAAACGGTTCAGAAGTTATAAGCAAAAATAGCAATTTTTCGTATCTCCGGACCAGTAGGTGGCGCTGCGCCGAAACGCTGTATGTTGCCTCAAGTCATGCTTGTGATGACATGTACCAAGTTTGGTTTGAATACGATAAAGCGTTGCGGAGATATTGCCTTAAGAGTGTTTTTGCAACCTTTACGTAAAATTTGTTTGCGCGTTTATCGCAAATGATTTGACGAATCAACTTGATTTGCAAGATTTTTTGTCAGCATGGTCTGAAGATGATCTGGTTCAATTTTCGTGCAAATCAGATGAACCGTCTAGGACGAGTTCGTAAAAGTAGGTTTTTCGGAAAAATCAAAATGGCGGGAAAATTTTTATGACGGAAAATGACGTCATAGGGTACAATCGAATCGTCTTGAGCCAAGGAATCAGAGGAAAAAAGAATTTTGTTTCTAGCCCTTATGGTTCAAAAGTTATTAGCATAAACATGAGTCAAATTTTGGACTGATGGTGGCGCTAGAGGGATTGAGTTTGAGACTCCAAATTTGCTACGGTGACATTTCAGACTGTCCTCTATTAGTGTGCCAAATTTCACAACTTTTTACCATACGGTTCTATGGGCTGCCATAGACTTCGTGGCGGAAGAAGAAGAAGAAGATGAATAATAATAATAAGAACGGGAACGGTTTCAATAGGTGCCTTCGCACCTTCGGTGCTTGGCCCCTAATAATAATAATAATAGGAACGGGAACGGTTTCAATAGGTGCCTTCGCACCTTCGGTGCTTGGCCCCTAATAATAATAGGAACGGGAACGGTTTCAATAGGTGCCTTCGCACCTTCGGTGCTTGGCCCCTAATAACAAGCAGCAATACCGGGGCCAAGCGCAAAGAAGAAGACAAGACATGCCAAAATGGCTGGCAGTGTCAGATCAACTGCAGCAATGAGAAATTAATCACGTTTTAAGATGATTTTAAGCAAAAGGCTGAAAATGCATTGTAGTCTGAGAGTGTCAGACCAACTGCAGCAATGAACAATTATACAGTTTAAGAAGATTAGGCAAAATGGCTGAAATATCCTATATTGAGTCACTGATAATATAAGTTAATGGTTTATCACTTTTGACCAATAGGTGGCACAGTTACGAAATGTATGTGGTGTGGTCAGAATAAGAGAACAATGACACATGCAAAGTTTGATGCCAATATGTCAAAGCATTGCAGAGATACAGCCTCAAGAGTCATTTTGGCATCATGGCTCAACTTCGTCACTGCGGTTTACAAAAACGGTTTCATCTATTGATGCAAAATTCCTAACTTTTTGTTGACACAGTCTGAAGATGATACGATTCGATTTTGGTGGAAATTGGACAAACGGTCTAGGATGAGTTTGAAAAAGTAGGTTTTGATCAAATAAGAACATTGAGGACATGATGTTTGACCAAATATGGCAAAATTAGTATCTATGTTCTCGGCATGAGCCAATGACTGTATTATGACCAGTTTCATTAAACTAGGCTAATTTAATCAAAAGTTATTAGCATGTTTGTAAATTTTGTTATAACCTCTGACCACAAGGTGGCACTGCCCCAAAACTTTTTGAGTACCTTCAAAGCATGGTGCGGAAGACATGAATTTTGGACAAACAGTTCATAAGTTATAAGCAAAAATAGCCATTTTTTGTATCTCCGGACCAGTAGGTGGCGCTGCGCCGAAACGCTGCATGTTGCCTCAGGTCATGCTTGTGATGACATGTACAAAGATTGGTTTGAATACGATAAAGCTTTGTGGAGATATAGGCTTATGAGTGTTTTTGCAACCGCTACGCAAAATTTGTGTGCGCGTTTTTCAAAAACGATTTGACAAATCAACTTGATTTGCAAGATTTTTTGTCAGCATGGTCTGAAGATGATATGGTTCAATTTCTGTGCAAATCGGACAAACCGTCTAGGACGAGTTCGCAAAAGTAGGTTTTTTGGAAAATTAAAAATGGCGGGGAAATTATCATGACCGAAAATGACATCATAGGTTGCAATTGAATCGGCATGAGCCAATGACTCTATTATGACCAGTTTCAATATACTAGGCTAATTTAATCAAAAGTTATTAGCATTTTTGTCAAGTCTGTTATATCTTTTGACCACAAGGTGGCACTGCCCTAAAACTTTTTTAGTACCTTCAGGGCATAGCATGGAAGTCACATACCGAGTTTAGTAACAATATACTAATGCATTTGTAAAATATAGCATTTTTTGACAAAATTCAAAATGGCCGACAGCCAAAATGGCCGATATGGTAAAATTGAATATCAGACGACTCGTCATGCCGTCCTGAATGTAACGAGACCACTTTTATGATTTTTGGACAAACGGTTCAGAAGTTATAAGCAAAAATAGCAATTTTTCGTATCTCCGGACCAGTAGGTGGCGCTGCGCCGAAACGCTGTATGTTGCCTCAAGTCATGCTTGTGATGACATGTACCAAGTTTGGTTTGAATACGATAAAGCGTTGTGGAGATATTGCCTTAAGTGTGTTTTTGCAACCGCTACGTAAAATTTGTTTGCGCGTTTATCGCAAATGATTTGACGAATCAACTTGATTTGCAAGATTTTTTGTCAGCATGGTCTGAAGATGATCTGGTTCAATTTTCGTGCAAATCGGATGAACCGTCTAGGACGAGTTCGTAAAAGTAGGTTTTTCGGAAAATTCAAAATGGCGGGAAAATTTTTATGACGGAAAATGATGTCATAGGGTGCAATCGAATCGTGTTGAGCCAAGGAATCAGAGGAAAAAAGAATTTTGTTTCTAGCCCTTATGGTTCAAAAGTTATTAGCATAAACATGAGTCAAATTTTGGACTGATGGTGGCGCTAGAGGGATTGAGTTTGAGACTCCAAATTTGCTACGGTGACATTTCAGACTGTCCTCTATTAGTGTGCCAAATTTCACAACTTTTTACCATACGGTTGAGTAATTTTGGCATAATGGCTCAACTTCGTCGCTGCGGTTTACAAAAACGGTTTCATCTATTGATGCAAAATCCCTAACTTTTTGTTGACACAGTCTGAAGATGATACGATTCGATTTTGGTGGAAATTGGACAAACGGTCTAGGATGAGTTTGAAAAAGTAGGTTTTGATCAAATAAGAACATTGAGGACAGGATGTTTGACCAAATATGGAAAAAATAGTATCTCTGTTCTCGGCATGAGCCAATGACTGTATTATGACCAGTTTCATTAAACTAGGCTAATTTAATCAAAAGTTATTAGCATGTTTGTAAATTTTGTTATAACCTCTGACCACAAGGTGGCACTGCCCCAAAACGTTTTGAGTACCTTCAAAGCATGGTGCGGAAGATATGATTTTTGGACAAACAGTTCAAAAGTTATAAGCAAAAACAGCCATTTTTTGTATCTCCGGACCAGTAGGTGGCGCTGCGCCGAAACACTGCATGTTGCCTCAAGTCATGCTTGTGATGACATGTACCAAGTTTGGATTGAATACGATAAAGCATTGTAGAGATATAGCCTTATGAGTGTTTTTGCAACCGCTACGTAAAATTTGTGTGCACGTTTATCAAAAACGATTTGACGAATCAACTTGATTTGCAAGATTTTTTGTCAGCATGGTCTGAAGATGATCTGGTTCAATTTTCGTGCAAATCGGACAAACCGTCTAGGACGAGTTCGCAAAAGTAGGTTTTTTGGAAAATTAAATATGGCGGGGAAATTATCATAACCGAAAATGACGTCATAGGATGCAATTGAATCGGCATGAGCCAATGAATGTATTATGACCAGTTTCATTATACTAAGCTAATTAAATCAAAAGTTATTAGCATTTTTGTCAAGTTTGTTATAACTTTTGACCACAAGGTGGCACTGCCCCAAAACTTTTTGAGTACCTTCAGGGCATGGAGTGGAAGTCACATACCGAGTTTAGTAACAATACACTAATGCATTTGTAAAATATAGCATTTTAGCACATAATTCAAAATGGCCGACAGCCAAAATGGGCGATATGGTAAAATTGAATATCAGACGACTCGGCATGCCGTCCTGAATCTAACGAGACCACTTTTATGATTTTTGGACAAACGGTTCAAAAGTTATAAGCAAAAACAGCCATTTTTTGTATCTCCGGACCAGTAGGTGGCGCTGCGCCGAAACACTGCATGTTGCCTCAAGTCATGCTTGTGATGACATGTACCAAGTTTGGTTTGAATACGATAAAGCGTTGCGGAGATATTGCCTTAAGAGTGCTTTTGCAACCGCTATGTAAAATTTGTTTGCGCGTTTATCGCAAATGATTTGACGAATCAACTTGATTTGCAAGATTTTTTGTCAGCATGGTCTGAAGATGATCTGGTTCAATTTTCGTGCAAATCGGATGAACCGTCTAGGACGAGTTCGCAAAAGTAGGTTTTTCGGTTAATTAAAAATGGCGGGAAAATTATTATGACGGAAAATGACGTCATAGGGTGCAATCGAAATGTCTTGAGCCAAGGAATCAGAGGAAAAAAGAATTTCGTTTCTAGCCCTTATGGTTCAAAAGTTATTAGCATAAACATGAGTCTAATTTTGGACTGATGGTGGCGCTAGAGGGATTGAGTTAGAGACTCAAAATTTGCTATGGTGACATTTCAGACTGTCCTCTATTAGTGTGCCAAATTTCATAACGTTTTACCATACGGTTCTATGGGCTGCCATAGACTTCGTGGCGGAAGAAGAAGAAGATGAATAATAATAATAATAGGAACGGGAACGGTTTCAATAGGTGCCTTCGCACCTTCGGTGCTTGGCCCCTAAATATAGCTGCAAGCAGCAATACCGGGGCCAAGCGCAAAGAAGAAGACAAGACATGCCAAAATGGCTGGCAGTGTCAGATCAACTGGAGCAATGAGCAATTAATCACGTTTTAAGATGATTTTAAGCAAAAGGCTGAAAATGCATTGTAGTCTGAGAGTGTCAGACCAACTGCAACAATTAACAATTATACAGTTTAAGAAGATTAGGCAAAATGGCTGAAATATCATATATTGAGTCACTGATAATGTAAGTTAATGGTTTATCACTTTTGACCAATAGGTGGCACAGATACGAAATTGATGTGGTGTGGTCAGAATAAGGGAACAATGACACATGCAAAGTTTGATGCCAATATGTATAAGCATTGCAGAGATACAGCCTCAAGAGTAATTTTGGCATGATGGCTCAACTTCGTCGCTGCGGTTTACAAAAACGGTTTCATCTATTGATGCAAAATCCCTAACTTTTTGTTGACACTGTCTGAAGATGATACGATTCGATTTTGGTGGAAATTGGACAAACGGTCCAACCTTCAGGGCATAGCAAGGAAGTCACATACCGAGTTTAGTAACAATATACTAATGCATTTGTAAAATATAGCATTTTTTGACAAAATTCAAAATGGCCGACAGCCAAAATGGCCGATATGGTAAAATTGAATATCAGACGACTCGGCATGCCGTCCTGAATGTAACGAGACCACTTTTATGATTTTTGGACAAACAGTTCAGAAGTTATAAGCAAAAATTGCAATTTTTCGTATCTCCGGACCAGTAGGTGGCACTGCGCCGAAACGCTGTATGTTGCCTCAAGTCATGCTTGTGATGACATGTACCAAGTTTGGTTTGAATACGATAAAGCGTTGCGGAGATATTGCCTTAAGAGTGTTTTTGCAACCGCTACGTAAAATTTGTTTGCGCGTTTATCGCAAATGATTTGACGAATCAACTTGATTTGCAAGATTTTTTGTCAGCATGGTCTGAAGATGATCTGGTTAAATTTTCGTGCAAATCGGATGAACCGTCTAGGACGAGTTCGTAAAAGTAGGTTTTTCGGTTAATTAAAAATGGCGGGAAAATTACCATGGCGGAAAATGACGTCATAGGTTGCAATCGAATCGTCTTGAGCCAAGGAATCAGAGGAAAAAAGAATTTTGTTTCTAGCCCTTATGGTTCAAAAGTTATTAGCATAAACATGAGTCAAATTTTGGACTGATGGTGGCGCTAGAGGGATTGAGTTTGAGACTCAAAATTTGCTATGGTGACATTTCAGACTGTCCTCTATTAGTGTGCCAAATTTCATAACTTTTTACCATACGGTTCTATGGGCTGCCATAGACTTCGTGGCGGAAGAAGAAGAAGATGAATAAATATAGCTGCAAGCAGCAATACCGGGGCCAAGCGCAAAGAAGAAGACAAGACATGCCAAAATGGCTGGCAGTGTCAGATCAACTGCAGCAGTGAGAAATTAATCACGTTTTAAGATGATTTTAGGCAAAAGGCTGAAAATGCATTGTAGTCTGAGAGTGTCAGACCAACTGCAGCAATTAACAATTATACAGTTTAAGAAGATTAGGCAAAATGGCTGAAATCATATATAGAGTCACTGATAATATAAGTTAATGGTTTATCACTTTTGACCAATAGGTGGCACAGTTACGAAATGTATGTGGTGTGGTCAGAATAAGGGAACAATGACACATGCAAAGATTGATGCCAATATGTCAAAGCATTGCAGAGATACAGCCTCAAGAGTAATTTTGGCATCATGGCTCAACTTCGTCACTGCGGTTTACAAAAACGGTTTCATCTATTGATGCAAAATCCCTAACTTTTTGTTGACACAGTCTGAAGATGATACGATTCGATTTTGGTGGAAATTGGACAAACAGTCTAGGATGAGTTTGAAAAAGTAGGTTTTGATCAAATAAGAACATTGAGGACAGGATGTTTGACCAAATATGGCAAAATTAGTATCTATGTTCTCGGCATGAGCCAATGACTGTATTATGACCAGTTTCATTAAACTAGGCTAATTTAATCAAAAGTTATTAGCATGTTTGTAAATTTTGTTATAACCTCTGACCACAAGGTGGCACTGCCCCAAAACTTTTTGAGTACCTTCAAAGCATGGTGCGGAAGACATGAATTTTGGACAAACAGTTCAAAAGTTATAAGCAAAAACAGCCATTTTTTGTATCTCCGGACCAGTAGGTGGCGCTGCGCCGAAACGCTGCATGTTGCCTCAGGTCATGCTTGTGATGACATAAACCAAGATTGGTTTGAATACGATAAAGCGTTGTGGAGATATAGGCTTATGAGTGTTTTTGCAACTGCTACGCAAAATTTGTGTGCGCGTTTATCAAAAACGATTTGACAAATCAACTTGATTTCCAAGATTTTTTGTCAGCATGGTCTGAAGATATGGTTCAATTTCTGTGCAAATCGGACAAACCGTCTAGGACGAGTTCGCAAAAGTAGGTTTTTTGGAAAATTAAAAATGGCGGGGAAATTATCATGACCGAAAATGACATCATAGGGTGCAATTGAATCGGCATGAGCCAATGACTCTATTATGACCAGTTTCAATATACTAGGCTAATTTAATCAAAAGTTATTAGCATTTTTGTCAAGTTTGTTATATCTTTTGACCACAAGGTGGCACTGCCCTAAAACTTTTTGAGTACCTTCAGGGCATGGTGCGGAAGACCCATACCAAGTTTCGTAACGATAGACTAATGCGTTTGTAAAATATAGTATTTTAGCAAATAATTCAAAATGGCCGAGAGCCAAAAAGGCTGATATGGTAAAATTGAATATCAGACAACTCTGAATACCGTCCTGAATCTAACGAGACAACTTTTATGATTTTTGGACAAACGGTTCAAAAGTTATAAGCAAAAATAGCCATTTTTTGTATCTCCGGACCAGTAGGTGGCGCTGCGCCGAAACGCTGCAAGTTGCCTCAAGTCGTGCTTGTGATGACATGTACCAAGATTGGTTTGAATACGATAAAGCGTTGCGGAGATATTGCCTTAAGAGTGTTTTTACAAACGCTTTATAAAATTTGTTTGCGCGTTTATCGCAAACGATTTGACGAATCAACTTGATTTGCAAGATTTTTTGTCAGCATGGTCTGAAGATGATCTGGTTCAATTTTCGTGCAAATCGGACAAACCGTCTAGGACGAGTTCGCAAAAGTAGGTTTTTTGGAAAATTAAATATGGCGGGGAAATTGTCATGACCGAAAATGACGTCATAGGGTGCAATTGAATCGGCATGAGCCAATGAATGTATTATGACCAGTTTCATTATACTAAGCTAATTAAATCAAAAGTTATTAGCATTTTTGTCAAGTTTGTTATAACTTTTGACCACAAGGTGGCACTGCCCCAAAACTTTTTGAGTACCTTCAGGGCATGGAGTGGAAGTCACATACCGAGTTTAGTAACAATACACTAATGCATTTGTAAAATATAGCATTTTAGCACATAATTCAAAATGGCCGAGAGCCAAAATGGCCGATATGGTAAAATTGAATATCAGACAACTCTGAATACCGTCCTGAATCTAACTAGACAACTTTTATGATTTTTGGACAAACAGTTCAAAAGTTATAAGCAAAAACAGCCATTTTTTGTATCTCCGGACCAGTAGGTGGCGCTGCGCCGAAACACTGCATGTTGCCTCAAGTCATGCTTGTGATGACAAATACCAAGTTTGGTTTGAATACGATAAAGCGTTGCGGAGATATTGCCTTAAGAGTGCTTTTGCAACCGCAACGAAAAATTTGTTTGCGCGTTTATCGCAAATGATTTGACGAATCAACTTGATTTGCAAGATTTTTTGTCAGCATGGTCTGAAGATGATCTGGTTCAATTTTTGTGCAAATCGGATGAATCGTCTAGGACGAGTTCGCAAAAGTAGGTTTTTCGGTTAATTAAAAATGGCGGGAAAATTATTATGACGGAAAATGACGTCATAGGGTGCAATCGAATTGTCTTGAGCCAAGGAATCAGAGGAAAAAAGAATTTCGTTTCTAGCCCTTATGGTTCAAAAGTTATTAGCATAAACATGAGTCAAATTTTGGACTGATGGTGGCGCTAGAGGGATTGAGTTAGAGACTCAAAATTTGCTATGGTGACATTTCAGACTGTCCTCTATTAGTGTGCCAAATTTCACAACTTTTTACCATACGGTTCTATGGGCTGCCATAGACTTCGTGGCGGAAGAAGAAGAAGAAGAAGAAGAAGAAGATGAATAATAATAATAAGAACGGGAACGGTTTCAATAGGTGCCTTCGCACCTTCGGTGCTTGGCCCCTAAATATAGCTGCAAGCAGCAATACCGGGGCCAAGTGCAAAGAAGAAGACAAGACATGCCAAAATGGCTGGCAGTGTCAGATCAACTGCAGCAATGAGCAATTAATCACGTTTTAAGATGATTTTAAGTAAAAGGCTGAAAATGCATTGTAGTCTGAGAGTGTCAGACCAACTGCAACAATTAACAATTATACAGTTTAAGAAGATTAGGCAAAATGGCTGAAATATCATATATAGAGTCACTGATAATGTAAGTTAATGGTTTATCACTTTTGACCAATAGGTGGCACAGATACGAAATTGATGTGGTGTGGTCAGAATAAGGGAACAATGACACATGCAAAGTTTGATGCCAATATGTCAAAGCATTGCAGAGATACAGCCTCAAGAGTCATTTTGGCATAATGGCTCAACTTCGTCGCTGCGGTTTACAAAAACGGTTTCATCTATTGATGCAAAATCCCTAACTTTTTGTTGACACAGTCTGAAGATGATACGATTCGATTTTGGTGGAAATTGGACAAACGGTCTAGGATGAGTTTGAAAAAGTAGGTTTTGATCAAATAAGAACATTGAGGACAGGATGTTTGACCAAATATGGAAAAATTAGTATCTCTGTTCTCGGCATGAGCCAATGACTGTATTATGACCAGTTTCATTAAACTAGGCTAATTTAATCAAAAGTTATTAGCATGTTTGTAAATTTTGTTATAACCTTTGACCACAAGGTGGCACTGCCCCAAAACGTTTTGAGTACCTTCAAAGCATGGTGCGGAAGACATGATTTTTGGACAAACAGTTCAAAAGTTATAAGCAAAAATAGCCATTTTTTGTATCTCCGGACCAGTAGGTGGCGCTGCGCCGAAACGCTGCATGTTGCTTCAGGTCATGCTTGTGATGACATATACCAAGATTGGTTTGAATACGATAAAGCGTTGTGGATATATAGGCTTATGAGTGTTTTTGCAACCGCTACGCAAAATTTGTGTGCGCGTTTATCGAAAACGATTTGACAAATCAACTTGATTTGCAAGATTTTTTGTCAGCATGGTCTGAAGATGATCTGGTTCAATTTTCGTGCAAATCGGACAAACCGTCTAGGACGAGTTCGTAAAAGTAGGTTTTTTGGAAAATTAAAAATGGCGGGGAAATTATCATGACCGAAAATGACATCATAGGTTGCAATTGAATCGGCATGAGCCAATGACTCTATTATGACCAGTTTCAATATACTAGGCTAATTTAATCAAAAGTTATTAGCATTTTTGTCAAGTTTGTTATATCTTTTGACCACAAGGTGGCACTGCCCTAAAACTTTTTGAGTACCTTCAGGGCATAGCAAGGAAGTCACATACCGAGTTTAGTAACAATATACTAATGCATTTGTAAAATATAGCATTTTTTGACAAAATTCAAAATGGCCGACAGCCAAAATGGCCGATATGGTAAAATTGAATATCAGACGACTCGACATGCCGTCCTGAATGTAACGAGACCACTTTTATGATTTTTGGACAAACAGTTCAGAAGTTATAAGCAAACATTGCAATTTTTCGTATCTCCGGACCAGTAGGTGGCGCTGCGCCGAAACGCTGTATGTTGCCTCAAGTCATGCTTGTGATGACATGTACCAAGTTTGGTTTGAATACGATAAAGCGTTGCGGAGATATTGCCTTAAGAGTGTTTTTATAACCGCTACGTAAAATTTGTTTGCGCGTTTATCGCAAATGATTTGACGAATCAACTTGATTTGCAAGATTTTTTGTCAGCATGGTCTGAAGATGATCTGGTTCAATTTTCGTGCAAATCGGATGAACCGTCTAGGACGAGTTCGTAAAAGTAGGTTTTTCGGAAAATTCAAAATGGCGGGAAAATTTTTATGACGGAAAATGACGTCATATGGTGCAATGGAATCGTCTTGAGCCAAGGAATCAGAGGAAAAAAGAATTTTGTTTCTAGCCCGTATGGTTCAAAAGTTATTAGCATAAACATGAGTCAAATTTTGGACTGATGGTGGCGCTAGAGGGATTGAGTTTGAGACTCCAAATTTGCTACGGTGACATTTCAGACTGTCCTCTATTAGTGTGCCAAATTTCACAACTTTTTACCATACGGTTCTATGGGCTGCCATAGACTTCGTGGCGGAAGAAGAAGAAGAAGAAGAAGAAGAAGAAGAAGATGAATAATAATAATAAGAACGGGAACGGTTTCAATAGGTGCCTTCGCACCTTCGGTGCTTGGCCCCTAATAATAATAGGAACGGGAACGGTTTCAATAGGTGCCTTCGCACCTTCGGTGCTTGGCCCCTAAATATAGCTGCAAGCAGCAATACCGGGGCCAAGCGCAAAGAAGAAGACAAGACATGCCAAAATGGCTGGCAGTGTCAGATCAACTGGAGCAATGAGCAATTAATCACGTTTTAAGATGATTTTAAGCAAAAGGCTGAAAATGCATTGTAGTCTTAGAGTGTCAGACCAACTGCAACAATTAACAATTATACAGTTTAAGAAGATTAGGCAAAATGGCTGAAATATCATATATTGAGTCACTGATAATGTAAGTTAATGGTTTATCACTTTTGACCAATAGGTGGCACAGATACGAAATTGATGTGGTGTGGTCAGAATAAGGGAACAATGACACATGCAAAGTTTGATGCCAATATGTATAAGCATTGCAGAGATACAGCCTCAAGAGTAATTTTGGCATGATGGCTCAACTTCGTCGCTGCGGTTTACAAAAACGGTTTCATCTATTGATGCAAAATCCCTAACTTTTTGTTGACACTGTCTGAAGATGATACGATTCGATTTTGGTGGAAATTGGACAAACGGTCTAGGATGAGTTTGAAAAAGTAGGTTTTGATCAAATAAGAACATTGAGGACAGGATGTTTGACCAAATATGGAAAAATTAGTATCTCTGTTCTCGGCATGAGCCAATGACTGTATTATGACCAGTTTCATTAAACTAGGCTAATTTAATCAAAAGTTATTAGCATGTTTGTAAATTTTGTTATAACCTCTGACCACAAGGTGGCACTGCCCCAAAACGTTTTGAGTACCTTCAAAGCATGGTGCGGAAGACATGATTTTTGGACAAACAGTTCAAAAGTTATACGCAAAAATAGCCATTTTTTGTATCTCCGGACCAGTAGGTGGCGCTGCGCCGAAACGCTGCATGTTGCTTCAAGTCATGCTTTTGATGACATATACCAAGATTGGTTTGAATACGATAAAGCGTTGTGGAGATATAGGCTTATGAGTGTTTTTGCAACCGCTACGCAAAATTTGTGTGCGCGTTTATCGAAACGATTTGACAAATCAACTTGATTTGCAAGATTTTTTGTCAGCATGGTCTGAAGATGATCTGGTTCAATTTTCGTGCAAATCGGACAAACCGTCTAGGACGAGTTCGTAAAAGTAGGTTTTTTGGAAAATTAAAAATGGCGGGGAAATTATCATGACCGAAAATGACATCATAGGTTGCAATTGAATCGGCATGAGCCAATGACTCTATTATGACCAGTTTCAATATACTAGGCTAATTTAATCAAAAGTTATTAGCATTTTTGTCAAGTTTGTTATATCTTTTGACCACAAGGTGGCACTGCCCTAAAACTTTTTGAGTACCTTCAGGGCATAGCAAGGAAGTCACATACCGAGTTTAGTAACAATATACTAATGCATTTGTAAAATATAGCATTTTTTGACAAAATTCAAAATGGCCGACAGCCAAAATGGCCGATATGGTAAAATTGAATATCAGACGACTCGGCATGCCGTCCTGAATGTAACGAGACCACTTTTATGATTTTTGGACAAACAGTTCAGAAGTTATAAGCAAAAATTGCAATTTTTCGTATCTCCGGACCAGTAGGTGGCACTGCGCCGAAACGCTGTATGTTGCCTCAAGTCATGCTTGTGATGACATGTACCAAGTTTGGTTTGAATACGATAAAGCGTTGCGGAGATATTGCCTTAAGAGTGTTTTTGCAACCGCTACGTAAAATTTGTTTGCGCGTTTATCGCAAATGATTTGACGAATCAACTTGATTTGCAAG
This sequence comes from Gobio gobio, assembly GCF_949357685.1. NCBI lineage: Eukaryota > Metazoa > Chordata > Actinopteri > Cypriniformes > Gobionidae > Gobio > Gobio gobio. The sequence continues at coordinate 29,563,502 of NC_137105.1, read as the reverse complement.
ATTTTTTGTCAGCATGGTCTGAAGATGATCTGGTTAAATTTTCGTGCAAATCGGATGAACCGTCTAGGACGAGTTCGTAAAAGTAGGTTTTTCGGTTAATTAAAAATGGCGGGAAAATTACCATGGCGGAAAATGACGTCATAGGTTGCAATCGAATCGTCTTGAGCCAAGGAATCAGAGGAAAAAAGAATTTTGTTTCTAGCCCTTATGGTTCAAAAGTTATTAGCATAAACATGAGTCAAATTTTGGACTGATGGTGGCGCTAGAGGGATTGAGTTTGAGACTCCAAATTTGCTACGGTGACATGCCAGACTGTCCTCTATTAGTGTGCCAAATTTCACAACTTTTTACCATACGGTTCTATGGGCTGCCATAGACTTCGTGGCGGAAGAAGAAGAAGAAGATGAAATATAGCTGCAAGCAGCAATACCGGGGCCAAGCGCAAAGAAGAAGACAAGACATGCCAAAATGGCTGGCAGTGTCAGATCAACTGGAGCAATGAGCAATTAATCACGTTTTAAGATGATTTTAGGCAAAAGGCTGAAAAATGCATTGTAGTCTGAGAGTGTCAGACCAACTGCAACAATTAACAATTATACAGTTTAAGAAGATTAGGCAAAATGGCTGAAATATCATATATAGAGTCACTGATAATATAAGTTAATGGTTTATCACTTTTGACCAATAGGTGGCACAGTTACGAAATTGATGTGGTGTAGTCAGAATAAGGGAACAATGACACATGCAAAGTTTGATGCCAATATGTCAAAGCATTGCAGAGATACAGCCTCAAGAGTCATTTTGGCATCATGGCTCAACTTCGTCACTGCGGTTTACAAAAACGGTTTCATCTATTGATGCAAAATCCCTAACTTTTTGTTGACATAGTCTGAAGATGATACGATTCGATTTTGGTGGAAATTGGATAAACGGTCTAGGATGAGTTTGAAAAAGTAGGTTTTGATCAAATAAGAACATTGAGGACAGGATGTTTGACCAAATATGGCAAAATTAGTATCTATGTTCTCGGCATGAGCCAATAAATGTATTATGACCAGTTTCATTAAACTAGGCTAATTTAATCAAAAGTTATTAGCATGTTTGTAAATTTTGTTATAACCTCTGACCACAAGGTGGCACTGCCCCAAAACTTTTTGAGTACCTTCAAAGCATGGTGCGGAAGACCCATACCAAGTTTCGTAACGATAGACTAATGCGTTTGTAAAAAATAGTATTTTAGCACATAATTCAAAATGGCCGAGAGCCAAAATGGCCGATATGGTAAAATTGAATATCAGACAACTCTGAATACCGTCCTGAATCTAACGAGACAACTTTTATGATTTTTGGACAAACAGTTCAAAAGTTATAAGCAAAAATAGCCATTTTTTGTATCTCCGGGCCAGTAGGTGGCGCTGCGCCGAAACGCTGCAAGTTGCCTCAAGTCATGCTTGTGATGACATGTACCAAGTTTGGTTTGAATACGATAAAGCATTGTGGAGATATAGCCTTATGAGTGTTTTTGCAACCGCTACGTAAAATTTGTGTGCACGTTTATCAAAAACGATTTGACAAATCAACTTGATTTGCAAGATTTTTTGTCAGCAAGGTCTGAAGATGATCTGGTTCAATTTCTGTGCAAATCGGACAAACCGTCTAGGACGAGTTCGCAAAAGTAGTTTTTTTGGAAAATTAAATATGGCGGGGAAATTATCATGACCGAAAATGACGTCATAGGATGCAATTGAATCGGCATGAGCCAATGAATGTATTATGACAAGTTTCATTATACTAAGCTAATTAAATCAAAAGTTATTAGCATTTTTGTCAAGTTTGTTATAACTTTTGACCACAAGGTGGCACTGCCCCAAAACTTTTTGAGTACCTTCAGGGCATGGAGTGGAAGTCACATACCGAGTTTAGTAACAATACACTAATGCATTTGTAAAATATAGCATTTTAGCACATAATTCAAAATGGCCGACAGCCAAAATGGCCGATATGGTAAAATTGAATATCAGACGACTCGGCATGCCGTCCTGAATCTAACGAGACCACTTTTATGATTTTTGGACAAACGGTTCAAAAGTTATAAGCAAAAACAGCCATTTTTTGTATCTCCGGACCAGTAGGTGGCGCTGCGCCGAAACACTGCATGTTGCCTCAAGTCATGCTTGTGATGACATGTACCAAGTTTGGTTTGAATACGATAAAGCGTTGCGGAGATATTGCCTTAAGTGTGTTTTTGCAACCGCTACGTAAAATTTGTTTGCGCGTTTATCGCAAATGATTTGACGAATCAACTTGATTTGCAAGATTTTTTGTCAGCATGGTCTGAAGATGATCTGGTTCAATTTTCGTGCAAATCGGATGAACCGTCTAGGACGAGTTCGTAAAAGTAGGTTTTTCGAAAAATTCAAAATGGCGGGAAAATTTTTATGACGGAAAATGACGTCATAGGGTGCAATCGAATCGTCCTGAGCAAAGGAATCAGAGGAAAAAAGAATTTTGTTTCTAGCCCTTATGGTTCAAAAGTTATTAGCATAAACATGAGTCACATTTTGGACTGATGGTGGCGCTAGAGGGATTGAGTTTGAGACTCCAAATTTGCTACGGTGACATTTCAGACTGTCCTCTATTAGTGTGCCAAGTTTCACAACTTTTTACCATACGGTTCTATGGGCTGCCATAGACTTCGTGGCGGAAGAAGAAGAAGAAGATGAAATATAGCTGCAAGCAGCAATACCGGGGCCAAGCGCAAAGAAGAAGACAAGACATGCCAAAATGGCTGGCAGTGTCAGATCAACTGGAGCAATGAGCAATTAATCACGTTTTAAGATGATTTTAGGCAAAAGGCTGAAAAATGCATTGTAGTCTGACAGTGTCAGACCAACTGCATCAATGAACAATTATACAGTTTAAGAAGATTAGGCAAAATGGCTGAAATATCATATATAGAGTCACTGATAATATAAGTTAATGGTTTATCACTTTTGACCAATAGGTGGCACAGTTACGAAATTTATGTGGTGTGGTCAGAATAAGGGAACAATGACACATGCAAAGTTTGATGCCAATATGTCAAAGCATTGCAGAGATACAGCCTCAAGAGTCATTTTGGCATCATGCCTCAAATTTGTCGCTGCGGTTTACAAAAACAGTTTCATCTATTGATGCAAAATCCCTAACTTTTTGTTGACACAGTCTGAAGATGATACGATTCAATTTTGGTGGAAATTGGACAAACGGTCTAGGATGAGTTTGAAAAAGTAGATTTTGATCAAATAAGAACATTGAGGACAGGATGTTTGACCAAATATGGCAAAATTAGTATCTATGTTCTCGGCATGAGCCAATAAATGTATTATGACCAGTTTCATTAAACTAGGCTAATTTAATCAAATGTTATTAGCATGTTTGTAAATTTTGTTATAACCTCTGACCACAAGGTGGCACTGCCCCCAAACTTTTTGAGTACCTTCAAAGCATGGTGCGGAAGACATGATTTTTGGACAAACAGTTCAAAAGTTATAAGCAAAAATAGCCATTTTTTGTATCTCCGGACCAGTAGGTGGCGCTGCGCCGAAACGCTGCATGTTGCCTCAGGTCATGCTTGTGATGACATATACCAAGATTGGTTTGAATATGATAAAGCGTTGTGGAGATATAGGCTTATGAGTGTTTTTGCAACCGCTACGCAAAATTTGTGTGCGCGTTTATCAAAAACGATTTGACAAATCAACTTGATTTGCAAGATTTTTTGTCAGCATGGTCTGAAGATGATATGGTTCAATTTTCGGGCAAATCGGATGAACCGTCTAGGACGAGTTTGCAAAAGTAGGTTTTTTGGAAAATTAAAAATGGCGGGGATATTATCATAACCGAAAATGACATCATAGGGTGCAATTGAATCGGCATGAGCCAATGACTCTATTATGACCAGTTTCATTATACTAGGCTAATTTAATCAAAAGTTATTAGCATTTTTGTCAAGTTTGTTATATCTTTTGACCACTAGGTGGCACTGCCCTAAAACTTTTTGAGTACCTTCAGGGCATGGCATGGAAGTCACATACCGAGTTTAGTAACAATACACTAATGCATTTGTAAAATATAGCATTTTTTGACAAAATTCAAAATGGCCGACAGCCAAAATGGCCGATATGGTAAAATTGAATATCAGACGACTCGGCATGCCGTCCTGAATGTAACGAGACCACTTTTATGATTTTTGGACAAACAGTTCAGAAGTTATAAGCAAAAATTGCAATTTTTCGTATCTCCGGACCAGTAGGTGGCGCTGCGCCGAAACGCTGTATGTTGCCTCAAGTCATGCTTGTGATGACATGTACCAAGTTTGGTTTGAATACGATAAAGCGTTGCGGAGATATTGCCTTAAGAGTGTTTTTGCAACCGCTACGTAAAATTTGTTTGCGCGTTTATCGCAAATGATTTGACGAATCAACTTGATTTGCAAGATTTTTTGTCAGCATGGTCTGAAGATGATCTGGTTCAATTTTCGTGCAAATCGGATGAACCGTCTAGGACGAGTTCGTAAAAGTAGGTTTTTCGGAAAATTCTAAATGGCGGGAAAATTTTTATGACGGAAAATGACGTCATAGGGTGCAATGGAATCGTCTTGAGCCAAGGAATCAGAGGAAAAAAGAATTTTGTTTCTAGCCCTTATGGTTCAAAAGTTATTAGCATAAACATGAGTCAAATTTTGGACTGATGGTGGCGCTAGAGGGATTGAGTTTGAGACTCCAAATTTGCTACGGTGACATTTCAGACTGTCCTCTATTAGTGTGCCAAATTTCACAACTTTTTACCATACGGTTCTATGGGCTGCCATAGACTTCGTGGCGGAAGAAGAAGAAGAAGAAGAAGAAGAAGAAGAAGATGAATAAATATAGCTGCAAGCAGCAATACCGGGGCCAAGCGCAAAGAAGAAGACAAGACATGCCAAAATGGCTGGCAGTGTCAGATCAACTGGAGCAATGAGCAATTAATCACGTTTTAAGATGATTTTAGGCAAAAGGCTGAAAAATGCATTGTAGTCTGAGAGTGTCAGACCAACTGCAACAATTAACAATTATACAGTTTAAGAAGATTAGGCAAAATGGCTGAAATATCATATATAGAGTCACTGATAATATAAGTTAATGGTTTATCACTTTTGACCAATAGGTGGCACAGTTACGAAATTGATGTGGTGTAGTCAGAATAAGGGAACAATGACACATGCAAAGTTTGATGCCAATATGTCAAAGCATTGCAGAGATACAGCCTCAAGAGTCATTTTGGCATCATGGCTCAACTTCGTCACTGCGGTTTACAAAAACGGTTTCATCTATTGATGCAAAATCCCTAACTTTTTGTTGACATAGTCTGAAGATGATACGATTCGATTTTGGTGGAAATTGGATAAACGGTCTAGGATGAGTTTGAAAAAGTAGGTTTTGATCAAATAAGAACATTGAGGACAGGATGTTTGACCAAATATGGCAAAATTAGTATCTATGTTCTCGGCATGAGCCAATAAATGTATTATGACCAGTTTCAATATACTAGGCTAATTTAATCAAAAGTTATTAGCATTTTTGTCAAGTTTGTTATATCTTTTGACCACAAGGTGGCACTGCCCTAAAACTTTTTGAGTACCTTCAGGGCATAGCATGGAAGTCACATACCGAGTTTAGTAACAATATACTAATGCATTTGTAAAATATAGCATTTTTTGACAAAATTCAAAATGGCCGACAGCCAAAATGGCCGATATGGTAAAATTGAATATCAGACGACTCGGCATGCCGTCCTGAATGTAACGAGACCACTTTTATGATTTTTGGACAAACAGTTCAGAAGTTATAAGCAAAAATAGCCATTTTTCGTATCTCCGGACCAGTAGGTGGCGCTGCGCCGAAACGCTTTATGTTGCCTCAAGTCATGCTTGTGATGACATGTACCAAGTTTGGTTTGAATACGATAAAGCGTTGCGGAGATATTGCCTTAAGTGTGTTTTTGCAACCGCTACGTAAAATTTGTTTGCGCGTTTATCGCAAATGATTTGACGAATCAACTTGATTTGCAAGATTTTTTGTCAGCATGGTCTGAAGATGATCTGGTTCAATTTTCGTGCAAATCGGACAAACCGTCTAGGACGAGTTCGCAAAAGTAGGTTTTTTGGAAAATTAAATATGGCGGGGAAATTATCATGACCGAAAATGACGTCATAGGATGCAATTGAATCGGCATGAGCCAATGAATGTATTATGACCAGTTTCATTATACTAAACTAATTAAATCAAAAGTTATTAGCATTTTTGTCAAGTTTGTTATAACTTTTGACCACAAGGTGGCACTGCCCCAAAACTTTTTGAGTACCTTCAGGGCATGGAGTGGAAGTCACATACCGAGTTTAGTAACAATACACTAATGCATTTGTAAAATATAGCATTTTAGCACATAATTCAAAATGGCCGACAGCCAAAATGGCCGATATGGTAAAATTGAATATCAGACGACTCGGCATGCCGTCCTGAATCTAACGAGACTACTTTTATGATTTTTGGACAAACGGTTCAAATGGTATAAGCAAAAACAGCCATTTTTTGTATCTCCGGACCAGTAGGTGGCGCTGCGCCGAAACACTGCATGTAGCCTCAAGTCATGCTTGTGATGACATGTACCAAGTTTGGTTTGAATACGATAAAGCGTTGCGGAGATATTGCCTTAAGAGTGCTTTTGCAACCGCTACGTAAAATTTGTTTGCGCGTTTTTCGCAAATGATTTGACGAATCAACTTGATTTGCAAGATTTTTTGTCAGCATGGTCTGAAGATGATCTGGTTCAATTTTCGTGCAAATCGGATGAACCGTCTAGGACGAGTTCGCAAAAGTAGGTTTTTCGGTTAATTAAAAATGGCGGGAAAATTATTATGACGGAAAATGACGTCATAGGGTGCAATCGAATTGTCTTGAGCCAAGGAATCAGAGGAAAAAAGAATTTCGTTTCTAGCCCTTATGGTTCAAAAGTTATTAGCATAAACATGAGTCTAATTTTGGACTGATGGTGGCGCTAGAGGGATTGAGTTAGAGACTCAAAATTTGCTATGGTGACATTTCAGACTGTCCTCTATTAGTGTGCCAAATTTCATAACTTTTTACCATACGGTTCTATGGGCTGCCATAGACTTCGTGGCGGAAGAAGAAGAAGAAGAAGATGAATAATAAATATAGCTGCAAGCAGCAATACCGGGGCCAAGCGCAAAGAAGAAGACAAGACATGCCAAAATGGCTGGCAGTGTCAGATCAACTGGAGCAATGAGCAATTAATCTCGTTTTAAGATGATTTTAGGCAAAAGGCTGAAAAATGCATTGTAGTCTGAGAGTGTCAGACCAACTGCAACAATTAACAATTATACAGTTTAAGAAGATTAGGCAAAATGGCTGAAATATCATATATAGAGTCACTGATAATATAAGTTAATGGTTTATCACTTTTGACCAATAGGTGGCACAGTTACGAAATTGATGTGCTGTGGTCAGAATAAGGGAACAATGATACATGCAAAGTTTGATGCCAATATGTCAAAGCATTGCAGAGATACAGCCTCAAGAGTCATTTTGGCATAATGGCTCAACTTCGTCGCTGCGGTTTACAAAAACGGTTTCATCTATTGATGCAAAATCCCTAACTTTTTGTTGACACAGTCTGAAGATGATACGATTCAATTTTGGTGGAAATTGGACAAACGGTCTAGGATGAGTTTGAAAAAGTAGGTTTTGATCAAATAAGAACATTGAGGACAGGATGTTTGACCAAATATGGAAAAATTAGTATCTCTGTTCTCGGCATGAGCCAATGACTGTATTATGACCAGTTTCATTAAACTAGGCTAATTTAATCAAAAGTTATTAGCATGTTTGTAAATTTTGTTATAACCTCTGACCACAAGGTGGCACTGCCCCAAAACGTTTTGAGTACCTTCAAAGCATGGTGCGGAAGACATGATTTTTGGACGAAGAGTTCAAAAGTTATAAGCAAAAATAGCCATTTTTTGTATCTCCGGACCAGTAGGTGGCGCTGCGCCGAAACGCTGCATGTTGCTTCAGGTCATGCTTGTGATGACATATACCAAGATTGGTTTGAATACGATAAAGCGTTGTGGAGATATAGGCTTATGAGTGTTTTTGCAACCGCTACGCAAAATTTGTGTGCGCGTTTATCGAAAACGATTTGACAAATCAACTTGATTTGCAAGATTTTTTGTCAGCATGGTCTGAAGATGATCTGGTTCAATTTTCGTGCAAATCGGACAAACCGTCTAGGACGAGTTCGTAAAAGTAGGTTTTTTGGAAAATTAAAAATGGCGGGGAAATTATCATGACCGAAAATGACATCATAGGTTGCAATTGAATCGGCATGAGCCAATGACTCTATTATGACCAGTTTCAATATACTAGGCTAATTTAATCAAAAGTTATTAGCATTTTTGTCAAGTTTGTTATATCTTTTGACCACAAGGTGGCACTGCCCTAAAACTTTTTGAGTACCTTCAGGGCATAGCAAGGAAGTCACATACCGAGTTTAGTAGCAATATACTAATGCATTTGTAAAATATAGCATTTTCTGACAAAATTCAAAATGGCCGACAGCCAAAATGGCCGATATGGTAAAATTGAATATCAGACGACTCGGCATGCCGTCCTGAATGTAACGAGACCACTTTTATGATTTTTGGACAAACAGTTCAGAAGTTATAAGCAAAAATAGCAATTTTTCGTATCTCTGGACCAGTAGGTGGCGCTGCGCCGAAACGCTGTATGTTGCCTCAAGTCATGCTTGTGATTAGATGTACCAAGTTTGGTTTAAATACGATAAAGCGTTGCGGAGATATTGCCTTAAGAGTGTTTTTGCAACCGCTACGTAAAATTTGTTTGCGCGTTTATCGCAAATGATTTGACGAATCAACTTGATTTGCAAGATTTTTTGTCAGCATGGTCTGAAGATGATCTGGATCAATTTTCGTGCAAATCGGATGAACCGTCTAGGACGAGTTCGTAAAAGTAGGTTTTTCGGAAAATTCAAAATGGCGGGATAATTTTTATGACGGAAAATGACGTCATAGGGTGCAATCAAATCGTATTGAGCCAAGGAATCAGAGGAAAAAAGAATTTTGTTTCTAGCCCTTATGGTTCAAAAGTTATTAGCATAAACATGAGTCAAATTTTGGACTGATGGTGGCGCTAGAGGGATTGAGTTTGAGACTCCAAATTTGCTACGGTGACATTTCAGACTGTCCTCTATTAGTGTGCCAAATTTCACAACTTTTTACCATACGGTTCTATGGGCTGCCATAGACTTCGTGGCGGAAGAAGAAGAAGAAGAAGAAGATGAATAATAATAATAAGAACGGGAACGGTTTCAATAGGTGCCTTCGCACCTTCGGTGCTTGGCCCCTAATAATAAATATAGCTGCAAGCAGCAATACCGGGGCCAAGCGCAAAGAAGAAGACAAGACATGCCAAAATGGCTGGCAGTGTCAGATCAACTGGAGCAATGAGCAATTAATCACGTTTTAAGATGATTTTAGGCAAAAGGCTGAAAAATGCATTGTAGTCTGACAGTGTCAGACCAACTGCAACAATGAACAATTATACAGTTTAAGAAGATTAGGCAAAATGGCAGAAATATCATATATAGAGTCACTGATAATATAAGTTAATGGTTTATCACTTTTGACCAATAGGTGGCGCAGTTACAAAATTGATATGGTGTGGTCAGAATAACGGAACAATGACACATGCAAAGTTTGATACCAATATGTCAAAGCATTGCAGAGATACAGCCTCAAGAGTCATTTTGGCATCATGCCTCAAATTCGTCGCTGCGGTTTACAAAAACGGTTTCATCTATTGATGCAAAATCCCTAACTTTTTGTTGACATAGTCTGAAGATGATACGATTCGATTTTGGTGGAAATTGGACAAACGGTCTAGGATGAGTTTGAAAAAGTAGGTTTTGATCAAATAAGAACATTGAGGACAAGATGTTTGACCAAACATGGCAAAATTAGTATCTATATTCTCGGCATGAGCCAATAAATGTATTATGACCCGTTTCATTAAACTAGGCTAATTTAATCAAAAGTTATTAGCATTTTTGTAAATTTTGTTATAACCTTTGACCACAAGGTGGCACTACCCCAAAACTTTTTGAGTACCTTCAAAGCATGGTGCGGAAGACCCATACCAAGTTTCGTAACGATAGACTAATGCGTTTGTAAAATATAGTATTTTAGCACATAATTCAAATTGGCCGAGAGCCAAAATGGCCGATATGGTAAAATTGAAAATCAGACAACTCTGAATACCGTCCTGAATCTAACGAGACAACTTTTATGATTTTTGGACAAACGGTTCAAAAATTATAAGCAAAAATAGCCATTTTTTTGTATCTCCGGACCAGTAGGTGGCGCTGCGCCGAAAGGCTGTATGTTGCCTCAAGTCATGCTTGTGATAACATGTACCAAGTTTGGTTTGAATACGATAAAGCATTGCGGAGATATTGCCTTAAGAGTGCTTTTGCAACCGCTACGTAAAATTTGTTTGCGCGTTTATCGCAAATGATTTGACAAATCAACTTGATTTGCAAGATTTTTTGTCAGCATGGTCTGAAGATGATCTGGTTCAATTTTCGTGCAAATCGGACAAACCGTCTAGGACGAGTTTGTAAAAGTAGGTTTTTTCGAAAATTAAAAATGGCGGGGAAATTATCATGACCGAAAATGACTTCATAGGGTGCAATTAAATCGGCATGAGCCAATGAATGTATTATGACCAGTTTCATTTAACTAAGCTAATTTAATCAAAAGTTATTAGCATTTTTGTAAATTTTGTTATAACCTTTGACCACAAGGTGGCACTGCCCCAAAACTTTTTGAGTACCTTCAAAGCATGGTGCGGAACACACATACCAAGTTTCGTAACGATAGACTAATGAGTTTGTAAAATATAGTATTTTAGCACATAATTCAAAATGGCCGACAGCCAAAATGGCCGATTTGGTAGAATTTAATATCAGACGACTCTGCATGCCTTCCTGAATATAACGAGACCACTTTTATGATTTTTGGACAAACGGTTCAAAAGTTATAAGCAAAAATAGCCATTTTTCATATCTCCGGACCAGTAGGTGGCGCTGCGCCGAAACACTGCATGTTGCCTCAAGTCATGCTTGTGATGACATGTACCAAGTTTGGTTTGAATACGATAGAGCGTTGCGGAGATATAGCCTTATGAGTGTTTTTGCAACCGCCACGCAAAATTTGTGTGCGCGTTTATCAAAAACGATTTGACAAATCAACTTGATTTGCAAGATTTTTTGTCAGCATGGTCTGAAGATGATCTGGTTCAATTTTCGTGCAAATCGGACAAACCGTCTAGGACGAGTTTGTAAAAGTAGGTTTTTTCGAAAATTAAAAATGGCGGGGAAATTATCATGACCGAAAATGACTTCATAGGGTGCAATTAAATCGGCATGAGCCAATGAATGTATTATGACCAGTTTCATTTAACTAAGCTAATTTAATCAAAAGTTATTAGCATTTTTGTAAATTTTGTTATAACCTCTGACCACAAGGTGGCACTGCCCCAAAACTTTTTGAGTACCTTCAAAGCATGGTGCGGAAGACATGATTTTTGGACAAACAGTTCAAAAGTTATAAGCAAAAATAGCCATTTTTTGTATCTCCGGACCAGTAGGTGGCGCTGCCCCGAAACGCTGCATGTTGCTTCAGGTCATGCTTGTGATGACATATACCAAGATTGGTTTGAATACGATAAAGCGTTGTGGAGATAGAGGCTTATGAGTGTTTTTGCAACCGCTACGCAAAATTTGTGTGCGCGTTTATCGAAAACGATTTGACAAATCAACTTGATTTGCAAGATTTTTTGTCAGCATGGTCTGAAGATGATCTGGTTCAATTTTCGTGCGAATCGGACAAACCGTCTAGGACGAGTTCGTAAAAGTAGGTTTTTTGGAAAATTAAAAATGGCGGGGAAATTATCATGACCGAAAATGACATCATAGGTTGCAATTGAATCGGCATGAGCCAATGACTCTATTATGACCAGTTTCAATATACTAGGCTAATTTAATCAAAAGTTATTAGCATTTTTGTCAAGTTTGTTATATCTTTTGACCACAAGGTGGCACTGCCCTAAAACTTTTTGAGTACCTCCAGGGCATAGCAAGGAAGTCACATACCGAGTTTAGTAACAATATACTAATGCATTTGTAAAATATAGCATTTTTTGACAAAATTCAAAATGGCCGACAGCCAAAATGGCCGATATGGTAAAATTGAATATCAGAAGACTCGGCATGCCGTCCTGAATGTAACGAGACCACTTTTATGATTTTTGGACAAACAGTTCAGAAGTTATAAGCAAAAATTGCAATTTTTCGTATCTCCGGACCAGTAGGTGGCGCTGCGCCGAAACGCTGTATGTTGCCTCAAGTCATGCTTGTGATGACATGTACCAAGTTTGGTTTGAATACGATAAAGCGTTGCGGAGATATTGCCTTAAGAGTGTTTTTGCAACCGCTACGTAAAATTTGTTTGCGCGTTTATCGCAAATGATTTGACGAATCAACTTGATTTGCAAGATTTTTTGTCAGCATGGTCTGAAGATGATCTGGTTCAATTTTCGTGCAAATCGGATGAACCGTCTAGGACGAGTTCGTAAAAGTAGGTTTTTCGGAAAATTCAAAATGGCGGGAAAATTTTTATGACGGAAAATGACGTCATAGGGTGCAATGGAATCGTCTTGAGCCAAGGAATCAGAGGAAAAAAGAATTTTGTTTCTAGCCCTTATGGTTCAAAAGTTATTAGCATAAACATGAGTCAAATTTTGGACTGATGGTGGCGCTAGAGGGATTGAGTTTGAGACTCCAAATTTGCTACGGTGACATTTCAGACTGTCCTCTATTAGTGTGCCAAATTTCACAACTTTTTACCATACGGTTCTATGGGCTGCCATAGACTTCGTGGCGGAAGAAGAAGAAGAAGAAGAAGAAGAAGAAGATGAAATATAGCTGCAAGCAGCAATACCGGGGCCAAGCGCAAAGAAGAAGACAAGACATGCCAAAATGGCTGGCAGTGTCAGATCAACTGGAGCAATGAGCAATTAATCACGTTTTAAGATGATTTTAGGCAAAAGGCTGAAAAATGCATTGTAGTCTGACAGTGTCAGACCAACTGCAACAATTAACAATTATACAGTTTAAGAAGATTAGGCAAAATGGCTGAAATATCATATATAGAGTCACTGATAATATAAGTTAATGGTTAATCACTTTTGACCAATAGGTGGCACAGTTACGAAATTGATGTGCTGTGGTCAGAATAAGGGAACAATGACACATGCAAAGTTTGATGCCAATATGTCAAAGCATTGCAGAGATACAGCCTCAAGAGTCATTTTGGCATCATGGCTCAATTTCGTCGCTGCGGTTTACAAAAACGGTTTCATCTATTGATGCAAAATCCCTAACTTTTAGTTGACACAGTCTGAAGATGATACGATTCGATTTTGGTGGAAATTGGATAAACGGTCTAGGATGAGTTTGAAAAAGTAGGTTTTGATCAAATAAGAACATTGAGGACAGGATGTTTGACCAAATATGGCAAAATTAGTATCTATGTTCTCGGCATGAGCCAATAAATGTATTATGACCAGTTTCATTAAACTAGGCTAATTTAATCAAAAGTTATTAGCATGTTTATAAATTTTGTTATAACCTCTGACCACAAGGTGGTACTGCCCCAAAACTTTTTGAGTACCTTCAAAGCATGGTGCGGAAGACCCATACCAAGTTTCGTAACAATAGACTAATGCGTTTGTAAAATATAGTATTTTAGCACATAATTCAAAATGGCCGAGAGCCAAAATGGCCGATATGGTAAAATTGAATATCAGACAACTCTGAATACCGTCCTGAATCTAACGAGACAACTTTTATGATTTTTGTACAAACAGTTTAAAAGTTATAAGCAAAAACAGCCATTTTTTGTATCTCCGGACCAGTAGGTGGCGCTGCGCCGAAACACTGCATGTTGCCTCAAGTCATGCTTGTGATGACATGTACCAAGTTTGGATTGAACACGATAAAGCATTGTAGAGATATAGCCTTAAGTGTGTTTTTGCAACCGCTACGTAAAATTTGTGTGCACGTTTATCAAAAACGATTTGACGAATCAACTTGATTTGCAAGATTTTTTGTCAGCATGGTCTGAAGATGATCTGGTTCAATTTTCGTGCAAATCGGACAAACCGTCTAGGACGAGTTCGCAAAAGTAGGTTTTTTGGAAAATTAAATATGGCGGGGAAATTATCATAACCGAAAATGACGTCATAGGATGCAATTGAATCGGCATGAGCCAATGAATGTATTATGACCAGTTTCATTATACTAAGCTAATTAAATCAAAAGTTATTAGCATTTTTGTCAAGTTTGTTATAACTTTTGACCACAAGGTGGCACTGCCCCAAAACTTTTTGAGTACCTTCAGGGCATGGAGTGGAAGTCACATACCGAGTTTAGTAACAATACACTAATGCATTTGTAAAATATAGAATTTTAGCACATAATTCAAAATGGGCGACAGCCAAAATGGCCGATATGGTAAAATTGAATATCAGAAGACTCGGCATGCCGTCCTGAATGTAACGAGACCACTTTTATGATTTTTGGACAAACAGTTCAGAAGTTATAAGCAAAAATTGCAATTTTTCGTATCTCCGGACCAGTAGGTGGCGCTGCGCCGAAAAGCTGTATGTTGCCTCAAGTCATGCTTGTGATGACATGTACCAAGTTTGGTTTGAATACGATAAAGCGTTGCGGAGATATTGCCTTAAGAGTGTTTTTGCAACCGCTACGTAAAATTTGTTTGCGCGTTTATCGCAAATGATTTGACGAATCAACTTGATTTGCAAGATTTTTTGTCAGCATGGTCTGAAGATGATCTGGTTCAATTTTCGTGCAAATCGGATGAACCGTCTAGGACGAGTTCGTAAAAGTAGGTTTTTCGGAAAATTCAAAATGGCGGGAAAATTTTTATGACGGAAAATGACGTCATAGGGTGCAATGGAATCGTCTTGAGCCAAGGAATCAGAGGAAAAAAGAATTTTGTTTCTAGCCCTTATGGTTCAAAAGTTATTAGCATAAACATGAGTCAAATTTTGGACTGATGGTGGCGCTAGAGGGATTGAGTTTGAGACTCCAAATTTGCTACGGTGACATTTCAGACTGTCCTCTATTAGTGTGCCAAATTTCACAACTTTTTACCATACGGTTCTATGGGCTGCCATAGACTTCGTGGCGGAAGAAGAAGAAGAAGAAGAAGAAGAAGATGAAATATAGCTGCAAGCAGCAATACCGGGGCCAAGCGCAAAGAAGAAGACAAGACATGCCAAAATGGCTGGCAGTGTCAGATCAACTGGAGCAATGAGCAATTAATCACGTTTTAAGATGATTTTAGGCAAAAGGCTGAAAAATGCATTGTAGTCTGACAGTGTCAGACCAACTGCAACAATTAACAATTATACAGTTTAAGAAGATTAGGCAAAATGGCTGAAATATCATATATAGAGTCACTGATAATATAAGTTAATGGTTAATCACTTTTGACCAATAGGTGGCACAGTTACGAAACTGATGTGCTGTGGTCAGAATAAGGGAACAATGACACATGCAAAGTTTGATGCCAATATGTCAAAGCATTGCAGAGATACAGCCTCAAGAGTCATTTTGGCATCATGGCTCAATTTCGTCGCTGCGGTTTACAAAAACGGTTTCATCTATTGATGCAAAATCCCTAACTTTTAGTTGACACAGTCTGAAGATGATACGATTCGATTTTGGTGGAAATTGGATAAACGGTCTAGGATGAGTTTGAAAAAGTAGGTTTTGATCAAATAAGAACATTGAGGACAGGATGTTTGACCAAATATGGCAAAATTAGTATCTATGTTCTCGGCATGAGCCAATAAATGTATTATGACCAGTTTCATTAAACTAGGCTAATTTAATCAAAAGTTATTAGCATGTTTATAAATTTTGTTATAACCTCTGACCACAAGGTGGTACTGCCCCAAAACTTTTTGAGTACCTTCAAAGCATGGTGCGGAAGACCCATACCAAGTTTCGTAACAATAGACTAATGCGTTTGTAAAATATATTATTTTAGCACATAATTCAAAATGGCCGAGAGCCAAAATGGCCGATATGGTAAAATTGAATATCAGACAACTCTGAATACCGTCCTGAATCTAACGAGACAACTTTTATGATTTTTGTACAAACAGTTTAAAAGTTATAAGCAAAAACAGCCATTTTTTGTATCTCCGGACCAGTAGGTGGCGCTGCGCCGAAACACTGCATGTTGCCTCAAGTCATGCTTGTGATGACATGTACCAAGTTTGGATTGAACACGATAAAGCATTGTAGAGATATAGCCTTAAGTGTGTTTTTGCAACCGCTACGTAAAATTTGTGTGCACGTTTATCAAAAACGATTTGACGAATCAACTTGATTTGCAAGATTTTTTGTCAGCATGGTCTGAAGATGATCTGGTTCAATTTTCGTGCAAATCGGACAAACCGTCTAGGACGAGTTCGCAAAAGTAGGTTTTTTGGAAAATTAAATATGGCGGGGAAATTATCATAACCGAAAATGACGTCATAGGATGCAATTGAATCGGCATGAGCCAATGAATGTATTATGACCAGTTTCATTATACTAAGCTAATTAAATCAAAAGTTATTAGCATTTTTGTCAAGTTTGTTATAACTTTTGACCACAAGGTGGCACTGCCCCAAAACTTTTTGAGTACCTTCAGGGCATGGAGTGGAAGTCACATACCGAGTTTAGTAACAATACACTAATGCATTTGTAAAATATAGAATTTTAGCACATAATTCAAAATGGGCGACAGCCAAAATGGCCGATATGGTAAAATTGAATATCAGACGACTCGGCATGCCGTCCTGAATCTAACGAGACCACTTTTATGATTTTTGGACAAACGGTTCAAAAGTTATAAGCAAAAACAGCCATTTTTTGTATCTCCGGACCAGTAGGTGGCGCTGCGCCGAAACACTGCATGTTGCCTCAAGTCATGCTTGTGATGACATGTACCAAGTTTGGTTTGAATACGATAAAGCGTTGCGGAGATATTGCCTTAAGAGTGCTTTTGCAACCGCTACGTAAAATTTGTTTGCGCGTTTATCGCAAATGATTTGACGAATCAACTTGATTTGCAAGATTTTTTGTCAGCGTGGTCTGAAGATGATCTGGTTCAATTTTCGTGCAAATCGGATGAACCGTCTAGGACGAGTTCGCAAAAGTAGGTTTTTCGGTTAATTAAAAATGGCGGGAAAATTATTATGACGGAAAATGACGTCATAGGGTGCAATCGAATTGTCTTGAGCCAAGGAATCAGAGGAAAAAAGAATTTCGTTTCTAGCCCTTATGGTTCAAAAGTTATTAGCATAAACATGAGTCTAATTTTGGACTGATGGTGGCGCTAGAGGGATTGAGTTAGAGACTCAAAATTTGCTATGGTGACATTTCAGACTGTCCTCTATTAGTGTGCCAAATTTCATAACTTTTTACCATACGGTTCTATGGGCTGCCATAGACTTCGTGGCGGAAGAAGAAGAAGAAGAAGATGAATAATAATAATAATAGGAACGGGAACGGTTTCAATAGGTGCCTTCGCACCTTCGGTGCTTGGCCCCTAATAATAATAGGAACGGGAACGGTTTCAATAGGTGCCTTCGCACCTTCGGTGCTTGGCCCCTAATAATAATAATAAGAACGGGAACGGTTTCAATAGGTGCCTTCGCACCTTCGGTGCTTGGCCCCTAATAATAAATATAGCTGCAAGCAGCAATACCGGGGCCAAGCGCAAAGAAGAAGACAAGACATGCCAAAATGGCTGGCAGTGTCAGATCAACTGGAGCAATGAGCAATTAAGGCGAGACACTACAGGTGAATAGGGATTTTTTTTTAATTACAAGATATCACTGTGAAACTTCTCCAGTTTATTACTGGCATAAACATAAGAAAAAAATGTATTACAAGTTTTGTGTAAATTAATGTTTTAATATGCAAATGAGGCCTTATATACTTAAATATACGCTCATTTGCATACTTTTCCAAAAACAAAATCTGGAAATTGGAAAGGACCATGTTTAAAATTCTTGGTTCTATTTGTTGACATGTTAGATGAGAGGGCTTTTACAGAGGGGATTCTGGATATCTTATTTTGTGCTTTAGTAAATTAGAGAATACTGACAATAGCCTTAAAAAATCAATTTTCGCCATGTTTTTTGGAGTTAAAGGACCTATAACTCAGGATTGGAATGATATATCAACAAATCCCTCTGTAAAAGCCTTCAGAATATAGTTCAGCATAAGACTGCTAAAGTTGGTGCATGTAGGTGCTCTTGAAGTGGATATATCTGACTCTGAGTGTGAGAAAAAACTAATTCTGAGAAAACGGCCTTTAAAGTTTTATACTGTATAACTGCATACATTTCTATAAAACCCCCAACCTACAAACAAAATATATATTCAGTTAAGTAATATCAGTAGTGTATAATATTTAAAACACGTGGAAATTGATAAATGAATAAATTATTAATAGCAATAGCTATTAGAGAACTACCTTAAGAGAACTACCTTAACAAACACCGGTCACAAAAACTGCAGACGAACTGTCCCTGTTTGTTGCATATGTCCATCTATAACTATTTGAATCTAATTCTGACGGGGTTTCGTCGTCTAATCTGTTGTTGTTTACTTTCTTTTTACTTGCTCTTGCTACTTGGTCTTTTCTGTGAGCGTTTATGAGCCGATTTCAGCGTTGTCTGCACTTTCTCTCAAGCAGAGAATACACAAGCAAGCGGCAGCGCGTGAGAAATTCACATCGACCAATCAGATGTGGTGTTCGGCTGCAAACTTTCGCGGTTGGTTAGTTCTACAAAGGAAATGTCCATATTTGGATTAGACAGTGCTGTGTGTGAGACTGCGAGCTTTATAATGAGACCAAGCATGACATGTTTCTGTGAATGGAGACGGCACGAGAGATCGCGCTAGAATAACTTTTGATGATTTCGGGTAGAAATCTAAAGGCGCACGGTGACAAAATATAATGAAATAACCAACTTAATGTGTAATGTTGACATTTTTTTTATTTTGACATGAAAGCTTACATGTTAAGGGAGCAAACTGGCCCAAAATCCCAAAATTGACCACTGCATGAAAAAACGATGTTTTCACCTGCCGTGTCTCGCCTTAATCACGTTTTAAGATGATTTTAGGCAAAAGGCTGAAAAATGCATTGTAGTCTGAGAGTGTCAGACCAACTGCAACAATTAACAATTATACAGTTTAAGAAGATTAGGCAAAATGGCTGAAATATCATATATAGAGTCACTGATAATATAAGTTAATGGTTTATCACTTTTGACCAATAGGTGGCACAGTTACGAAATTGATGTGGTGTAGTCAGAATAAGGGAACAATGACACATGCAAAGTTTGATGCCAATATGTCAAAGCATTGCAGAGATACAGCCTCAAGAGTCATTTTGGCATCATGGCTCAACTTCGTCACTGCGGTTTACAAAAACGGTTTCATCTATTGATGCAAAATCCCTAACTTTTTGTTGACATAGTCTGAAGATGATACGATTCGATTTTGGTGGAAATTGGATAAACGGTCTAGGATGAGTTTGAAAAAGTAGGTTTTGATCAAATAAGAACATTGAGGACAGGATGTTTGACCAAATATGGCAAAATTAGTATCTATGTTCTCGGCATGAGCCAATAAATGTATTATGACCAGTTTCATTAAACTAGGCTAATTTAATCAAAAGTTATTAGCATGTTTGTAAATTTTGTTATAACCTCTGACCACAAGGTGGCACTGCCCCAAAACTTTTTGAGTACCTTCAAAGCATGGTGTGGAAGACCCATACCAAGTTTCGTAACGATAGACTAATGCGTTTGTAAAATATAGTATTTTAGCACATAATTCAAAATGGCCGAGAGCCAAAATGGCCGATATGGTAAAATTGAATATCAGACAACTCTGAATACCGTCCTGAATCTAACGAGACAACTTTTATGATTTTTGGACAAACAGTTCAAAAGTTATAAGCAAAAATAGCCATTTTTTGTATCTCCGGGCCAGTAGGTGGCGCTGCGCCGAAACGCTGCAAGTTGCCTCAAGTCATGCTTGTGATGACATGTACCAAGTTTGGTTTGAATACGATAAAGCATTGTGGAGATATAGCCTTATGAGTGTTTTTGCAACCGCTACGTAAAATTTGTGTGCACGTTTATCAAAAACGATTTGACGAATCAACTTGATTTGCAAGATTTTTTGTCAGCAAGGTCTGAAGATGATCTGGTTCAATTTCTGTGCAAATCGGACAAACCGTCTAGGACGAGTTCGCAAAAGTAGGTTTTTTGGAAAATTAAATATGGCGGGGAAATTATCATGACCGAAAATGACGTCATAGGATGCAATTGAATCGGCATGAGCCAATGAATGTATTATGACAAGTTTCATTATACTAAGCTAATTAAATCAAAAGTTATTAGCATTTTTGTCAAGTTTGTTATAACTTCTGACCACAAGGTGGCACTGCCCCAAAACTTTTTGAGTACCTTCAGGGCATGGATTGGAAGTCACATACCGAGTTTAGTAACAATACACTAATGCATTTGTAAAATATAGCATTTTAGCACATAATTCAAAATGGCCGACAGCCAAAATGGCCGATATGGTAAAATTGAATATCAGACGACTCGGCATGCCGTCCTGAATCTAACGAGACCACTTTTATGATTTTTGGACAAACGGTTCAAAAGTTATAAGCAAAAACAGCCATTTTTTGTATCTCCGGACCAGTAGGTGGCGCTGCGCCGAAACACTGCATGTTGCCTCAAGTCATGCTTGTGATGACATGTACCAAGTTTGGTTTGAATACGATAAAGCGTTGCGGAGATATTGCCTTAAGTGTGTTTTTGCAACCGCTACGTAAAATTTGTTTGCGCGTTTATCGCAAATGATTTGACGAATCAACTTGATTTGCAAGATTTTTTGTCAGCGTGGTCTGAAGATGATCTGGTTCAATTTTCGTGCAAATCGGATGAACCGTCTAGGACGAGTTCGTAAAAGTAGGTTTTTCGAAAAATTCAAAATGGCGGGAAAATTTTTATGACGGAAAATGACGTCATAGGGTGCAATCGAATCGTCTTGAGCAAAGGAATCAGAGGAAAAAAGAATTTTGTTTCTAGCCCTTATGGTTCAAAAGTTATTAGCATAAACATGAGTCACATTTTGGACTGATGGTGGCGCTAGAGGGATTGAGTTTGAGACTCCAAATTTGCTACGGTGACATTTCAGACTGTCCTCTATTAGTGTGCCAAGTTTCACAACTTTTTACCATACGGTTCTATGGGCTTCCATAGACTTCGTGGCGGAAGAAGAAGAAGAAGATGAATAAATATAGCTGCAAGCAGCAATACCGGGGCCAAGCGCAAAGAAGAAGACAAGACATGCCAAAATGGCTGGCAGTGTCAGATCAACTGGAGCAATGAGCAATTAATCACGTTTTAAGATGATTTTAAGCAAAAGGCTGAAAATGCATTGTAGTCTGAGAGTGTCAGACCAACTGCAACAATTAACAATTATACAGTTTAAGAAGATTAGGCAAAATGGCTGAAATATCATATATTGAGTCACTGATAATGTAAGTTAATGGTTTATCACTTTTGACCAATAGGTGGCACAGATACGAAATTGATGTGGTGTGGTCAGAATAAGGGAACAATGACACATGCAAAGTTTGATGCCAATATGTCAAAGCATTGCAGAGATATATCCTCAAGAGTCATTTTGGCATAATGGCTCAACTTCGTCGCTGCGGTTTACAAAAACGGTTTCATCTATTGATGCAAAATCCCTAACTTTTTGTTGACACAGTCTGAAGATGATACGATTCGATTTTGGTGGAAATTGGACAAACGGTCTAGGATGAGTTTGAAAAAGTAGGTTTTGATCAAATAAGAACATTGAGGACAGGATGTTTGACCAAATATGGAAAAATGAGTATCTCTGTTCTCGGCATGAGCCAATGACTGTATTATGACCAGTTTCATTAAACTAGGCTAATTTAATCAAAAGTTATTAGCATGTTTGTAAATTTTGTTATAACCTCTGACCACAAGGTGGCACTGCCCCAAAACGTTTTGAGTACCTTCAAAGCATGGTGCGGAAGACATGATTTTTGGACAAACAGTTCAAAAGTTATAAGCAAAAATAGCCATTTTTTGTATCTCCGGACCAGTAGGTGGCACTGCGCCGAAACGCTGCATGTTGCTTCAGGTCATGCTTGTGATGACATATACCAAGATTGGTTTGAATACGATAAAGCGTTGTGGAGATATAGGCTTATGAGTGTTTTTGCAACCGCTACGCAAAATTTGTGTGCGCGTTTATCGAAAACGATTTGACAAATCAACTTGATTTGCAAGATTTTTTGTCAGCATGGTCTGAAGATGATCTGGTTCAATTTTCGTGCAAATCGGACAAACCGTCTAGGACGAGTTCGTAAAAGTAGGTTTTTTGGAAAATTAAAAATGGCGGGGAAATTATCATGACCGAAAATGACTTCATAGGTTGCAATTGAATCGGCATGAGCCAATGACTCTATTATGACCAGTTTCAATATACTAGGCTAATTTAATCAAAAGTTATTAGCATTTTTGTCAAGTTTGTTATATCTTTTGACCACAAGGTGGCACTGCCCTAAAACTTTTTGAGTACCTTCAGGGCATAGCAAGGAAGTCACATACCGAGTTTAGTAACAATATACTAATGCATTTGTAAAATATAGCATTTTTTGACAAAATTCAAAATGGCCGACAGCCAAAATGGCCGACATGGTAAAATTGAATATCAGACGACTCGGCATGCCGTCCTGAATGTAACGAGACCACTTTTATGATTTTTGGACAAACAGTTCAGAAGTTATAAGGAAAAATAGCAATTTTTCGTATCTCCGGACCAGTAGGTGGCGCTGCGCCGAAACGCTGTATGTTGCCTCAAGTCATGCTTGTGATGACATGTACCAAGTTTGGTTTGAATACGATAAAGCGTTGCGGAGATATAGTCTTATGAGTGTTTTTGCAACCGCTACGTAAAATTTGTTTGTGCGTTTATCGCAAATGATTTGACGAATCAACTTGATTTGCAAGATTTTTTGTCAGCATGGTCTGAAGATGATCTGGTTCAATTTTCGTGCAAATCTGACAAACCGTCTAGGACGAGTTCGCAAAAGTAGGTTTTTTGGAAAATTAAATATGGCGGGGAAATTATCATGACCGAAAATGACGTCATAGGGTGCAATTGAATCGGCATGAGCCAATTAATGTATTATGACCAGTGTCATTATACTAAGCTAATTAAATCAAAAGTTATTAGCATTTTTGTCAAGTTTGTTATAACTTTTGACCACAAGGTGGCACTGCCCCAAAACTTGTTGAGTACCTTCAGGGCATGGAGTGGAAGACACATACCAAGTTTAGTAACAATACACTAATGCATTTGTAAAATATAGCATTTTAGCACATAATTCAAAATGGCCGACAGCCAAAATGGCCGATATGGTAAAATTGAATATCAGACAACTCGGCATGTCGTCCTGAATCTAACGAGACCACTTTTATGATTTTTGGACAAACGGTTCAGAAGTTATAAGCAAAAACAGCCATTTTTTGTATCTCCGGACCAGTAGGTGGCGCTGCGCCGAAACGCTGTATGTTGCCTCAAGTCATGATTGTGATGACATGTACCAAGTTTGGTTTGAATACGATAAAGCGTTTCGGAGATATTGCCTTAAGTGGGTTTTTGCAACCGCTACGTAAAATTTGTGTGCGCGTTTATCAAAAACGATTTGACGAATCAACTTGATTTGCAAGATTTTTTGTCAGCATGGTCTGAAGATAATCTGGTTCAATTTTTGTACAAATCGGATGAACCGTCTAGGACGAGTTCGCAAAAGTAGGTTTTTCGGTTAATTAAAAATGGCGGGAAAATTATCATGGCGGAAAATGACGTCATAGGGTGCAATCGAATTGTCTTGAGCCAAGGAATCAGAGGAAAAAAGAATTTTGTTTCTAGCCCTTATGGTTCAAAAGTTATTAACATAAACATGAGTCCAATTTTGGACTGATGGTGGCGCTAGAGGGATTGAATTAGAGACTCCAAATTTGCTATGGAGACACTTCAGACCGTCCTCTATAAGTGTGCCAAATTTCATAACTTTTTACCATACGGTTCTATGGGCTGCCATAGACTTCGTGGCGGAAGAAGAAGAAGAAGAAGAAGAAGAAGAAGATGAATAATAATAATAATAGGAACGGGAACGGTTTCAATAGGTGCCTTCGCACCTTCGGTGCTTGGCCCCTAATAATAATAAGAACGGGAACGGTTTCAATAGGTGCCTTCGCACCTTCGGTGCTTGGCCCCTAATAATAATAATAAGAACGGGAACGGTTTCAATAGGTGCCTTCGCACCTTCGGTGCTTGGCCCCTAATAATAATAATAATAGGAACGGGAACGGTTTCAATAGGTGCCTTCGCACCTTCGGTGCTTGGCCCCTAATAATAAGAACGGGAACGGTTTCAATAGGTGCCTTCGCACCTTCGGTGCTTGGCCCCTAATAATAATAATAATAGGAACGGGAACGGTTTCAATAGGTGCCTTCGCACCTTCGGTGCTTGGCCCCTAATAAGAAGAACGGGAACGGTTTCAATAGGTGCCTTCGCACCTTCGGTGCTTGGCCCCTAATAATAATAATAAGAACGGGAACGGTTTCAATAGGTGCCTTCGCACCTTCGGTGCTTGGCCCCTAATAATAATAATAAGAACGGGAACGGTTTCAATAGGTGCCTTCGCACCTTCGGTGCTTGGCCCCTAATAATTCAATCTATTTGTCACAAGCACGCCAGGCTCAACCCTCTCCCAGTCACAACGTGCACCTTCACCAGAGTACTGATCACACGCACCAGCACATCATTACCACCGCAATCACTGCCTGCACTTAAGCCCCACGCACTCACTCAAGCTGTGTCCCAAAGTGAAGGGTGCGCACTTCGAAGGCCGTGCACTTCGAAGGCCAGACCAGGCCTTCTTTGACCAGGCCTTCAAACAAAACCCCTCCTTTGCTAATCAAAAGTAGCGGAATCACGGCCAAAATGTGGCAAAATATGCCAAAACGTGGGGGGCGCCCGTTAGAGTTATTGCTAAAGTAAAGACAACTTAAACCTGTGGACTATAGGCTATAAACAACCCACACCAACAGTAAATGCAGCAGTAAGGGCTGGTGCAAAATGCGGCACTGGCATCTCGAAGCGGCACTTCTGGCGGCATCTCCAGCGGCCAGGGATTTTACCGACAGATGTCGGTGCAGCGGCATCTCCAGCGGCCAGGGACTTTTACCGACAGATGTCGGTGCAGCGGCATCTCCAGCGGCCAGGGACTTTTACCGGCAGATGCCGCTGGACATATATTTTGATTTAATAGCCTATTTTTTATTTTATAAACTGCATTTCAACAAAATAACATCATATAGCTATACCTGCTACTATCGTGTGTAAGCAATTTATCATATATTGTGTTAAAGTTGTGAGTTTCTGATTCTGCATTACCTACATCAGAGAAAGCTGTTCTGTCTGTGTATGTGTATACATATCCAGCAAGAAGTGTCAATATCACCTTCATGTTTCAGTGCCGCCAAAATGAATGTCTCACCTCACGCTTTCATAAAAAATGCTGTTTATTGAAGATTAATTTGGAATGTTATTAAATATGAATATTTACTGTTATTCAGTTATACAGAACGAGTTTCTGATGTGCTGCACAATTTTGATATTAACTCATATAAGCTGTCCAAAGCTGAAATTACGGCATCTCGTAGCGGCATCTCCAACAGCCAGCTGTTACTGCAGCGGCATCTCGTAGCGGCATCTCCAGCGGCATTTCGTAGCGACATCTCCAGCGGCATCTCGTAGCCCAGCGGAGACAAAGGGGACGAACCGAGGGCGGGGCTGAGCGGAGGACGTGAATTCACCTCCAAGGCGGATTCGCGAAATTGACGCGCGCTCAAGGCACTCCAGGAGAAATATGTCATAAAACTATATGTCACTCTGCCTCTTTTCATTTTCATTAAAAATATATATTAAACATTAATAGCCACACAAATGTGGTCCAGGCAACTCCTACATTATCTTCACTGCATGTATATTTAAATATCCTTAAAAAATAAAGTTATGAAATGTATCTTTGCCCTCAGTAAAAACGATTTGGCAGACAACAAAGTATAGATTCATGACACCAAAGATCGCCCGTTAGATCCACACAAGATGCACCACTACAGGACATCAGAGCCAGCGGCAGTCGGCAGAAGGACTGGCCGAGGAAGGGCTGCTCTCGTCGGTGTTATGAGCGGTGATTGCCCCGTGATCGCATGGATCTCATAACTCCAAAAACACGCCAAAGTTCAAATTTTTCAACTCGGGCGTTCAAACGCGTGAATGCACAAAAGCACCACTTGCGACGCGCGTATCGCGCAAGACGCTCAATTCACGCGAACTAGAAACGCGCCTTCCGCGCCGCGGGACCTCCAGACGCGCGTCAACGCGCCTTTCCACTGACTTAACATTGAAATCACTCGCGCCAGACGCTCTATTCGCGTTTGGTGTGAACGCAGCATAACAGTTTATGATAAATTGCTTACACATGATAGTAGCCTATACATATATAATGTTATTTTGTTGAAATGCAGTTTATAAAATACAAATTAGGCTATTAAATCAAAATATATGTCCAGCGGCATGTGCTGCGGTAAAAGTCCCTGGCCGCTGGAGATGCCGCTGCACCGACATCTGCCGGTAAAAGTCTCTGGCCGCTGGAGATGCCGCTGCACCGACATCTGCCGGTAAAAGTCTCTGGCCGCTGGAGATGCCGCCGGAAGTGCCGCTTCGAGATGCCAGTGCCGCATTTTGCGCTTGCTTTTTCTCAAATGCATTCCAATTCCAGACTTGGCAACACTGAACCGAGCTGCGTTGAATTGACTATAGCAGGTGTGTGACAACTGACAGCGGACGTTCGCGAGGAGATTTTAAAAAGAGAAATGGAGCAGAAAAGGTTTTTTTATTTTATTTTATTTTTTTATGCGTTTTATTGGATTTTGACATGCTTCAAAGCCTGCGACGATGGGAGACCGGACCATAAGCACGTAAATCGGTAGCCTATGGTTAAATATTGAATCGTTAATTTGCAACTATTGTTTATTATGTTAAATGTAACTGTTACAATATATTTTAAACATTTATAAATTTACGTCCAAGTCTTTATTTAAGTAGGCTACTTATTTTTATTCAACTCACATCAACTCAGATGCATTATGACATGGCAGCCGTCGACCGATTCAGGCCTGCAAACCTGCGGACAGTGGAAATATGAACTCAGATGAAGATGATGTCCCGCTGGCACAGGCTTGGTCTCTATTGTGCATTATTCCCCATCCCGGTCCAGCTCCACCAGCGTCTCCCGCTCAGCTCAATTAAATACAAATGTTTTCTTCTGTTTTAGCTGTTAGTTTAAATTTCTGTTTCTGATGGTAAACTTAAGTTATATTGTACCCATTGAGACTTTTTATATAAAACTTTTAATTAAATAAAACTTGTTTTACTCTGATTCCTTGTCTATCTGGTCTCTGGCACGCTCCTCGAGGTGGTCCTGGGTTTTAGGGGTGGGTGTAGACTGGTTTGACCCCCCCGACCTGTGACGTATAGACCAATTTATTTTCGTTTACACATTTTAATTTACATGACAAGAAAATATATGTGAACATATAAACATATATGAATTTGTTTAAAGGGTAACTAAACCCCTGCTCAGAGCTTAACTCCACCCACTGGCAAATTTTGAAAAATGCTGGAAAAGTGGGCAGAGCTCAGCGGAGACAAAGGGGACGAACCGAGGGCGGGGCTGAGCGGAGGGCGTGCACCTGAGACCCGCAGTGACGGATTGATTGACAGCTGTCAGACTCGCAGAGATGGAGAACGACTAGTGACGCCAGCTTTGCAACAGAGCGGTCATTCTCCTACCTTCACCTGAATTGGAGGAGGGTGAATTGTCTGTAGAGTCAGATACAGACCCAGAGCCTTATCAATGCGAGCCGCTGGCTCAAACTGCGTTAACAGCACGTTACAGTATTGTTATTCGTCACCGCGTGATCTATCTGCGTCCGCGGCAACCACTTGCGTGTCAGGGTTTGAAAGCGCGTCTCATGTATGAAACTTATCTGTACACATGATGGGCGGCAATAATATCGCAAGAAAAGCCTGACGTGTACTGACAACTGCATTATTTAACCGCATTTTCTTCAATACAATGTTAAAGCAAGTGTCACGTCAGTTTCATTCATAATGTTTCTACTTCATGTAATACAGTTCATACTGGAGTGAAGCCGTTCTCATCATGTGATTGGGGGAAACATTTCTGAGGGCGTGGTGAGCTCGTGTCAGGGGCGCGGATAGTGAGCCGTTGGAGGTACCATCCTACGTCACGATGTACCACAACGTCCAATAGGAAAATTCAACTGCAGTAGCCACCGTTCAACCTTAAGAGGGCAGCACTTTGGCGGTTTTACACCATATTTTATAGAATTAAAACACTTTATACTCAAATGTCAAAACATTTACTCGAATCAATGAACAGCATTAATAAAGCCCCAGTATTACAGATCATTAACTAAAAAAAGTTGGTTTAGGGTTTAGTTACCCTTTAATGTACAAATTATAACTTGCATTACAAAAATAAACAATGTACAGAACAACCACTTCTCTTTTATTTAGCCTATACACATTTCAAGTTAACGAAAATGAACAACAGACAGCAATTAGTTTGTTTCATTTACAAATAACTTGCATTAAAAAAAAATAATAATAATATCGAGAAATTGTTCTGTGCATCCCGGCGACGACTTTACATTCAGCCTTTGGAGGAGACTCTCGGTAGCCTAATGGCCGTCGTCAGTGAGCGACATTCATTCATTCATATAAAATACTTTATTTTGCAGTACAGCTAGTAAAGTCAGCAGTTTTCGTTTATTTGCATTTTCACTTATAGTTTTGAGTGACAGATGTTGCATTTGATTTAGCCTATTTTTGTCTGTGACATTTTTTAGCTACAGTGTTGACAGAAGGGGAGAGCAGGGACGAAAGTACAATTTTTCTGAAAATCGTATTTTTAAAAGATAATGTTTTAGACCGAGATATATTTTTGCTGTGGCCAATAACTCACAAGTGTGGTCTATCAATAGCAGGTGGTATATATTGTACAAATGTAGAACGACTACAGTATAATTTCACTTTGAACATAAGCTGCACATTGTTACTTTTGACCCCATCAGGTGGGTCAAAAGTAACACAACAATACAAGCTAGATTTTTTGGTGCTACTCTTGTTTTTATTAAACATACCTGACTATGACCTTGTTAATATGTAACTGCAAACATATTTTGTCCTTTATCTTTGCAAAAAAATTATTATATTACATTTTCATTTTATATGTTAAAGTTCATCAAATGTTTCAAATGTAATATGACAGTACAAACTTGAATTGTTTAGAATATTTTTTATTTGCAATGTCAATCTATTTGATAAGTTTTTTCTTCAACAGTATGAACAATATAAAAATTAAATTAAATTAAATTAGCATAATATGCATTATATATATAATAGCGGGACAAAAGTGACAAGTGTTACTTTCGTCCCGACAGGAAGTCCTGACATTTAAACACGATTTCCTTTTATACTGAAAAACTCTGAAAAGACAAACCTTCAGGGTGTGTAACAGCACTAAATAACCCGTAGATTGATCATTACTGTGACACATGAAACAAGAAACACAACTTGTAATTAGAAAAAAAGTACCGCTTCATTAATTTACTTGCCGTATTTGAAAACTGCATAATGTTTTCAGGGCTCGGAGAAAATCGCGTTGTTACTTTCGTCCTGTGTTACTTTTTCCCCGGTTCTCCCCTATGATAAGAAAAATAAATAAATGATTGCATGGCCAACATAGCCTATTTCTTTTGTTATCCCAGTCTCTCTCTTTCTGTAGGGGAAATTTAAAAGAGAGATCCTGGAAACGAAATCTAAATTTAGCTAGATCGGTCGGGTCGGGAATAAAACAATTTATAGCGAGTGAGCACGGAGTGAATTTGAAGTGCGAGCGGGAGCGGGACGAAAAAAACAGCCCCGCGCAGATCTAATTTGTATTTAAAGAAAGTGCAGATAAAAGAAAGAAAGAGCGAAAAGGGAGAGAATGGACAGATTCCTCTTCTTGAGAGAATGGTTGATAAATAATTAACATTTATGCAAGTTAAAAGTTTGCCAGGTTGCTCAAGGCAGGGGACTTTGAACGTTTTGTTTACTTCAAGTTCAAGCGGTTGCGCTGTTGTGTTCAATAGTATGCAGGCTAGACTTGCCGACCGCTACCGTCTTTCACTGGGAAATGTAATCCCGCGTCGTGAGAAATCTGATCGAGTGCCGCGGGAATGCGGACCAGTCAAATCCTGTAGTCACCAGTGTGCTATGAATTCTGGGATAGGGTAGGTTGCAAAGTTGTGGGAAGGTTCCATCTGCTGTACCCTTCCTTTGCCTAAGAAACGGAGGGCGCATTTTGAAGTCGCTTTCGACTTGCGGCTGCCTTTGTCACGCTGCTGTGACGCAATCGCACTTCAAATGTGGCCTTCAGAGGTGCAGCTTCCACATTGGGACACCCCTCGTAGTGCCGCTGTGATGCAATCGCACTTCAAATGCGGCCTTCAGAGGGTGCAGCCTTCACATTGGGACACCCCTCGTAGTGCCGCTATGACGCAATCGCACTTCAAATGCGGCCTTCGAAGTGCGCGCCCTTCAGTTTGGGACACAGCTTCAGTCACTGTTTGGTCTCGTTTACACATGCTCACGCTACTGCTTGCTACTACGGACTCACCTGCTATACCTACCTGTCTTCTTGTATCCGTCACCATCTACAATCAAGAGTACAGTATCACCCATCGTCGTTGACTATCTGCTGGACCTGCACTTCTGCCACTCACCTTATCCGCTCACTTCCTGGTTCTGCAAATAAACTCTGTTTACCTCCAACATCTGTTCTGTGTTCCCTCTGTTTGTAACACTATTAGAAACGAATAGTACATAACAAATATATGGGCAATTCTTAGACTATGGGCACTTTCATGTCCTTTGATCATATTTTATAAAAAAACATTTAATTTTGAAAAATTCACACTTTCATAGTTAAATTTACAATGAAAGTACTTTAGGAACTTTTTACCAGTAGTCTACAATGATTTTTTTCACCTTTTTAATCATCATTAATATACATGCAAATATTGCTGTTTTGTGCTTGTCCCACACCCAGACTTCTGATCTTCAATAATGAAAAAGAAGTGTATCTATTTTTTTTAATATGACTGAATAAAGTATCAGTAAAATAATCAAAACATAATTGAGGTTAAGGTCAGACAACTATTAATGTGATTTTATATACAAAATGTAGTTGTCCCACATATTGCCGTCATTTCCACCACAACGCTGTAATGTCCCTTTAAAAAGTTTTTTTGAAAGATTGTTTGGGTAGTTTCTATGGAGATGAACAATGACATCACAGCACATGTCTGACATGGAGGAGATTTTAAATTTCTTCAGCAACTTGGAGAAGAAAACTCAAGGTAAACATTGCTTGAAATGAAAATATTTGTATTGTATGTCATTTCCAAACATGGCGTAACATCAAATGAGTTTGTAAATAATGTGATTTTTTAACACAAAGAGATGTCTTTTGCATGCAGGCTTGGATTTTTTTACAAAATACTGTAGGATTCTCATTTCCACCACCGTCATTTATGCTTACAAGGTGCAATTCATAGATTAAGTGGCTACATATGAATATTTTATTTATTGAAATGTACAACGCTAATGTATTTATCCAAATATATATTTGTTGAAATTTCTTTTCATCTATTTTTAAGATTACATTTGTGACTGTTTGTGGTTAAAGTTGTTTACAGTAAGACTGTAACTGTTCATCTGGTTATGGAACCAAACAGACTAATGATCAATGATTTGTTAAATGGGTTTCAAATAATTTTTTTCTGTTTTTCTACATGGACGTCCATTCATTGTCATTTCCACAACACCCAGTCATTTCCACCACCTCATAACATTTAAAAAAATAATGTACAAAATTCTAATCACTCATTCAAAATTTCTGCATAGTTTATGGGATAATGTTCCACTTAATGTAATAACACAAGTAGTTATTTTTCTGAAATGTATCTAACCAATGCAATATTATATTTCAGGTGGTGGTGGATGTAAGCTTTGTGTTTGGGCCTCATGACAATTAATTTACTTAATCCACAAATCTATGGTAATTGCAATATAGGTATAAATTGGTAAAACTATGTGTGAAAGTGGTCTTACACTGTTAAGAAATGATGTATATCATAATAATCTTAAATAATAATCAAATATTTACATGTGATGGAAATGACATTTTTTCAGTGCGGATTGGAAAATAATCAAAAAACACCAATTTGTCTCATAATGTAAGTGCGTTCTCTTATGGATCATTAAACTAGACTAGTTATATTTAACTGTTAGACTGTGACAATTTTGATTTGAAAACTTTTTTTCCCTCAAGTTCACAAGGCCAAAAGTGCCTGTAGTTGAAGAATCACCCATATATACAGTAAGTAAGGGATAATGCAGTGCTTGCTGTGTATTAAATTATTTGAATGCATGATGTTGAGGCAAAGAAAAACAAAGCGGAATGGTATAAATTATTATATAAAAATGATATGACATTTTATAAATTCTGCAGAAATCAGATATGTTTACATGTAGTGGTTTCTTACCCCATGTAGGGGATTGTCATGGAGCCATATTTTGATGATTTTAAGTTTTGTGCAATAACTATATTAGCAGATGTTGCTATTTATGTCCCCTAATAATAAATTGTATGATGGATCATCATTCTCTACATGCTAAACTGTTATCTATGTATGTTACAATTTATAAATTCAGTCAGTAAAGTCAGTAAATACAGACTTTCTTGGCAGAGGTTTCTACTTGGTCAAAGAGTCTATATTAGTTCCCTTTCGTTCAGTCACTACGACGTACGTTAGTGACTAACGAATGGGGGGTTTTGCTTAGAAGCCAATCATCTCCGAGAATTCAACAGCGCCCAATGGCAGTCCCAATGCCATGGGCATGCGGAATTTGCATGCGTAACTCCGCCCTACCTCGTGGGTATATAAGGAAGCACGCTGGCAACATCGCATTATGTTTCTGCTTTGGAGCCAAGAGTATCTCTTCACTCCTTCAAGCCTGCTGACTGAGTCTTTGTCAGCCTTCGAGACGAACAAGCTTTCCAGAGGCGTTGGATCTACGGCGCGTTCCAGCGATCTCATGCTGCCTGCCTGCTGATCTGTGCAGTGATCTGCAACAGCTGTGTGTGTTTCCCTGGGCGCTTCGGCACTTCTGCAGAGCTTTCCTCTCACAAAAAGAGCTTGCGCGTGGCACGTCTTTTTCAAGACGGTTCGCCCGTGCACTTCCGGGTGCGATCGATCTCCGTTGCTATGGGCACATTCACTGCTCGATGTGTTTGGGCTTCAGCACGTTCGGGCAGTGTTTGTGGATGTGTCATGTTCCCACTGCGGGAACGTGACCATCGCGATGTCGCGGTCGAGACTCAGTGATCTCCGTGAGGAGAGAGAGTCCCCTCTGCCACACCCCAATCTACCGTCTCAGAGAGAGGTGGTACTTTGGCTGGTGGCCAGGGTGACCTGAGGGCGGTGCCGTGGTATTAAGAACCCCGACGATCATTCCTCGGGCCACGCCCCCTCTCGCACATTGCTTAAACCCGCGAGTGTTGGACTGAAACAGCGGCCCGTCTCTGACGCCTCGTTCGTTTCGTTCACGCTCCAGATAGCAGTGAGATGTCGATCGCCACATCCCAAGGTGGGCTGGAGTCCTTTGGGGATGACGATTAGGTTGTGCTCCGCCTCCGGGTGTGTCAGCGCTGCCTGATCCGACCTAAGGTTGACAGCCATGTTATCTCGGGCAGCCGCGAGTCTCGCGCTGGTGTGGAACTCCGCCCAGTCGCGAGTGCTCGTGGTTGCGCGATTGGTTTTTGGGGACGGCACCCGACAGCTGTTGGGCCCCGCCCCCAATGCCTTTCGCTCCTGAGGTGCATGAGGAGATCACGCGGTCCCGGAAGTCCCCGTGCTTCCCGCGACCGTTTGGTGGCCTCCTCCGCCTTCTCTGCCCTTGATGGGGCCGCGGCCTAGGGTACACTGGGGCCCCCTCACCCCCACTGTTGAACTCTCTGTTGCGCACTACGGTGTCCAGAGAGGGCTTGACGTGGCGTGGTGTGGCTGTCCTAAGCACCCTCCCAAAGCCTGTGGGCTCGTCTACTTCGGTGGCGTGGTCCTGCAGAGCTACGGGCAGGCCGCCGCCCCTTTGCACATGCACAAGGGTGGAGCCGACCCAGGGCTCTTCAATGAGCTGCGTGCCGCAACTGATCCCGCCCCCGGGCGGTGAAGGTGGCCACACGCTCCCTGGGTCGGACGATGTCCACAGCTGTGGTCCGGGAGAACACCTGGCCTTACCTGGTGATGTGGAGGACGTTGAGCGGGCCCGCCTCCTCAACTCACCCATATCCCAGGCTGGCCTCTTCGGTGGCGCGGCTGAGAACTGCGCCCAACGGTTCTCGGCCGCCCCAGAGCAGACTGAGGCTGTAACACGTACTGCCCCGGCGGCCAGCTGCTGCACCCAGCCGCCGGCTCAGTCGCCGAGGGCGCCCTCCCTCCTCCCGCCCGGCCCCAGCAGCAGCCTTCACCTGGGCCGCGCCGTGGAGGTGGTTGAGGATGACGCCCAGTCCGCTCCCCAGCCTGGTTAAACGCCAGGCTGGAGGTGGACAACTCAGAGATGGGTTCCAGTTCTTCCCAGGGGATGGTAGCAGGGCCGGTGGAGGGCCGGGGGAAAAATCCTTCCGCTGCTGGCCCCCGGGCTAGCAGCGCTTGGGAAGAACTCAGGTCCCTGTCTCTGAGGACCCAGAGACCGGTGATGACAGTGCGCGCCACCCACGGGTCCCGCCACTCGCATCCCTCTCTGTCGCCAGCCTCCTGGCAGAGCAGACCCCAGTGGAACGCGCGTCCTTCCCTGGTCTCCTCTGTCAGGACGCAGCCGTTAACCGCACCCCCACACTGGGACGCCCAACAGCCTCCCTTGTCCGGGTCGGTACCGCTGCATCGCTGCCCCACTCTGGGTACGTCTGTAGTCCGAATGACCCCGCTGGTGCAGTTCCTGGGAGCCTGGCTTCAGATTCCAGGGCTGTCCCGCTGGGTCGCGAAGACAATCAGGCGCGGCTACGCGATTCAGTTCGCGCAGGCTCCTCCCTGCTTCCGGGGAGTCCGCTTACTATGGTCGGGGCTAATGCCCCTGTCATGCGAGCGGAGGTTTTCACCCTACTGGCGAAGGGTGCGATCGAGCCTGTCCCTCCAGCCGAGATGAAGTCCGGGTTCTACAGCCCCTACTTCATTGTACCCAAAAAGACCGGTGGGCTACGACCGATCCTGGACCTGCGCGTCTTGAACGTTACCTTCACCGGTTTCCGTTCAAGATGTTGACAGCGAAACGCCTTTTCGAATGCGTTCGTCCAGACGATTGGTTTGCAGCGATCGACCTGAAGGACGCCTACTTCCATGTCTCCATTCTACCTCGACACAGACCGTTCCTACGGTTTGCTTTCGAGGGGCGGGCATATCAGTACGCAGTTCTACCATTCGGGCTATCTCTGTCCCCTCGCGTCTTTACGAAGATTGCCGAGGCAGCCCTTGCGCCCCTTCGGCAGCACGGGGTTCGCATCCTGAACTACCTCGACGACTGGCTCATACTGGGTCACTCTCGAGAGCAGGTTTGCGGACACAGAGATTTGGTGCTCCATCACCTAGCCCGTCTGGGCCTTCGGGTCAACTGGGAGAAGAGCAAACTTTGCCCCGCGCAGAGGATCTCTTTTCTCGGTATAGATATCGACTCGGTCGCCATGTGTGCGCAGCTTTCGAGCGAGCGCGCGCAGTCTCTGCTGACTTCCCTTCGTCAAATCGAGGGCAAGAGTGCGGTTCCACTGAAACTATTTCAGAGGCTCCTGGGGTATATGGCATCTGCAGCCGCGGTGACGCCGCTCGGATTGCTTCATATGAGACCGCTTCAGCACTGGCTACGCGATCGAGTCCCGAGATGGGCATGGCGGTCTGGCACGCTCCGGGTACAAGTGACTCGGGCCTGCTTACAGACTCTCACCCCGTGGTCGAACCTCAGCTTTCTACGGACCGGAGTGTCCTTAGAACGAGTTTCCAGGCATGTTGTTGTATCAACAGATGCATCATCCACGGGCTGGGGTGCCATGTGCAATGGACAAGCAGCCGCGGGCTCCTGGATAGGACCCCAGCGCCTTCTGCATGTCAATTGCCTCGAGTTACTGGCAGTACGGTTCGCCCTGCACCGCTTCCGAGCGTTGCTGAGGGGTCAACATGTACTAGTCAGGACAGACAACACGGCCGTAGTAGCGTACATCAACCACCAGGGCGGTCTACGCTCCCGCCATATGTCTCAACTCGCCCGCCATCTCGTTTTGTGGAGTCAGTAGCGCCTGAGGTCCCTTCGTGCTGTCCACATCCCGGGAGACCTGAACCGTGCAGCCGACGAGCTCTCACGGATTCAGCCTCTCACCGGGGAGTGGAGACTCCACCCCCAGACGGTCCAGCTGATATGGGAACGGTTCGGCGACGCACAGGTAGATCTGTTTACCTCCCAGGACTCTTCCCATTGCTCCCTGTATTATTCCCTGACCAAGGGCACCCTTGGCACGGATGCACTGGCGCACAGCTGGCCGCCAGGGCTACGCAAGTATGCGTTTCCCCCAGTGAGCCTCCTTGCACGGGTACTGTGCAAGATCAGGGAGGACAAGGAGCAGGTCATGTTGGTCGCCCCGTATTGGCACGGCCAGACCTGGTTCCCAGAACTTCTACTCCTTGCGACAGCCCCTCCCTGGCCTATTCCTCTGAGACCGGACCTCCTCACTTAGAGACGGGGCACCTTTTGGCACCCGCGTCCAGCGTTCTGGAAGCTCCACGTGTGGCTTCTGGACGGGAAGCGGCAGGTTTGAGTAGTCTTCCACCTGCGGTGGTCGCTACCATCACTTCCGCTAGAGCTGAGTCTACGCGACGTCTCTATGCGTTGAAGTGGAACCTCTTCGTCACATGGTGTTCTTCCCGCCAAGAAGACCCCTGGAAATGCCCGATCGGGTCCGTGGTATCGTTTCTCCAGGAGGGGGTGGAGCGAAGGCTGTCTCCTTCACCCTTAAAGTGTATGTGGCCGCAATATCTGCCTAGCACGATCTCCTGGGAGACAAAAAGGTAAGTCAGCACGACCTGATCATCAGGTTCCGGTATGGGCCATGCTCAGGTGTCTTCGCTTGCTCGCCATTCCACTCCAAGGACTGGATACGTGCGATATTTTTCCCTCAGGTGAGCTCAGGTGTGTGTGTGTGTGTGTGTAGATGGGATTCTTGACTATAACTTTCTAAAAGCCATAGTGGCTGCTACTATGGCAAGCTGTTTTGACCTTTATTCATTATTCATTCCCAGATTCAATTCTTGATATCAACAATATCAGAAATCACATTTCCACTAGTAAAAATTATAATTCTTGATATGAACAATGACGCCATTACTCGCAGAAATACGAATTCTTGTTATCAAGAATGAAAATTTTTCTAAAAAATTTAACTCTTGATATCTGTAATTGTATTTTCACTAGTTAAATGTCACCAGAGTCTGACAATCAAATTCAATTGTTGATATCAATAATTGATTTCTTACTAGTTGAAATTCCAATTTCACATATCAGAAATAAAATTCTTAATCAAGTCAAGTCAACTTTATTTATATAGCGCTTTTAACAATGTAGATTGTTTTTTTAAAGCAGCTTTACAGTGTTAAACAGGAAAATAATGCAGCATAATTTTATTCAGCTGTATAGCCATTCTGGAGAAAACACTGATGTCATCAGTTCATTTCAATTATCATACAGTGACAGTGTGGGCTTTAGATCAATAATTCGATCAGTAATTTAGTTTAAATGGTTAATTTAGTTTATTATTTAGATTTATTTCGATGCTTAGTTGAAAAATTTAGTGTCGGGGTGCCAGTTCTCCTCTGGCCAATTAACAAACAGCGTATTATTATTATTATTCTGGCAGCTTTACAGCTCGGAGGTCATAATAGATCGGAATATTCGAGGGACCGGGGGCAACATGCTGGAGACGGGTTTATTGAGGATGATGTTGATTAAATAATTATTAAAGTGCAATATTCGAACAATCTGAGTCAGCACGCCGGAGACGGGTTTATTGAGATGCCGTGTCGATGAGGCAGTTGCAGGGGGAGTCTAATCACGGTCTCTGCAGACACTTCAGGGTCATGTGTTGGTCATCTCTGGGCGCAGGTCCACCATCTGAACTCGATACGGCCCGGATCCGGCTGACTGCAGTAAACCTCGGGATAAAACAGAGAGACTATCATTAGCGTAGATGCCATTCTTCTGATGATGTAACGAGTACATCAGGTGTTATGGGAAGTGTTCCCGGTTCCGGCTGACCTAGTTAATGCAGCCTAACAATCATTTCATTGAAAAAGTGTTTCATGTGTATGCCACAGTAAAGAGATGTGTTTTTAGTCTAGATTTAAACTGACAGAGTGTGTCTGCTTCCCGAACAATGTTAGGAAGACTGTTCCAGAGTTTTGGAGCTAAGTAGGAAAAGGATCGAGCGCCTGCAGTTGATTTGGATATTCTCGGTATTATCAACTGGACAGAATTTTGAGACCGCAGTAGACGTGATGGAGTATAATATGTTAAGAGCTCGCTCAAGAATTGGGGAGCTAAACCATTTAGTGCTTTGTAAGTAATAAGTAAGATTTTAAAATGTATGCGATGTTTAATAGGCAGCCAGTGCAGTGTTGACAGAACTGGGCTAATATGGTCATACTTCCTGGTTCTAGTAAGAACTCGAGCTGCTGCGTTTTGGACCAGCTGGAGTTTATTTATTAAGTGAGCAGGGCAACCACCCAGTAGAGCATTACAATAATCTAGCCTTGAGGTCATGAACGCATGAACTAACTGTTCAGTATTTTGCATTGAGAGCATGTGCCGTAATTTATATATATTTTTAAGATGGTAGAAAGCAGTTTTACAGATGCTAGAAACGTGGCTTTCAAACGAAAGATTGGTATCAAAGAGCACACCCAGGTTCCTCACTGACGACGAGGACTTGACAGAACAGCCATCAAGTGTTAGACAGTATTCTAGGTTACTACTTGTGGGGCTTTTTTGTCCAATAATTAAAAATTCAGTTTTTTCTGAATTGAGTTGCAGGAAATTACCGGTCATCCAATGTTTTATATCAGCTATTCCGTTAATCTTGTGAATTGGTAAGTTTCTTCAGGGCATGAAGAAATATAGAGCTGAGTATCATCAGCATAACAATGAAAACTAACGCCATGCTTCCTAATGATATCTCCCAGTGGTAGCGTGTACAGGGTGAAGAGTAGCGGTCCTAGCACTGAGCCTTGTGGTACTCCATACTGAACTTGCGATCGGTGTGACATATCTTCATTTACTACTACAAACTGATAACGGTCGCATAGGTATGATTTAAACCATGATAATGCAATTCCACTAATACCTACATAATTTTCGAGTCTATTCAAAAGAATGTTGTGGTCGATAGTATCAAATGCAGCGCTAAGATCGAGTAACACTAATAGAGAGATACAGCCACGATCGGATGATAAGAGTAAATCATTTTTAACTCTGATGAGAGCAGTCTGAGTGCTATGATACGGTCTAAATCCTGACTGGAAATCCTCACAGATACCATTTCTTTCTAAAAAGGAGCATAATTGTGAAGACACTGCCTTTTCAAGTATTTTTGAAAGAAAGGGTAGATTTGAGATTGGTCTATAATTGACTAAATCTGTAGGATCAAGTTGCGGTTTTTTAATAAGTGGTTTAATAATAGCCAACTTAAAAGTTTTCGGTACATATCCTAATGACAAAGATGAATTAATGATATTAAGAAGAGGATCTATGACCTCTGGTAGCATCTCTTTTAATAGCCTAGTCGGTATAGGGTCGAGCATACATGTTGTCAATTTTGATGATTTAACGAGTTTAGCCAATTCTTCTTCTCCTATAGCAGTGAATGAGTGTAATTTTTCCTCAGTGACACTACAATGCTCTGTCTGATGTGATACTGTAGTAGACGGCTGCATGGTTAAAATTTTTTTCCTAATATTATCAATCTTACATGTGAAGAAGTTCATAAAGTCATTACTGCTGTGCTGTTTACAATCATCAGAAGTTGAAGCTTTATTTTTTTAGCCACTGTATCGAATAAATACCTTGGGTTGTGTTTGTTTTCTTCCAAGAGAGTTGAGAAATAAGCAGATCTAGCAGTTTTTACGGCCTTTCTGTATGTGGTCATGTGCTCTTTCCACGAATTACGAAATACCTCTAATTTTGTTTTCTTCCAGCTGCGCTCCATTTTTCTGGCTGCTGTTTTAAGGGCCCGGGTGTGCTCGTTGTACCACGGTGTTGGACTATTTTATTTAATCTTCTTTAAGCGCAGAGGAGCAACTGTGTCTAAAGTACTTGAAAAGAGAGAGTCAATAGTTTCTGTTGCAACATCGAGTTCTTCTATACTATCTGGGATGCTGAGCAGATGATACTGATGAGGGAGATTATTTAAAAAGCAATCTTTAGTAGCGGCAGTGATTGTCCTGCCATTTTTGAAACGATGGGGCGGCTTTGCAACCTAAGCTAAATTAAGTATACATGATACTAAGCAATGATCTGAGATGTCATCGCTCTGCTGCAGAATTTCAACGGTATCAACATTTATTCCATGTGACAATGACTACGTTTACATGGACAGCAGTAATCTAATTATTGACCTTACTCTGAATAAGGCAATAATCTGATTAAGGTGTTTACATGAGTTGCTTTTAGAATATTACGTTCATGTTCCCGTTTTACATGTTACAGAACATAGTTTGATTAATGGTACGTCATTACGTCCCCATGCCACGCTACGCTGTCCGGCGTCCAATCATAGCGCGACTTTCGTGGGTGTGTTCAAATCAATGGGCTCAGGCAACCCGCTGTAACTTTACCTGCGGGTGTCGCTGTTGGACAGTGTGACTTTATAAAAATGAGTGATTTTTATACTTTTTTTATGATATTATGATATTATATATATATATATAGTTTTATTTTTTGTAATATTAAATATTGTCTTTCAGGTTTTTTTAAGAGACACTGCCCATCTTGCCTCCTTCACAGCCTACATTTCGAATAATAGTTTTGATAAATTATGAAAATGTGATGAAAAGGTTTCAAAATCGTGATTGTTTGGATTGTTTTTTTTCTGCTATCGAGCCACAAAGCGTTCACTGAATGGCATATGGCTCGCAAGCCTAGAGGTTCCCGACCGCTGTTGTAAGCAGACAAATATGAATCTGGGATTACAGATACAAAATGATCGTATTTTACTTTTAAAATGAGCATTATTGCAACACAAAGAAAAAAAATATAGAGGAGGCCGTGTCCGAGTGAGCAGAGTTTTTACGGTCTATGAGCAAGACACGCAGTCACGCACCATAGCAACACGTCATGGCAACGACATTTCAGACTGAAAGGTACGTAAAAGATAAACGGGAATTTAAGCGCATTGTTTTGTACGTGCGGTTATATTAATTATAATCCAAATTCTGTTTTATTTGTCACAATATTATTGATGATTGTTTAGAGGGGCACTTTATATACTTTTGATACGAGCCCCCAAAGCCCTCCCCTCTGCACTTGCCTGGTGTGTGTGTGTGTGTGTGTGTGTGTGTGTGTGTGTGTGTGTGTGTGTGTGTGTGTGTGTGTGTGTGTGTGTGTGTGACCTGTCACACAACGCGGCGGAAACTCCTTCACGACGTTAATAGTTAGATTAAGGTGTGTACATGTCTACAATGCACTTAGATAATGCGACTAAAACAGGCATACTCCACATGTCTTAATTCGATTTTTGTTTAATTCGAGTATGGCTTTAACCGGATTAAGGTAATTAGAAATCGCTGTTTACATGGTAGTTTCTTAATCAGAGTATGGTCTTAATCAGATTAATATCGGAGTATTGTTGTCCATGTAAACGTACTGAGTATTAGGTCTAAAGTATGATTATGGCGATGAGTGGCTCCTGACACGTGTTGCCTAACTCCAATAGAGTTTAGTGTGTCTTTAAATGCTAATCCCAATACGTCTTTTCCGTTGTCTACATGGATATTAAAATCACCAACAATTAGTACTTTATCTACGGCCAGTACTAACTCTGATAGAAAATCAGCAAATTCTTTGATAAAGTCTGTATTATGCCCTGGTGGCCTGTATACAGTAGCTAACACAAATGTTGAACGGGTTTTATCATGTACACTACATAGCGTTACATAAAGCACCAAAACTTCGAAGGAATTATATTTGAAACTAGACTTCTGAGTAATACTGAAGATATTATTATAAATTACAGCAACCCCTCCCCCTTTACCTTTCAGACGCGGCTCATGTTTATAACAATAATCTTGGGGGGTGGACTCATTTAAGGTAATGTAGTCGTCAGGTTTTAGCCAGGTTTCTGTCAAACAGAGCACATCTAGATTATTATCTGTAATAATATCATTAACAATAAGCGCTTTTGGGGAAAGGGATCTAATATTCAGCAACCCAAGCTTTATCAATTGTTCATCTGTATTATATATTTTGTTTATTTGTTGGACGTCAATTAAATTTTTACTGTTGAATGGTTTTGATGTTTTTTTGTAATTACTAATTCGGGGAACAGACACAGTCTCTATATGATAATATCTAGGTGAAAGAGTCTCTTAATAGTAAAAATCATATTTTTTTAAATCAACAATTACATTGTTACTAATATTAATGTCTGTTCTTGATATCTACAATTGAATTGCTACTAGTAAAATTTAAAATTTTTGATGTAAATTCAATTGTCACAAGTGATATCATGAATGTGATTATTAAGAAAGACATTTTAGATATCTGATATTACTCTCATAATAAATGATATCAGAAATAACCAATGTTACATGTTGAAATACATTTATAGATATCAAGAATTAAAATTTAAACCAGTGAAAATTGAGTTCTTGACATCAGGAATTTATATTGTTTACTAGTACACTGTTAAAAAAATTCAGGTCTCCAATTGAAAATTTTCTAGAGACTGATCACATCTAAATTTTTCAGTGGGCCAAATATAATTTTTGTGAATTGATGCAATTTAATTAAATTAAAATTCAAGAAATTCAATTTGGCCAACTAAAAAATTTAGATGTGATTGGTCATTAGAAAATTTTCAATTGGAGACCTGATTTTTTTTTACAGTGTAATTATAATAGAATTTTTTAAATTATAAAAATAATACAATTATTGATATAAAAAATT
Source organism: Gobio gobio (assembly GCF_949357685.1). Taxonomy (NCBI): domain Eukaryota; kingdom Metazoa; phylum Chordata; class Actinopteri; order Cypriniformes; family Gobionidae; genus Gobio; species Gobio gobio. Next base: position 29,519,708 of record NC_137105.1, on the reverse strand, counting down.
ATTGCTTCATTCTTGAATACATTATATACATTGAATACATTTATGCAGACACTTTAATCCAAAGCAACTCACATTGCATACATTTGATCAGATTATGTGTTCCCTGGAAATCGTCTCCGGTTACGTATGTAACCTAGGTTCCCTGAGAACAGGGAACGAGACGCTGCGTCAGCTTGACGCTACGGGGAACGCCTCCAGCGTGACAGGTGTCTGAACTACTATCGAATCACGGCAATCCTATTGACCGGCGACAGCCTATGATGTCATCAAGGTGCGACCAGGAAGTATAAAAGAGCGCCTTGCCAACATGACACCGCCCTTCGTCTGAAGGGACTGTTTGGCAGGCAAACCCTGAGGCATGGCAAAGCGACGCAGCGTCTCGTTCCCTGTTCTCAGGGAACCTAGGTTACATACGTAACCGGAGACGTTCCCTTTCGAAAGGGAACTCGCGCTGCGTCAGCTTGACGCTACGGGGAACGAAATACCAACGCCGCCATGCCGAGGGGAGTGCATGCCTACTGGCAGTGACAACTGTCAGAACAAGCAAATTCAATAGAAATGCCTGAACCACTCCCCCTCTGGTCACATAAGGCTGTCAGTGACAGCATTCCCTTCGGTCATAGCCCAAGCTACAAGCCTGAGTAGGAAGCTTCGAACACTTAGAGAAGTTCTACCCAGGCCGCTCAAAGGCCTGGATCCAACCCATTCGAAAGAAGGGGGCTCCTTTAAGGGAATGTGGCTAGGGGGCCCTAGGGCGCCCCAGCCAGCCACTACCGCCACCAAGGAGGCCTAGCTTGGTGCCTTTTTTAACGGGCACTTCAGCCGGGCCATCCCTGTCTGTTCGATAACAGAGCCTCTGGACACTCGCCTCCTGAAGAGGCATCCAGTCCCAGGGACTGCAGAATGGCAGTGGCCTCCTCGGACCGGATCTCAGAAACGGGAATCCCGGAGAGCAGCACTCAGCATAGCGCTTTCTACCCTTGCCAGCGAGGGGAGTAATCTGCTCAATCCTAGGATCTACTGAGCTATTATCAGATAGAAACACTCAGGAGGCCAGACTGGCCTAAAAACTGATCTAATTGGGAGGCCACCCTAGGGGCCTACGACCACCCGATCAGGCCCAGGCAGCCTTGGCTCACATATGACCCTTCCGAAAGGAGGGGAGCTTAAAGGGGGCTGCCCGGTAGGTAAACCAGGTTGCAGGCTGTAATCCCCTCCTTGGGGACCAAGTAGCAGAAGCGACACCAGTCGCGCTAGGGTGACCACTAGCTGTCAGCATCATGCCAGTTGATAGTCTTTGTACTGAGAACCAAAGACCCATTAGGGAGGCCTAGTGAGGCCCAGTGTATGCCAGAGAAGCCTAAGAGGTCATGCTCAGGAACTCGCTTAGAGGGAGGCCTGGTGAGGCCTACTACCTGATAGCAGTTGAAGCCGACTGTCAAAGTAGCTGGAAAACGGAAACTCGTTTTCTCAGGGAGGCCTAGTGAAGGCCTACTACCTAAAGGTCAAGCTACACCAGCTAGCCGAGTATCCTGATTCGGGAACTCGCCCTCAGGGAAGCCTAGTGAGGCCTACTACCTGATAGCAAGCCTTAGGGAGGCCTGGAGGGGCCTACTACCTGATAGCAAGCTATGCTAGCTACCCGAGCATCCTAACTCAGGAACTCGCCCTCAAGGGAGGCCTAGTGAGGCCTACTACCTGATAGCGGGCCTGCAGGGAGGCCCAGTGCGGCCTGCTACCTGCTAGCGACTCGTGCTAGCTGTTTCTCAGGTGACTGGAGCCCAGGAACATGCCCTTAGGGAGGCCCGGTGAGGCCTACTACCTTACGACCAGTCTTCAGGGAGGCCTAGTGCGGCCTACTACCCAGCAACAGCCTAGCAACTCCTGTGCTAGCTGACACAGCGACTGGCAAACAGGAGCCCTCCTTCAGGGAGGCCTGGTGAGGCCTACTACCTGCCAGCAGTTCATCATAACCTGCCAAGTGACTGAACCCAAGAATGCGTCCTCAAGGGAGGCCTGGTGAGGCCTGCTACCTCATGCCGAGTCTTCTGGGAGGCCTGGTGCGGCCTACCACCCATCAACAGCTTAGCAGCCCATGCTAGCTGACACAGCGACTGGCGAATGAGAGCCTGCTTTCAGGGAGGCCTAATGGGGCCTACCATCTCACAGCAGGCCTGCAGGGACGGCTTCCTGGTGACAGGAGTGAAACACTGTGATGTTATAACCTTGGGCTGACAGTAGCTTCTCTGCTGGCTGACAAAAATTAACATCCAACTGCTGACAAGGGTTATAGTTGGGAAAAACTGCTACTTGCAAGCCGACATCGTTGGGGAGTAATATATACCGCAATACACAAGGGGCCGAACTTTGCAGAGGCCTACCAAGGCTGACTACCTATGTTCAAGGTTGCAGCTAGTTATTTGCCAACCTCCCCAAACGTCGGGACTCAATCGCAAGGAGGCCTAACTCTGAGGCCTACCACCTGACCTGGAGTCTACTGCCAAGACTGCCCCAGCTGGCTACCCACAGCCAGCTGGCCTAAAAAATCATCCCAGCCTAGCTGGGTGACCCATCCCGGAGGCCTCCAATTCCTTCTGGAGCCAACTGTACAATGGTGCAGTCTTATCGGCAGCGCCTACAAACACTGGAACCTAATCACATTGTCCATAGCAGGGTACTCGGCAAACCAAACGCCTTGTACCCCCTAAGCGGGGGGAGTACCACATACGCCACCCACCTCATGAAGGTCCTAGCTTTAATAGCGCCTATCATACCGTGTGAGGGCGTCAGCCATAGCAATGCTCTGGCTACAAGGGAGCTCACGACCAAACCTACATAAACCAAAAGGTTGTGAAGTGCTGCTCAACCCGAGCCATGGGTGAGGCAGAATGATACAGAGCTGGATGTGGAGGTACTCAAATCTACCCTGCCTTGTCAGGGGAGTACGACCAACTGGCCAGGGCATATACAAGAAAGGCCAGCGCCTGCCAAAAAACTGGCGGCCTCTAGAACTAGCTCTGGAGGGCCGAGTTGAGCTATGCATACGGAATTTTCGTACTTGCATGAAAAACGCCTTAACCCTGCCCCACGACTACTGGCTAAGTCGCTATCAATTCTTCACAGCACCAACCTGCATTACTAGCAAAGGCCCCAGAACGCAGGTAAGGGGGCGGGCCTTGGCCGGACTACTCTGCATAAGAGGAGGCTACATTAGGGACAAATAATAAAGCTAAGTTAAAAAAATGGAACAGCTACCCGGAGCGCGACCGCTTCTTGGCGTGCGACTCCGTAATCCCCAGAAAGCCTAGGCCAATCTAGATCTATACCCGAGGTCCAAGAAAGGGCCGCTACTATTGCACCATGCAAAAGGGGCACTCGGGTAGAAGTGCCAGTCGTTAAATAGATCTGGCTCTAGATCTAACTGTAGTTCTAGCATGGTCTGATCCTGTATTCTCCAGAAATTTACACTGAGAGAAGATACAGACCGCCTTACCCTGAGGCGGCTACCAGTTAGCAGCTTAATACTAGGAGGAAAAAATGCCTAGCCTTCCCTTAACACAAAAAAACCCTTTTTTTAATTTTTTTTTTTTATTTATATATAACCGCTACACACCCGCAGGAAATGAGTGGCATTCCCAGCGCTAATTCTAGCGCATTTTAGCTTTTTAGGTCTGGGAATAAAAAAGGGCTGTACAGCTCTCACAGCGTGTACCATATATAGTGTTTGCTGGCTTCCACTAGCAATACTAGCTCACTTATACCAAGCTTAAGCAACTGGTAAATAATATTTTATCGTTCTAGCCAACCTAACAGGGGAACTACAGGCCCTAGGAAATATCCAACGATCCACAGCGACCCCCGAAGCCCTCTACAGGGAGCATAAGTCAGAAAATATATAATATTTTTCCCTCTTATAGGGGACTTACCCGCTCGCCTGCGGCGCGCCATGATATCCATTTTATTACATGTATGCTTAGGTGTACCACTACCACGGGCCTGAGGGGGCGCACTCACAAACCAGCCAGGCGGGCCCTAGCACATCATCGTGGACCCACCTAGGCCGGATGTAAGAAGCGCCTGGGGAGATGATGAAGAAGAGGAGTGAGGGTCAATGTAATTTCTCATCTCACCCTCAGGGAGGAGATCCATCATGAACGCTGACTGCGTTTTGTGATACACAGCTCCTACTTCTCCCGGGAGTCCGCCTCTCTGTGCCCCACCCCCGACTGTGGGGGCGCACGAGAGGCAATGCTGGCCATTGGGCCCTGTCTCCGGTCCTCGGACCGTGACGCCTCCCGCCTGCCTGGGACCCGGATCTCAGTGGCATACAGGTCCTCAGACACTGCCAAATGTTCGCTATTCCTCGGCGATGCTGGCCCTCAGGCCCAGACTCCGCCTGTTGCACAACCACCGCATCAGGAAAAAACCTTCCCTGATCGAGATCCCTCAGCAAACCGGCCTGGTGCACATGAAACACCGCCATGGTGTAAGAAGTAGCACCGGGCTGACCCGCTGCTGTGTATGCCCTGCCATTAAAAAGACACATCGTTTAAGTGGCAGGGTTGGAGCGCTCAGCTTCCCAGAGATAAACATCCCATTAATCGGAGGCAACGACACATACCCATATTCTACCATCCTCCCGACATCAGCGGCATACTACTGATGTCATACCGCTGATATCAGTGAACATGAACCGAACATAGGTTATTCCATGCCCTCTCGATCTAATTAGGAAGATCAGGAAGGAATGAAAGCCCAACTGAGCCAATGATTATGGCTGGGGAGAGATCGATCGTTTATTCCAACATGAGCGATCTCTCCTCTAACGCAACAACACAGCGGCCGCAGCCCGCCTGCAGCGCGTTTCATAACATTCAACAGCTCAGCATACACAGTCGGGATGGCTGAGAAGATTAATCCTCCTTCTCACAGCCATCCCGAGAGCACTTGGAAACAAGTCTCGTCAGCCGCCAGATCGTCAAAGGGAAGAATGCCTTCCCGTGACGATTCAGCGAGCTCTATCCAGGAAACCATGACGTGAGTCCGCGCTCAGCCTCGGCATGAACGGGGACCGCATCATCAGTCTCGGATGCCAAACCCTCTTCCCTCAGTAAGAGAATCAGACGAGAGCAGAGCGATCTCAGATTGACAAACGCTCACGTTAAACAAACAAACAGACAACTCGATAAGAGCTGACTGTGCATGCTCTTGATCCCAGGCAGAAACACACAGCTTGTGTGTATACAATAATGAATTTGGATTACCTTACTCGAAGCAATTCAGACAAAACAGTCCCTGAAGACGAAGAAGCGGTGTCATGTTGGCAAGGCGCCCTTTTATACTTCCTGGTCGCACCTTGATGACATCATAGGCTGTCGCCGGTCAATAGGATTGCCGTGATTCGATAGTAGTTCAGACACCTGTCACGCTGGAGGCGTTCCCCGTAGCGTCAAGCTGACGCAGCGCGAGTTCCCTTTCGAAAGGGAACCCTAATACATGACCTCGATATTACGAGAACCAAATATTAAAGGTCCCGTTTTTCCAGATTTTTTGAAGCTTTGATTGTGTTTACGGTGTGCAATATAACATGTGTTCATGTTTCGCGTGTAAAAAAACACAGTATTTTTCACACAATTTACTTATCTGTATACCGCTGTTTTCACTGTCCTAAAAACGGCTCGAAGATTTCCTTATTCTATGAAGTCCCTCCTTCAGAAATACGTAATGAGTTCTGATTGTGCCAGCGGTTCCCCTGTTGTGATTTTCGACAGCAGCTTACACGCGTTGCCCGGAAAGGTCACGCCTCTTACCATAACGGGGAGATGCATACGCTCAAAGTACAGCGTCCCTGAAGGCCAAACAAAGGTGATTTGACTCCGGGATGAAAATAACAGCGTCTGGACGACATGGCGACAAACACTCTACAAACGGAACCAAACGCAAACATGAACGCAACACTTCCTCTTCTCCACACGGGAGAGCAACAAGACCACGCCCCCTTTTTTGCATATTCTTGTGGGCGGAGGTTAGTCAACAAACTGTTCTACTGACGTCATTAAAGCAGGATGTACAGGGATGCAGTCCAAACCGGCCGTTCGCTGTAGGCTTTGAAAGGGAACTTCTGTTAAATAAAATATCTTGCTTGGCATTGAACTTTGAGCTTTATAATTTTACAGGTATTATTTATGCTCTAACAGAAACATTACACACTAACTAAAGTTTCAAAAATGGGATCACGAAGAACAGGACCTTTAAAGTCAGTTTTGGCACAGAGGGTGTTGCATGTTGTGTCTCCAGTTTCAAGTTCCTGGGGATCCACATCTCGGCGGACATGTCGTGGACGACCAACACCTCCAGCCTGGTCAAGAAGGCTCACCAGCGCCTCTTCTTCCTGAGGACACTGAGGAAGAATCAGCTCTCCTCGGCCATCCCGGTGAACTTCTACCGCTGCGCAATAGAAAGCATCCTGACCAACTGTGTTGCAGTATGGTATGGGAGCTGCTCTGTTGCGGAGCGCAAGGCACTGCAGCGGGTGGTGAAAACTGCCCAGCGCATCACAGGGACTCCACTACCTGCCATCGAGCACATCCAGAGGAAACGCTGTCTGCATCGAGCTCGCAGCATCCTCAAGGACTCCTCTCACCCAGCCCACAGACTGTTTTCTCTCCTGCCCTCCGGCAGGCGTTTCAGGATCCACCGGACCAGGACCAGCAGACTAAAGAACAGTTTTTTCCCCAGAGCTGTCTCTTTATTGAACTCAAACCCCCGTTGATCCACTTCCCTCATAAACTGATAACTCTCCTACCTCACATCTTCCTTCACTTTGTTATTTGCACTACCGACTGTTTATCACAGTAACAACTGTTTACATATGCATCTTGCACTGCCATATCTTAACTGGATTATGCTCATTTGCACTGCCGACTGTATTTATAGTACCAATGTTTACATTTGCATTTTGCACTGTACTTCTAACTGTAATATGCAACCACTTTCCACTGCACTTTCCACTTTTTTTATTTTTTTCCGGATAGCTCTGTCCATAATTTATTGCACTACCCTAATCCACTGCTATTCCTCATATTAGCCTAGCATATTATTGTATACCTCTATCTGTAAAATTCTGTTTATAGTAATAGCCATCTGTATATTGTATTCATAGTACATATTCACCTGTAAATTCTGTTTATAGTAATAGCCATCTGTATATTTATTCACTGTACATATTCACCTGTAAATTCAGTTCTGTTTAGAGTAATAACGTCTCTCTATTTATACATATTTATACATATTCAGTACATATCCATGTCCTGCACTTACGCATCCATTGTATATCCTGCACTTGCTGCTATTGCACTTCTGGTTAGACCTAAACTGCATTTCGTTGCCTTGTACTTGTACTTGTGTAATGACAATAAAGTTGAATCTTGAATCTAATTGCTTCTGATATATGACGAGCTGTTGTGCTTGTGGGGTGCTGGGTCTAGCCGGTGACATTTTCCAGTCACATAAATAAATAACTTAACTTAAATAAATAAAATAAAAAAGTAATTGAAAGTCTGGAAAAAATAGAGAATCTTTGTGCAGTGGTTTCTGAATTTGAAATCATGCAAAACACACTATTATAATAGCATAACATAAAATCTTTATCACAACAGATCTACACCTGTGGAGAAGCTTTGTTATCAGACAGCAATAGAGATGCCAAGTTACATTAACATCTCTGAACCTTGAAATATAAACCATAACAGTGATCTCACATCAATGAGTGGCCTCTGAAATGTATATATATTTTTTTTTACAATACCATTTGCCAGTCAGATCATGCTATGATACTCTACACACATTCCACGAAGACTCTTTTAAGCTCCTATACTCGTCATTGAGATTCAACATTCATATTGCACTGAGGTGAACAGGGCCCCGGTGTACAGGTGATAAAATGATTCACCATCAGTGTGCCAGTTCCCCAAGAGCAGACTGAAGGATAGAGTAAAACTTCTGTTATCTGAGGAGAGGAACATTAGAATGGGTGTAAGCTTATGTTCCCGTAAAACACAAACAGACCTCTGGCTATGATCGCACATTCTTTTCTTTTGGTATTTCTGACTAAGCGTATACATTTTGAAGAACACAGAGTAAGGTGTTCTGTATAAAACCAAACAATTTCAGGTTTGATGCTTATAGAGCGAACATGGCATATAGGGGCCTTTTTGAAGTTTTAACTGAAAATTCTCCACACACTCAAGGTGACTGCAGAAATGCAGTCAAGTGTAGAAGTCATGTCTTTGATGCCTGAGTTTGCCTGCATGCAAGTCAGTCCAGGTTGTTGTGATTCCTGAAGGGAGGGAATATGGGGATTGCTGTGACTGCACCCACAATGCATGATGCCCTCATATACTCTCAGGTTGGCACTGTACACTAATGAAGACAGATGGTGGCATACCATCTCTCTCTTCCACTGTTTTGCATTAGCAGAAAACTTCACTTAACTTGGCTGTCAGATTCTGAAGGGTAACGTGTAGTTTTTTCATGGTCTGGTCGATTTTTCAGGTTTGTCTTGAGTCAGAGTTGTTGTTATCTGTCCATTATATCGAAGCTGGTTTAGCAGAAACTAACCAGCATAAAGTCTGGTCCACTCTGCAGCTTATTTTGGCCAAGATCCACACTTCCCAGCAGGCACCGGACGTCAGAACACAACATCAGATTGACGTTGGGTTTCTGTCGTCAACCCGATTTTCATTTTCAACCAAATTGCAACGTCCGTCCAACGTTGGATGTTGACGTCAATCTAACGTTGGGTTCTGACGTCAACCCGATTTTCATTTTCAACCAAAATGCAATGTCCGTCCAACGTTGGATGTTGACGTTTATCTGACGTTGGGTTCTGACGTCATTCTAACGTTGGGTTCTGACGTCAACCCGATTTTCATTTTCAACCAAAATGCAATGTCCGTCCAAATTTGGATGTTGACGTCTATCTGACGTTGGGTTCTGACGTCAACCCGATTTTCATTTTCAACCAAAATGCAATGTCCGTCCAACGCTGGATGTTGACGTCAATCTGACGTTGGGTTCTGACATCAATCTGACGTTGGGTTCTGACGTCAACCCGATTTTCATTTTCAACCAAAATGCAACGTCCGTCCAACGTTGGATGTTGACGTCAATCTGACATTGGGTTCTAAACTCAACACCAGATTGACATCAACCTCCAACGTTGGACAGACGTTGCATTACATTCATATTGAAACTGGCCATTATCTCATTTTTCATCAGCCTGTGGATATAAAAAGAAAAGGATTTAAATTTCCAAATAATTAATAATACGTAACTGTAAAGGACTACTATTTTCTGAAGTTAGGTGGAGTGCCAGTCCACTACGGAACTCCGGTAAGAAGTGTGACAGGAGACAGAAGATCGTTTGACTGGTTTATATTTCGTCAGGATGACCATTTACATGTCAAACATACAGCCATTAGGCAACAGAAGTGATAAAATGTGGTTTAGTCTGCAATAAACAAATAAAATATATATCAGTATCTGTCTGCATACAGTAACATAAACATTTACCTCAGTATACATCATCTATACACGTTAATATTGTCCACAGCACGTTAAAAGGCGCTAAACATATACACATGCATTACACTGTGCATCACTCGCCTCAAACACATTAAATCACGATATGAACAGAGTCATAACGATCAGATATACTATCACGACATGAAAGGGTTAATATATCGCGACATAACAGATAAATACAAAGATGAATAAACTTACATTCATGCACGCACATTTACCACTGGTAGAAGAAGGCGGCAGAAATGAAACTGAAAGTAAACAAAGACGCGATGACAGAACTGCCGTCAGCGCGCAGTACGTACACAACTACGTAATACACATAGAAATGCTATCCATATGAAGATATATATAAGGAATTTAGTACAGTAACACATTATGAACCGGTTGTCATAGTTTTTGTCAGGTTCGTCATATCTAATGCAGATGTCACACTGGTTCTACTCTGGTTCTACTCTGGTGCTAGATGGAAGGTCATGGGCTCACCCAGATTGCCAGGTTTTTATCTTCTGGCAACACAAGTGATAACATGCAATTCCAAAATCTCTAAACATTTACTTAGGTCTGTTGTGAATATGTACACAAAAAAGAGAAGACACAACAAACAACTGACTGAGTAATTATTAGATGGAACCAAAAGCAATGATTTAGGATATTTCACACTTTGAATTCAGTGATATCACCAGTCTGTTATCGTTGTCGTTGCTGCTGCTTCTTCTTCGCCTGTTTTAATCAAGAGATGCTGTACTCGTTCAGGAGATGTGTAATAGCGCCCCCTACCGTATAACATGGAAAATGGAAAATATCGTAGAGATAACAAAAGACAGAAAAAAAAATCACTCACGACTCATGACGGAATAACTTTTAATAAGGGTTAATCTATATTTATATGCAGTCATATATAATTTAATGCAGACTATGCAGTAATATTTTACATTTGATTACTATTTGTGTACCTGAAAATCTAGTTTAGACCTATTTTAGCCTACATAATTTGTATGTTTGTTCTGCTGTATTGATTTGTGCTCTTGCTCGTAATTTGATTATTTGTTCTTTTTTTATTACTGATTGTCTTTAACAAAATTTAAAATATATATTAGTTAGGCTAGTAGTTTTTGGAGTCATAACCTTATTTATTAAGGTTACATGGATCAAAAACAACAAAAACAATACTGGGCTTATTTTATTTTATTTATTACTTTTTTTGTGGTGGGGCCAGTGAAAATTTTGGCAGGGCAAGTAGAAAAAAATCCTTATATAAAAAATTAGTCCTTATAAAAAACATTTTTTTTTAAAAACAACAGATGCGTGAGCTCCATGTAGAACGGAAAAGGTGACAACACTAAACAGACAAAATTATTATTATTTTTTTCTTAAAAACAACAAAATCCGGAGAAACAACTCAAGCAAAGCGTCCTTGGTTGTGTTGTAAATAGTTGTGTGATGAATAAATGTTGTTTTATATTTATTTACCAAATGTGCACTCTTGTCATTTCAGTTCACTGTAAAAATGCACCAATACAAACATCCGCCTACTGCGTGCCGCGTCTTGACAACACCATTTATCCGTAACACGCCCGCTCCTTGACACTAGTTGTTTCGGGAGGTCTACTCCACTACAAATGTGTTAAAACCAACAAAATATCAGCGTCTAATGATGTTAGAGTTTCCTGTTTCATGTTAGAGTTTCACAACCTAAAACTAATAAAATATCAATACGTCAATATGATGTTACTTGAGACGTTGGTTCAACGTTAGATTTTGGTTAGTTAATACCACAACCTAAACCCAACAATGGATCAACGTCTAATAATGTTAGAATCTGACGTCAATATGATGTTGGCTTGAGACGTTGGCTCAACGTTAGATTTTGGTTAGTTAATACCACAACCTAAAACCAACAAAGGATCAACATCTAATGATGTTAGAATATGACGTCAATATGATGTTGGCTTGAGACGTTGGCTCAACGTTAGATTTTGGTTAGTTAATACCACAACCTAAACCCAACAAAGGATAAACGTCTAATGATGTTAGAATCTGACGTCAATATGATGTTGGCTTGAGACGTTGGCTCAACGTTAGATTTTGGTTAGTTAATACCACAACCTAAACCCAACAAAGGATCAACGTCTAATGATGTTAGAATCTGACGTCAATATGATGTTGGCTTGAGATGTTGGCTCAACGTTAGATTTTGGTTAGTTTATACCACAACCTAAACCCAACAAAGGATCAACGTCTAATGATGTTAAAATCTGACGTCAATATGATGTTGGCTTGAGGCGTTGGCTCAACGTTAGATTTTGGTTAGTTAATACCACAACCTAAAACCAACAAAGGATCAACGTCTAATGATGTTAGAATCTGACGTCAATATGATGTTGGCTTGAGACGTTGGTTCAACGTTAGATTTTGGTTAGTTAATACCACAACCTAAAACCAATAAAGGATCAGCGTCTAATGATGTTAGAATCTGACGTCAATATGATGTTGGCTTGAGACGTTGGCTCAACGTTAGATTTTGGTTAGTTAATACCACAACCTAAAACCAACAAAGGATCAACGTCTAATGATGTTAGAATCTGACGTCAATATGTGACCAGTCACGGAAGGTAGGGACACAAGTCGGTTCTGGTGCATTTTGAGTTATTTACAGATTCTGAAAGTGTAGTCTCCAAGCTTTCCAGTGATGTGTAACACATGGAAATCTGATAATATTTGGAGAAGTTGTGGCCATTTGAAAGTAGGCACTCAAAAAAGAGAAATTGGCCTCTAAAGATTTTGTTCTCACCTGCTGGGAGTGACAATAGGGCTCATTTACATCTCATTTAGATAAGGCATACCCCCTTTAAAGCTCCCCCTGTAAAGCTGCATGGTTACAATCGGACCGCATACTATTAATAATAAAGGATAATGTGCATTGTAAATGTCAGTAATTTATCTATTTTGACTAAAAATGATTTAGAGGCTGAAATATGTGAGTTTTATCTTTTTATAAAACCTTTTTAATTGTTATTTGCTGGTTTTCTACATTAAACTTGGTGAATTGATTTCATTGTGTAGCATTGGGACTTTTTAACAGGTGTTACGTCCAAGGACGTATTTATTTGTTCATTATTATTATTATTATTATTGTTATTATTATTATTTTGATCAACCTTTTTGCTTTGCTTCACTCCTGAGGGAGTGGGCGTGGTTCTATGTCATGTGTCTGTGTTGTTGCCTGTTGTCTCTTTCTCTCTCTACTCCTTTGCAGGCCAAATCACCACCACCTATAGCTCGTTTGTGAGAGTGTGACTGAGACAAAGAGTATATTTGGGCAGACCTGTGCTGGCTGCAGGAGAACACACTTTCCCCTGCTCCAGACTGAACGTGTAGTTGTGCTTACAAGTGCTTTGACTTGCTATAACCGTGGTTGTGTGTTAGCAGTGGCTAACTGAGTTTAGCAAGTGTTCAGTGAACCTGTCCTGCCTTAACCTTTAATAAGAAGTTTTCTTTTTGTTCCTCCTTTTCTTTTAAAAATTACTATTGTAAGGGATGCTGTAGGGGGTGAGTGCCTCTTTTCTTTTAACACTGCTTTTTGTCCCTGTTTTTTGCACAGCCAGGGAGTGGAGGGAAGTTTATGTTGTTTATTTGTTTCTTTTTTTTTTTTAGGTTAGTTAGAACCCTCCCCTAAACTAGTTAGAGAACTGTTTTGTTTGTTATTTTAGGCCTTGCTCTCCCCTGAGCCATTGCTCCCCAATATTATTATGGTATACTTTTTATTTTATTGTAAATAAAATCCTTGCTTTAACCTTTGATCATCTCGTGTCATCTTCACTCTGGGACAGAGGATTGAAGTGTGTTCTCGCCTTCGCCTTCGCTTTTGTTTTTTTTCTCTTTCTTTTTTTTTTCCTTTCTCTAAATTAATGCTTTTTCCTTTGTTACCTCCCCCCCCGACCCCTAGACGGTTAGGGGAACGTAACAAGTGGGGGCTCGTCTCTTCGCTTAAACTAAAATTGTTGAGAGACTCATCTATTGTGAGGTAAGTCTCCTTTTTGTGCTGTTTGGCAGTTTTGGTGGGTGAGGAAACGTGGTAGATGGAGTTTGATTTAATTGCATTCACTCTCCAGCCTACCACAGAGGTCTTTGAACGTTGTAGAAAAGTTGATTTATTGTTGATAGCTGACTTTTTTAATGTTAATGTCCCTAGGGAAGCGGCAAAGAAAACTATTAAGAAAGTTTTGCGTGATAGGCTTGTGGAAACTGGGATTTTACCAGAATACGCTGCTATGGAGGGGCAGGTTTCGTCTGATATAGCAGGTAGAGCGTTGTTGGATGAAGGCCCTCCTGCGGTAGCTGCGCCGCCATCTATCGATCCGATGTTAGCAATTAAAATGAAAGAGCTAGATCTTCAAATCAAGCAAGAGGAGCGTGAGACATTACTCATTAAGCTGCGTGTCATAGAAGCACAGACTGATCGCGATGTAAGACTGCGGCAGGCAGACGTGAAAGGTCCAGAACTGGAGGGTAGACCTATTCCTTGGCCTCGGTCAAGATCTGGTAGTGCATCTTTTGCTGCTCCTCAGAGTTTGAATGCGGCTGAGGCTGATACAAACTTTGTTAGCAAGTATCTCAAACTTGTTCCACCATTCAGAGAGAGCGAGGTGGACGCATATTTTGTCACGTTTGAACGCATCGCCACAAAATTGGTGTGGCCAAAAGATATCTGGGCCCTGTTTCTGCAGTGCAGTCTTACTGGGAAAGCCCAGGAAGTCTCCTCTGCTTTGTCGCTTGAACAGTCTCTTGACTACGACGTTGTTAAAGCCGCTGTTTTAAGGGCTTATGAGTTGGTACCGGAGGCGTACAGACAAAGATTCCGCTCCCATGCTAAAGCTGCCAAACAAACGTATGTCGAGTTTGCCCTAGAGAAACGCACCCTCTTTGAAAAGTGGTGTTTTTCTAGTCGAATTACCACTCTTGAACATCTCCAGGAGTTAATCTTACTTGAGGAGTTCAAGAATTGTGTACCCGAAAGTGTAGAGGTACATTTAAATGACCAAAAAGTGACGTCTCTTATTGATGCGGCTGTGTTGGCTGACGAATTTGTGCTAACGCATAGGAATGTGTTTACTACTGCGAGGCGTAATGTGTTACCTTTGGCGGATGGGAGCTCAGCTCGAGAAAAGAGCCGTGTCTTTTCTCGCGCTAAGCCCGAAACCCCATTTAACTCACTCCGTAAGAAAGATAATGATAGACGAGTTTGCTTCTTCTGTCTTGACCCAAATCACCTAATTTCCGATTGTAGGGCTTGGAAACAAAAAGTCGCTGCATCGCGTCCCAAAAGTGCAGCTTTGGTTCACGCGTTAGGAGACATCGCTAATTCCCCTACTGCCACTCATGGTTATCAGCCATTTCTACTGGATGGGACAGTGTCTCATTCCTCTGACTTTGAGGGAAAGCCAGTGAGAATTTTGAGAGACACTGGGTCAGTCCAGTCGCTTATTCTAGGAGAAGTCTTGCCTTCGCAGTCTAATTACTCTGGTGCTGATGTCTTGATAAGAGGTATTGGGATGCAATGTCTCAGCCTCCCCCTACACGACCTGTACTTAAAGTCGGATTTGGTTACAGGTCCTGTAAGGCTTGGGGTTTGCTCATATTTACCCGTCGATGGGGTAGATGTTATACTGGGAAACGATCTCGCTGGTGGAGATGTTTTTCCACGGCCAGTGGTAATTAGTGAACCGAACTCGAATGATTGTTCAAAATTAGTGCATTGCTTTCCTACTGTCTTTCCTGCGTGCGCAGTGACACGTGCCCAGGCACAAACATTCAAAGACGTGCTTGACCTCTCTGAAACATTTTTAGACAATTCAATTGATTGTGACCCATCGCCAGGAAAAGCTGTCGTAAATGAAAAAGATAACGTAAATGCAGTACCAGAACCAAGTCCTGTTTTAGGGGTAGGCAGAGAGCAATTGGCGGCTGCTCAGAAAACAGACCCCTCATTAGCCAGTTGCATTGAGACTATTGGGGTTCTAAAAAGAAAATCTAATGATAAGGTAGTGTACTTTTGGGACAGTCAAGTTTTAATGCGGAGGTGGAGGCCAAAAACATGTACTGCCCTTAATGAGGTTTACCAGATTGTTCTACCTCAACCGTACCGTGAGCATGTTTTGAAAATTGCCCATGAGCATGTGCTTGCCGGCCATTTGGGCGTCACAAAGACGTTTCGACGGGTGTCCCGCTACTTTTTCTGGCCTGGGTTGAAGTCTGCGGTGTCTAAATTTTGCCGCTCGTGTGCTGCTTGCCAGGTAGCCGGTAAACCAAATCAAAAGCTTCCCGTTGCTCCTTTACAGCCCATACCCGTTATGCGGGAACCCTTTGAACGCTTGTTGATTGACTGTGTAGGTCCATTACCCAAGTCAAAATCAGGACATGAGTACATTTTAACCATTATGTGTACAGCCACCCGCTTCCCCGAAGCTATCCCCTTGCGCTCTATCAAGGCTCCTGTCATTGTCCGAGAGCTTATAAAGTTTTGTACCACCTTTGGGTTGCCTAGAGTCTTGCAAACTGATCAAGGAACAAACTTTACATCAAGACTGTTCACTCAGACATTAGCTCAGCTTGGAGTTAAGCATGTACTCTCAAGCCCATATCACCCACAATCGCAAGGCGCTGTGGAAAGATTCCATCAGACACTCAAAACAATGTTGCGTACCTACTGTCTCTCAAGTGGGAAAGACTGGGCTGAAGCGTTGCCATATTTAATGTTTGCCATTAGAGAAGCAGAGCAGGAGTCCCTTGGTTTTAGTCCTGCAGATCTCGTATTCGGACACACTGTGCGTGGGCCTCTCAAAGTTCTAAGTGAGCAATTACTAGCAAGAGATGCTGTCCCAATAACAATCCTTGATTATGTTAGTTCAGTTCGGGAGCGATTGCATCAAGCACGTCGTCTTGCTCGGGAGCATTTGACGGTAACTCAGTCAAAGATGAAAAAACGCTATGATAAGAGAAGTGTCCCTCGTAGTTTCCAGGCAAATGATGAAATTCTTGTTCTTCTCCCTGAACCTGGTTCAGCATTACAAGCTAAATTCGTAGGCCCATATCATGTGAAAGAGAAGCTCAGTGACACAGACTATGTGATCAGTACTCCTGACAAACGACGGAAGACTAGAGTATGTCATATTAATATGTTGAAGAGATTTGTGAGCAATTCAAAGCCTGTCCCTCAACCTAACCCTGTGACTGTTCTACCTGTGATGGTGACAGCAGAAAAGTCAGATGTAGAAGAGACCCTTCAGGCTAGTGTGCAAACTGGTGGAAGGTTGCAAAACTCTGCTGTGCTGAAAGATTTGCTCTCATTTCTTGCTCATTTGAACCCTGATCAGAGTAAACAAGTTGTTCAGCTAATGCATCGTTACCCATCCCTATTCTCTGATGTACCAGGCAGAACTTCGGTTCTAGAACATGACATTGATGTGGAGCAAGCTAAGCCTATTAAACAACATCCTTACCGGGTTAACCCAATGAAGCGTAACTTAATGAAACTTTAAGTTGAGTATATGCTGCAACATAATCTGGCCCAAAATAGTCAAAGCCCTTGGAGTTCCCCCTGTCTGCTAGTACCAAAGGCAGATGGCACTTTCCGTTTCTGCACGGATTTCCGCAAAGTAAATGCGGTAACGAAAGCAGACTCCTTTCCACTTCCCCGTATGGAGGATTGTGTGGACCAGGTGGGATCAGCTAGGTTTGTCACCAAGCTGGACTTGCTGAAAGGCTACTGGCAAGTGCCACTGACTGCCCGTGCTTCGGAAATCTCTGCGTTTGCTACACCAGACTACTTCCTACAGTATTCCGTCCTTGCCTTTGGGATGCGAAATGCCCCAGCTACATTTCAAAGGCTGATGCATATCGTCCTTGGAGATGTTCCTAACTGTGATGCATACCTTGATGATATTGTGATCTATAACAAGTCATGGGAAGACCATGTTAAAACACTGGAGATGGTTTTTGGCAGGTTAGCACATGCCTCATTAACCCTGAACCTTGCAAAGTGTGAAGTAGGAAAGGCCACAGTGACCTACCTGGGGAAAAAGGTGGGCCATGGTTTTGTAAAGCCAGTGGAAGCTAAAATAGAGGCCATTCTGAACTTCCCTAAGCCCTGCAACAAGCGTGAGCTCCGACGGTTCCTGGGTATGTCAGGTTATTATAGGGGATTCTGCAAGAACTTTTCATCTGTAGTTGCTCCCCTCACAGACTTGCTAAGCACAACAAGGGTTTTTAAGTGGAACTCAGAATGTGACAGAGCTTTTGAAGCAGCAAAAGATCTCCTGTGTAATGCTCCCGTGCTGATTGCACCTGACTTTGACCTACCATTTAAACTACAAGTGGATGCCAGCGCTTCTGGGGCTGGAGCGGTTCTGATCCAGGAGGATGCCCGCTGTGTGGAACACCCTGTGTCCTACTTCTCCCGAAAATTCCTAAAGCATCAGAAGTCATATAGCACCATTGAGAAGGAAGCATTGGCCTTATTGTGGGCCATGGAGCATTTTGAAGTTTATCTTGGGAGCAGTGCAACTCCAATAACTGTGTATACAGACCATAACCCTCTGACCTTTCTCTCTAACATGTCCTCTTCTAACCAGCGTTTGTTGCGCTGGGCCCTCAAGTTACAGGACTACAATTTCCGGATCCAGCACATCAAGGGCACTGATAACATCATAGCGGATGCCCTTTCCAGAACTGGGGAGGTGGAAATTTAGTGTATGTGTAGACTTATTAGTCTAATACTTTGAAAGTATATGTGAGTAGACTCTACTTTGGTGCCTGGTCTGTATTCTTAATGGTGGGGGTGTTACGTCCAAGGACGTATTTATTTGTTCATTATTATTATTGTTATTGTTATTATTATTATTTTGATCAACCTTTTTGCTTTGCTTCACTCCTGAGGGAGTGGGCGTGGTTCTATGTCATGTGTCTGTGTTGTTGCCTGTTGTCTCTTTCTCTCTCTACTCCTTTGCAGGCCAAATCACCACCACCTGTAGCTCGTTTGTGAGAGTGTGACTGAGACAAATGCTGCGTCCCAATTCGCATACTATCCGTGCTAAATAGTATTCGAAAAAAGAATTAGTATGTCCCAAATCTTAGTATGTTGAAAAAAGTATTCCAAAGATTCCCGGATGGTTTACTATTTCCGAATCCGAATCCGTCAGAATCCGAAGTGCAGATCGATGCGCACTCTAACGGCTGATATTGCCCACAACCCATTGCGAGATGGACGAGGATTCGATTAGAACTACAAACGCGGATAAAAAGTGTTTAAAAAACTACAAACATGACGGTTACGCGAGTCTGACGGTTAAGTGGAGAGGATTAGATAAAGTGGTTTGAGTGAGCAATTATCAGTATTTAACCGGACGAAAAGATATTTATTCAATATTATCTCACCTGCAGCAGCATTGAGAACTTTTGTAATGATACGTTTGGCCATTAACTTTGCAAACACATGAGAGGAGTCTAAAGACCCACGAAAGGCAGATCAACGAGCGACTACATTTCTCTCCGATACGGTAGGAAATTAAATTTAAAGTGGGGGATTTGAACTGTGACGATGATTGACATTTTAAACGGTGACGGGACGCACGTAACAGAGTCCGTTAAAGATGACGAAGTAGTATGTCCCAAAGCTTGCATACTCTTCTGCTACACACTCAAAAGTATGTACTTTTTCTTCACAAAAAGAGTACATACTTTTAGGACGTAGTATAAGTAGGCGAATTGGGACGCAGCCAAAGAGTATATTTGGGCAGACCTGTGCTGGCTGCAGGAGAACACACTTTCCCCTGCTCCAGACTGAACGTGTAGTTGTGCTTACAAGTGCTTTGACTTGCTATAACCGTGGTTGTGTGTTAGCAGTGGCTAACTGAGTTTAGCAAGTGTTCAGTGAACCTGTCCTGCCTTAACCTTTAATAAGAAGTTTTCTTTTTGTTCCTCCTTTTCTTTTAAAAATTACTATTGTAAGGGATGCTGTAGGGGGTGAGTGCCTCTTTTCTTTTAACACTGCTTTTTGTCCCTGTTTTTTGCACAGCCAGGGAGTGGAGGGAAGTTTATGTTGTTTATTTGTTTCTTTTTTTTTTTAGGTTAGTTAGAACCCTCCCCTAAACTAGTTAGAGAACTGTTTTGTTTGTTATTTTAGGCCTTGCTCTCCCCTGAGCCATTGCTCCCCAATATTATTATGGTATACTTTTTATTTTATTGTAAATAAAATCCTTGCTTTAACCTTTGATCATCTCGTGTCATCTTCACTCTGGGACAGAGGATTGAAGTGTGTTCTCGCCTTCGCCTTCGCTTTTGTTTTTTTTTTCTCTTTCTTTTTTTTCCTTTCTCTAAATTAATGCTTTTTCCTTTGTTACCTCCCCTCCCGACCCCTAGACGGTTAGGGGAACGTAACACAGGATTCTGTGATAACCGTCATGATAAACTATGATAAACTAAAATCAACTATAATTATGTGTTTTTATAGTATAATATGCAAAGTACAATTTTCTATAAGAAAAATCTCTGATTCTGTTCTTTTCTCTGACATTTAAGGGTAACATAGGCCTACAAAGGCTCTTTTAGGTCTAAAACAGTTTGGATAGTTGTTAATACAGCGTTCCCACAGCTTGGTTAACTTCAAATTCAAGAACCTTTCAAGGACTTTACTTTTGGCCATATGACAGAGGTCTGATATTCTATTTGTCATATTTCTGTTTTGCATAAAACTGAAGAATATTCGGTACATCCTATACTGTATTCTAAAATGATCTGATATTAACTTTTGCAAGGATTTAATTGAAAAGAGCTTAGGCTCATGTAACCAGTCTATTTTTGCAATATTTCACGGTGTGTCTGTGAAACGCTGAGGTACCGTAGTGGTTTTGTGCGCGTGTGAACATCATGGCAATGTACAACACAAAGTACCTCACGCGGGAAACACTTAATGTAATGCAAAAATGCAAGTAACAAATGTAAATCAAGCATAGTCCACGAAGTGTTGGCGAAATAACACATTATCGGACCGGAGAGAATAATATGGAATTTCTTCCAGAAAACTTCTTGCACAAAATAAATTCAAGAACTTTCAAGGACCTGTATGTATGTTTATTTTCAGTCATGTCATTGTACTCAGCCCTCTCTTTCTGCACAAGGGAAAGATGATCGTGTTGGTTCTTTACTGCTTCAGACATTGTGTTATCTGGGAGGTTTGCACTTCGTATCAGCTGCTCGTTGCTCGCTGCTCGTGTATCAGCCACCAGGGTTGCCAGGTTTTCACAACAAAACCCACACAATTGCTACTCAAAACTAGCCCAAAACAAGCCCAATCGCTTTTCAGGGGGGCTTCTCCGGTAAAAATCGCACTTCAGGGGGTAAAATATGTGTTTTTTTGGCATGGTTGCCTACTAAAATTCACATTCCCGGGGCTAAATATCACATAATTGGGGTCGCTTCAACCCGCGGACATGAAAAACGGCAACACTGAGCCACGCTTCCCTTAGAGGGCGGGACAATAACAAAAGAGAAACACGCCTCTGCTGCAAGCTAGAATCTCCTAAAAACAAGGCGATTTCAACCTCAAAGTGTATGCTTTTAAATATACCAATACTGCTATCTCAAACTTGGAGAGGCTTCTTCATGATCTCAACTAACAGATTCGGCAAAAAAGCGAAAATCACCAATTTTGAAAAAAAAAACGCTTCATTCTCATTTTGCTCGAAACTTGTGCTGCCGACTTGTGTCCCTGGTTGCCGTAACGGGTCACATATGTTGGCTTGAGACGTTGGCTCAACGTTAGATTTTGGTTAGTTAATACCACAACCTAAAACCAACAAAGGATCAGCGTCTAATGATGTTAGAATCTGACGTCAATATGATGTTGGCTTGAGACGTTGGCTCAACGTTAGATTTTGGTTAGTTAATACCACAACCTAAAACCAACAAAGGATCAACGTCTAATGATGTTAGAATCTGACGTCAATATGATGTTGGCTTGAGACGTTGGCTCAACGTTAGATTTTGGTTAGTTAATACCACAACCTAAAACCAACAAAGGATCAACGTCTAATGATGTTAGAATCTGACGTCAATATGATGTTGGCTTGAGATGTTGGCTCAACGTTAGATTTTTTTTTAGTTAATACCACAACCTAAACCCAACAAAGGATCAATGTCTAATGATGTTAGAATCTGACGTCAATATGATGTTGGCTTGAGACATTGGCTCGATGTTGGATTTTGGTTAGTTAATACCACAACCTAAAACCAACAAAGGATCAATGTCTAATGATGTTAGAATCTGACGTTAATATGATGTTGGCTTGAGACATTGGCTCAACGTTAGATTTTGGTTAGTTAATACCACAACCTAAAACCAACAAAGGATCAAAGTCTAATGATGTTAGAATCTGACGTCAATATGATGTTGGCTTAAGACGTTGGCTTGATGTTGGATTTTGGTTACTTTACAACACAACCTAAAAACAACTAAATATCAACATCAGCTGACTTTGGTATTGGACGTCAAATTAACGTTGACATTAGACGTTGAGCTAACGTTGAATTTTGGTCACCTGACGTCGCAACCAAAATGTAACCAAATATCAACGTCTTATGACGTCTACTTTCTGGGTTAAAGCTTTGTAAGTAATAACCAAGATTTAAAAATGTATACAATGTTTAATAGGGAGTCAATACAGTGTTGACAGAACTGGGCTAATATGGTCATACTTCCTGGTTCTAGTAAGAACTCAAGCTGCTGCGTTTTGGACCAGCTGCAGTTTGTTTATTAACAACCCGTTCTCACTCCCAAGGCGTCAAAGACGCTAAAGGCACCCCTAGGCGTCACTATATTGACGCGCTGAGTGCTCCATTGATTTCAATGAGAAACCTTTGGCGTCAGACACAGACGCGTTGGGCATGGGAACGTTATCGTCATGATGATCATATATTGGGTTATGATTTTGCCATTATGCCATGTTGGACTGTGATTCTCAATTTAATCAGCCAGCATCATTTTATTTACGCTATCTAGACACGTTTTAACATGTAACCCAACCCCATTCCATCCCTAAACCTACCCATTTTTGTGGTATATAAAATGCAGATAACAGGCAGAGTCGACTGCATGCACAATTTATTCAAAAAGTACAAATATTCCGAGGCCAAGCGATTGATTTGTGTGAAGGAAATTCCCAAAAGCGATCAGCATCTCCATCCACAGAAGATCACGAACACATTAAATTTCAAATATTACCTAAAATTTTCATAATTTCTATTTTGATATAAGAATTAACTCTTTTAATGTACTTTATTTTATGTATACATAACACTGAAAAGGTGTTGTCTCAGTAAATTATGTCTGAGTTTTCTGCTGAGTGCGGCTGACAAACCCAGAGTGTCCTGTCTGCCGTTTCTGATAATTTTCTCTTCTACTGCTGTAAGATTCCACTTCATATAAGGTGTTGTTTTCCTAACCTTGTAACCCATATGTGTATATAAACTGGGACGGCCATGTTTAGTTCAGTTGGGTAGGAAGCAATAAACCATTTGTATCTTTGCTCTTGGCTTATTGTTTCTTATTTGAGCGCTCACACAACTCCACCACGAGGGACACCAGCTCGGGAGACGACCAGATAAATTCTTAGAGTTTCTTTGGTGACCCCGACGTGATGTCTCTGATCAGGTAAGACATGAATTTGGTTTTGACTACCTGATTAGTGGCATCACTGAATAAATGTTATTGTGGTTCGAGTCCACATAGTTATCCTCAATTAAGTTGAGAAGAAGCGCTTGAACAGTTATTGTGGTTCGAGTCCACATAGTTATCCTCAATTTAGAATTTAGTTGAGAAGAAGTGCTTAGACAGAATTGAAAGGTCGTTTTCCGGCTCTGTTCTCTCTCTGGTAAGATTTACTAATGGGGACCACCTATCCTAAACCCCAGCCAGGGGAGCATCCAAAAGATTGGATGGAACGTTGTAGCTGGGGATACTATACTAATCCCCCCGAGATGGATCATTTGATCCCCATCATTTAGCTTCGGCCTATAGAATGACCTATGGGGGAGAGGGTGATCCTGACTGGGATTATAAATATATGCAGGATGGGTATGATGTGTGGTATACAATGATGAGTGTATGGAATGATAAACAGAATATAGCGCTTCCAAAAAGAAAGATAGCTCCCAAACCACCCACTGGCAAAACTGCGAGCGAAGTGCAACTAAAATGTGATGCTAAAATAGCACAAAGAAAACTAACTGCTCACGTTATGGTCCCATCGCCGTGCGTAAAAAGAATATCATCGATTTATCCCCCTCTTCCTGTTTCTGCGCCTCCCGCATATGCGGAACCGCGGCCAACGACCTCGGTCTTGGCCACGAAACCAAAACATGCGTCACAAAATGAGGCCTTTTTGTGGGTGTCTAAAAGAAACCATCATGTAGAGATAACACCACCGTCAGCATCAACCTTGAAGGATATTATGACTATGCTGCCTGGGATAGAGAACCCACTGCACTTTGTGGATATGCTGATAAAAACCTCACAGTATAGTCAGCTTACAGGAGCTGATTATAAATTTATTCTACAATCAAAAATGGGGACTCAATATGACGAAGTTTCACTTCATGATAAAGTCCCATGTTTAAAAACAGAGCACGACACAGTAGTCATTGAGGAAGAAGAAGGGGAAGAATATGACAGGGAGGAAGATGGGGAAGGAAAGAAGGGGTTTCGAAAGATAAAAAAGCAGAGTAAAACCACGAGTGCCTTCTTTTGGAGGGACAACCCTGAGGCTATGAACATATTACGAAAACAATTAACTGCTTTCCTGATAGAATTGAAACATAGCCACCGTGATCTCTCGCATGTCACTAACTGTAAACAAGAAAAAGCAGAGACAGTGCCACAATTTTGGAAGAGATTCTCTGAGGTCTGGGTAAATTTGGGAGGGTTCGAGATTAACACAACGGGCCCAGACAATCTCTTTGTCTCCACCTTTCTCAACAATTGTCTGCCCACAGCTCAAACCATGCTGAAGTTACAATTGATTGACAGGGGCAAATTGGCGCCTCGGGAGGTGGGGGAGAGAATCAGAACCATGCAGGGGGATGGTCTTTTTGATCTTACCCCAGCTAAAACCAACCCTGCGTTTTTGCAAATGACCAGGGGGTATCAGCCTCGCTCAAACTATCACCGAAACCAGAATCAATCACGCCCACAGGGGAGGAGAAATGGGAGGTGTCATTACTGTCAAAAGGAAGGCCACTGGGTCCGTGAATGCAAGAAGAGGCAGAATGATGAGAGACAGTCCCAGGGACAACAACAGCCATCGCTGCCGCCGCCTCCGCCCCCTAGTGGGCATAAGGGGTGCCCACAGAATCCCAGCCCCAATGAAGTCCTCCTCACAACCACCATTTACTCTCCTTCCGGGTCTTCTCCGGCGACTTTAATGATGGTTGTGAATGGAACTGCATACCCATTTGTAATTGACTCTGGGGCAACTATGTCATCTATGGGTGGGGGCTATGAGGGGCCACTCTCTAGTCAGAGTGTTGATTCTGTAGGGATAGATGGAAGACCCTTCGAAACTCCTTTAACTCCTCTGTTGGAGGTTAGAGTGGATGGTAATTTCTTTTTTAACCAGTTTGTCCTAATGACATCATGCAGCTACAACCTCCTAGGTCGTGACCTAATGATAAGATTGGGCATGACCCTGGTTTTTAAAAATGACAAAATGGTAATTCATACCACAGATGAGGTGTGTCATGAGGTGGGGGCCCTCAACGGGTTACCTGTTGCACAATTATTGTCTGACGTCGACCGTTTCAACCCTGCCTCACTGCCACCCCATCTGTGGGCGTCACATAAAGATGAAGTTGGCACCGTGACCTGTGCCCCTTATGAGGCGACGTTGAAACATCCTGATCCAATATATATCAAACAATATCCTCTCTCGGAGGATAAAGCTGATGGAATAGATATTATCATCCACTCCTTATTACAGCAGGGGGTTTTGCGGACTTATAGCAGTCCATACAACACCCCTGTGAACCCGGTGCCGAAACCAGATGGCAGTTGGAGATTTACCCAAGATCTGAGAAAGATCAATGAATTGGTTGTGCCAATCGCGCCTCTGGTTCCGGACGTGTCTTCCGTGCTCATGGCAATCGATAATAACCACAAGTATTTCTCTGTCGTTGATCTCTCCTCAGCGTTTTTCAGCATACCGGTGGAACCGGATACGCAGAAGTTATTCGCCTTCACGCACCGACAAAAACAATATACTTGGACACGACTACCACAAGGTTTCGTTGACAGTCCCGCCTACTTCAGTATGGCCATTAGAGTTTGTCTATCTGGTTTAGAACTACCTGAAGGGGCATCACTGCTCCAATACGCAGATGACCTCTTAGTGACTTCCATATCTGCTGATATATGTCAGGATTCTACTCGTTCTCTACTCGAACACTTGGCCAAACATGGTTTCAAGGTCTCACTGCACAAACTGCAATGGTGTAGGCCTTCTGTCACCTACTTGGGTCATGAGTTATCAAAAGGAAGTTGCAGGTTGAAGAAAGACTGTATAACTGCTATCCAAAATCATCCGAAGCCCAAAACTAAGCATGATATGATGGCATTCCTAGGCCTTGTCAATTATTGTCGACAATGGATACCAGATTGTTCTTATTTCGACAGAACTATGCGGGCCTGTTTCGATAGTAAAGCTCCCGCCAATTCCTTATTGGACTGGTCTCCATGCGCAGAAACAGCCTTCCGTGTGGTAAAGACTGCGTTGTGTTCCAGTCCGGCCTTGGGCCTCCCAAACTACAAACTACCATTCCACTTGTATGTGCACAGTAGTCCAGAGACCACATGTGCCGTACTAGCACAAGAACATGGTGGGGGCATGCGACCAGTCGCATTTTTATCAAAAACCTTGGACTCTGTGGTGCGAGGTCTGCCTCGCTGCCTGCAGGCTGTTGCTGGATGTGCGTTGATGGTGCAGGATGCTGAAAGGATTGTTTTGTCACACCCTTTAGTGTTACACACCTCACATCAGGTAATGCAGGTCTTGCAGAATCTTAACACACAACACATGTCAACACAGCGAAGGTCTGGTTATGAGGCCATTTTAACTGCCACGAATAACTTAACTATTAAAGGGGTTTCCTCCTTGGGCCACATGGCCTCTGCACTCCATGCGATGTTGAATTCTGCGCCATCTGTCGTTGATATGGATGAACAACATGACTGTCTGGCCGAAATCACATACACCTGTGCTTTACGCCCAGGTCTGGCCGAAACACCACTGTCCACTGGATCAAAGGTGTATGTTGATGGATCATGTTTCAAACCACAAGATGGTGTTTATCTTTGTGGTTACGCCATCTGTGAACTACCTGATAAGGTTCTAGAGGCTCACAGCCTCCCTTTTCGTTCAGCACAAGCCGCTGAATTGGTTGCCTTAACTAGAGCTTGCCAACTATTTGCAGACAAAGATGTAACCATTTTTACTGATTCCAGATATGCCTTTGGAGTGGCGCATGACTTTGGCCAAATCTGGCGCTCTAGGGGTTTCTTGGGTGCTGATGGTAAGCCAATCTCACATCAATCACTGGTGGAGGATCTGATTGCCGCATCATTACTACCTGGAAACCTGGCCATTGTGAAAACTAGAGGGCACTCTAATGCATTCACAGAGGAGGCCAAGGGTAATGCATTAGCAGATATAACAGCAAAACAGGCTGCACAAGAGGGGACTAAGAGCCCTCTGATTAATGAAGCTCTTGTTTCAATGTCACCACTGACTTCGTCTTTATTGCCGGATTTGGACTTACGTTCTGTCCAGGGGATGGCTAACGATGACGATCAGGAATTTTGGGACGCTTTCGGAGCCTCAAGGGGCCCCGATGGCCTTTGGACAGACAAAACGAAACAAGTCTGTTTGCCTCATTCGTCTTTACCGTTTATCATCCGCGAGTTTCATGGTGTCACTCATCGCGGACGAAGAGGGGTATTAGAAATGTTACGACCATTAATTTGCGCAGCAGGATTACCAGCAATGGTACAATCAATACTAGATAAATGCATGACATGTGCAAAGCACCATGTAACAAAACCTGACGCGCAACATCAGCATTTACCAAGACCAAATCAGCCATTCGATGAATGGCAAGTAGACTTTACGCATATGCCAAAGAGGGGACCTTACAGATATTTGCTTGTGTTCATATGCAAATTTTCAAAATGGATAGAAGCTTTCCCATGTACTAAGGAAAATTCTAAAGTGGTGGTGCAACACCTAATGAGCAACATTATCCCTAGATATGGTTTTCCTTTGTCGATTGACTCAGAAAAGGGAACCCCATTCACTGCAAAGGTAACACAAGAACTGGCAAAAGAATTGCAGATACACTGGTGTATGCACATCCCATACCATCCGCAGAGTTCGGCTTTTGTTGAACGAGCCAACAGAACAATAAAAGGAAAAATGAGAAAAGCTATGAATAGCACAGGAAAAGATTGGGTCAGCCTCCTCCCCATTGTCTTAGCCGATTTGAGGATGTTACCACAACCAAATTTAGATGGATTATCACCATATGAGGTGGTAATGGGCAGACCATTCCCAATCCCCTGGCGGCATGGACAGGTGGGGGTGATGGGGCTTGAGCTAACTGAACACATGTCAGAATATTCTGTGGGGCTAATAGAAAGATTAACAAACTATTGGAAAAGGGTCCAA
Source organism: Gobio gobio (assembly GCF_949357685.1). NCBI lineage: Eukaryota > Metazoa > Chordata > Actinopteri > Cypriniformes > Gobionidae > Gobio > Gobio gobio. The sequence goes on along the minus strand of NC_137105.1, from coordinate 29,491,356 downwards.
ATGCAACACCCTGACATTCCCTCTGAGTCTGAGGTCAGCAGGTATTGGTTAAAAAGTTAAAACCGACAGGAGGTCTCACTGACCCCCTTTATGACGGCCCCACAGAGGTTCTGGCAGTGACCCGCACTGCTGTATTAACTGATCTTTTCCCACAGTGGATCCATGCAACCAGAGTGAAAGCAGTGAAATAAATGTTTAAAATTATGTACTAACTGTTTTGTTTTTTCAGAAGTCTGATAATAACTTTCCTGGTAACAGGAACCATCACCAGCCTCACATGGGCTGACCCTACTGCCAATCTCCTTTGGCAGTATTCCAACTGGACTGCACATCAAACAACGAACGGGTCCTGTGTGGTCTGCCATAATGTCTTCTCTTCTGCCCTCACTATATCCTTAAAACCGTTGCCTTATAAATGTAATCATACTATGTTCTGCATGAATGGGCGATCAGAATGGGGCCCACACTGTGTTGATAAAAATAAGCCTGAAGCCCCACTGTGTTCAGGTTTTGACTTAATAGAAGAAAACCATGTTAAGAATGGGTCCCCCAAGAAGGACCCCCAAGATGTAAAGATTAATCTAAAATTGTCAAGTGATTTGTCTTTCATGTATTGTTTCAATGGGACAAAGGGGCCACGTGTTCCAGGCATAAGTGCTAAAAGGTGCAGAGTTCACAGAAGGAATTAGCGGCTATGGGTCGAAATTCGAAGGCCTGTCATGTACATATTCTAGCTACTTAGGCAAAGAGAAAGTAGCATGGGTGGGGGATAGTTGTGAAAACAATACCGTAGCCTGTAGAACAGCCAACAACACGACGGTGGACAGAAAAGCCTGTTATAACCAATCGAATCCCTCCTGCAAAATAAACAACAGAACATGTCCAGGCCCCTGGCCAGGGCCTGGGTATAAACTTGCTATGGACTGGTATTGGTATTGTGGGGGAGACACTGTATTTGACACCTACGGTGCTAACTGGACTGGACTCTGTGCACCAGTGCAGCTCCAACATCGTGTTGTCGTCATTCATGTACAAAGAGGGGGCCTAAAAACTGCAGGGCGCCACAGACGCTCTCTAGAGGATGAAGTGCCCCCTGGACACCAGCTACGGTCACACTGGACACGATTCTGGGAGTCTATGATTTCACCCTTCGGTGTGACCGACCTCATGCACCAGCAAGAAGTATTGCATTACCGGTTTGCTTCTTTTGTCAACAGTACCACCGCTGCACTGGTCGGAGTCAAAACAGAACTGAAAGAAATGAGACAAGTTGTTATGCAAAACAGACTGGCGCTGGACATGTTACTAGCCGAAAAAGGTGGGGTCTGTGCCATTGTAGGTGACTCCTGCTGCACGTACATCCCTGCGAAAGATGAGGACGAGGGTTCGATTGGCAAGGCTGTAAAAGAAATGAAAACAATATCGAAACAGATTTATGATGACGAGCTTAAGAGCAGGGAGCATAATTGGGGTTGGGGTATTTTATCAAGCCTGTTCGGAATATTTGCCCCCTATGTCTCAATGCTGGTACCAGTGATCTTAATATTTTTGTTTATGTGTGTTTTTGGACCATGTATTATGACGTGCATTTCTAGATGAATATATACGATGGTTACTGCTCTCTCTTCAGGATACCGTCCAGTGAAACAAAATTATGTTGAGAAGTCTTAGGTCCAGGCTCTTCATTAATTTGAGCCTGGAAGAGGGGAGTATAAGAATTAACTCTTTTAATGTACTTTATTTTATGTATACATAACATTGAAAAGGTGTTGTCTCAGTAAATTATGTCTGAGTTTTCTGCTGAGTGCGGCTGACAAACCCAGAGTGTCCTGTCTGCCGTTTCTGATAATTTTCTCTTCTACTGCTGTAAGATTCCACTTCATATAAGGTGTTGTTTTCCTAACCTTGTAACCCATATGTGTATATAAGCTGGGACGGCCATGTTTAGTTCAGTTGGGTAGGAAGCAATAAACCATTTGTATCTTTGCTCTTGGCTTATTGTTTCTTATTTGAGCGCTCACACAACTCCACCACGAGGGACGGCCAGAGCTCGGGAGACGACCAGATAAATTCTTACAGTTTTCTTTGAAATTTCAAATAGAAATTGCATTGGCTCTCGTATGTCTCGTGACCAATTGCGTCATTACGTCAGCTTTGATTGTAAAATGTCATTGGTTCTCGTGTGTCTTGTGACCAAATGCGTCATGCTAAAGAGGCGTGTGTATTATTTGAATGAGATATGAATGAGTGCGTTAACAGAGTGGCGGGATCATTATCTCAGCGATTAAAACATTAAGATCAACTCTGTTCTTTACATAAAGACATCGTGGGACTTCAGAAGACTTGGAATGCAACATGAGTTAATACTTTTATACCGTTTTTGGTCAGTTTTTGCAATAAATAGATGTGACTGTACTTGTATTTGCCTGTTATGTGTTTTATATTGTTTAGAAGTGGGTAGGTTTAGGGTAGGAATTGGGTTAGCTGCTCCAAAATATAAAAGTAACCTTTAAATATGAATAAAATATTAATAAAATCATGTCTGCTTTTACAAATGCAAAGAATAAAATGCGTCTTGATCTGACGCGTTGGGTAAACAACTGACATGAATGGAGCACCAGCGCGCCGATATAGTGACGCCTAGGGGTGACTTTAGCATCTTCGATGTGACGCGGAAGGCACTTGACCATGCGTCGGATTTTGACGCCTTGGGAGTGAGAATGGGTTGTTATTAAGCGAGCAGGGCAACCACCAAATAGAGCATTACAATAATCTAGCCTTGAAGTCATGAACACATGAATTTACTGTTCAGCATTTTGCATTGATAGCATGTGCCGTAATTTAGATATATTTCTAAGATGGAGAAATGTAGTTTTACAGATGCTAGAAATGTGGCTTTCAAATTAATGATTGGAATCAAAGAGCAGACCCAGGTTCCAAACTGACAACGAGGACTTGACAGAGCAGCCATCAAGTGTTAAACAGTATTCTAGGTTTCTACGTGCAGAGGGTTTTTTTGCACAAAAAAAAATCGGAATTCTTTTTTTTCAGAATTAAGTTGTAGAAAATTACTAGTCATCCAATTTTTTATATCAGCTATGCATTCTGTCAATCTTGTGAATTGGTAAGTTTCATCAGGGCATGAAGAAATATAGAGCTGAGTATCGTCAGCATAACAATGAAAACTAATGCCATGCTTCCTAATGATATCTCCCAGTGGTAGCATGTACAGGGTGAAAAGCAACGGAAGTGCTAAAATGCTAACTTGCTTCCGTGTTTTAGCCTGCACCACTCTATTAAGAAATGCATGTGTACTTCGTAATCCTGTCTTTCCAAAAGTAATAAATAATTATTATTTTACAGATGTAACTCAGAAAACAAAACCTACTATAAAATTGTACCCATGGATAGTTTGCTACTACAACCCCAATTCCAGAAAAGTTGGGATATTTTGTAAAATGCAATAAAATCATTGTATGTTTCTCAAACTAAATAATACCACTGGTCCCATCTTTTCCTGGCGGACTAATAAGAAACTGAAGTTGCAGTCAAGAAATTATACTAGAACTGGTGATTTCAGCCAGCTCATTCAAATTTTGTGTGAAACAATCATTCTACCTTGATTTCCTAATTACTGCAGTCATGAAGTAAACAAAAATAGTTTGAGAGCAACTGAACTTCACAGGAACAATTGTCAGCTAATACACTTCCTGATCAGTTTAAAGGTGAAGTGTTTAATTTGGTAACACTTTATTTTACAGTGTCCCTGATATCTTACATGTACTTACTATAGTAATAACTCTATAGTAAATTCTGCATACTTATGCACAAGCAACTAACCCTAAACCAAACGCTAAAGATAATTATATAGTAAGTACATTTAATTTTAGAATATTTAAAAAAGTTGGTTACACTTTATTTTAAGGTGTCAGTATTACAGTGTAATTATACATTTAAGTGAGTAATAATAATTAACTACACATATTTACTATAGGGTTAGGGTTATGATGAGGGTTTGGTTTAGGGTTTATAGCATGTAATTATGCATAATTTATTGTTATTACTAGAGTAACTAAATGTAACATGTAACATTGATATTGTAAAATAAAGTGTTACCAAGAACTTGTTAATTACTACTAATAATGGAACCTTAACATTTCTGTTCACTAGTATCACCCAACGTGAACAAAGTTTGAATCCAACTGTCTGCCATTGGTCAGGCAAACAAGTAATTCTGCACCACTATCATGCCATGGTTGAGCCAGTATCGATATGTCAGTGCTCAAACAAACATATTGAAATTTGGTTTCATTCCACTTGTGGTACAGAAATTAAACACTTCACCTTTAGACAACTGACCTAGGGCTTTAAAATCTGTCTATAAAAACATTGTAAACTCAGAGTCAACAGATTCCTTAGACCATTAAAGGCTGTAGTTATCAGACCAGGACGGTAAAACGCTTTCTCTCTGAAGGCATCCTCTGCAGACCGTAAGTGGAGAGCCTAGCTTTGAAAAACACAGGCTTTTGCTCTTCTAATCCTGACTCTTACCAGCTTCAATAACTCAATGTGCTCTCAAAGACACAAATGTCACTGCCGCACACCCTCTGCTCTTATCAACCTCTGCACACGACAGGAAATAAATGATTAATCACTCAGGCTCTTCATGGAGACGCCTCATCAAGCCATGGTGTGATAAATGCTCCTCTCATATATTAGTGGAATAAACTATAGAGCTCCATTCACATTGAAATAAATGACGGCAATGATGGGTGATGATGACGATGCAGGAAAAACGTCCTTACCGATAAGACTGACTTACCGAGAGCTAGCGCTAGAAGATGAAATGGAACTGCATAGATAATGACTCACATTATAGTCACAATGAATCGAGCCAAATATCACGCATACTCTCGGGGTAATCCTCGAAAAGTGATATTTCACACAACCGTGCATGTTTCATTATTCATTTCATTTTATCGTAGATATACTGGATAGTATTTTTGTATGCTGTATGCCAAGTAGTTTAGTCAAATACTGGAGTGTGCGCTTTCACATCTGGCAGATCTCCGATGACATGATTGTGTAAACACTAGGCATCAATGCTGGCTTGATTTAACATTAATAAATATTAATACACTTTAACTTTACTTATTAAAGAATCAAACTGGTTCTTTTAATTATTAAAATTTTAGAATGCAGTGCACATTGACTTTGGATTCTTCATTGTTTTGTTGTTGCTCTGAAAGATTATTCACAGTCGACAAATCCCCACACTAATGATCTGAACAAATCGATGAGAACAATGCATTAGAATATTCAACTAGACACAACAATATTACAATGAACTTTTAATAATCACCACATGACATCACCCAGCATGCACCACAGTGCATGCTGGGAACTCAATTAGCCATACAATATGACTTACAGCTTATATTCATTATAACTAAATATATTTTTTGTTATTAAAAAGGTTTTACACATAAAGAAATTATTAGTATTTTCAAGTAATAAAAACTGTTTTATTTTACATGGAGCCAGCACCCTGTACTGTAAATAAATTGATTAATATAACTGTGAACAGCATATTTCAACAATCGGTAACTGAACATGTTTGCTTTTATGTTATGTTGCATCCACACAATTAGGTGTCAATATAAGTCCAAGACTGCCGTATCGGCCACTGCAATGTAAAATTGTTTTGGGTTTTGAATAAAAAAGTTTATTTTGATGGTCCCCTTTAGACATTCTGTTAAATAAAGTTGCACCTACATACCCATTAGAGTATTAGTAGACAGTTAAGGGGTAGGGTTATGGTTAGTTGACATGTTGCAAAGTTACTTATAATCAGTAGAATGTCTGTTGAGGATAGTCAAAATAAAACGTTAGCAGATATTAAGCAGACAATCTATTAATACTCTAGGGTACCATCTAAATATAGTGTTACCAAATAAGTATAATTATTAAAATGAATTAGGTTAAGTAGAGATTCCCAAAAAATATTCTCACCAGTCAAAGGGACAAGTCAGACTGTCACAGGGTGTTTTGATGACGGCTCATGTTCATGTTTCATGTTTACAGTTTGTCATGTTTTGTTTTGTCATGCACTTCCTGGTTTTTGTCATGTGACTCACATGCCCTCATGTGATCTTGTTGTGTTGTTGGTTCATTGTTTAATCATTGTTCACAGGTGTCCCTTGTCCTGTCATTAGCCCATGTATTTAGCCCTCATGTTTGCCATATGTCGTTATAGAATAACCGACCACCCAACAATATGAACCCAGCAGTTCGTCTCTTGCGCCTCCATCAAGGTGACCAGGCCGTCGATGACTATGTCCAACAATTTTGTGAGCTTTCCAGCCAGGTGAAGTTTAATGATATTGCCCTCAAGGGTATTTTCTTAAATGGACTTAATGACCTTTTAAGGTACTTAATGCCAGAGAGCAATTCTCCAGGAACTCTAGCTGGATACATCGACTTTGCACTGGAGTTGAGTGGCTCCTTGTTTACTGTGGGAACGGTGGATGAGGAGCTCCACTGTCCCATAGTACCCTCCACACCAGTGAGCCCAGCCCATGTCCAGGCTCCAGCCCACGTCCAGGCTCCAGTCTACGAGCCCACGGAAATTTTTTTGGGGGGCAAGGGGTACATGGAGGCCATGAAGGACATGCCTCTGTGGCCCCTTGAACTGCCGTTACCCCCATGGCCGCCCACGGCTCCTGACCCGCCATGGCATCCCATGCCTCAGGGTCCAGGTCCGCCCACGCCTGAGGGTCCAGGTCCGTCCACGCCACAGTGTCCAGGTCCGGCCTGGCCCACCATCTCCCAAGACTTTTGTTAAGACTGTTGGTGTTTTGATTATGTTCGGATTATGTTGATTATGATCAGATTAGGGGGATCTGTCACAGGGTGTTTTGGTGACGTTCATGTTTACGGTTTGTCATGTTTTGTCTTGTCATGCACTTCTTGGTTTTTGTCATGTGACTCCCATGCCCTCATGTGATCTTGTGTCTTGTTCTGTCATTGGTTCATTGTTCACAGGTGTCCCTTGTCCTGTCATTAGCCCATGTGTATTTAGCCCTCATGTTTGCCATGTGTCTTCGTCTGTTATTGAATGTTGTAACCCGCTGTTGGTGAGTTTAGCTAAGGTTTTGTTTTGAACCTTGAGTTATGTTTTGGATTTCCTTTAAATATAGCTGCACTTGGGTTCTTAACTTGCCTCCAGTGGATCTAACGTTACACAAACATGTTTTTATGAAATAATATTTTAACAGAGTAGCAGGTGGTTGTTATTGCTTGGCGAGCCGTTGAGTGCTTCACAGATTGATGTTCAAAAGAAAGCTTTGAAGAGTTTGAATTATTTCTCAATTGTTTTGATTTACATGGGTAAATCAATAGAAGAAGTGAGAGCTCTGCTGCAAATGCTGATCAGCGAAAGCTTGATAGGGGAAAAAATCTACTGCGTTATTTGATCTAATAACAGCACGCTAATGACACTGACTTCTCACATCAAAGGCCTAATTTCTGTGCATGACTCAATGACCTATACTAACCTAAAGTATTTTGTTTTGCTGTCATTCTGTAGTGAACACATTCAGAAGCAATTACATTTATTCATAACTGATTAAATTATAGGGGTGGGGGGAAGCAAAACTCGCACCACAATGCTATGATGATGTTGGTGGTTACCAGGGTGTTCCTACATGGTTGCTTGGAGTGATTTTGTTAACATGTAACTATGTAATTGCTTACTGGCCCAAGTCGAAATAGCCCATGGCTGAAATCTCTACTTCTTTTTGTCTCTATATGACTTGTCCTTCCTCTACTGTAAATCAATGGGATTATTTTTTACCCATTATGTGTAATAGTGATGCTTGCTAATAAATGCTTGATAGGTGAATTAATATATGAAAGAACATGCAAAGTAATGCAAAGATGAGTAGATGCAGGTGTTTGCATTCTTTAGGCTTTTTAAAAACCGTAAGTCCATAATATTTCTGACAGACCCTGTGGTGCATTGATTTGAGAATGAGGTTATAAAACAGGGATTAGTGCTCATTGACTATCACTCTTGAATACACTCTGTCTATGAATAGTGAGTCAATAACTACAGCATTTATTGACAATTTATTGAATAGCACAGTGTTGAAAACACAGCTGGGTTCCCATTCAAGCGAATAGCATGATCTCAAATGCTGAGGAGAAATCTCAAGCTCTTGTTGCCAGAGATTTTTTTTGTTTTATTGGTAAAAGCTTTCAAGAAAATCAAACCTAATTAGTGGACATTTGTGGAAATTTGACCAACTACCGAAACGGAGGAACTGTGCAACAGTATTCATGCATGGTCAATAACTTTTAACCACATACAGAAAAAGGAGAGAGAACCATAACATAAACTGTAAATGCATTAGCTCAAATCAATGGATTTATGCAACTGAAAGAAGAACAATAGAATATTTACAAGGGCAGTCAATTGATTAAAATAATATCATGATTAATGACATAATTGTATCAAAAAGCACAGGAAATGCAAATACAGAAGTTATTGTAAATGTGCAATATTTCCATTTTAAAACAACAAATGAAACATCAGGAGTTTGTTTTTGCTGTTGGCTCACTGTCTTCTATGTAGATTGCATACAAATGTTGAATTTAATATGCTGGGAAAGGGGAATTGATTAATTAATTAATTAGTAGGGAAGAAAGCCACCATTGTTGATCAGGTACAAGTCGAGTCAATGGATATGGATATTCTTTTGATGAGACACAAGTCAAAAAATAAATTAATAATAATAATTTGGTCCCACTTTATATTAGGTGGCCTTAACTACTATGTACTTACATCAAATTATAAGTACAATGTACTTATTGTGTTCATATTGTATTGCAAAACACATTTGCTGATATTGAGGTGGGATACAGGTAAAGTTAGGGACAGGTGTGGTGGTAATGGACAGGATGTAATTACATACAGGTGGTTCAAGTACTGTGTAAAAACATGTATGTACACAATAATTGCAATGTATCAAATTATTAATTTCAATGTTAGTACTTAGTAGTTAAGGCCACAAAATATAAAGTGGGTCCAATAATTCAATTACACCAATGGTGGTGTTATACTCTTGGGTAAAATAGTGATTTTGTTAAGCTCCGATAATTACCTTTTATGTAATTAACAAAGACTCTCTCATGGAAGATGAAACCTGTTGTGTTTGATCAACTGAATGCTGGATTTTCAAAAGTATGTGATGTTTGATGCACCATTGTTGAAGTAAACTTGCACAATGTTATGAATAATTTATTAGATGCTTTGCATGTCGGTCAGACGTCATCTTAGGCCAATGAAAGCTGCAAATGAATTCTACATTCTGAAGGTCTGGCTACATGATATTGTACTCCTGAAGGTACACATTTGCAGCAATTTCATTCATGCTATTATGCCAGTGTATCCATTTCTTTGATTTTACAGTTTTTTTGCTACTACTAGATTCTGTTCATGATATAGCAATCTTTCATGAAATATGTATATCCTATACAGCAGAGAAAAGAGACGTCCTCTTACTTTCAACTGCTGTTTTCCCCAGCAAATTTCTTAAATGTGTAAATATTTGTATGAACATAAAAAAAAAAAATCAACTGAGACATAAACTTGCAAGTTCTCACTGTAATGCTGGCAGGCACAGAAGAGATGGCAGGCGCAGTTTCTGCGTAAGTTGAATACCGAAGGCGGTCTGGAGGAAGTTAGATATTTTACTTTATAAAGTTTTAAATATGGATAGTTTTCTTCCACAAGCCCATTTATTCGCTTCAAAAAGGCCTTTATTAACCCCCAGGAGCCGTGTGGATTACTCTTATAATGGATGGATACACTGTTTTGAGCTTTAAATTTTGGGCTGCCGTTCACTGCCATTATAAAGCTTGGAAGAACCAGGATAACTCCCATTGTATTCTTCTGAAAAAAGAATATCATATACACCAGGGGTGTCCAAACTTTTTTAAAAGGGGGCCAGATTCAATGTTGTGGACACACCTGGGGGCCGGTTCCTTTTTTTAATGATATATTATTGCTGTCAATCGATTAAAAAACGAATTAATCGCACCTTTTCTGAACATTAAAGTTTTTAAATATTAATTTAACTCAGTCAACTTTACATTCAATCTCCAAATTAATGTATAAACAACATAAAGTATATTTTTAATATTTATGGTGTAGCAAAAATGAGTTTTGGGGAATAATTAACTCAAATGGTATTAATATTCATGAGTCTATGAATATTATTTGCTTGTTGTACAGACAAAATTTACGTATAACGGAACCTTTAATCATTTAAAAGTAACCTTTATCCAAATTGATTTCTTCATCAATTATCAATCTTACAAACCTTAAGAAACATTGATCTGTTTGATCAGGACAAATAATATCTCTTATGTTTGTATCATTTGTATCACTGAAGGAGTAATACAAGAAAATCAAGCTTAAATGGGTAGCTAAAATCTTACGTCTCATTGACTTTGGATTTGTGAGCAAAACAATACGGATTCAATTTAATGCAATCATTGGGTTTTAATAAAACAACTACAGTTTACAAAGCTACGATTCATACGGGGGAAATATGCATATATATGTAGGAGAAAACAAACAATATGGTACAAACAAGGAAACATGAAACTTAACGAATAATAAAAAGGGAAGAAGAATTAACAAGAGAGAGAGAGAGACAGACAGAGAGAGAGAGAGAGACAGAGAGAGAGAGAGAGAGACAGAGAGAGAGAGACAGCTTCAGTCTTTTCCCAAGAGCCCACAAGAAATTCATATAAATTCATAATTCAGACAACCTTTTTCAAGCAGTTTGATTGTGAAATAGAATACTTGCATTACTACGGCTTCTCGTGTAAGTGTCTGAGTTTGAATCGTCGGGGAAGTTCGCTAAGGATTTGCGAGTCCCAGGTGAGTTTCTTTGAAGTTTAGGAAAGTCGCTCCAGAAGTCTGCCGGTTTCTTTCTCCGTGGAGGCCTTCTCTCAGGGTTGGGAAGACCAGGGTTGGTCTTCCCCTCCATGGCGAAATGCCAAGAGGTCCGTTCCTTGTGGTGGCGAGAATGCAAAGAGCTGACGGTCGGTTCCAGTTTTTATAGAGGGGAAGGCCGACGCCCAAAGAGTTCAACTCTCCAATCTCTTGTGGCCACATGATGTGGTTCGGATCTAATCAGCGTAACACACAGGCCCTTTGTTTAAGTATGATTTGATTAGACAAGTCACGAGGGCTGTGAGGTGTTCAGACTTTGGTCTATCCTGCCACATGACTGATTGAATCATTACTGTTACAATGGCATCTTTTTATGACTGAAGGCCAGTATCTCTGATACCAATACTACTACTGATGTCTCTCTCAAATGTAACCATTAATTATAGCCATTCAACATTACAGTATAATTGAGAGCTATCAATTTTAATATTTATTAGACTTTACAATTAAGTGAAAAATTAACTTTAATTTAAGTTTAAGCTTAAAGCAATCTTCACAAAAACCCATTATAATGTCATAAACCTGTGACCTTGAAAATATACAGAAATTGAATAAAGTTATCAAACACTAAATTCTAAATTAAATGTAGATTCATCCTTAAAAGTACATAAATAATCCTTAAAAGTATATAAATATTGTTCTTTTGTTCTTAAATGTGACGCATAACAAATACATGCACAGTTTTGAGGCAGCTTTAATCACATTTTTGGTAACTTCATGAATTAATTGACAACATAACTGACATTGTTTATTTTGTGCTTTAATATGAAATGATATAGGCTACAGGTCGCGCCACCGCATTTGTGTGTGCAATTAAACACATAACGTTACATGTTTAGTGACGCTGAGTTTTATGGTGTGTTCGTTGCGCGCGCTCTTCAATTAAAATATTGTTTCTATATCTAGAATGGCTTTATGGTATTTAGTCTATAAACACATTTAATATAAATACAAATGGACAAAACTGCAAATGTATAACAAAAAAGTCTGCAATTACTCATTTTACATAAAAATTTGAATAAAATTAGATATTATCCAAAATTTTTGACAAAATACCACGGTTACAGTTAGAGTTACACAGTAAATCCATGTTGGTGAATTGTTGGTTGAAAAGTATTTGAACTGAATCAGCTCAGTGTTTCTCCTGATATGCACGTTACACTGTAAACAATGCTGGGTTGTTTTTTAACCCAAAATTTTGGGTTGAGACTGTTGGGTAATTTTTGTTGGTTTATTTGATCACATTTTAAACACCATTGGGTAGTTTCAAATTTCCAGTTGTTGGGTTAAACCTGCTGGGTCACAACGCTTGGTTGATTCTACCCAGCGCTTGGTTGATTCTACCCAGCGCTTGGTTGTTTCACGAGCTTCGCACCTTGATGTTTAAATTTGCTCCCAAACTATCATTTTGAAAGGACAAAGCAAGGGGCAAAGCCACTGGTTGCAGATGTTTTAAGGTAAGTTCATAATGTTTTCATTAATAATAATTTTAATTAGCATAATTATAGGTAGGCCTATAGTTTTTTTTTCTTTTTCGTGGCAACAATTCTTATGCTGCGTTCACACCAAACGCGAATAGAGCTGTCAATGTTAAGTCAATGGAACTGGACACGCGAATGAGGCGGATTTGCGTCGTTCGCGTCGCGCTAAACGCGCCTTCCGCGCCGCGGGACCTCCAGACGCGCGTCAACGCGCCTTTCCAGAATTGAGCGTCTTGCGCGATACGCGCGTTACACGCGAATGATACTTTTGTGCATTCACGCGTTTGAAGCGAATTCGCGTCTGACGCCCGAGTTGAAAAATTTGAACTTTGCCGTCAATGCGCGCCGCGTTAACCAATCAGGAGCCTGCTCGCTGCGGTTACGTGGTAAAGTGACGTGATGAGAAACCCTGCATAAATTAAAAATAGTACTATTGTGTCACAAAATGTAGTTTTAAGACTTTTTCAGGTGAGAATGTAGTTGTTTAAAGCTCAAATCTGTGGTTCATTTATAAAGAGAGCGCCTATTTAAAAAAATGATCTTGTGTTTTTGGAGTTGTGAGATCCAGGCGATCACCGGGCAATCACCGCTCATAACCCCGGCGAGGGCAGCCTTTCCTCGGCTAGTCCTTCTGCCGTCTGCCGCTGGCTCTGATGTCCTGTAGTGGTTCATCTTGTGTGGATCTAACGGTCGAGCTTTGCTCTCATGAATCTATAATTTGTTGTCTGCCAAATCGTTTTGACTGAGGGCAAAGAGAAGTTTCATAACTTTATATTTTAAGGATTATTTAAATATACATGCAGTGAAGATAATGTAGGAGTTGCCTGGACCACATTTGTGTGGCTATTAAAGGGTTAGTTCACCCAAAAATGAAAATTCTGTCATTAATTACTTACCCTCATGTCGTTCGACACCCGTCAGACCTCCGTTGATCTTCAGAACACAAATGAAGATATTTTAGTAGAAATCTGATGGCTCTGAAAGGCCTCCATTGGCACAATGCACAGTTCACTCTCAAGACCCTTAAAAGGTACTAAAGACGTCGTTACAAAGTCCATCTCACTACAGTGGTTCTACAATAACTATATGAATCGGCGAGAATAGTTTTTGTGCGCAAAAAAACCCTAAATAACGACTTATATAGTGATGACGATTTCAAAACACGGCATCATGAAGCTTCAAAGCGTTATGAATCAGTGAGTCGAATCAGCAGTTAAACTATTCTCGCCGATTCATAAAGTTATTGTAGAACCTTAATATATATGTTTTTATGCTTAATATATATGTTTAATGAAAATGAAAAGAGGTAGAGTTGTGTTTTATGACATATTTCTCCTGGAGTGCCTTGAACGCGCGTCAATTTCGCTTCCAGCGCTTGATTTCTACGCGAGTCCAATTCGCCGCGGACACGCGAATGCATTCAAAATGTTCGCGCGTGAAACTGGACGCGGTAGACGCGATTTTGACGCTCTATTCGCGTTTGGTGTGAACGCAGCATAAAGCTTACATGATATACGTTAACTTAGAAGATAAAAGTTTTACCTCAGAATCCGATGCCATGCATTGACTCACATAGTCATGTTAGTTTAGGTATGTGAGACGGTAGATTAATACAGTTTGTGATTATTTATTACACGGAACCATGATCCCCGAAAATTAACCATGGTTTTATGTAGGGATGTCACAAGTACCGGTACTTCGGTACCAAATCCGTACTGAAATTTAAAAAATGTGACGATAGCCTACCAGAGTATATTCGGTCCCCGCAGCTGCGTTCAGTCGCGTTAGTGTTTATAAGCGCAGGGCTCCAGACTGTAGCCGAATATAGTGTCTGTGAATATTAAACTGCAAAATACTATTTAAATATTACTCCTGCATGTTCTGCCTCTATGTAAATGATGGGCACGCGCGCACACACACAAACACATACACGCGCGCGTGACACTCACTCGCTGTCTTTGTAGTCTCTGCCGTGTCACTATAGCTGTGTTCGAAATCGCCCCCTACCCTCATTCACTATTCCCTACATTAGTCCACTGATATAGTCCACTTTGAAAACGAGTGAGTGATTTCAGGCACTAAGTGCGCCGGTAAGGCTGCCATTTTTGCAGTTTGTGCTTGCTGTTTATTTGAAACGTAGCAAACCGGCAGCTCCAGTAATAATGAAAAGATCCATCTTGAGCTGTGCCACGGACACTAGAATGTATAAACCTTAATCAAACAATATAATAATCATTTTAAAAAGGAATTTATACCTGTATGCATGATATTGCGCTGGACCAGTGTGTTTTGGATGATGAATGGATGATTGATTCAGCTGTGTGGGCAGAATTTGAGGGAACAGCCATTTAGTGATGTCCGAAATCATAAAATAAATGCCTTTCCGATCTGATATGTGATGGGAAAAAGGAGTAGAGTGAGTTCGGTAAAAGGTGGATTAGAACCACGGGTTGATTTGCGTCAGATCTTCATGCCATGCATCTTACCCCTACACTATTGTTACTATGAAAGATTTTGAGTTTTCTGTATTTTTGTCTGCCTCAACCAGCCGTTTAGTAAACAAGCCGATATATTTGTACTTAATGTAAATTGCATCTACTCCAGTAATATATTTCTGTGAAAAGACCCACCCACATTTTTTTGGTTCTGACGCCCATGCAATATAGTATAAATAGTAGCCTACTATATAGTATAAAATATATACTATACTATATATATATTATACTATAAAATTTGTACATAAAATATTAAGTCTTTATTTTTAAATTAAATGCTTATGAGTTACTTTATTATTAATTACCCTTTCCCAGTAAGTTCAGTAAACCACACAAGTAAAGAGCTATAGGATTAACTTTAAGCTTGTTGGCTCGTTTTTGGTGAGTAATGGAGAATGAGGGTACATGGGGCAATTCGGACAGCGGCTAATTCATTCAGAGCGTGACTCTCACAGTGCGTTGAGAGTACACCAAAGAGTATAGAAGCCCAAGAGGCGAAACTCTGTTGTGTTATGGGTAACAGTCTGTAGATTGCGCTGCTGAGGCGCAGCCGCCATTATGGACTGAAAGCTGCTGAAATCATTACTGAGATCTTATGACACCACTTCCATTTTAGTACTGTTTATAGTTCATGTGTGCACTTGCTATATTGCACACATTTTTTGTACCTTTCCGCCTGTAATAGGACATTCACAGATTGTTTTTTTATTTTTGTTCTTGCCATTGAAACGTTCACTGTGTGCACTTTCACTGAAGATGTTGAAAAACAAGTTGTTAATATTTTTGTGATATTCTATGTAAAAGATTAACTGTCTTTAGAAATGTTCATTTATTATTTTATTTATTTATTTATTATTCCAAATCATATATATGGTGATGTTCACTAATTTCAAAATCAACATTTGAATAAATATCTTATTACTGTGTGTCTGCCTATATATTATTTCATGAATTTCCTTTATTCATATAACAAGGAAAATGCATAATAGAAGATATATATTGATAGATTAAAGGTTTGCAGTAATTTTATAATTGTATCTTTGCAAACCGTAAGTGGTAGGCTAATGAAGCCGATTCGGTGGGGGGCATACCCTTACGAAAAAGTACTATAGGAATCTTATAGTATTTTGGGACAAAATATTATAGTAATCTTATAGGAATACTATAGTAATTTGGGACATACTATAGAAGTACGATAAGACTACTATAGCAGCTTTTAAATATTATAGAGGTATTATAGAACATCACAGAAGTATGTTATATTCTGTAATACCTCTAATATCCTAGAGCTGCTATAGTATTTCTATAGTAGTCTTATAGTACTATAGTAATATTTTGTCCCAAAATACTATTTTCCTAAGGGTAATTAGGCCATGCATAACCAACACATAGACGTAACATTTTCTGTCATTTGACGTCGGTCATCCTCATTAATGTATTTTAAATTGTTTTCATATTTAGATATACCGGCCAGAAAAAATTAAGTTATGTTAAGTTTTTGTTATGTTAAGTTGGTTCAGTGCCATTGACTTCCATTATTTTTCGGCGTTTTCCTTCAGTTTTCAGTCCATAATGGCGGCCGTGCCGTTCCGTCATGGGGGCAACTGTTGCTATGGAGCGTTCTATTGAGTTTCGCCTCTTGGGCTTCTATACTCTTTGAGTACACTACACAGTCTGGTTGAGAGTGAGAGCAATTCAAAAGCATAAGGAGTCTCTTCTCGTTTTCTCTCGAAACGCACTCGCGGGACTTTGCTGTCTTACGCCGATCGGTCTGCACAGTGCTGGTGCATTGAACAAGCATCCAGCGCGTACATCTACTGTACACTCGTTATTGCGATGCATTGTGGGATTGAATGAGTGCACTCAAAAACGTCCACTATGGTTTCGGACACCACTACAAATGGATGTTCACTCAAATAGTGCCCTATTTAAGGGTATAGGGGGCGATTTCGAACACAGCCTAAATGAGGACACAAACACATAAACCGTCGCTTCTTGAGAATTTACCATTTCATTTGAGAAAACTGTCACATCATGAACACAGACACTCAAAGGCGCACGGCAACCCGTCAAAATAAAAGTTGAAGAAATTGACAGAATATATTAGGCTACTGTTGTAGTTGTCATTGTTGCCAATTTTAAGACATTAATGTTGTACCAGTTGACAAGCATTAAAAAATATTATTTTAACATTCTAAACATGTATTCTTCATTATTTGTTCTTTCATGATTGTCTAGTTTTACAGAAGGCTAATGCACAGAAGAAATTATGAGAATAACCCAGCAAGAATAACCCAGAATAGCAAATCCATCAATGGTAAAAACTGACTACATCTTGGGTTTTCTCAACAGCCCAGCCTGCTGGGTTAAAATGCCACAGGGTTAATTTAACCCAGCATGTGTTGTGTGCAATATATACCCAGCGCTGGGTTGCCAATTGGGTTATTTTTAACCCAGCCATTTTTAGAGTGTAGTGTGGTTGATTAAGTCAGCTGTTTTAACTGGCCGAACTCTAACATTTCTCACTGGCTGTTTAGTGGTCGCGTGATCGAGACACTCAACAAGTAAACACATTTGTGAGCTTGTGAGTCACGCGCTGCGCAGTGCGCACACGTAGCACTATTTTGTTCCACTTTTTGCATGTTAATGTTTCCTGGGCCTAAAATCTAGTACTGCCACCTTGTGTTGAGATTGTGAAACTGCATGATTTGTAAATTATGCGTGGCGGGCCACATATAATATATTTTAATAGACAAGCTGCTGGCCATTTGAAATTCATCCCCGGGTACGGAGTACATTTTAGGACATCCTCAGACAGTCATATGATGAAAAGGTGTCATGCCTCAGACTAAAAGGCTTCAGTTATTAGACAAAACGGCATCGCGCCTCCGACTGAAAGGCTTAAAGTCTCAGGAAAAACAACCTCAGGTGTCAGGTCTCATACAATTAGGCATTGGACGAAAAAGCCTCAGACTAAAAGGCATCAGACATAAAGGCATCGGACAAAACAGCCTCAGACTAAAAGGCATCTGACATAAAGGCATCGGACAAAACTGACTATAAGGCATCAATTGAACGAAATGCTCTCCGAACAAATGTTTCAAATTGCACCGCCTCAATATGATGTCATATACACTCGGTTTATACTGCTTATTTGGATTATTTAGTAAATTTGTATTATTCACTAGTTTTATTTGCACATTTAAAACGTTAGCTAAATAACACATTGTAAATAGCTAACTTATTGGCAAACTATGGTGAAGGGAAAGAAACCTTTCGAGACTGTGTTATTATCATCGACAGTAAAAGAAATGGACACAGCGACTCCATAGACTTCAACGGGGAAAATTGAAGTCAGTTAGAAGCACTTACTTCCTAATGGCTGAGCGTACTGCGCAGCCTCAGACTGAGCTTGACGACGTAGATGTGACGTAAGCAACCTTTCTGATAGTTGTACGTCTTCTAGTAGTTGTGCAAAGTGAAATCTGAATCACCGAATCTTGTAGAGACATAGAGAATGAGCAGGAGCAACTTTTGATGAATGAAGCAGGATTTACGACATCTCTATCGGCGTTTATGCCTCCACGTCCCCCCGATTGCCTCATAGACAGTAAAAGATTGCCTGCGAGCTTCTCCTCGGGTCTATGCGATACAGCGCGACAGAGTCGCGTGGTTATGACGTATCGTTAGCCTACTTTTTACAAAAACGGCTTCTACGGGGCACTTTTTTTTTTTCATGTTTTTGAAGGCATTTTTGCGTATCAAGGTGTAGACAAGTGAGAAGTACCAGCTAAGTAGAAGTCTACAACACACAAATACGAAATAAAAATAAAGACGGCACCTAATTTCACTAAAAACTTGGCGTGGAGGAGCTCGATGAAACACGTCTACTCCATGCGCACCTCAGCAGCGCCCCCCTTTCATGTTTAATATTTAAAATTGCTGCTTTAAAGTAATCTATTGTATAAAGTACTGGTCTATATAAATAAATGTGACGTGAATAGACTGAAGTGCTTATTTATATTGTGTGCACATTTATAGAAACACTGCTCTACACGAGCATGGACGGTGACAGACTCGGGATGTTCTCTATATTGCCCTGCAAAAGTATTTCAAACTTTGTTTTACTCCTAAGCAAAGAAAATTAACTTTGTAGTGAATACATCTGATCGATGCCTTTATGTCTGACTCCTTTTCGGCCGATGCCTTTATGTCTGATGCCTTTTAGTCTGAGGCTGTTTCGTCCGATGCCTAATTGTACGAGACCTGACACCTGAGGTTGTTTTTCCTGAGACCTGAAGCCTTTCAGTCTGAGGCGCGATGTAATTTTGTCTAATGACTGAAGCCTTTTAGTCTGAGGCTTGACGCCTTTTCATCATATGACTGAGGTCTGAGGATGTCCTAAAATGCCCTTTGGACTTTGGACACCTCTGATATATATACCTAGGATGGCTTGAGGGTGATTAAATTTAAATGTTTAATTTAATTAAATTTTTGGGTGAACTATCCCTTTAAAAACTATCTTACTAACTATTAATAAGCAGTAATTAGGGGTTTATTTAAAGTCGTAGTTAATAGTGAGAATTGGACACTAATCTAAAGTGTGACCCTATTTTTTTAATGGTAAAGAAATGTGTTACTCAGAGAAAGTCCAGCATTATTGAAGAGCTCACTTCATAATAAATAGGCCATTATGGTAAATAATTCTAGTTAGAATAAGGCAAGGTTACATCCAGAAACCAGAGACTGGTTATATAAATATAAGAGTATAACGAGAAAGGGATCCTTTTATTTAAAGACACCCTGTGGTGAAAATCAAGTTTTAATGTTGCTTATATGTCTGCTTATATGGTGTTTTTAATATGCTTTAAGGCAAACCATGTGCAAAGTCATGTCAACACCATTGCTGAGTGCTGTTTTTTCTCCTTAAAACTGCAGTGAACCAAAGACTGCCTCAAAAACACGGTTTGAAATCACTGGTGTTTCTGACGTCACAAACTGCCTTGAAACCAATCACGTCAACGTGTGAGTGGGCTTTAGCATATCTTCATTACTGACGTCACAAACTATACTGCAAAGCAGGTGTTAGGTGAAACTTAAAGAAAACTAAAGTTAGGACTCGTGCACAAATAATTAATTTATTACAAAATAAAACATAAACTCAAAACAAAAACCCACGGAGAGGGGGGGAGGGGGGGGTTTGTAACATAATAAAGCCAAACCAAAAATACTTAAACACATACCAAAAGGGAACGTGGGGGGGGGGAAACGGAGACGTAGACAATACAACAATCCGACAAAGACTGAAAACACAAAGGGACTTATAAAGGGGACAAATCAAGAGGGAATGAGGAACACAGGTGGGGCAAATGAAACCAATAACGAGATAACAAGGGGGGTGGGATCTAGACAAAGACAAGAGCACATGCCCAAACTACCAAAACACCACATGTGCACACGAGACATGGCAGGCATGTGACATTACCCCCTCCTAAAAGAGCGGCTACCAGACGCTCCATTAGGAATGGGAGGGACAGACCAGGGCGGGACGGGAAGGACAGACCAGGGAGGCACGAGAGGGACAGACCAGGGAGGGATGGGGGAAACAAAATGTTTAGGCGCCCAGGGCGGCCCGCAGGGTTCAGGCAACCCGCAGAGTTCAGGCGGCCAGGGTGGCCCCCAGAGTTCAGGCGGCCCGCAGACTTCAGGCAGCCCGGGTAGAGCAGGGTGCCAGGGCGGCGCAGTCAGAACAGAGTAGGCAGAGCCAGGAGCCTGGGTGGCACGTCCGGCACCGCAGTGACCACCGGAACAGGGACCACCAGAACACGATCCACCGGAACTGGGACCACCGGAACACGATCCACCAGAAAACGATCCACCGGAACACGATCCACCGGAACACAATCCACCGGAACTGGGACCACCGGAACTGGGACCACCGGAACTGGGTCCACCGGAACTGACCCCCACCGGAACTGGGACCACGGAACTGGGACCACCAGAACTGGGACCACCAGAACTGGGACCACCGGAACACGATCCACCGGAACTGGGTCCACCAGAACTGGGACCACCGGAAATGGGACCACCAGAACACGATCCACTGGAACATGATCCACCGGAACTGGGATCACCGGAACAGAGTCCACCGTAACAGAGATCACCGGAACTGTGTCCACCCGAACTGTGTCCACCGGAACAGGGACCACCGGAGCGGTCGCAGAGGGAGTCTTTCTCCTCCTCCTCTGCTTCGAAACCCCCGAACTCGGGACCACCAGAACTGAGACCACCGAAACAGAGTCCCCCGGTACAGAGTCCACCGGAACAGAGTCCACCAGAACATGATCCACCGGAACTGGGACCACCGGAACAGAGTCCACCGGAACGGAGTCCACCGGAACGGAGTCCACCGGAACAGAGTCCGCCGGAACAGGGACCACCGGAACAGGGACCACCGGAACAGGGACCACCGGAACAGGGACCACCGGAGCGGCCGCAGAGGGAGTCTTTCTTCTCCTCCTCCGCTTCGAAACCCCCAAACTCGGGACCACCAGAACTAGGACCACTGAAACAGGGTCCACCGGAACAGAACTCCTCTCCCTGGCATCTCGTTCCTGCATGCGAGCAAGACCCTCCACCATCGCCACAAAAGAAACTCTCCCATAAGCGCTCCTGAGAAGCCAGTCCATGGGCTCATCAAGCTCATAAAAAAACAAGTCCTTTATGCCTAGTTCAGACTGCCTGATTTAAGCCTCGATTTTGACTCGCCGACAGGTTTTGCGAAATCGCAGACAAATGCCCAAAATCATAGGCAAATCGATGCTCGTGCACGTGAGTGACAATCACGCAGTGTGAATTAGAGAGAATCAGAGAGACTCGCCGATGAGTCACCGACGCCCGCGAGATATTTGGCATGCTGTCAGCGATTCAAACTCCTGCTGTGTGAAATGTGTTCTGACTGAAAATACATCGGCGATGACCGACAGCCAATGAAAGAGCAAGATACAAGGCAGCGGGAGGTCCGGGGAGGAGTTATAGACCAGAATATCAGTATTTTAATAGATATATTTACAATTATATCAAACAGAAACAAAGCACAAACATTTGCTTGACCAGCCGCAACAGTAGCACATTGCAAAACTATTTATGTACCTCCAACTAGAGGTCTTCACGGGTCCTAATAACTGTACCCGACCCGAATAACTACATACCCGAACCCGACGTGCATAAATTATTTTTTTTTAAAGAAAAACCCGACCCGAGACAGACCCTATAGAATTAGACCCGAGTCCGACCCAACCTGACGCCATTTCCTTTAGAACCCAACTGGACCCGAACGTAAATGGCATTTACATTGTGCACAGCCTGCAGCCCTGCATTTCTCAAAAATGCACTTAACATAGAAGGCGCGCTGAAGTGCTGAATTGTCAATCACCAGTGCCGCCGCTCCCGTTAAGTGCTCAGGGGGGCACCACAAGAAAATGCTCTCTCCACCCACTATGATGTAGCCTAATGAATAAAATAATTTTTCTAATTACCCCAAGTTTTTTGGGGTTGTTCTCTTATTCAAATTATAAATTATATAGCCCGGACTGTAAAGTTAAAAAAAATTTTTATCATTAATAAACTTAATGCATTTAATCAAATAATAAAACATTAATGCATTTAATCAAATAATCGAAATGTTGACTTTTTAAAGTTTAAAATAAATTAATTTAGGCTTGGTATTTATAGGCTAAATGTTGTTTGTAATAAATGGCACAATATATAGACTATTTTTATAGGCTTCTGTGTATATTTTTATTATATGGCTACTTATATTTTTCATTCTTCTTGTTTTCTGAATACCATTCATTTAAGGATGTTATACAGTGAGGAGAAGTGTTAATAATGTTAATGTTGTAATGCATAGGAAGCTTTATAGTTTTTTTCGTTTTCTGTTTTTTAATTGAAAACGGATTTGGAATAGACGGAAGATACCCTGATTATACATCAATCATTAGTTTATTATTTCATCTTAGAATGAACAGGGGTAATTTACTTTAATAAATCAATAAATAACTTTAAACATTTGATGATAATATTATGAAGCCAAGTTTATGTCAACACAAAATCTTTGTTATCATCATAAAATGCAAACAAATAGCCTACACCACAATGCATGCAAAACAGACACGCATCTTCCAAAAATCTGTTTTTTTTTTTTTTACATCATAGACCTATGGTCGCACTATATACATTTCATCGCAGAGTAATAAATTGGCCAGAGCATTTTAAAATAACAATCCGAAGCCTAACTATTAGGCTAACTGGCTATATTTAAAACTTGAACTTTTAAAACCAAAGCATCAAAAATAATATTGCCTCGATTTACAGGCAGATTACCGCAGAACAGAACAGAGATAACCCTATTTAACATGCTGTTTTATCCTATATAGGTTTCGAAATAAAGTCAGTTAAATGTCACAGTGTACACTGTACAGTTCTCATCTCAGCCTACTTGTCGTTGCTGTTCAGGAAGAGCAAAGCATTGACACTTGCTGTACCAAGACAGGTACGTCGGTTCTCCAGAGCGCGCCCAGACACACTGAAAGCACACTCGCAACTAACGCTGGAGGCTGGAACACACAGAATCTTCCGTGCAAGAGTTGCCATCTTTGGGAAGAGGTGTTCTGTGTTTTTCCATACACCTAAAATGTCTCTGTCACTATCGTGCATGACCATTTTTTTATTCAAGTAGGCATTCAACTCATCCACTGCCATGTCTCGGTCATCCACATCCTCCCACTGGCTGAACTTCGCTGACGGACCCGCAACTGCAGCACGTTCTGTGGCTGCGATAGTAATATTTGGAACTGGAGGGTCCGTGTCTATTGGGCTGGGAAGGCTGTCTAACTCGCTCCGGGCGCTTAGGTATATTTCGTCTCTCTCCTCGTTTGTGAACATGCGTAGCTGCTTAAACTTAGGCCACAAAAGCACTGCAAGCTTTGCTTGTTGGTCGAGTAGTATTCGTTCACTCAGAAGGTCTTTGGCTCTGCGTTTCAGAATCTCCAGTGCTTTAGGGTTGGCCGGTGTAACCACGCAGTGCTCAAGTAGTGTAGATTTCCATAAAGCCAGCAGATGGATTGTAGGATAGTTCGATGCGCTCAGTTCATCGCTTGCCGTTTTGAATGGGGTCAAAAAATGAACTAGCATTTGGAGAACATATTTTGAGATGTGACTCATTTTGTGTATTTCCCCTCTTGCCATAAGAAGTCTTTGCACATCATCGAAAGAACCGAGTACTGATTCAACCATTGCGAGCTTAGTGTTCCAGCGAGTCTCACA
This sequence comes from Gobio gobio, assembly GCF_949357685.1. Taxonomy (NCBI): domain Eukaryota; kingdom Metazoa; phylum Chordata; class Actinopteri; order Cypriniformes; family Gobionidae; genus Gobio; species Gobio gobio. Next base: position 29,467,027 of record NC_137105.1, on the reverse strand, counting down.
TTCCTGTCTGAGGGTGCGTGTCAGGTGTAGCTGCAAACCAGAATGCTTAAAATATGTCGTCAGTGACTTACACTGATTAATACATTCTCTCACCGGCTGTAACGCATCTTCCTCCTCCTCATCAATTCCCTTCTTGAAAGTGTGTTTCAGCACAGTGTTGAGAACGTGCGCATTACAGCTTCTGTGTTTCCAGCTGCTGAGAGCAGCCTTTATATTAGCGCCTTGATCGCTAACAAACACAAGTTTGTCTATTTCAGCTTGTGATAGTCCGAAGTCATGCAACTGTTTCAACAGTTCCGTTTTTATGTTTGCGGCCGTTTTTGAGTCAAATGGGAAAGCACTGGTGCATATTACCCGGCTCTGAAACATCCAGTCTTCATCTATGAAGTGGAGAGTGATGCATGTGTAGCTGACCTTTCTAAAATCATCCGTCCACATGTCAGTGGATGCTCCACAAGCAAATGCCTTAGCAATAGCCTGCTTGACTTTAGGTAAAAGCTCTTGTTTCAAGGCAAGGCAAATCTCTCCAAAGTGGCACGAGAAACAGTGACTCCCGAGGGAAGAATATCTTTGACATCACAGTGGCCGTGCGTAGCTCCAATCTCGATCAAGCTCTGTGCTAACTGACGAAATGACGAATGGATTGTTTCAAACATTCTGTATGGTCTGAGATCTTTGGCACAAACTCGAATGCAGTTTTCAAGTATTGTCTTTTTATACTGGGCAGGTACCCCACTGCTCCTCCTCACAAACGAATGCATGGAGCTTTGCGTCGTTTTTTTGTGCCGACATGATCTCTGGTGCTTCACGAAATGGGATGTTCCAGTTTTAGCTGAATCAAATCTTAATATGGTATTGCAGTCAACGCATTTAACTGCTCCAGTCTTTTTTCCTTCCTTATCAACAATGATCACAAAAGTTGCCCACACCGATGACGACCCTGGATGTTTCTGTTCTACATATTCATTTTCCCTCACCTTTTTAGCAATGTCTGTTATCGCCTCCATGCTTTTCTGACAGTGTCGTGTATTTTTAATTGATTGACAGGCCTGGCTTAACGACAATTCAAATACTTGCATTTAGTCAAACATCCATCCACATGATGGCGCACTAGGCAAAGGGAGGGGGTTGGTTTATGTGGAGCGAGCAACTGAGTAAATAAATGCGGTCGCGGAGGCAACGTTGCACGTAGAAGCGCGGATTCGCTCTCTCACTTAGAAAAAGTGAGAGAACGGTGTCATAGAGTTGTTTTAAATACTGCAATTTTGTTAAATGCCCAAAATAGTTTAAGAGCATTCGGATCTTCTCGGGTCCATTTGGAAAAGGCATATTTATTTTAAATCACCCGAGACCCGAGGCCACTAATACCGAAACCGACCCGTGTCCGAGACACTCTCTGAGTTTTGGACCCGAACCTGCTCGGGTCTCGGGTCGGACCTCGGGTTTTCGGATCCAAGTGGACCCGTGAAGACCTCTACCTCCAACTCTCTTTGCAGAACACAATCATTGCTCCCTGTGTCTCCCCAACCATTTCCTACACCATAATCTTTTTAAATGGTCTCCTTTTGCTGCAAATCAGCGCACAGACAATTTGGACCGCAAGTTTCTGCACTGCAGTCTATATTTTTAATAACAATTCCAGTCTCGCGCGAGAAATCCGGTCTGACGCACGCGTGATCTCGCGTTGTTTCCTTTTGTGAAACGTAATTTGCGGACGGGACAGAACTGTCGGCGATTCTTTCTCTTGTACAGTCATGCAATGTGAAACCTCCTGTCGCCGATCCATCGTGCAGTGTGAACACAGCAGTGACTGAGTGCTGGCCCAGATAGTCATGCAGTGTGAAAAGAACAGTGATCCGACGAGTTTGAAAATCATGCAGTCTGAACTAGGCATAAGAGACTCTTCATTCAGTCTCAGTCCCTCTGCTTCAGTCAGGAATTCTACTGCAAAGAAGAGAGCTGTAGAGATGGGAGATGTAGACAATACAACAATCCGACGAAGACTGAAAACACAAAGGGACTTATAAAGGGGACAAATCAAGAGGGAATGAGGAACACAGGTGGGGCAAATGAAACCAATAACGAGATAACAAGGGGGGTGGGATCTAGACAAAGACAAGAGCACATGCCCAAACTACCAAAACACCACATGTGCACGAGACAGGACAGGCATGTGACAGCAGGGGAGTCTCAATAGAAGCCAGGTTATCCTGGCATATTTTTCTGTTGATATGAAATATTGTGTACATTTAGCAATATAGCAGGTGAATCATGTATATGATGTATATTACAATGTTATGATTAACTATATGCCTTTCTCCACTTTTAAGTTGTTCAGAGCATTTCTAAGGATACTGGTTTCTAGAAGGCAGACTGAGATTGCGAACGGCAAAGGTTTGTATAACATTAGAAAACCCATTAATAGCAGTTTTATAACATAGTCATATTAATTATCGTTATGTGTCTGATGTTGCAAAGAGCATTACCATTGTGCAGCATTTACTTCAGTAAAGTTGACCCGACTGGATCTCTGAGCTTGTGTGAGTGAGTGGAGGCAGAGCTAATTTGCATATTCATGAGTCTGCATATACTAAATGAAGCAAGTGATTGATGTGCCCCTCTGTTTTCTGAAGATTTGGCATTGTACTCCATGTAATGACATTCGATGTAGGTAGATACTGATGAGTCCTTAAAAGATTTAAATCAGATCCCCACAGATTTTAAAGGTCCTGTTCTTCGTGATCCAATTTTTCAAACTTTAGTTAGTGTGTAATGTTGCTGTTAGAGCATAAATAATAGGCCTACCTGTAAAATTATAAAGCTCAAAGTTCAATGCCAAGCAAGATATTTTATTTAACAGAAGTTCCCTTTCAAAGCCTACAGCGAACGGCCGGTTTGGACTACATCCCTGTACTTCCTGCTTTAATGATGTCAATTGAACAGTTTGTTGACTAACCTCCGCCCACAAGAATACGCAAAAAAGGGGGTGTGGTCTTGTTGCTCTCCCACGTGGAGAAGAGGAAGTGTTGCGTTTGTAGAGTATGTATGTCGCCATGTCGTCAAGACGCTGTTATTTTCATCCCGGGTCTGATTCCAGCTCAAATTGATACGGTAATATAGACATGTTTACAATAACATTGAGCGCATGCATCTCCCCGTTATGGTAAGAGGCATGACCTCTCCGGGCAACGTGCGCTAAGCTGCTGTCGAATCACAACACGGGAACTGCTGGTACAATCAGAACTCGTTACGTATTTCTGAAGGAGGGACTTCATAGAACAAGGAAATTATCAAGCCGTTTTTAGGACAGTGAAAACAGCCGTATACAGATAAGTAAATTGTGTGAAAAATACTGTGTTTTTTTACACACGAAACATGAACACATGTTATATTGCACACTGTAAACACAATCAAAGCTTAAAAAACACAGGAAAAATGGGACCTTTAATCAAAAAGGTCATACAGCAAAATATTTTGATGAAAATGTTGGCCTTTCCAGTAAAGTAGTCTATCACATGTACAAGTAGATGAAGAAGGAATTCCAGAAATGCATATCTTCTTTTGACCTCTTGTTCGCTTCTGAAGAGCAATACTGTCTCATCTTTCACTCTCTTGCTTTACCATTGTGCTGTCTCTGAAGTGACATGCCGCAAGGCTTATTTTGACAGGCTTCTAAAGATCTTTCCACCTGATACCTGTAAGCTGTTTTCTCCAAAGGAAATTGGATGACTTAAGGTCCTTGCTGGGAATGCTAAAAGTGATGTGTCTGGCAAAGCTGATGAGTTGATCTAAAGCTATAATGTGGAGGTTGCTGTTCACATATTTATGAATCGACTCCAAGATTTCTTTAAGCACTGTGAAATTGCTCTAAAATGGATATAAAAAGCTATACTGAGATGCATTCATTGATTAGCAGACCAATATTTGATCGGAATACAATCTGTTTGGCCACTCATGGAACCAAGTAATCTTTCTGTAGAACCTATTTTAGCATCAGTATCATCCTCTCTGAGTTGGAATAAATGCAGTAATTAAAAAAAAAGATAAACCACAGAAAGAAAAATAGTTACGTTGCATACACAATTGTGCGTCAGTAAAATTCATTAGAATGGACACAATTAGAAAGATATTCTGTCATAAATCATCATCCTTCATCCTATGTGACAAACAGTGATATTCAGTTTTCTGGTGTAATTTGCTTTTGAGAGCTGCAGTGAAGTTTTTTAGTCAATAACAACTTACATCTCGGTTTAATCCTCACACATGGCTACAGTGGCTTGTTGTTTGTAGAGGAATTGCAAGTTATTTTCATATTACTTCTTAGTATAGTCAACTGGAAAAGTCAGTGCTCTATTGTGTCCAAATGGATACTAAATTGACTCTCCAACTGTTAGACTAGGAAACCAGTACTCTTCCACTCTTATTCTGAATATTAGAGTACCATAAAGGTCTGTTCTAAGCTCTTTTCTTGTAGTCACTTTTCACTCATGTTTTTTTGCCCATAACTCCATCATCATATGTGCAAATGACACAACTGTGCTTGGACTGATTGCCAGGGACAGGCTAAAAGCAACATGACCTGTTACACACACACTTTTATGGACTTTAAGAAGTGTAGAGCTGTAGTCCATGTGAGGATTAAACCGGATGATACTGAACACTATACAGGGAGTGCAGAATTATTAGGCACGTTGATTTTCTGATCATATTTTTTTTCCAGGCACATTTGACCAATTCCAAACCACAGTAATCCTAATAACTACTATTGATTTAGTATTTAATAATGTATAAGTGATATATAATTGTTCATGAAGGCTGGAAATGAAAATCACCTTATATTCAGGTGTGCAGAATTATTAGGCATGTTTTCTTTTACAGATAAATTGAGCCAAAAAAGAGATTTAACTCAGACTGAAAAGTCAAAAAGTATTAAATGCCCATGAGAAGGATGCAATACTAATGCAATACTAGACATTGCAGTTAAGGCATGACCATTGGACAGTGAAATGCTCGTTGGGTCAGCAGGGTCAGACAAAAACATGTGGCGGAGAAAAGACACCTGTTAACTGCAAAAGAATTAAGAATTAAGGTGAAGAATTAAGGGTGAAACCATCAGGAACCCTTTAGTCTCCAGCGCCACCATTTTCCAGAGCTGCAACCTACCTGGAGTCTCCAGAAGTGCAAGGTGTCAGGATCTCAGAGACTTCAGTTAGGTAAAGAATCCTAAAAAATGACCCCCACTAGATAAGAATCACAAGCTGAAGTGTTGTAAAATACATGAAGAAGGTTTTTTTATAGGCTTTATGGACAGATAGGTTGAGAGTGACTCTTGAAGGACCAGCACCACATCCTCTAGTACCACTGTTTGAAGAATTAATCTTCCAGAATCTAGCAGTACGTTTTGGGAGTTCATTTTTAGTCCATCTCTGCAAAACGGACTTCAGGATGGACTAAAATGAACTCCCAAAACGAACTGCCAGATTCTGGAAGATGAATTCTTCAAACAGTGGTACTAGAGGATGTGGTGCTGGTCCTTCAAGAGTCACTCTCAACCTATCTGTCCATAAAGCCTATAAAAAAACCTTCTTCATGTATTTTACAACACTTCAGCTTGTGATTCTTATCTAGTGGGGGTCATTTTTTAGGATTCTTTACCTAACTGAAGTCTCTGAGATCCTGACACCTTGCACTTCTGGAGACTCCAGGTAGGTTGCAGCTCTGGAAAATGGTGGCGCTGGAGACTAAAGGGTTCCTGATGGTTTCACCCTTAATTCTTCACCTTAATTCTTAATTCTTTTGCAGTTAACAGGTGTCTTTTCTCCGCCACATGTTTTTGTCTGACCCTGCTGACCCAACGAGCATTTCACTGTCCAATGGTCATGCCTTAACTGCAATGTCTAGTATTGCATTAGTATTGCATCCTTCTCATGGGCATTTAATACTTTTTGACTTTTCAGTCTGAGTTAAATCTCTTTTTTGGCTCAATTTATCTGTAAAAGAAAACATGCCTAATAATTCTGCACACCTGAATATAAGGTGATTTTCATTTCCAGCCTTCATGAACAATTATATATCACTTATACATTATTAAATACTAAATCAATAGTAGTTATTAGGATTACTGTGGTTTGGAATTGGTCAAATGTGCCTGGAAAAAAAATATGATCAGAAAATCAACGTGCCTAATAATTCTGCACTCCCTGTAGAGAAAAATTTGAGTGGGTCAGTATTGCCTTGGCATCTCCAGAACCTCTCATGGACTTTTTTTAGTGCTAAAAAAATCTCAACCTCCCAAGTTGATTGCTGGACGATTTCTACAGGTGCACGGTTGAGAGCATCCCTACATACTGCATTAGTCTGGTATGACAGCTGCACATCATTGGACTGAAAAGCCCTAGTGCAGATAGTCAAAACTGCACCACACACCAGTGACATCAAGCTACTGGCTACTGGACACAACCTCCTCCCCCACCCCCCGCAGAACATCCCTGCGATAGAACACCACCCCTGAAAACTTACACAACATTACTGACTAAGACATTACCTCAAACTGTATTCCACCACTATTAATGCTGTCTCTTTACTGCCATCATTTTGCACATCCTCATAATATTTGCACTGCCTCAGCATCTGTGTCTGGCACACATTATCCAGAGATGCAGCTGCCGTGACATCTACACTCAAAAAAAAGATGGTCCATTATTTCTTTATTAAAATGTCTATACATTTTAACTTAAACATTAAAAATGTACCTGTTGAGAGTGTGTTGACAGTCTGTGTAGTTGTAAAGCTGAGCTCCGGAAAATCAGTAATGAGGTGGCTTTGACGAGCCAAGGGTTTTAGGGTTTTAAAGAACCCTAAACTCTAACACAAAGAACCATTTCAGCAAATAAAGGGTTCCTCAAGACCATATGGTTCTGAATAGAACTGATACTACGTGTATATATATGATTTCTGCCACCTGTGTTTGATTTATCTAGTTTGTGTTGTAAACCATGTGCTGTTCTGTTAGTCTTTGCGAAGTCTTGCTCTTGTTAGTGTTACTCTGCATTTTGGGAGGCTATCTCTGGTTCCCTTGTCATGGTCTTGTTCTGTTTTCCTGTGCCTTGGACCTTTTACTAGTATCTGTATTTATTACCTGGTGGTTTTGACCTTATGCATAATACATGGAATATGATTATTGATTACTCGTTACAGATAGACAGAAATTAAAAACAGAATGAACATTAGTCACTTAACATGTCTATCAGACTTCTTGGGCATAATAAGCCATAATGAGGACTAGTCATTTGATTTTCAGATTGTAGTAGTAGTTCCCCGACCTTGAGGGTTTTTTTTATTTTCTGGTGAACTGACACACACACACACACACACACACACACACACACACACACACACACACAAACACACACACACACACACACACACACACACACACACACACACACACACACACACACACACACACACACACACACACACACACACACACACACACACACACACACACACACACACACTCCAAGGTGACACCATTTTGCAGGAATCCCAATAAAACCATCCAGTGTCTCTGAGGTTAATACGTTTTATTTAACAGCTTTGTGGTGCCCCTATTGTGATTGTTATCCCTAATGCAACACATTCACTGCCTGTAATTCTCTATCTGTTCTCTGTGCCGGGAGGCAGGAGAGGCAAAGATTACAAAAGCAGGCATTACATAATTTATTATCCAGACCGGTCTGGTTTGGTTCAGGGGAAGGGGGAGGGAGAGGAGACACCTTCAGATGGTGGTTCTGACAGAGGAACAGAGCCTGAAAATGGTTGTGCAATGCCTCATTGGTTTCGGTGAGAAAGGAAGAAAGAATGAGGGAGGGAGAGAGAGAGAGGGGGAGAAAGAGAGAGATTTTCCCATCTTCCTACGACTGGGCAAAGAGAACGCTCATTATTCTATTATTGATCATTATTATTGGTGTTTACCAAGGCAAGCATCACCATTACTATTGTTACATCCGATCATATTATTTTTAAGAATCCCTTACTCTCACTTTGAACAAAACCGTAGAACATTAAATGTATTCATAGAACAACAACACCGACCAATATTAAATCGCTTAATTGCCTTTGAATGCTCACTGCAGTCACTGCAGCACTGCAGCACTGAATTAGGCCTATGTGCTAAGAAACACTATAATTATAATACAGCTTGATCTAAATTTCAGATGATCGTCATTTTTTGATATTATCATATTAACCAGCCCTAAAACCCTGCTCTATGGTAACGCACTAAAACAATACAAACATAACAGTATGGCTTTCTGTAAAGCTGCCTTGAATCGATGTGTATTGTAAAAATGCTATACACTTGACTGGACTATTACTCATATGTCAGGTTAGGGATTTGAACAAAATTATCTTATTTTTGCCTGTTATCGATAAAGCGAGTGAAAAAATCCCATATGCTTAAACTGAAGGAGAGACTTAGACTTGGGCCAGTTAGCAGCCACTTATACCCCTTTTCCACCAAGGCAGTGCTAGAGCTAGTTCAGAGCCAGAGCTAGTCCCAGTTCATAATTGGTTCGACTGAGGAGCCTTCTAAGAACCGTTTGCTTTTCCACATGTGAGAGCCACAACAGAGCCATGTCTTACGTCACTGTATACGTCTCATCTTTCTCAGCAACGCTAGCGAGGCAGCGGCAGTGTTGCCGTTTTTCATGTCCGCGGATTGAAGCGACCCCAATTATGTGGTATTTAGCCCCGGGAATGCAAATTTAACTAGGCAACCATGCCAAAAAAAACATATTTTACCCTCAAAAGGGGTTTTTTACCGGGGAAGCCCCCCTGAAACGCGATTGGGCTTGTTTTGAGTAGCAATTGGTCGGGTTTTGTTGTGAAAACCTGGCAACCCTGGGCAGCGGGAAACACACACACACACACCAGACACACACACAAACACACCAGGCTTGTTCGAGATGCATCGGCGCTGCGCAGACCGATCCACGTATGATATAAAAAAAAAACGCATGAGTGAATCAAAAGCAAAAGTCATATGTCATATGCTCTCGCTGGACTCATTGTCATACGGTGATCGGTCTCCACAGCACCACTGCGAACAAGCTTCCATCAACAATGCAAACGTTGCGTTACTATTGATTCACATGGCTTTACGATCCTACATCGGCATCAAAACACAACGAAAACACAACGAATCCATCGCATTCATGCAGTTCGCTGTAATTTTTATAGATGGAGATTACAAACGAGCAGCAGCTGTTAGCTCCATTAGCTGCTATTTCAACAATGGCGGATCTCAAGTTTGTGTTGGTCTTGTTGACCCAGCCCTCAGCGCCTGACGTAATAGGTTCTTACTTCTAGCCCTGTTCTAGCCCAGCAATGTTTTGGTGCTACTTAAGAACCACTTTTCCTGGCTCTGAGCTGGGGCTTTGGGTGTGGAAACACAAAGAACCGATTTGAAACTAGGCTCTGGCTCCGAACTAGCTCTAGCACTGCCTTGGTGGAAAAGGGGGATTAGAATATCATAGCAGCAACCCAGAACTCTCTAGCAACCATCAAGCAACACAATGGCAACCACCCAAAGCACACCAGAAAAAGGCTAGCAATACCATAGCAACTACACTGAACATGCATGAAACCAATAGCTGTATTTCATTTCAAATGTTCATTTGGTTACACTTTATTTCGATAGTCCACTTTAAACATTCTACTGACTATAAGTAACTTTGCAACTACATGTCAACTAACTGTCATTAGAGTATTAGTTGACTGTCAGTAGACTGGTAGGTTAAGGTTAGGTGTTAGGGTTCGGGTTAGTAGAATAAGTTGAATTGTAGTTGCCAAGTTACTTATAGTCAGTAGAATGTCTGTTGGGGGACCAACAAAATAAAGTTTTAGTAAATATTAAGCAGACAGTCTACAAATACTCTAATGACAGTTAGTTGACATGTAGTTGCAAAGTTACTTATAGTTAGTAGAATGTCTAAAGTGGACTATCAAAATAAAGTATTACCGTTCATTTTTCTGCCACATGCATGATTGAAGATGTCTAATTTCCGAAAAGTAACCATTATAACTGCTGTTAAACATATTGTAATTTCTTTCTTACTTTGGAATGTAAGATTTAATTTTCAGAAATGAGGCAGTCTCAATGATGTATGCGACTTCCAGAGGGCGCAGACTTAAAAAAACAAAACAAATAGCAAATAACTCCCTAGCAAACACCCTAAACGCCATAACAACTGCCAAGAAAGCACCTGAACTCCCTCATTACCACCTAGCATTGCACTGGCAACCACCCAGAAATCCCTAGCATTGTGGCAGCCAGTTTTGCAATGTAAAATGTGAAAGTTTAGTTCATGTTATTCATGAAAACAGTTACATGCTATCAGTATGAGCAATAAAAAATGGAATAATTTTATTTGTATGAACAACATTACATCCATACTTTCCACAATGATAAGGTCTGCCATTCTTTGTGTGCAAAAACTAAACTGATGTTATGTGTGATGACAGTAATTATTGTTTACACTCATGATGGTGATAATGAATAAAATAATTTAGACGTTTTAAAGGAATTTTCCTTTGTACTGAATTTGTACTGTCCTTTAATATGCTTTTTATTTGCCAGTGTATTGCTGCATGCTAATACCAGCTGTAAAGCAGCTTGAGTGATTTTATTGCTGGAAGAGATATTCATGTTTCCTGGCCTGTTAAGCTGAATGGAGTCAGTTTCATTGTTTTCTAGTCTGACCTTTCTGTGTTTGCAGGCAGCACTGTGATGACATGCACAGGAAACATCCAAAGTAAAGACATTTAAGCCCCATTTTGAGCAAATTCAGAGTGGGGTTAATTCAGTATAAATTCCAAAAAGTTGGTGCAATTGCCACTACTAGTGCTAATATATGGAGTGTCTATTTACACTAAGTGCCACTTACACTAAGTGTAAATAGCCTGTCTTGTTGGCAGAAACTATTTAAACTAACTCCACCCACTGACATCTGGTTAGCTCGGACCAAATTACGGAAGATGCTGTATTGTTAATAGTAACAATCATGGGCGTCAGAAGCAAAAAAATTGTGGTTGGGTCCTCCCATTGAAATGTTTTACTGGAGTGGATGATATTTACATTAAGTGCAAATAGCTCGCCTTGTTTACTAAACGTCTGGTTGGGCCAGGCAAAATTATGGAAGACACCAAAAGCACATGGAATGCAAAAGGCACATGGCAGAAAGTTTTGATGCAAATCGACCCGAGGTTCGAATCTGCCTTTCGCCAAACTCGCTCTACTCACTTTTCCCATCACATATCAGATGGGAAAGACAGTTATTTTCAATAAAAATGAAAAGTGGAAATAAAGCGTCTGATGTGTATTTAATAATGAAATCTTTATTGGTTAGGGGTAGGTGAACAGACATCCGCTGAATTGAGACGATAAAAATGAGTGGGTACAATATCATTTGTCTTAAAAAGTGGGTGGGTCTTGTCCCACCCACATACAATGGTTCCGACACCCATGCCAACAATAGTGTAGGGGTAGGGCATGTGGTGGAAAGTTTTCACGCAAATCAGCCTTTGCATATGAATCCACCTTTTGCCGAACGCGCGCTACTCTCTTTTCCCATTACATATCATATCGAAAAGGCATTCATTTTCAATCAAAATTAAGAAAATATTCAAAAAGTGTTAAAAAAGTGTGGGGATCTACACAGGCAGGTACACAACACAGCTGCATCACATTCACCCAATACCTGGGATCACATGATGTTTTGGGAGGTCACATGACTAATCAGGAAGTGATAAGTGTTTGCTGGCTGCAAGTCAGTAGTGATGGCCAAATGAAGCGTTTCGAAGCATTATTGCTTTCTGATACAATTGTGTCGAAAATGGTTCATTACTCGAAGCTTCATTCAGACAGAAATTGCAGCACCATCTCCTGGTGAAGTAAATGTAATGCAACAAAGCTGACAACCATAAAATGCAAGTAGGCTTATATGTTAACGACCCGTTTATTACGTGTTTACCGAGGCGATCAAAGCTGAAACAGTGTTAGTGCTGTGAAACTCATTTAGGTGAATTTTACAGATACTGATGAATTTCATGTGTTCACCTTGATAATAAAATATTAAGCATGATGTGTGTGTGTGTGTAATTATTTCTTTAGACTAGGACAGAAGATCAGACCAGCTTAAAAAAAGTTGGAAACCATCACAGAAATTCTAATGGTTTCTATAGTTTTTTTTAGCAGGGCAGTATCATGTGTGAAAGCTTTATCTTGTTTAGCTGTGGGATGCAGAACTCTATAACTTGTTAACTGGTGGGACTGATATTTTTGTATGTTGAAAAGGATGTGCTTGTGTAACTGGTTGTACTTATATAATGTAGCAGAGGGTTTTTGAAGTTTCTGTCTTTGATGCATGTTTTTATGTAACAATGTTCATAAGTTCTCTAATAATAAAAAAAATAAACTCAATCCACTCTCCTCGACAATAACGCCAATCCAAACACCGATTACTAACCCACGGTGTTGCCATGGTTTGGCTTCACTTTCATAAAAAATTCAGCCGCCATGTTTCAAACCTGTCAACACTGGATTGGGCTGTCAAAGCAGTCAGGTGGTTCACTACAGGAGTGAACCAGTGTGTTTGCTTCAGACGTCATTTTCACGTGACTATTGACGTAATGATACAAGCTCCGAAGCAGTGGTTCATTGCAAGGACCGTTCGAGTTTGAAGCAAGCTTCGGAGCGTTGGTGTCAGACGTAACATCACTACAAGTCAGACTCTCTTTTGTGTTGATGCTAGGCACGGTTGTGTGAGTTGGGCTCCCTTTTCATGCAGGTATAATTTGTCATGGTAGAGCATGTTTAATCACTGCCATTTGATTTGAATACTTATTTATTTAATTTTTATTAGGGTAATTCTAGAAGTGCTTGTCTACACTTCACAGAGGACACAGGTTTCTGCATGGAGGGTTAACATTTATGCGATCACCTCCAATGTGACCCAAGCTGCTGAGCTGCACTGGTAAATGCCTCAATATGTATATTTTCCATTTGAATGTTTTATACCTGCATTGGGACATGTTTTAATGCTTTTCTCTGTCTGTAGCAACGGAACATTCACCTTTTTTTCGTGCTGTGTCAATGTGCTGTGGGACAGTTGAGCATATTGAAAAGTAGGCCTATATTTTCTAGTTATGTTTGAGTTGGCTATGCTATGTTGTTTAATGAGGTTGGCAACTAACATGCTTGTTTTCTATTGAAAGGGGACCAGGCCAGCCACTGTTTTTCTTTGTTTCCTGTTGTTGTTGTTTTTTTAAATTATTATTTGTTTGGTTATTTGTGAATATGCCCTTGGGCCTATCACTCATGTGCCACATTCATGGTATTATTGTGTGGTTTTTTTTTTACTAATTGTGGCCATTTAATGCTGGTGGTTCTCCTCCTTAACTATGTTTTCTGCGTATTCCTGTACAAGGCTGGATCCACACTGATGCTTTGCCCCTTCTCGTCGGGAGACCACACTGGGAGAGACACTGTATTGGTGTGTACTTGTAGCTACGACACGGTGTGATATTTTGTAGAGGCATCTAAAGATATTAAGTGTGTAGTGCTTGCTGTGTTGCATGCTTCGACTGGTGTGGGGTTGCTGTCTCCTGTTTCTGTCTCCCCAGGGGCCTCCTGAGCAGGTGTTCCCTTTCGAGAGGTCTCTCATATTGCGTATGTGAAACTCCTTTTCTCGAGAATATGAAGCAAAACTTTTATTCATATAAGTATCTATGTAAAACGCAGTGCCACTGCACAGCAATACAATGGAGCGAGGTGCGTGCTGATTGGCCGTGCTGCGGCAACTGCAGGAACCTATGGCGAGGCGGCTGAGAGAGCGAGCCATTGGGGGTCGCTAGAAAAACCAGCTGAAAAGGGTCTCCCAAATTTGCATAGTGAGGCTATAAAAGACCCTGCTTCCCCATATAAATCAGATTTTATCTCCTTCAGCGACACCATCGCTGAATAAAGCAGCCGCCGTCGACAAGCAACCAGCGGAACCCTGCAGCCTTGAGGACGTCGGATTCCTTCCCGGTCTCCGCCTTCAACACCTGCCGTTCCAGCTACGCCATCCAGCGCCATATCCTTTTATTCTCAGTGTTGTGTTGCCGCTGCAACCCTCACTTCACAAAAAGAGCAGCGAGCGTTGTTCCAAATGTCTCGCACCAACTGCGGCTCGTGCAGAGCCCCTCTCCTCGGCAGCGACCGCCACATTATCTGTGTGGCGTGTCTTGGGTGGGCCCACGCGCAGATCGCGCTCTCTCGGGGCGGCTGCCCTGAGTGCGATGAGATGGCGCTACAGACCCTGAGGGCTAATCTCGCCACCTTCGACCAGATTCCCGCCTCGCCCGCGCCTCTGGGACCACACAGGAAGAAGCGTCGCGATCAGAGACCACCTGAGCGTTTGAGCGGCTGAACGCCGGGTGCCTCGCCATCGCCGGTCATGTTCACCCAGGAAGAACAGCGCCCCTCCCTTGGAGCGGCCTCTTCCATTTTATTTGGTGGACCAACACAAGAGGAGGAGGAAGGCAGCCTTTCTATGGCTGCATCTGGCAGCGAGGGGTCAGATTCTGTCTCGGAGCCCCCCGCTTCGACGCAGACCGCCACAAGCGCCAAGACCAGCATCGTCGTGGAGCTGGTTCGCTTGCTCACCAGGGCAGTAGGAGACCTCAGGCTCGAGTGGTCCCAGGCCCCAGGAGCCAGCACGGAGTAGGCTGGATGAGTGGTTTCTGGAAAGCCCCCGCCTTTCCACCCCTCAGAAGCCCGCCACCTTCTTCCCTGAGGTGCACGACGAGCTGACGAAGTCATGGAAATTGCCATACTCAGCTCGCGCCAAGTCTGCATTTTTCCCAGCGCTCTCAACTGTTGACGGCGCGAAGGAAAAGGGCTACGAGAGTCTTCCTCCCCTCGAAGATGCCGTCGCTGCGCACCTCTGCCCGCCCTCCTCCAGAGGATGGCAGGCCAGGACGCAACATCCCTCGAAGCCTTGCCGCGCCACTTCAGCTCTTACTGGCCAAGCATATGCCTCCGCCGGCCAGGCTGCCTCGGCGCTCCACACCATGGCCATTCTAGTGCTTCAGGCCATACTTCTCCACTCCATGGACGAGTCTGTTCCTGACGCCGAGACTCTGAGAGACCTGCGCAGCGCCACGGACCTAGCCCTTCGCGCTACTAAGTCCACCGCGCAGTGCATAGGCATGGTCAACCTGACAGTTTTGGCTTAACCTAACGGAGATGAAGGATGTGGACAAGGCCTCCTTCCTGGATGCCCCCATCTCCACTTCTGGTCTTTTCGGTCCGGCAGTAGTGGGATTTGCTGAGCGTTTCACGGAAGCGCAGAAGGCGTCACAAGCAATTAGGCACTTTTTGCCTAAACGCTCCAGCTCTTCCTCTGGTCGTCAAGCCAAAGCTCCGCCCCCTCAGCCTGCTAAGGCGGCGCCGCCGACTTCAAGACCCGCTCTACTTCCAGGACACGGCAGCACTCTCGTTCAGCTAACCGCACCAGACATCCTGAGTGCCAGGGACCTCGACCCAAGACTGTGTTGAACCCCGAGCCCCCGAAGCCGTCCTAGCCACAGCGAGAAAAATAAAGGTGGTTAGGTCCCGCCTCGGCTGGACCCCCACCTCACCCTTTCGGTCTCCCAGTTTCCTACAAACACGTGACTGGCGCCTTCAATTTCGCAGCCAACGAGCCCACTGCCAAACGTGCTCGCCTGCACACAAACGCCGTTTTCACGGCGACCCAAATAAATCTAAAAGAGAGCTTTTTCTCTGTAGTGAATGTGCCCACCCCTCAGTATGCACTCCTACACTGAAACAGTCCTCACACAGCGCACACGCTGTCCTGTGTTATAAATGTAGTGGCGTCCACTATACAGTGCACGCCGCCAAGCATAAGCACTATCCCCTCAGTGTTACAAGCACAAAGCATTCGGGCCACCGGGTCCCCGCCATTAGGCGACCCTCCCCCGTCTCACATCCAACCCTTTGCTTCCCGGGCCCAAGCCTGGCAGGCCATCCCCGGTATGTCAAATTGGGTGTTGAACATAATAAAACGAGGATACTCGCTACAGTTCGCTCGCAGACCCCTGCGCTTTCGCGCCGTGGTCGAGACCTTGGTGAAAAGCAGCGTCAGTCACATGCTTCGCACCGAGGTGTCGAAACTGTTGGAGAAGGGAGAGGTGGAACCCGTTCACCCATCACTTAGCGAGTCAGGCTTTTACAGTCGCTACTTCCTCGTCCCAAAAAAGGACGGAGGCCTCGGGGCCATCCTAGATCTCAGACATCTGAACAAAGCTCTCATGTTTCATTTATTCAAGATGCTGACGGTGAAACCAATCCTCGCGTATATTCACCCGGCGGATTGGTTTTTCACGATCGACCTGAAAGATGCCTACTTTCACATTCAAATAGCCCCCCACCACAGGCCATTCTTGAGATTTGCCTTCAAGAGGCAGGCTTATCAGTACACAGTCCTGCCATTCGGGTTATCCCTGGCACCCCGCACTTTTACGAAGTGCACTTTTACGAAGTGCATGGACGCGGCATTAACCCCACTCAGACTGAGAGGGATGCGCATTCTCAACTACCTCGACGATTGGCTTGTAATAGCCCAATCGGAGACACAGTTGTTAACCCACAGATCCTGGTTCCTCAGCCATCTAGAATGTCTGGGTCTCAGGAGCAATACCGCCAAAAGCTCACTGTCTCCCGCCCAGAATGTCTCCTTTCTGGGTATAGTTATAGACTCAATACACAAGAGAGCGCGGCTTACGTAACAGTGCGTGCTCTCTGTCCGGAGCATGGCAGCGTCATTCAAGACTGGGGCTTGCGCTCCCCTAAAGCGTTATCAGAGGATGCTGGGCCTTATGGCCTCGGCATCGGCAGTACTCAAACTGGGTCTGTTACACATGCGGCCCCCTTCAGCGTTGGCTGTATTCCCGCGCTCCGGCTCATGCATGGAAATCAGGCCAACTTCGCATTAAGGTGGACCACAGCTGTGTCAAAGCTCTGGCTCCTTGGAAGGCGACCGCCTGGTACCAGAAGGGCGTGGCTATGGGCACAGTCACGAAGTTGAAAGTGGTCTCGACAGATGCCTCCACCCTGGGGTGGGGTGCCCTACACTAAGGCAAGCCAGTCTCTGGCCGATGGGCAGAATCAGAGAGACAGCTGCACATAAACTGTCTAGAGATGAGAGTGGTTATTCTTTCGCTGAGAGCTTTCCTTCCGCACATAAGGGGTCACCACATCTTGGTCCGATCGGACAACATGTCAGTGGTATCACATATAAATCGGCAGGGTGGTCTGAAGTCAGACGCTCTGCACTCCATGGCGAAGCACCTCTTTTTATGGCCAGAGGGCAACCTGAGTCCCAATATGTTTGGCAATATAGTGAATATATACACTAATCAGGCATAACATTATGACTATTGTGTTGGTCCCCCTTTTGCTCCCAAAACAGCCTTGACCTGTCGAGTCATGGGCTCCATTAGACCCCTGAAGGTGTGCTGTGCTCTCTGGCACCAATATATTAGATAATTTAAGTCCTGTAAGTTGCGAGGTGGGGCCTCCATGTATTCAGATTGGGTCGATTGGATTGAGATCTGGGGAATTTGGAGGCCAAGTCAACACCTCGAACTTGTTGTTGTGCTCCTCAAACCATTTCTGAACCATTTTTGCTTTGTGGCAGGGCGCATTATCCTTCTGAAAGAGGCCACAGCCACCAGGGATTCCATGAAAGGGTGTACATGGTCTGCACCAATGCTTAGGTAGGTGGTATGTGTCAAACTAACATCCACATGGATGGCAGGACCCAACGCTTTCCAAAGCATCACACTGCCTCCGCCGGCTTGCCTTCTTCCCATAGTGCATCCTGGTGCCATGTGTTCCCCAGGTTAGCGACGCACATGCATCTGGCCATCCATGTGATGTAAAAGAAAACGTGATTCATCAGACCAGGCCACCATCTCCAATTGCTCCGTGGTCCATTTCAGATAGACAGGGGTCAGCATGGGCACCCTGACTGGTCTGCGGCTATGCAGCCCCATACACAACAAACTGCGATGCACTGTGTATTCTGACACCTTTCTATCAGAACCAACATAAACTTCTTGAGCAATGTGAGCTACAGTAGCTTGCCTGTTTGATCGGATCACACGGACCAGCCTTTGCTCCCCACGTGCATCTGTGAGCCTTGGACGCCCATGACCCTGTTGCCGGTTCACCGCTGTTCCTTCCTTGGACCACTTTTGATAGATACTGACCACTGCAGACCGGGAACACCCTACAAGAGCTGCAGTTTTGGAGATGCTCTGACCCAGTCATATAGCCATTACAATTGACCTATCGGTAAGCCCCTCCCCTCGAACGCAGATGAGCCAATAGCAGTTGAGTATCAGTTGCGCTGGGACCGGAACTCGGACATCTTTAGGTGTCAGCGCCATAGGGAAACATTGGAAAATCCGAAGCTCTCATCGGTTTGATGGTGTTTATGCTACAAAATTGCTAAAAAGACGTACCTGAGGTACTGTAACACCGATTCCAGGGATCCTGAGAGGATTTTCTGTTTGTCATACTCTCGTTAAGTTACGATTAAAGTCCCTGCTAACATACAAACCGAAATAACTAACTGTTCTCACGTCATGTAACACTGTAGGTCAAAAACACGGTCTACATTTCAGTGCCTCTCCATATTAAACTGGTTATATGTAAATTAATTTAATTTTAGATAGGTCTACATTATCTGACCTAGTAAGGAGGACTCCTATTTTGATGGGTATTATAGTCTACGGGTAGTGAAAGGGAGAGCTCGCACGCAGTTTATCTGAGTTGTTTTGCAGATACAAAGTTTACCAGTTATTAACTGCACCCCCGAAAAGTCATAAGCTCTGTGTATATGTTTGTTTACTAGTTGTATGAGTGTTTCTGTGTAATTTGCTGTGTATGTTTGTAACAATAGGAACTATTGTTGTATATGTTGTTGGAGTGGGGAACCGAAAAGGAGACACACCAGAGAGAGTAGTCACATATGAAGTTTGTAGAGACCACTGTCTATGTTAGAGACCCACAAGTTTATTAAAATAAGACTCAATATAGATTTGGGAGTTTGTCTTTGTCACGGTGTGACTTTTCCTGGGGCGGAACCATAGTGGCAGAGATTTGTTCCGCCCGGATCAAACACTACTACTTCCGGGTTCCCGTCCCCGCGCCAAAAATCATAGAGAATCGGCGGCAGGTGCTCCAATAAACAGCGCGATCTCCGGATTGGGTGAAGGGGAGGTAGGAGGAGTACAAAGAGGGCCTCCAGAAGTCAGTCGTTGCAGCGGTCACACACAGCCGCAGCTGTTAGTTCCGGGTCGGGCTCAAGCTGAGCGTGGTGGTAGCCGCTTCCAGCCGTTGCGGCGAGAGGATCTGGTTATCTGGGCAAACAAAAGATAACACGAGGTGGATATTGTGGACTGAGCGATCAAAGATCCGGAGAGCTATAAAGAGAAGAAAAGAGAGGAGGCTGAGTATAATACAGACCGAGTTTTGCATTGTGATTCAAGTGTCAAGTGTGTGTCCGATTCTGAGAAGTTACATGCAGGACAGTTGCCGGAAGTGCTAATGAGCAAATCCCTTCGGGAGAGAGGGCACAGCGGTCAGGACGCGAGCCAGACACTGGAAGAGAGAACAAGACGAGCACACGGGTTGATCAATGTGTGAGTACCCTGAGAAACGTATACAGTAACAACTTCATCGGAAGTTTATCATCTGTGAGCCTTGTGACGTTGAAACTAGGAAAACGAGTGGCCCCACCGCGGAGAGTGAGCGTGGGAGAGCCAGAGACGGCGGACAGTGAAAGCCGCCGGGGTGGTGTAGCAGCAACGTCCTTTCCGTTGGTTCTTCGCTATACCAGCGCTTCAGCGATCTCCCCCCCCCCCCGAGATAAACGACGCGGGAAAAGTGGTCTCTGGACCTTAAGTACACCTGGTTAGTGTGTAGAGTGCCGTGGAAGAGTCAGCATCTTGACTTTGAGAGTGTACACTTGGAATCTGCTGTGTTGTGCTGTGTGTGTGCGTGTCATCCCAGAGACCATTATCCAGGCTGACCCACTCTCTGGGGAAGGTACGATTCCGAAGCTGGCGGAGTAACTAGCCCTAACCATTCACGCTGTGAACCTCACCCTACTCTCTGTCTCTACGGGGGTAGCACGACCGGAGCCAAGTAAGCACTCTCTTGAATAGCCATTGATACGTGCTGGTGTCGGAGGAAATTGTGTGTGCGTGTGCAGGGCCCGAGGAGAGGAGAGGGGAACGCTACATAATCCCGGAGCAAAGTCATACTTACCTGCACTTACCTATGTGAAACCACCTGGAGAAGCGTCCGATCCAGCACCACCGTCGTGGTCAAGCCCCCTTGAGCCACCGCTATCACGGAGCCTGGAGCAAGGAGAGAGAAACGGACGAATCGTGTCTACGGAGTCTGTGAGTGATATCCATTGAGCAAAGTTATACTTACCTGTATGCCAAACAAAAGTCCCAGTATTGACCCAGATCCAGCGGATGCCCCGGAGGTACCGACTTCTATGACACCGCCCCCTTGATCCATTCTGAAAGGAAGCCGTCGGAGCACGCCAGAGAGAGAGAGGTACCCCTGTCGCCCTGTTCCCCTGTACTTACCCGTTCTACCCGTGTTCAGGAGAAGGAGCAAGCTGTGGCGTAAATCCCCCGAAAGGTCCGCCCAGGGAAAAAGAAAGAAAGAGACAAGTGAGCACATAGCAGGACATGGAATCCAAACATTGAGAAAAAGGACAAAAAGACTTGTCTGAGGTTCTCCTGCGGAGAGAGCCGGCGAGCTCTGAGGCGGTGTCCTCACTCTCCAGTCCTCTTGGATTTTAGCCCCCTCACTTCCCCTTCCCCCCAATTTTAAGTAAATTAATAAAGACTTGTAATTTTAAACTTTACTCCAGTGTCCTCGTGTGTCTGGTCGTCTGGGGTATCACTGGGAACCTCCCCGAGGTGAAAAATAAGGGAGGAGCGGGACTCACGCGGTCCGCTCCGACCTGTGACATCTTTATTGAAGTGAAAAGACGCATAGAAAACATGGTGGCAGCGTGGGCACTTCTAGATTAGGCTACTAGATTAAAAGTTGAGAATCAGACAGTGGAGAGCGGCTGAACAGAGCTGCACGATGGATGAACTAAAACCCCCATCGCCATTATGCATGGACACCGACAATCTTTCCAAGTCCTGGAAATCCTGGAGGGACCAGTTTCACCTCTACTGGGAGTTAACAATGTCGGACGCGGAGGAAAAGTCGAAAGTGAAGTTGTTTAACTACCTCATCGGCGAGCGGCCGAGAACTGCTGGAAACTCTGATGAGTGACGTAGCCACGGATGCAAGAACGGTAAAGGACATTTTTGCAAAGTTTGATGAACACTGTAATCTCAGTATAAACGAGATAGTAGAGCGTTATAGATTCTTCACAAAAAGCCAGGCAGCGGACCAGTCGATTGATAATTATGTCACGGAGTTACGAATGCTTGCTAAAACATGCAACTTCGGAGAAATCAAAGACTCGCTCATACGTGACAGGATCGTATGCGGAATTAACAACGCAGGACTGAGAGAGCGGCTGCTTCGCGAGAAAGATTTAACATTGCAGACGTGCATACACACATGCAGAGCAGCGGAGCTATCACAGCAGAACAGCAGAGCCATTGCGGGAGCTGCGATAGAAGTGGTGCATGCTGTTAGACAAGGAGCGTGGCAAGATTGACATCAACGCGACAGGATGATCACGTGCAAATTCTGTGGTAAGGAGCATGAACTGAATAAACAGAAATGCCCAGCTTTTGGAAAAAAATGCAAAAAGTGTGAAAAGGCAAATCACATTGCAGTTAAATGTAGAGCCCAGATGAGACAAACAAACCATAAATCAGTGCACAAGGTAACTGAACAGGACAACAATGAGTATGAGGATATTCTTACCATTGGTGTAGCAAACACAGAGAATGTAAACAAGATAGAAAATGACAACGAAAAGAAAACACAGTTGTACGTAGGGATGTTTTTGGGAAAGGACCTTGTGAAATTTCAGATTGACTGTGGGGCAAGCTGTAATGTAATTCCCATTAATCTACTGAGCCCAAATATAAAACTGGAGGATACAAAGACTGTGCTTGTAATGTACAACCAAAGCAAAGTGACACCGCTAGGAAAGTGCAAACTGAAAGTCAGAAATCCAAGAAACCACAAACTCTACCGGCTGGAGTTTCAGGTTGTGGATAACAAATGTACAGTTCCTTTAATTGGTAAAAGAGCAAGTGAAGCTATGAAACTAATCAAAGAGCATTACGAGAACATTCTTGCAATAGACATCATAGTCACCACAGAAAAACCTACAACCAGCCAGTGGTCACTGCAACAGATAAAGACAGATTATGCAGATGTATTCGAGGGTGATGGCTGCCTAGAGGGAGAATACAGAATTGAGACTGACGACACTGTAAAACCTGTACAACTCCCCAAAAGAAGGGATCCAGTAGCCATGATGAAACCTCTGAAGGAGGAGCTGCAAGATCTTCAGAAAAGAGGAATCATTGCACCGGTAGAAAGGAGCACGGATTGGATCAGTAGTATGGTGGTGGTACAGAAGCCCAGCGGCAGACTCAGAGTATGTATAGATCCAAAAGCTTTGAACAAAGCTTTAAAGCGCAGTCATTTCCCACTACCCACAATCGATGACATTCTTCCTGACCTATCCAAAGCCAAAGTGTTTACAGTGTGCGATGTGAAAAGTGGTTTTTGGCATGTTAGGCTGGAGGAAGAGTCCAGTTTTCTCACCACATTCTCTTCCCCGTTCGGAAGGTACCGTTGGCTGCGGATGCCCATGGGGATCAGTCCGGCCCCTGAGATCTTTCAGAGGAAGCTCACAACTGCATTAGAGGGCCTGCAAGGAATATACATTATAGCTGACAATGTGCTTATTACAGGACAAGGGGAGACTCAAGAAGCAGCTGAGAGAGACCACGATGAAAAGCTGAAAGCGTTTCTTGCACGAAGCAGAGAGAAAGGTATTAAGCGAAATGCTGACAAGCTCAAATTGAGACAAAAAGAAATCTCTTACATCGGACACCTCCTGACGTCTGATGGATTGAAAATCGACCCAGACAAAGTTTGTGCAATAACACACATGCCGAAACCAACAGATGTAAAAGGAGTTCAGAGACTGCTAGGGATGGTAAATTACCTCTCAAAGTTTTGTGCACATCTGTCAGACCAGTGCGAGACTATGAGACTGCTGACGCACAAAGACTGCAAATGGAGATGGACCATACAGCATGAAGAAGCATTCTGTAAAATAAAAGAAACAATTGCAAATGCTCCAGTGCTGAAGTATTACAACCCTGATGAAGAACTTACCATCCAGTGTGATGCCTCTGACGGAGGTCTCAGTGCTGCACTAATGCAAGGAGGTAAGCCAGTAGCATTCACAAGCAGAGCACTGACACGTACAGAGCGTGGATATGCACAAATAGAGAAAGAGCTATCACTGCATGAAAAGTGGGATTTTCGACCCCGTAAACGCCTGTATACACCCGGAAATCTCCCTAATTTTCTGCAGTTTTCGACAATTTAGAGGCAGCGAACGTCGCGTTCGTCTGTGCCACAAATTGTCGTAAACGAACCATGACGTAGGTGGAGAGCCCCCGCTGAGAGAGCACGCGGAGGTGCGACGCCTCTAATTAGCATATGAATAGCAGCGAAACCAGAGAGTCAACGGCCAGACTTGAATTTACTCACTCACTATTGGCTGAAGCCACTACATTTAAAAAAGAAAAATCCCTCGTGATTGGTTGGCAGATCACTGCAAACCAACCATTATTGGTCCCCCTGGCTCATTATAAATGTAAACCCCAATAATAATAATAAATATATAATTTATGTTGTAATAATTTGTTTTATATTAATGTTATTGTGCTATGAAGTATTCATACCATCAAGGAATATATGGGAAAATTATACGGACCGTGCCGTTTATTCAAAGAAAGAGCTTCATTTATAAGCATACAGCTGTTCATTCAAAGAAAGGGCTTAATTTATAAAACACAGCTGTTTATTCAAAGAAAGAGCTTTATTGTTAAACACACAACTATGTACAGTGCAGCAGTAATGTCTCGTAATGTAATGTAAAGTTCGGCGTGCTCCAGGCTGCGAGAGGGCGGTGGCCGCACAATCCATCCAGACACCCCGCCAACAATGCGTCTTCCTCGTCAAACATGAGTTCAATGGTCGCGGACTTCCAAATGTCCACCTCATCCAGCACACTCTCGCTTCCAGCAACTGTAATACAATCCATAAAGACAATAAGCAACCTGAAAAATACTCACATTGACAAAAAACGGATCTAATATAATAAATCTTACCTTTTTTCTTCTTGATCGACTCCGAGCTAAACTTCGCAGTTTCCGCCTGCGATGTAAGTTCAGGTTGTTTGTATCTGAAGCTCCGGCGTGTCGATTCATAATACGTCTTACAGGCAGCTGGAAAACAATTACATGAGACTGGTATTAATAAAAACAGTCACGGTAAAATTAAACAAGGAATGAGAAACACATTAGAAGTTACTTACACACAATTTCGTCGTGATCAGCGGTTAAATCTGGACTCGCGGAAATCGCTCCAAGCAGATAAGAGGTCACGGCTTCGTTATGAGGCGAGGATAGTCTGTGAAAACAAAATGTGCAGTTTTAAGCTCGGATCTATTAACGCATCCATTTCCTTATACAGCTGAATAAAAGCATATTCTTTAAATCGTAACGTTACATTACCCATGCCCTTGTTCATAGCGCCTGCAGTTTGCCTCAGAGTTGTGAAGACGAAGACAGCCTCCTGAAAATTAGTCGAAAAAGTTGGTCGCGTCCATGCAGAGAAGTTCAAGGGGAGCTGAAGGCGAGACCCATCCAGTCATCACGAAAATGCAAAGCAGTAGTGATGTTACGTTCGTGACGAATCTTTTAGGTGAACGAATCGTTCTCGTTCAAGTGGACCACTGACTCACATTTCTCGTTCACTGAAATTCCTCCCTCCACAGCAGCGTGGCACTTTTAGCAGCGAGGAGCGAGCGCATGCGCAGCTCTGTGGACTGTTTCATCCTGTCTCTGACAAAACTTCGAGCCAATAGCGTTCGAGTATAAGATGTGACGGAGCATGTGATTTGTTGAATTCAGTGAACGAATGCGCCTTTTACTGACCGAGATGCTTTTGACTCTGACTCTGAACCAAAGACTGATCTCCTCGACTTGTTCGTGAACGAAATGAACCAGCTATTGAACGATACTGATAGCGAACATGTAGAGCTCGGCTTGTGTAGTTAGGCATATACGGTATGCAGCAAAGAAAGACATGTACACTTTACCATTTTAATGAAAACAGTGTAATAATGCAGGCTGATGGTTAAATGATTACTTAAGGACTGATGTATTGTGTTTGTATTATTCATTTTCATTGTTGTTGTTTTATAAAATGAATACAAATTACTTCATTACGTTCGAGTCATGTTATGCATTTCTCCAAAAACTGTTAAACAAATAAAAAATGCGATATTATTGGAGGTAACGAACACGTCCATCACTGACCGAGTTGCTTTTATTGAGTCTGAACAAGAGATCTCATCAGTTTATGACAGTTTACAAAGAAGGGAGTCTAACAACAAACTGATTTTAAGAAATGTATTAAATTAACAAGAAAATGAAACAAAAGAATGTTAAGAGGTGAATAAAATAAAAAAATGTTGATGTATTTTGGCTGTGTGCGTGCGTGTGTGTGTGTGTGTGTGTGTGTGTGTCAGAGCTGCCAACTTTTCAAAAAAACTTAGAGTGAGATTTGGTGGGGCCAACCAAAATTTTGCCACGTACAAAGCAAAAATTGCAACAACAAAAAATTAACGCTTTGTATACAGTATATCCTATAGACACACACACACAATTTTAAAGCACTATGTAGAGGAATGGTTTTGTCTAATAGAGCAAATTGATTATACATCAACCTACAGTATACATTTACAGGGAAGAAAAAGGAAAAAACTGTCAGTCCTGTCTGTTGCTCTTCTGTCTGTTGTGTGGTTCTTTTTTGCTGTGGCTGATCTAAAAAAAAACATTGTAGTAAAAACTACTTTAAGTAGTTAAGTTACATTCAAGTTATACCCTTTTGAAAAAGTAGCTACACTACAAGTTACTATCAAAAAGTAGCTGGCTACATTGAAACCACTTTTTTCTTTTTCTTTTTTTTTTTACAATGAGATTGTTACAAATAACTGAATAATTGTTAATGAAGAATGTTATAATATTTGGGGTTCCAAGCTTCATAATGCAATGTAATTATGATTTCAAAGAGTATAGGGTGATAGGGTTATTGAGACACTTTTCCCCAGACATTTCAATGGAAAAAAAACTGTCAGAATCATTACACACTCAAATATAGCCTATATCTCAAACTGGCTGTTGGTGCAAAATTGTTACAAATTTAACATCAGTGCAAGAACAAAATGTATGCAAATCAACTTGCGATGCTGTTTGCGAACGTTCGTTGGAACTATGGGTTCGGGAAACACGACTCGTTTAACTATGCTTTTAATGACGGAACTTGTGACCATATAGCGAACGACACTTTCGGGAAACGCACCTCTGAGCGTCACTCCACTCCACTTCGCTCATTACAGGCTCGTTCTCGTCAGAACCCAAAACAGTATGTAGTTTTAGGTCGCGCAACACCGTATTTTTTTGCCCATGAATCTTGAACCCCCTCACCGAAAGCATAACTAATCGATCAACATGATCGGCTCAACATGTAGATCTATAGATAAACTCATCTTTCAGGCATTTGACCGACCAGGTGACACTTCAGCGTGAGAAATCGGGGGTGTGGCGTGTGAGCGTGTGGAACCAATCAAATGCGTGTGTCTCACGGCCAATGCGTGAGAGTTGGCAGCTCTGGTGTGTGTGTGTGTGTGTGTGTGTGTGTGTGTGTGTGTGTGTGTGTGTGTGAGAGAGTGCGTGTGTGTGTGTGTGTGTGTGTGTGTGTGTGTGTGTGTGTGTGTGTGTGTGTGTGTGTGTGTGTGTGTGTGTGTGTGTGTGTGTGAGAGAGATAGAGAATCACAAGTCCGGAAATCAGTCCACAGAGGGGCTTAATTTATCCCTATATTCTTCAACCTCATTGAGGTTTCAGACCACCAAGTAGCTCCAGAAAAACCTATTATATTTATTTTCACTTTATTTAAGTTAATGGGTGTGGCAAATGTGCTTCAATTACATATAGGCATAACACCGTAACTTTTTATTTTGTGTGTATTTTTTTTTTTTACATAACATTGGTTATTGCTAATGACATACAGAGTAATTAATCTACTCTGTTAGCCCGGACAAGTTGAATCTACTTAAAAAATTGGAGCAAACTGGTTGCCCTAAAAATGTAGTAATGTGAACTAAAACGAGTACATTTAACTTGAAATGTTTTAGTTTAAAAAATTCAGAACCTAGATAAAACTCCCCCTGCTGCTATACTCGGATTTGCATTTGTGTAGCTCACAGCATGTTCATTTACATGATAAAGCCTCCCCTAGAATTAAGGGGAGGGGGGGTCATGGGGGGAAAACTGCCAAGCAAGGCCCACGTCAATTTCCGTCAATTTACGGCAGTTTTCGGTGTTGCCTGCAAATTGCCGTGCACAGTCGTAAACCTGAAGTTTCACGGCAATCTACAGTGCCACATACTGACGAAAATCCCACTTTTCATGCAGTGTATTAGCTCTACTCTTTACATACATATGGATGGAAAGTAACAGCACAAAGTGATCACAAACCCATTGAAAACATCCAGCGTAAGCCACTGTTAAGTGCGCCGAAAAGACTTCAACGAATGATGCTGAGACTTCAAAAATACGATGTTGATGTTGTGTATGTTCCAGGGCCAGAGATGCGGCTAGCAGACACTCTAAGCAGAGCATATCTACCAGAAAGTGCACCCACTGGTTCTTTGGAAGCAGAGCTAGAGACAATCAACATGGCGCAACACTTACGAATCTCAGAGGACAGACTTAGTCTAATCCGTTCTGCAACAAAAGAGGACAAAACTTTACAAACACTGATTAAAACCATACAACAGGGTTGGCCAAAGAACAAAGCAGGCACACCACAAGAAATAGGACATTATGACCTGTTTCAAGGGGAGCTGAGTTACCAGGATGGAATTGTTTTTAGAAGTGAACGAGCTGTTATCCCTTGGAAACTCTGGAGAGAAATAACTCAGCGTATACACTCCTCTCATTTAGGTGTGGAAGGATGCCTGAGGAGAGCCAGAGAGTGTGTGTACTGGCAAGGAATGAACGAGCAGATCAAAGCATATGTACAGAAACGTGACACCTGCCGATAAGTGGACTGGAACCAGCAAAAGGAGACATTGCGACCACATGACATGCCGAACAGACCTTGGGCCAAGGTAGGCACAGATCTGTTTACTTTTGACAACAAGGACTATTTAATCACAGTAGATTACTATTCGAATTTTTGGGATATAGATTATCTACCAGACACCAAATCAGCGACTGTCATCAGAAAGCTAAAAGCTCACTTCGCCCGTCAGGGTATTCCGGACATAGTCATATCAGACAATGGCCTGCAGTTCTCATCACAGGAGTTCCAGAAGTTCAGTCATCACTGGGAATTTGTACACAAGACTTCATCACCTGGCTATCCTCAGAGCAACGGCAAGGCGGAATCAGCAGTCAAAATTGCCAAGAGACTGATGCTCAAAGCACAAATATCCAGACAGGATCCATATTTAGCAATACTGGACCACAGAAACACACCAACACATGGATTATCTACCAGCCCAGCACAGAGGCTGCTTAGCTGTCGCACTAAGACTCTACTACCTACGAAAACCAGCCTCCTGCAACCAAAGGTTCAAAATTCCTTGAGGGAATTGACAACAAACCAACAACGGCAACAAACATACTTTGACAGATCAGCCAAAGACCTAGACACACTTAAACGGGGAATCTGTGAGAATTCAACCATTTGAGCCCCATAAGATCTGGAGAAAGGGCACCGTGGTGAAGCCCATTGACTTGAGATCATACAGTGTCCAGTTGGATTCGGGAGGTGTTATAAGGAGAAACAGGAGACATCTCCGAAGGGATCATGAACTTTATACAATACAGATTGTTTCAAAGCAGCTTTACAGTGATAAACAGAAAAATAATGTAGATAATAATGTAAAATTGTAGATCTAAAAGTAGGTATCAGCTATTCGTATTTTTCCTTTCACACAAAAATGTGTCACGGTGGGGCCAGTCAATGAAGAAGAGATAAAGATCTATCTGCAGCTTAAAACTTTATTTAACACAACACAACAGAGGTAATCCATAAGTTAGTGAATAACTTGACAACTTCACACATAACAAAAAGACAATACCAGATCCTAGACTGAGAGCATAAATAGGTTAACGAGGAAGGAAAAAAACCTGATCATAATAAGTTACCAAGGAAACAAACTTGCAATGGGAACAAACAGGGCCGTTTGAAGAAATTTGGGGGCCCCAAGCAAAATGGGCATGGAGGCCCCCCCAATACCCCCCCACCCGCACGCACACAAAGCCTACAGGAACCACAGCATAGCCATACAGTTTAAGTTCACCCACACTTTATATAAATAAAAAGGTTTACAGTGCAAATACTGTTGTTTCATATACTGTGCATAAAATTTGAAAACATTTGCAAAAAACACCACTGTATCATTAAAAGTTTGTAAGCCTTTGAGAAACCATTTTTTCAACATCTGTAAACATTACATAGATAGACGGACCAGATATTCCTAACACTTTGGGAATACTTAAGGGTTACTAGTTGGTTTGTAAACTGTCTATAAACATTATCTGGATGGTTATTATAATGTTGCAACAGATGACTATACTACCTTGTTAAATAGTTAATAAACAGTACCAGTAAAACATGTGGGTTGTCCTAATACTGTACTTCAAAATGTAACAGTGTAAAAATTGCCACAGAATAAAGTAATTGTTCAATATCCATTGGTAACTTATAAAAATAATGTCATATTTGCAAACTGTCACTACCGTATATCCCGACACTAGCACATTAAGATAAGCTATGAAAAAACCATGTTCCTCTGCCTCTTTCTGGTTAAATAATGTTTATAATAATAGTTAATATAGAACGCTATAATAAAGGGTTAGTTCACCCAAAAATGAAAATTCTGTCATTAATTACTCACCCTCATGTCGTTCGACACCCGTAAGACCTCCGTTCATATTCGGAACACAAATGAAGATATTTTTGTTGAAAGCTGATGGTTTAGAAAGGCTTCAGATAGGCCTCCATTGGCATTCAGTACATTTACACTCCCAAGACCCATAAAAGGCACTTAAAACGTCGTTACAAAGTCCATCTCACCACAGTGACTCTACAATAATTTTACGATGCGCCGACAATAGTTTTTGTGCGCAAAAAAAAATCAAAATAACACATTTATCCAACTTGTTCTTGTCTTCCGTGTGTGCCTCCACGACGCATGCGCGAGAATATGACGCAGATCCGGCGTTCGGACACATGACCCAGAAGCGATTTGTTTACAAGCAGAGGAAGACGCGCATATCTAAGCTGTTGAATTCTACATTGATCGTGCTTTAGGTCTCGGCGTAGTTCTCAAAATGGGGATAAAGTGTGCATTTCATGGATTCCCGAAATTTGTTCGGCTTGTTTTCGACATTCTCAACAGAGCAACGAATCGATGATTCAGCATGGAAACAGGCGCGCCATTCTTCTTCCTCTTCTTCTTTTGTTTAATGGTGATTTACATAACCTGCTTAGTGCACATCGCCACCTATTTGATGGGTGTGCAATAATTTTTTTCAATCTTTTATTTAATCAATAATCTTTATTCAATGAGAATAAGGATTATATTGTTTGTTTGATGCTAATTAATTGAATGCAGATCCATGTGAGATGACAATAAATTAACTAACATTTAAACATTTCCTTGTTATAATAGTACTTTAGAATTAATATATAATATTGTATACTATATAACTGTAACTATATAACACATTTAGTTATATTAACATAACTATATTAATTATAACACAGTTTGGTTTTCATGCCCCCAAAACGCTGTTGTCATGTAAAAGAACAGCCAAAATGCATAAAAAGTTTTCTGTTTTTTGAAAACGGTGTTGTGTAAATGGCCCCTAAAACACATGAAAACAAGAACAAGGATGCAAAACCAAAAAGTCAAAACGTAACGTGACAAAATGTATATATGGGACACAAATGGCATGTGGTTTGTGATCACATTTGCACATCTGCATGTATATATTTATTTATTACCAAAACAAATCTGCAAAACAGAAAAAAATAAAACTGCTGCCGTAAATCATTTAAAAAAATGCAGAATGCATATCTGTGGTCAACCCTATTATGTTATGGGGGAGGTTATAGAAATATATATTTTTTGTTTTGATTAATTATGTGATTACAAAGTAACAATAAGTATTTGATTATCTGTTTCATCTATTTGGTTCTCATTTATCAGTGAAGCAGAGAATAATTGCCCTTCTGTCTCTCCCTCTCTGTATCTTGTTAATTCTGGAATAACTAATCCTCTTTTCCAAGGTAATAACATTACCATTTGCTTATTAAAGGAACACTCCACTTTTTTTGAAAATAGGCTCATTTTACAAGTCCCCTAGAGTTAAATAGTTGAGTTTTACCGTTTTTGAATCCATTCAGCCGATCTTTGTATCTGGCGGTAGCACTTTTAGCATAGCTTAGCATACATCATTGATTCTAAACAGTCCATCAGCATCTCATTCAAAATATGACCAAAGACACTTTCAATATTTTTCCTATTTAAAACTTGACTCTTCTACAGTTACATCTAAGAAAAAAATGAAAATGTAAAGTTGTGATTTTCTACACCTTTATGGCTAGGAACTACTTTCTCATTCCTGCGTAATAGTCGCGGATCTTCGCGGCTGTACCATGGCTGCAGTGGCGCAATGATTCGTTGGTATTCTGTGAAACATGGTGGTAGTATAGGCTACACCTTCGACTTACTATCACAGCCCTTTACAACACACAGAACCATGGCTAATCACACAGGTAAATCCACAACACAATTTGTCGGCTGCAAGCCTGAAACTTTCTCTGCAACTACGCAAACTTAGTGCCGGTCACATTGAAAGTTACCTAGCTGGGGGCTACTTTCAGGCGCTGTAATATCATTGCGCCGCTGCAGCCATGGTACTGCCGCGAAGATCCGCGACTATTACTCAGGAATGAGAAAGTAGTTCCTAGCCATATAGGTGTAGAAAATCACAACTTTTAATTTTCAGTTGGTCTTAGCACACGATGTAACTGTAGAAGAGTCAAGTTTTAAATAGGAAAAATATTGAAAGTGTCTTCGGTCATTTTTTGAATGAGATGCTAATGGACTGATCAGAATCAATGATGTATGCTAAGCTATGCTAAAAGTGCTACCGCCAGATACAAAGATCGGCTGAATGGATTCAAAAACGGTAAAACTCAACTATTTAACTCTAGGGGACTTGCAAAATGAGCCTATTTTCAAAAAAAGTGGAGTGTTCCTTTGCTGCAAAACGCAGATGGGAGATTTACTTACTTACTTACAGAAACATGTTCTGAGGGCAGAAAGGAAAATTACTGGTTTACAGATTCAACCAATGAAATTGAAGCAGAGGCGGGCCAAGAGGTTTGTACGTGTGGAGGGAATCCCCCAGACTGAGTCGTTATCCCAGATCTGGAGAGAATGGCTGCGTCCCAATTCGCCTACTTATACTACGTCCTAAAAGTATGTACTCTTTTTGTGAAGAAAAAGTACATACTTTTGAGTGTGTAGCAGAAGAGTATGCAAGCTTTGGGACATACTACTTCGTCATCTTTAACGGACTCTATACGTGCGTCCCGTCACCGTTTAAAATGTCAATCATCGTCACAGTTCAAATCCCCCACTTTAAATTTAATTTCCTACCGTATTGGAGAGAAATGTAGTCGCTCGTTGATCTGCCTTTCGTGGGTCTTTAGACTCCTCTCATGTGTTTGCAAAGTTAATGGCCAAACGTATCATTACAAAAGTTCTCAATGCTGCTGCAGGTGAAATATAATGTGGATAATATTGAATAAATATCTTTTCGTCCGGTTAAATACTGATAATTGCTCACTCACACCACTTTATCTAATCCTCTCCACTTAACCGTCAGACTCGCGTAACCGTCATGTTTGTAGTTTTTTAAACACTTTTTATCCGCGTTTGTAGTTCTAATCGAATCCTCGTCCATCTCGCAATGGGTTGTGGGCAATATCAGCCGTTAGAGTGCGCATCGATCTGCACTTCGGATTCTGACCGGAAATAGTAAACCATCCGGGAATCTTTGGAATACTTTTTTCAACATACTAAGATTTGGGACATACTAATTCTTTTTTCGAATACTATTTAGTACGGATAGTATGCGAATTGGGACGCAGCAAATGCTTTCATAACAAGGTAAGTGTATTTACTTTCTATTTTGTTAAAATTCAACATCCTCCAACGTTTACTAAGATAATTAGCGAACATTAGAAATGCACAGAGCTAATAATCATCGTCTAAATGTCCTATCACATGCATTTTAATTTGACTGCTTCATCGCTCGACCACATCAATGCTGCTTATGGTGTCACTGGTAACACTTAATAAGGTATACATTAGTTAACTACATTAGTTAACTAAGTATGTCAACATGTCCATCTTGATGAGTATTCTAGCAAACATAGTCTGTATATACCTTAAGTAAACTTTATACAGTCGAGAAAGACGACGCATATCCGAGCATTAGGTCTTAAAGGGGCAGTAGCCTTTACTGCTGACTGTTTAATGTCAAACAACAAAAGACAAAGACATCACTCACTGCTCTTGATTGAATAGCTTTTGTAAGTTTAATATGATTAATCTTTAATTAATACAGTCAAATATGCAATGTTATTTTACATTTGATCAATTTCTGTACCTGAAAACTAATGTTAGACGTATCTGAAAAACCTGAAAAGTATAGTTTATTTTATTACTATCTTTGCTCAATAGTATTTATTTGTGCTGCTGCTTGAAATTAAATTATTTATTCTTATTTTCTTTATTTTTATTTGACAGTAGTCCTTTTTACCCTGAACATAGCAAATACTGAACCATACCGAAACCGTGAACCTGAAACCGTGATACAAACCGAACCGTGAGCAAACTGTACCGTTACACCCCTAGTGTAACATATGAGAGGGGGTGCCACAAAATGGAGAACATTTTCAAAGGGTGCCATGACTGAAAAAAGGTTGGGAAACACTGGTCTAAATGTCCTATCACATGCATTTTAATTTGACTGCTTCATCGCATGACCACATCAAAGCTGCTTATGGTGTCACTGGTAACACTTAATAAGGTATACATTAGTTAACATTAGTTAACTACATTTGTTAACATGAACTAATAATGAACTGCACTTATAAAGCATTTATTTATCTGTGTTAATTTTAATTTTAACATTTACTAATGCATTATTAAAATCTTACTAACATTAATGCACTGTAAACTAACATGAACAAACCATGAACAGCTGGATATTATGAACTAACGTTAACAAAGATGAACTAATGCTGAACAGAGGTGTTGTTCACAGTTAGTTCATGTTAAAGAATGCATTAACTAATGTTTACTAATACAACCTTATTGTAAAGTGTTACCATGTCACTGCAGTAAAAAATGCTTTTCCAAAACTGCTCGCTGTCTGTGGAGCTGATATATGCAAAAATTCAGATGATATCAAGGCAGAAGTACTCAATAGGTTTGTATCGCTGTGTTATTATTAGTGTTTAACGCGCTGCCCTCAGGGCAGAAGTACTCAATAGGTTCGTATCGCTGTGTTATTATTGTTTAACGCACTGCCGTCAGGGCAGAAGTACATAATAGGTTTGTATCACTGTGTTTTTATTAGTGTTTAACGCGCTGCTCTCAGGGCAGAAGCACTCAATAGGTTTGTATCACTGTGTAATTATTAGTGTTTAACGCGCTGCCCTCAGGGCAGAAGCACTCAATAGGTTCGTATCACTGTGTTATTATTAGTTTTCATCGAGCTGCACTCAGGGCAGAAGATCTCAATAGGTTCGTATCACTGTGTTATTATTAGTGTTCATCGCGCTGCCCTCAGGGAAGAAGTACTCAATAGGTTCGTATCGCTGTGTTATTAGTGTTTAACGCACTGCCGTCAGTGCAGAAGCACTCAATAGGTTTGTATCGCTGTGTTATTATTAGTGTTTAACGCACTGCCCTCAGGGCAGAAGTCCTCAATAGGTTCGTATCACTGTGTTATTATTAGTGTTCATCGCGCTGCCCTCAGGGCAGAAGTACTCAATAGGTTCATATCGCTGTATTATTATTAGTGTTTAACGCACTGCCGTCAGGGCAGAAGCACTCAATAGGTTTGTATCGCTGTGTTATTATTAGTGTTTAACGCGCTGCCCTCTTGGCAGAAGTACTCAATAGGTTCGTATCACTGTTAGTGTTGTCATTGTAGGATTATCTATTAAACAGGCATCGATTCACAGACACATCAGACTCCAGGGACTTCCTTCCTTCCCCCCTTTCTCAATCTTCTGATTAGTGAGTCACAAACTCATCCTGTGGGCCAGTTGGTCAAATTAGTCCACCCAAACGTCCGGGCGTCCAGATGTCCGGCCCATCTCAAACCCAATTCACAAGGACACGTTAAACAACAGACAGACATTCCTTTGTTCCACAAACAATGACTACTTGTGGATGGCCCGGGAAGGACCAGACACAATTTATCATCCCGGCGTAAAGTAACGAAGTTACCTGGACCCAATAGAGTGCTAAACGCTTCCGGAATGGGCCATTAGCAAGCATTCAGGAGATCCCAAAAACATGGGTTAAAACACACTCCCCCTCCTTTGACAATGACCATTTCTCAAAGACCCTCTTTGTAATCCAGATACAAAGACTTCTATGTAACCGACTAGGAACTGAACTATACGAATCACGCACAATGACTTTGTCCAGGGTCAAACAATTTCAGTGCCACCGATTTTTGCATGATTCTCCTTTTCAAATATATGTTTTAGTACCAGGGAAATAACTAAGAAATCTCCTGACAACATGTATCAATGTATTATGTATGTCTCATAGGATCTGCGGAGTGTTATATAACTAGACAGTTACCCCAGCATAATTGCTATCATCATGCCCTCCATATATGGGAAACACGTGCTGTTTGGTATGTATGAAATAGTTAAATGATGACCCATATTTCTGTCCAGAGCACAGTTCTGTATAATGTACCATATTTGCAATATGAAAATGATGCGTTTGAAATGCTCGTCAGAAGCCAGCGGAATCTGCTATCACATATCACATGAGGCAAAACGCTAAAGATATGCGAGAACGGGAGCACTGGGCGGGAGACCCGCCCACAACAATATCTGATTGGCTGGAACACCTCCAGGGGCGGATCAAATGGACCTGTTAAGACAGGGATCAACAGTTGATACTTCGCTTTTTGCTGAGACATTGTTTCATGCGTGTAGCCACTGTTTGCAGTAACAAAGCTGCAGCTGATTCGTGCTGGCTTCATCATCTTCTTGCCTGCACGTTTCACCAGCACTAAGAGCCACCAAAGCTCTTTCGGAACTCAACAACTCCGTTTGAACCTCGCCGACAAACTTCAGTGAGTGTATACAACAGCCACGAGTCGCAGAGGAAGCCTGTTGCATAGCAACGACGAAGCCTTACTCAGCGCAACCCGGAACCGGAGACAAGCTCCTCCCAGCGGAGCCATCCTCGACAACCAGAGCGCCCAGCCTGCAAACGCAACGACCGCCCGCCAGCCAATCAGTGCCGCAGCCCTTCCTCACGAAAAGAGCCCGCGCTTCAAAGAGCAGTCAGACAACGCTTGTACAACTTTTATTTCTGGCCGAGCTGATGGAAATTGTGTCGAGCAGACACACTAAGGGTTTAATTACTTGATTCTCTCAGGTCGTGGTTTAAGAAATAGCTGCTAAAGCTAGAAGGTTGGGACTCAACTCATCTAACAAATATCACCCTTTTCCTGCAAACTGTATGAATGAGTATGTGTGTGTTTTCATTAGTTTAGATTGTATGTCTTAGAATAGCTCAATAAAGTCTTGTATTCATTTTTCATCTAAACGTGTGTCTTGTGCTTCATGCTCATAAGTTGTTGCATTAAACTGTCGATCGTACGTTATCGTGCTCATATGTTACATTACATAAAATTAATGATATTATTTCTGATGGCCAGGAAGTAATATTCTGACCAGAATTGATAAGATAACTCTAATATCGGCATATCGCTGGACGAATAGTTGATGAGGTGTTAAATATTAATTCTGAATTATTCACATAGGTGATTCGTTTCTTTTAATTGTAAATCAATTCCCCAAAAGAGTTATTTGATCCAAATAACCCTTACATCATGATACTGGAATTTCTAACTTCGATACGATACCTAAAAAAGTATCAATATTCGATACCATTTTCGATACCAGAGGGAAAAAATGCTGCATATACTGTCAAATAGATATTTTTAATATAATTTCTTTTTTTGTCCGTCTATTGAAAGTCTAAACGATTAAAAATTTATTCTGAAGAGATCACTTTATATAATAAAGCTTTTAAGGGTTTTCTCATATATAAACGTTGATCAATTACCATTACAATAATCTCACACATATTTGCTAACTAATTGTGTTGCAATAGCTACAGCATAAGTAAGCTTGATTTCAAATTGAATTTAAAAAGACGAGTAAACAGTAATACAATAAGAACAAATAAAAAAATGACTAACAATAGCACAAATAAATACAATAGAATAAAGATACAAATTAAATAGACTGCTTTATTTTTTCAGGTTGGTCTAACAGTATTCAGGTAAGAAACTGAATTTTAAAAAACAAAGTAATCAAATTTAAAATAACATTGGATAATCTTCATTATAAAAAATAAAATACAGTTTCACAAGTTAATCAGTCAAGAGCAGTAAGTGATCGTTTGTCTTTTTGTAGTTTGAATAATAAATAACTGCTGTCCCTTTAAGACCTGACGCACGCATGGATCCCAAACACTCCTGTTACACATTCTTCCTGAACTGTTTACTACTGTGTTTACGTTAATACTGACCAAGATGGATATTGAGAAATTTTTTTAGTGTATTCGACCATTAATAAGCTGGAAAAAGGAGCTCATTTTTGCACTTGTATGTCAGAGGCGGCTTTATTACAGCATGTGTGGGTGCGCTTCAGATGCGAGCGCGAAATCTGCGGGAATTAGTAGAATTAACGTTATGTGCAATCCTGCACGAAATTCAGACCCGTCACGCCAACACTAACACGCAGACATGAGGAAAAATCCAGCAGAACATGCGTTCGCTGTGTTTAGAGGGTTAACCGGACTGAATGAGAGGAGGTGGGTGCATGTCAACTCGCTGTCGGTCGGAGAGGAGAGGAGAGCGCGGCTGTTATCGATACTGTAGAAAAGGAATATCATATCGTTTCAGATATTTCAGTATCGATACATATCGAAATATCTATTTTTGACAACACTAATTAACACTAATTGACTAACACTGTGTTATTATTAGTGTTTAACGTGCTGCCCTCAGGGTAGAAGCACTCAATAGGTTCGTATTGCTGTGTTATTATTAGTCTGTAACGCGCTGCCCTCAGGGCAAAAGTACTCAATAGGTTCGTATCACTATGTTATTATTAGTCTGTAACGCACTGTTCTCAAGGCAGAAGCACTCAATAGGTTCATATCGCTGTGTTATTATTAGTCTGTAACGCACTGCCCTCAGGGCAGAAGTACTCAATAGATTTGTATCGCTGTGTTATTATTAGTGTTTAACGCGCTGCCCTCAGGGCAGCAGCACTCGATAGGTTCGTATCGCTGTGTTATTATTAGTGTTTAACGCGCTGCCCTCAGGGCAGAAGTACTCAATAGGTTCGTATTGCTGTGTTATTATTAGTCTGTAACGTACTGCCCTCTGGGCAGAAGTACTCAATAGGTTTGTTTCGCTGTGTTATTAGTGTTTAATGCGCTGCCCTAAAGGCAGAAGTACTCAATAGGTTTGTATTGCTGTGTTATTATTAGTCTGTAACGCACTGCCCTCAGGGCAGAAGTACTCAATAGGTTCGTATTGCTGTGTTATTATTAGTGTTTAATGCGCTGCCCTAAAGGCAGAAGTACTCAATAGGTTTGTATCGCTGTGTTATTATTAGTGTTCATCGTGCTGCCCTCTAGGCAGAAGTACTCAATAGGTTCGTATCAGAGTGTTATTTTATTACTTGGTGTGATCAAACGATTTTACTGTACACATGAAATCAGATCAAATATGTTTGTACTAGGGGTGCACGATATTCACAAAAAATGTGATAGTGCGATATCGATAATGAATATTGCGATATCGATATTTTTAAACCCATGTAAAATTACAAAAGCTATGGAAAACGCATCAAAATAGATTTATAACAAATAAAACAAGTTCTTACAACACAAGGTTTATTTCAACTGACAGTCATATTGGACTGGTACAACATGAATAAATAAATAATAATCATGTCTGGTTGTACAGTAGGGATGCAACAATACAGTTAGTCCACGGTTCAATACATACCTCGGTTTTTAACCACGTTTTTGGTTCGGTTCAGTTCTAATGGCTTGTCACATTAGTTTTTTGCTATTCTATTCTTAGCCGACAGGAACAGAAAGAGTTATTATTATTTTTATTATAAATTATTTGTTTTTTTGCAATACTCTTTTTTTATTTTACTTAAAAGACTTGGAAAACCCTTAACTTAACTTTACTTTAAAAAAACCTTGTACACATTCCGAGTGTATAGTATAATATAAAATAAATATATATAAAGATTTACAGTGGCAGCTCAGAGCAGTACAGCATGAAAGTGTATGAATAAATGTAAAATTAAAGAGAGAGTTCACTCAAAAATTTAAATTCTGTCATCAATTACTGGCGCTCAAGTTGTTTTAACACAGCGGTACGAACCTATTGAGAACTTCTGCCCTGAGTGCAGCGTGATGAAAACTAATAATAACACAGTGATACGAACCTATTGAGTACCTCTGCTCTGATGGCAATGCGTTAAACACTAATAATAACACAGTGATACAAACCTATTGAGTACTTCTGCCCTGAGGGCAGCGCGTTAAACACTAATAAAAACACAGTGAAACGAACCTATTGAGTACTTCTACCCTGAGGGCAGCGCGATGAACACTAATAATAACACAGCGATACAAACCTATTGAGTGCTTCTGCCCTGAGGGCAGCGCGATGAACACTAATAATAACACAGTGATACAAACCTATTGAGTACTTCTGCCCTGAGGGCAGCGCGATGAACACTAATAATAACAGAGCGATACGAATCTATTGAGAACTTCTGCCCTGAGTGCAGCGCAATGAAAACTAATAATAACACAGTGATACGAACCTATTGAGTGCTTCTGCCCTGAGGGCAGTGTGTTAAACACTAATGATAACACAGTGATACAAACCTATTGAGTGCTTCTGCCCTGAGGGCAGCGCGTTAAACACTAATAATAACACAGTGATACGAACCTATTGAGTACTTCTGCCCTGAGTGCAGCGTGATGAACACTAATAATAACACAGTGATACGAACCTATTGAGTGCTTCTGCCCTGAGCGCAGCGCGATGAAAACTAATAATAACAGTGATACGAACCTATTGAGAACTTCTGCCCTGAGTGCAGCGCGATAAACACTAATAATAACACAGTGATACGAACCTATTGAGAACTTCTGCCCTGAGTGCAGCGCGTTAAACACTAATAATAACACAGTGATACGAACCTATTGAGTACTTCTGCCAGGGTTTTTTCCTGGGGCAAAAATGGTCTTCGTGGTGGCTGACAGACATGGTCATCAATACACACACACACGCACAGTAAAAAAGTACCCTACCCACGTGATCTGCAAGCGCAATACTGACAATACATTTTAAATAAATTCATAGAAAGAGTTTGTAATGTTTGCTTATCTTATTTTGATACCTTGATGTTTGTTTTTGTTCCTCATTTTTACGTTATTTACTGATAATTGTTTTGGTATATAATCATATCTATATTAAAAAGTAGTTCTACCAGAAAGACTCGGGAGAATAAATACTGTGACAATTATCCATTTATTAACAACCCAGCAAGCAATAAAGTACTTTGGCATAGGCCCCGTCCGTAGCTCGCAATCTGAGGGTCCGGACTCTGCATATCCTGCCTGAAGACGAAGGCAGAGGCGCAGCCGACCCCCCCGTGAGGTATGGAAGGGAGCATCCTGGTGATGGTGGGGTGGATGTAGGGAAGGATTCTGTGTTTGAACGCTGTGTGGGAACGCTGCGCGCATCTGGCTGCCGCTCCACGCTTCGTCGTCTATTGTTTACGTTTGCTGTGTCCGCTTCTTGGACAGTTGGTGTTTCTTTTTCTGCATCCTGCTACAAACTGGACTTAACTTTTTCTACTTGGCTGAGTGTACTTTTGTTGCTGTCACCGCTGAGATTCTCTGCTGTCAGCCTGCTACGAGCCCTCTCACCCTTCTCTCCTCCATCTGTTGGATTGACTGTGAGGTGAGTTAACACTCTTCTTACCAGTTGTTCGATTAGCTTGCTGTCAGGTTGGATAGCTTTCCTCTCCGTAAGCTTTTATAGATGTTGTGATGGTTGTGGTCCTGGCTAACGTAACTCTGCTGGTAGTTGATTTTCTCATGGCGATTACAAACACACCAAAGGCTATAGCACTCGTGCTGTCTCTGGTCTCCCTTATTTTTACTGGGTTTCCTTCCAACATGGATTTTGG
Organism: Gobio gobio; assembly: GCF_949357685.1. Classification (NCBI taxonomy): domain Eukaryota; kingdom Metazoa; phylum Chordata; class Actinopteri; order Cypriniformes; family Gobionidae; genus Gobio; species Gobio gobio. Next base: position 29,425,007 of record NC_137105.1, on the reverse strand, counting down.
ATATCTGTCACGCGAACTCAGGGCGCTTAACCGGCACCCACGCCTCAACTCTGAAACGTACGAGCACTGCCGCTCGCTCGGGATCACCCGGCGCCCGCGCTATGTGCACCGTTCAGTCCGAAGTCCCTTTAACTATCAGCAATCAACACCAACTGTTATCCCGTGCATCTGGTCAAGCCACAGAACTATGGTCAATCCGAAACGCCTAAGCGGCTGTCGTCCACCGCGATCGCTTGTCTGCGTAAGAAAGTCAGATTTCAATGTCAATTTAGCTGATAACTCAGATGTGCTGCAAAACCACTTTGCTCTACTGAACTGTCGCTCTATCTCGGACAAAGGCCCCTACCTAAGTGAACTTATTACTGACAAAAATCTGGATATGATATTCCTTACTGAGACTTGGCAAACACCGAATGACTTCATGCATCTTAATCTGCTAACACCATACGGATACCAGCACCTGTCTAAGCCACGTTTATCTACTAAAGGGGGTGGCCTTGCGGTCATTTATCGCAACTCCATAACACTTGCTCAACTGGACTTCCACACTACTACGACTTTTGAATATATGGTTTTGAAAACTTCCTCTAACAGTCCCCTTACAATCATCCTGATTTATAGACCACCCAAACAGCAAAACAATTTTTTCTCTGAACTAAGTGAACTACTAACGCTAGCCTGTGATTCATCATCCAAGGTCATCTTGCTTGGTGACTTTAACATTCACGTTGATACTCCCTCCTCTAATAGGACTCAGTTAATGACTGTTCTGGACTGCTTTGAACTTTATCAGAATGTTAACTTCCCAACTCATACTCACGGCCACACACTTGACTTAGTTTGTACATCTGGCTTGAATGACATCTCCATCAATGGTCTGGTTACTCCTATCTCTGATCACAAGCTTATTACCCTTGATTTTACACTAATCTGTCCAACTAAATGTACTGACAATATTAACATCTCTTATCGTAAGATCAATGTTATTGATGCTAGCATGTTTGCCGCATCGATTACTTCTTCTGCTATTTCTGATGTTTTTGATTCCACCTGTCCATCCAAAATATTTGACTTGTACCATTCTGCCATTGCTGATGTTTTGGATGAGCATGCTCCAATTAGGACTAGGTCTGTTCCCTTGTCCCACTCTTCACCATGGTTTAATGCTGAGCTACGGGCTATGAAAGCAAGAGGCAGACAGCTGGAACGTCTCTTTCGGAAAACCAATCTAACTGTACACTTCCAAGCATTTTCGGACCATATTACGCTTTACAAAACCGCCTTAAATACAGCTCACTCTTCTTATATCGCTAATTTAATCAATAACGCAAACAACAGGCCTAAATCACTATTCAGCATTGTAAATAAGCTTGTTCAGGCACCCGTGCACAATGCCTGTCTACAAGAATCTGACGACTTGTGCTGTTCTTTTCTGCACCACTTTCAGGGGAAACTGGATGACGTGGGACTTTTAGTGATGAACCGACCACTTCTAGTTGTGAGCAAGCTCAGACACAAACACTTAATAACTTTATGTTGACCAATCCCATCTTGATTAGTGAAATGATACAGAAATCCAATTCTTCTTCTTGCCGGCTGGATCCTGCACCTACAACACTTCTGAAACACTGTAACTCTGCCATTTCTGCACCTATATCACATCTTGTAAACATGTCTCTTCTCTCTGCCTCTGTTCCAGTCTCACTAAAGACGGCTGCAGTTACTCCTATTCTTAAAAAAACTAATCTGGACCCAACTGAATACGCTAACTACCGCCCAATCTCCAATTTACCGTATGTCTCAAAAATCATGGAAAAGGTTGTCGCCACTCAATTGCAGTCATATCTATCTCTCAACAATAGTTTTGATTTATTTCAGTCTGGTTTTCGCCAAAACCACAGTACTGAAACTGCATTAGCAAGGGTTATCAACGACCTCTTACTCGCTGGTGACTCGGGAAACATTTCCTTACTTCTACTACTCAACCTCAGCTCAGCTTTTGACACTGTCTGTCATAAAGTCCTACTCATGCGCCTATCAGAGATTGGTATCTCAGGAGCCGCATTATCCTGGTTTTCCTCCTATCTAACAGATAGGAAATACTACATCACTATGCACAATTACAAATCTCCCACTGTCACTCTCAAACAAGGTGTTCCACAGGGTTCAGTTCTTGGCCCGTTACTATTTATTATTTACATTTTGCCTCTCGGACAAATTATTCGCCGCCATGGTTTTCAATATCACTGCTATGCCGACGATATCCAGATATATACTGCTTGCCGACCGGATTATATTTACCAGACCACATCACTATCATCATGTGTTAATGAGTTAAAGACCTGGCTCAACTCCAATTTTCTCAGTCTGAATCTGACTAAAACAGAAATATTAATCATTGGCCCTCCATCTCTAACAAAGAAAGTAAGTGATATTCCCAGACTTGACCTTGAAGCTACATCAATAATTCCATCTGCCACTGTCAACAATTTGGGTATCATTCTTGATCCTTCACTGACGTTCGACGCTTACATTAGTCAACTTTGTAAAGCGTTCTTTTTTCATCTGCGCCGTATTGCCAAACTCCGCCCCTATGTCAGCCCAAAAGACGCTGAAGCACTAGTCCACGCGTTCATCACATCTCGCCTCGACTACTGTAATGTTCATTTTTCTGGACTACCAGCACACTCTATCTCACGTTTGCAATATATCCAAAACTCTGCCGCAAGACTACTAACTTACACTAAAAAAACTGCCCATATCACTCCAATTCTGTTCAAACTGCACTGGCTACCCGTGTTATCCCGTATCACTTACAAAATTCTTCTGCTTACCTTTAAGTCACTCAATGGTCTTGCTCCAGCCTATCTCTCTGAATTACTTTCTCCTTATATTCCCCCTCGAACTCTCCGATCTTCTGGCTGTGAACTCCTCTGTGAGCGGAGATTTCGCTTATCATCTATGGGTGGCAGGTCTTTCTTTGTTACAGCCCCTAAGCTATGGAACTCTCTCCCCCTGGCTCTCAGGACAACAACCACGTTAAATGAATTTAAATGTAAACTCAAAACACATTTGTTTAATCAGTATTATCAGTCATGACAATGTTAACTTGACATAACACAATCACAATGTTAACTGACTACCAATAATCTGTTGCATCTTTACTCTAACTGCCCACCATGCTGTCTGTAATTAATGTTTGTTGCCTTTGTTTTTCATGTTGTATTGCAAATGTAGTGCGATTTGCAACTGCAATCGCTCATTACTTGGACTGGGCAAATGTCCACTGTCCGTCTATGTGTAAACTGCTTGTTATTTACTGTTATTGTGAAGCGTCCTTGAGCTTGGGAAAGGCGCTATATAAATTAAACTTATTATTATTATTATTATTATTATTATTATTATTTGACTTGGAGGTGGTGGGGAGGATGGCGGTGAATGGTTCTGCTAGACCACAGAGACAAGGCTGCAGGGCCACACGGTCTGCTAGACCACAGAGACAAGGCCGCAGGGCCACACGGTCTGCTAGACCACAGAGACAAGGCCGCAGGGCCACACGGCCTGCTAGACCACAGAGACAAGGCCGCAGGGCCACACGGCCTGCTAGACCACAGAGACAAGGCCGCAGGGCCGCGCGGTCTGCTAGACCACAGAGACAAGGCCGCAGGGCCGCGCGGTCTGCTAGACCACAGAGACAAGGTTGCAGGGCCGCGCGGTCTGCTAGACCAGAGAGACAAGGCCGCAGGGCCACACGGTCTGCTAGACCACAGAGACAAGGCTGCAGGGCCACACGGTCTGCTAGACCACAGAGACAAGGCCGCAGGGCCGCACGGTCTGCTAGACCACAGAGACAAGGCCGCAGGGCCGCGCGGTCTGCTAGACCACAGAGACAAGGCCGCAGGGCCGCGCGGCCTGCTAGACCACAGAGACAAGGCCGCAGGGCCGCGCGGTCTGCTAGACCACAGAGACAAGGCCGCAGGGCCACACGGTCTGCTAGACCACAGAGACAAGGCCGCAGGGCCACACGGTCTGCTAGACCACAGAGACAAGGCCGCAGGGCCGCGCGGTCTGCTAGACCACAGAGACAAGGCCGCAGGGCCGCGCGGTCTGCTAGACCACAGAGACAAGGCCGCAGGGCCACACGGTCTGCTAGACCACATACACATTTGTTTTATACACATTTACATCATTATTAAACCGCCACCAGTAGTTGCATAGGGATTTACTTAGATTTTAGACCATGTACTATTTTGGGTTAAGATGCGAAAACAATGGCCATCGTAGTTCCTGACGCGAGATTCACAGCTACCATGATGTACGGACATCTATTGATAGGACACATAGGCCACAGGCCAACTTTTGATAGTACACATGGGCCACTAACAATCTTTTGATAGGACACATGGGCCACAAACAATCTTTTGATAGGACACATGGACCACAGGCTATCTTTTGATATAGTAGAAAGACCATGCTATCATAACGTACCGAGCCAAATTGGCAGGAACACCACCACCAGTAGTTGCATAGGGATTTACCTGAACCATAACTTGAGAGCTTGCTGAGCTTCAAGGATGAATTTTTTTTTTTTTTTTTTTAATCGGTCTTATATAAGACTCAAATGTAGAAGAACACCATCTCCCCATTAACTTGAAATTCCACGGTCGTAGCTGTAGGAAAGTCTGATACGAAGAGAAGGAGGTAAACTGCAGCTTTTAAGGTCAGTATAAAAGTGGGTTTGAAACCAGGCCTTAGAGAGAGGTATTCCATTAGATTTATTAAATAGGGGGGAGTGGTCAGGAGTCTTAGGACGAAAATATTTAACCATGGAAGTGAAGGGACAGAAATTATTGCAAAAGGAAAAGAATGTTTTATATGGTTAAGCTTTACTAGCCAATAAAACCATAACTAGCTATATAGGACTCGACACAGCTACCGAACCTATGAAAGAGATCAATGCGAGATTCATCATATGATAACCTAAACCAGGATAATACTGTGATTTTGGCCACGTTTGACAGTATGAGACAAATATCGCAATCCTAAAAATTCCTTTGACCCTGGAATAAAATCTGATGTCTTTAATAGTTAGTTTGACATGCTCACCAACCCATGATGAAATTTTGGCCTGAATAATTTCGCTAAGTGAATGGTTGATGTAAAACTCCGGACAAGTGTTCATGCGTCTGATTAATGTACAGCCTGCCATTAATGCACTGAGATCCCACAGGGTGGCATCAGGATCACAGTCTGAAAAGCAACGAATCACAATGACTATAAGCTCACCGTGTATGCCAGCTTTAGTGAAGAGAAAAAGTTAACTGCGAGAGAGCTCATCGTTTGCGGTGCAGCCAGGAATCAATACGCATGTGCTGACTGTGTCAGCAGTCAACGCTATATTTACTCCCCTGTATATTGTGTTAGTCACTATAGAATTAAAATATGTTGCCGTTTACAATGCGAGTGTAGCCGATCACAGACATGTCTTTTCATAGCTGTAGCTCAAACAGTAGAGCGTGGCACCAGCAACACCAAGCCACGGCTCGATTCCCAGGTAAAGCAAGTTCAATTGCAATTCAAGTCGCCCTGGACAAAAGCGTCAGCCAAATGCATAAATATTAATGTAAATGTCTGTTCAGCACTTGAATGCAATGCCCAATTGGAGGAGTTACATAACACAAAACACGCAATCAGGATTGAATGGTTCAGAGCTTGTTCACTGGCTAATTCTGCCCTCTAGTGCATACGTTTGACCAACGAAGAGTAGAACATGCGATAGATTCATGATTCGGTGTAGTCAAATTGACCACAGCAGTTTCCACTGGTATAGGAGTTTATCTGAACTGAAGCATTTGACAGTTTCATGCGTTTATAAAAGGGAGTGCACTCTGCTCACTGTATTCATAAAAATGTGAATAATTATGTTCCCGTGCTGCGATTTAGATGCTGTACGATGCAATCTTTATGTAAACGGGTCGGATTGAGTATGAAATTAAATTAGTGCTGCTATCGAATATCCAGTCAAACCTTGTTTTGTATGCAAACCTTACCCGACATATGGTGCTGAGAGTACAAGCGAGATACACATTTGTTTTATTCATAATTGAAGCCATGGCGTCCTATCACGAAAGGACCAAGTGAGATGTAACACTAAATTCTAAGTTTCTAAAAATAGAAAGAGGTATCCAGATATCAGTAGCTGAATAAAACACGAATAGAAACAAATTAACTGAAGTAAAGCGAAGACAAAAGCACACAATTAATATATATATATGACGTGTTTGTTTTTATTAACTAATTTATTAATATGTAGCGCATATTATAATGCAATAAGCAAAGCACCTTTATATGAACACAGAAAGCTACAGTTCTTCCTCATAGGGAAGGAGCCATGTCGAATCACAAAAGGAAGCCATTCCAACACTGGGTATGTTTGAGCAAAATATGTACTCTGCTGGATGACAGACCAAAACACTTCTAAGCTTGAAACTATGTTGTGTCAGTTAAATTGCATGTTGTATGTGACAAACTCACAGCGCTTGGAAGATGAATCTAACGCCATTGAATCAGAACGGATCAAAGCACTGATGTTGGTGCTGTACTTAAATATGCCAATTTGCTCAGCATAGTTTTTAAATTCAATTATAGCGATCTGATAACACTGAACCCATTCCGATTTCGGCTTAACTTCAGTTCATGAAGCCTCGATTAAATGGGTGCGTGTTGCTTTAAATGTCCCATGGCATGAAATTTTCATTTTATGAGGTTTTTCAACATTAATATGAGTTCCCCTAGCCTGAATATTGTCCCCAAGTGGATAGAAATGTTGATCGGTGTAAACCCGAGTTCTGGCTGTCTTTCTCTGCCTTTGAGAAAATGACAGGCCAGACAAGTCTTTTTTCAGTTCCTTCTGATCTGTGATCAGTGATTTCTTATGTTAATTATTCTTATTTCTTAATCTTATGTTAATGAAGCTAATTATTTATTATTCGTGCACACGCTGCGGCTTCTCTCTCTCCGACAGAACGGTGTTTTCGTGTTTTCTATCTTGTGAGTCAGTGTTTTTGTACGTCCTCGTCACGTCTATCTGTTCTACAATGTGCATACAGTCGTTTCTGCTCAACATCAGCAGAGTAACATCTTTAGAGATAAACCTTACACACGCCGAGGCTCGGGCTGCACTGGCCAGTCGGCCTCACACATCCCCGACCCCCAGTACTGCATCTGGCCCACAGCGGAGGCACCAAACGCGGCGCGAGATTAAGCAGAAGGGGGGTAAGCGTGAGGGTATCTGGGCTAGGCTAGCCAGCTATTCCCACAATAAACTGGATTACATTCGATTACTGCTGTTGTCTTTGTTTGCGCTGTGTATTCAATGCGCGTCACTGACGCTTTCCATATGATAGGAACATATCTAAAAATAATGGTATTATCAACACTTACTCATAACTCGTTCATCTCGACAGCTGTAATGGTACTTTGCATGTGTTACAAAGTTGGTAATAATGATGAAGACGGACTCGGCGTGACTGGGACTCGTGTTTATTCAGAACTCTCAAATACAAACACAATAAACTCGCGCTGACTGACAGCGCTCTCATAACTCAGTAGTTACTATAAATAACTTTGTTAGCAATCGCTGAGCTCAGTCTCTGGTACATTAGTGATGTCCGGTTCGCGAACGATCTTTCTTTTGAACCGGTTCTTTTTAGTGAACCGAATCAGTTCACCAAATCGGACTGAATCGTTCTAAACGGTTTGCGTCTCCAGTCAGCGCTGATCCATAATTTACTAAAGTTACTAACTTTCTGACATGAGTGACAGCCCCTCCGACTAGAAATAGACTAATAACCTGAAGTATATGCTGTAACTAAAACAGTTCACTGAACTGAGACTGACAGAACCGATGTGAAGTGAACTCCGGTCCATCCATCTCTCTGGCAGCAGCTCGTGCCTGCTCGTGCCTCGTAGATCTCGTTAAACCACGCCCCCTCCGCTCATATCAAATGCAAAGATGTCAGCCAATCACAACAGTGGGCGTTTTTACTGAAGTCTCACAGCAGACACGCCTCTTGTAACAGGGCCTTCAGCCACAGGGCAAACAGCAGTATAGAAAAAATGCCTTTTATTTCTAAATTATGACATTTTATGATGTAAAAATCATACTAACAATATAAGTACACCTCAGGAAACATTATAAAATAATAGAAAAATGCCATGGCATGGGACCTTTAAAACCCGTGTTGGTTTCCTTGCATTCGTGGAGAGAATGATAGAGGCTAATATGCTGTGCCATCTGTTCTGTTTCAGCTTTTCTAACAAAATACTATCAATAACGGTAACCGGTGTCATGCGAATCATTTACGAGCACTATGGAAAGTTACGACACAAGCGAGCGACCACGTTACACAAGCAGACCGGCAGACACCTGTGCGCGTCTCATACGATGCATGTGTCTGCTCTATACAGACATGCTTCCCAGCTAACACAGTTACGTTGTGAAGACGTAACCGGACCAGACCATATTCGTCGTAGCGACGTACCATATAACGTTCCAGCGACGTAACTTTGTGATTCCTGTATTCGTCGTGGCGACGTTATGTGGTACATCACAAGAACGTGATGAGGACGTCTCAGTGACCAAACTGGCATGTTGCGAGGACATTACATCAAAGGACCATATTAGTCGTAGCGACGTACCACATAACGTTCCAGCGACGTAACTTTGTGATTGCTGTATTCGTCGTGGCGACGTTATGTGGTACATCACAAGAACGTGATGAGGACGTATCAGTGACAAACTGGTATGTTGTGGGGACATTACATCAAAGGACCAAATTAGTAATAGCAACGACAAAAAATACACTTCATAGGCTTACATTTAATCAGCATTTATTGTGTTACCTGTGCTATTGTGTGTGTGCACCGCATGGCTCAATGTGTCACACACGTGTTCCTCAAGAATCAATCAACTAGAAAACATTTATATAATTTATTAATCAGCAGTTTGTTAATGACATTTACCAGATAATAAATAATTAACATATAATTTTTTACCATATAATTTTTTTTTAAAAGTTAACAAAGTTATTGAGAAGTGACAATTTGGCATAGATTTTAATTAATTTGATCTTGGAAAAAAAATGAAAACAAATTTCTACTGAATCAAAAAGTCTTATTCGTTTTCAAAAAGTAGGAGTGTTTCATCATCATCATGCTGCTGCACACCTTTTCTCTGGTCCTGCTGCTGCAAAATGAAAAGTATATTTGAGTTTTATACAATTCATTGCACATAATGTTTTTTCATTTGACTTTTACATTTTTTGAAATTAAGTGTTGGATTCAGCTGGTCAATATAATTTATTTAAAATATGGTTTAATTATATTAATCATGTAAGATAACTATATATATATATATATATATATATATATATATATATATATATATATATATATATATATATATATATATATATATATATAATATAAATCCATAAATAATAATTAAATAAATAAATTAATCTTAATAAATACATTGAAAAAGGCAAATTTTAAAACTAACAAATGTAATTGTATTTACCAAATGGCTCAAATGCAGGAAACAAATAAATGCAATAGTGAGTTTATTAAGATAAGTGGATTAAAAAATAGGATAGGGATTACGTGAGAAAACCAGTTCTCTTCACACTTCATAACAGTAGGTGGTGGCATGCACCTATGATGTTGGTTCGCAATCCTCCATTAAACAAATGATGAAGAACGGACGGTTGTTCGGGAGTTGGTGAACGAAACAAGAAAAAACTGCAGCTGCACTCTATGTGAGTAACCATGAATCATATCTTTCATTTTAATATTTTATTTGTTACTATGAATGTCAGATGTCAACTATATGTAAATTATGACGAGGTGAGATGCGCTAATGTTAGCTTATATAGCCATGGGCGTCAGTTTGGTTTAAATATTTATTGCTAATGTTTATTATTGCAAATGTTTTTCATTTGTTTAATAAATCTCATAATGATGGCACATCACTATATCATAGTCATAGCTTTTATTTTTATTTCTATCTCAAATGATTGGTCGGGCAGGGGGTACTTCGCAAAGAATCAAATACAGTTGGAAACGACGTAGACCATTAATAACACAGCCTGTTACCAATTGTTTTTAATTAGTATTTAAACATTCTCTGTGATAAAAAAAAAATGTTTGTAAAAATATTATAATAAAATGGTTTTGACGGTTATAGAGTTCTAATGACGGTGTTCAACTATAACCATCGGTCTCATGGTTAGCCTAGATACTAACTGTCACACCCCTAGAAGAAAGCCTTAAGTTTTCAAAAAGCATTAGACTATGACCCACAGATGACTATGTGGCCAAGATATGATGTAAGTTACATTGCATTTTGAGCAGCATTTGCAGACTGTCATGCTGTTGGCCACATCCGTCAGCACCTTCTGATTGTTCTTCAAGTGGAAGATCAAGTGATTGTACTTCAACGGCTGGATTAGTGTCCAGGTGAGATGGCGATCTGGACAATGACTGCCTTGCGGTTCTCCAAGCATGCGCATATTTCCTGGTGT